>NC_060210.1:170569166-171242500 GCF_021130785.1 Homalodisca vitripennis | reverse complement strand
TGTCTGTTTAATACATCAGACTTTGAATAATGTTTATTTTCTCCAGCAATAGATGCTTATGTTTTTCAGTTTAGAAATTTTAAAGAACTGTGACAAGCATTACATAATATTTTATATACTGTATTACTTTAAATAGTTAACAATTATAAAAATGTATAGCATAAAAATGAATATACAACTCAAAGTATAGAACGAATGTCTCAGTGGAGAATCGAATTGTGGCCGGAATCTGGCTCAGAATCGGTTGCATTAAACACCTGTCAGCGACAGACGTCACACATGCGCGAATAATCTCTGCTAGCAACTAGTAGTTGTTGCCAACATAGCTGACATTCCTTGCCAAAATACTGTACACTCACTAGACAAGTCGGTGTTGGTAGATCTTCAGCTCATTGACTGTGTGTAAATAAAGTAATCAACTCAACATAGTTTTTAACAATTGAAATCAAATCGAAAGCTTTATGAGTTGTTGATTAGTCTACTTGTGGTTTAGTTCAAGAATTTTTGTTATATTTTCACTTTTTCCAGAATAAAATATTCAGAGAAATCAACATTGTGAAATACCAATCTCTAAGCCGTGATTCATCGTACCAAAGGTCACAAAACATAAATACAATGTCGTAAAAAAAGTTTATCTTGTCCCTACACAAAACGGCTACAGATTTTAAATTGGAGTTTTTTCTAAATTTATTTGTAATTCAAGTAATTATGTACGAGTACACTCCTCATCACTGTAACTATAAGATCAATGAAAACAAATTAAATACCACAGGATGATTTTTTAAATATGCTGTTTCTTTATTACATTGAAAAATTTTTATTCTTTTCCAAAATGAAGTGGGTATCGAGAAAACTCTTCTGAATTTGTTTGAAGTAATATCCTCATCTTACAGTTTATCGAAATAAACTATTTACAGAAAAACAGTTATTTTGTTTCTATGAACTAAATAGGAGGTGTTTACCTATTTGATATTTCGATTTTTGGATTTAATATACAAAGTACCCATTTTGATAAGAGGGCTATGTATAGAAATTTTATAATAATAAGTAGAGAGATAAAAATATACTATTCAAAATTTAATAGGAGTGGTTTGGATGCACATTATTCAAAATGAGATAAAATTCTAAGCTTTAACATATCCACTAACTAATACAAGAAAATATATGTGCTATAGTAAATACCAATATAGATATAATGCGTTATTTTCTGCAACATAAAATGAAAAAAATAAAATATGAACTCTAATAGCACCTAATATATTCATATATTTCATTTTATGCTTTGAGTTGGTTATTCTTTATCAGCTGAAATATTCGTCTCTTATTTAAATTTAAATATAATGTATATTCTTTTTTAAGCTAGAATGATTAACTGTCTAGTAATACAGAAATATATGATATAATGCTTGTCATAATTTTATGTAGTTATAGATGTAAATATAAACTTCCATGGCTGCACAATGCAATCACAAGGTTTATTGCGAATTTGATGTATTTAATTGGTATATCAAATATTATGTATTATTATATTTAATATTATATAAAATTCTATTTACTAAAACATATTTATTTGTTACGAATTAATGACAGATATTGAGAAAATTATTAGAAAAGAAAGATTTTCTATAAATGTTATTAGAGTTCATATGTCATTTCCTTTAATTTTGTTTCACAAAATGAATGTTGGAATTTAAAAATTCTACGTTTTCATACATTATATCTATCATGTCAGAAAAAGGAATTGTAGCCTAGATACTAAAAAATATAATTAAATATTCAAGAATTCTAGTTAGTATAGTAAAAAAGTCATTAAATTTTTATTATTCAAACATTAAAGAGGTTTTTCTTTATTTCCACCCATCTTTCCAATTATGTTTCGTTCTGTCCAGACCCATACTCAAACCGGTTCTTAGGAACACCTTTAGCAAGACTCGAGCCATAAGGATGCCCAGGCCGGGCCCCGCCACACGTCTGTTTGAAGGGACCGTATCGACGGTGGCAGGACATGATCGGACCAAATCATCAACCGGACATGATTCATCAACCAAATATCTTTTCTGGGATTCCTAAGCTGAGTACTGCCCTGGTTCTGTCAAAACATTATCTTTTGTTAAAATATCACATTGTTCTTCTTTCTTCTAATAATTGTTTTATACTTTTAACAACTGAATATGTTTTAGTGCTATATCAAGTGCTCAGAGATCAAATTATTTAAATAAATCATTACATATTTGGTAATAAAAACAACTAAATATTTTACAACAAAACTGAAATGTTTAAGAAACTGGTCACATTTTGTGTTTAGTAACACCTAAACACAACACAACAGAAAAGGACAGAAAAATGTATTTCTGCTTTTGCCCAAAAAATTGTAAAGACAAGGGAACTTCCTCTACGTGTGTAGGGAAAGTTTTTATTCATCACAGTACAAGAAGAAAGTGTCAATTTCATAACACCTTCTGTTACTTTTACACCAACAAAAATGTAGTACTTTTTGTATTGGGAACTCATCCATACTGTTAGCTCATATGTCCACATAGTAGTGATCTGGATGACATTGGGAACAGGAATATGGGTAACTAAGTAATAATACAAAGTTTTGTATAAAAATAATTATTTTTTCTCAGATAGACGCCCAAGGTCTGTACAAAAATCCATTGTGTTAGTTAAACCCATAATATATTTGTTGTTAAAAATATTTACTTAGCAAAATAAACACACGTCTATCACAGATCACTAGATGCAGGTCTTAGAGTAATTAAACTCAAATTTATACTTTTGTGTTTAACCCTTTGAGTGTCAGGTGAGACAGTGTTGAATCTCCTGACCCAATTTTAAGAGTTATAAGATACGAGTTATATGCTAATCAAAGGGTTAAGTTTGCCTGATTGTCTGTAGTTATTAATGAAAATTGAAATAATAAATTTACAGCAATATCAAAAAAATTTTATTTTAAAGCAATGTCAGTTTTCTTTAGTTGAAAAATTAACATTTTAAGACTTTGGTGTTTGTATCACTAAGGACTCATGTAGCAAAAGAACAATCTCAGAGGTTAAAGAACAAAATGTAACTTTAATAATGTTAATACCACAAAATATGAGAAGTCATTTAGTTAAAATAATTATTGAACCACACAAGGTAATGGTTGTAATGTGGATTGGAGATTTTGACAAATTGTAAATTTGGTTTTATTCTGTCTGTGACTGAAATATCACAATTCTTGTAATTTCAAGAAAACACATATTTCGCTTAATTTTGGGATAGCATGGATTTCAGACTACAGTATAAAAGGTTTACCTCGTGTTAAGATTTGGAGAGACATCCACCTCAGATTTGAAATTGGGGCTAACATGTTTCTTGTTAGAAACTGAAGGTGTTAAAGATACCTTACTTAATAACATTGTCTTAATGTTTAATGTTTTAACTACAAAATACCCCCAACAAAATTTAAAACTGAAATCATATTAATAGAGGTTATTATTAAAATAAATAGGTGTCTAAAACACACAGCTGATTAAAGCTTCATTTACAAGTTCAACTTAAATCACACCCAATCATGAGAGGAATAATAGCCACAGTGATTTAAACAAGCCAGCATAGCCTGAGAGCTCAGGCGAATAAAAAAAGAGAATAAAAAATCACACCCATGATGGGAAGGTATATGTTAATTCTATTACAGTTACAACCCACTGTCACATAATAACAGCCCTAACTGATATGTCTTCAAGGCTACTTATGTGACCTAATGATTGGACATGCACTATTTCTAATTAATACATCACTGAAACAGGCTGAATATACTGTAAAATTATACTCAGTACTTAGAGGATCTAGGTATTTTAAAGAGGAGGGAAGATAGATTATTTATAGCACTTCAAACATTGTACAAAGCAAAGATTGCACTGCATACTTTTAAGAACATAATTAATATGTTTTATTTTGTTTCCTTACTTTGTGAGTAGTCACTTGCATGTAGTAAGTGTTACACTATTGCTTTTCTCATTACAATAGTGTAGGCTGGTCTGTTTATTTGTTCCTTACTTTGTACTGTATACAGTTTCTTTTATCAGTATTTCCAGTTACTGTGTTTTATTTACAGTTCATGTTATTGTAACCTCCATTTGACATTTACAGTATATATTTTATTTTAAAGCCAATTAATTATTTTAATGTTATAAAAGATACTAAGAACATTGTATCACAAATAACTGTAAAACACAAAAAAAAGCTAAGTAATTTAAATGATATTATGTTAACTCCAACTTTACTTATATTGTACTGTTTGACACAATTTAAATAAATAAATATGTATAATTTAAGTAAGGTAAGGATAGCAAAGTAATTTCAGTAATATTACATTACTTCTTATTCAGTAAACTTTAACCCTTCCTTATGTATATAAGGGCTAAACTTCACTGAATAAAAAGTAAAATAATAACAGTGAAATTTCTTTGCTATCCTTACCTTACTTAACTTTTAAAGTGTTAATATAAAAGCTGTTGGGCTCTAAGCAGGGAAAATATATAAAAATGACGAGTCCAGGCCTTTCTTTTAATGCTCTCAGTGAATTATAAACAATAAAAGACCATCTGAAATCCATTTCAAATAATTTATTTGTGTGATCAGCTCTGGTTTGAAGTTTGCAACACTTTCATAGGTTGATATTTTCAATTTCCATAAGACCTCAAAATGTACCTTTCCCCAACTAAAATAAACTCATATATCAAGTTTCACACAGAGAAAACTATTTTTAGATAAAATAATATGTCATATACATAAAATATGCTAATATATTTTATTTATGTAGGCAATGCCTCTATATACAGGGTGTACATAAAGTCCTGCACGGGTATAATATTTTCTGAACGATAACAGATAAATCAACAAGATTTGGTACATCAATACTACACCTAAAAATCTACTTTTTGAAGGAACTATCAGTTTTCTGTAATATCATGGGGACGTCCCGCAAGGAGTCGGAAGGAAATCTTAAATAGGAGCATAGGTCAATATGCACATCATTTTAAAGGGCTTATCTAGCAGAGTTTAATGCCGCAAACCGCACTCAAAAAGATTGATCCAGTACAAAATGGCGGCTGTTCAAAGGTTTTACTTGGTTACATTTTATTAGTAGCCATAACCCCAGTACAACAAAACTGCAACCAAACGAATACTGCAGCTAACTACTACATTATGCTTGTCAGTTGTACAGAAGTGAATTATGACGTTAGTTGTCCTCAAGGGTTACAAATTTGGTCCTAATATATTGATAACGGGGAAAACCTGATAACAGTAACAATTAGAAATCTGTTATCTTTGGGTCGCAGTTAGGACTTTCCTATTAGCCAGTCTATTCCTGGTAGGCTATTCTAGTTTTCTTGTTTTAGTAGTGCTGTCCATCCCGCATAGGTCAATATGGACATCATTCCAAGGGCTTATCTAGCAGAGTTTAATGCCGCAAACCGCACTCAAAAAGATTGATCCAGTACGAAATGGCGGCTGTTCAAATGTTTTATTTAAAAAATATGTTTACTTACCGAATGTTTTCAGAGTAAATGTTCGAATTGTGAATGTTCGGCTGCCTCTCGTGAAAGTAGTCATTAAATAAATGGCATGCTTCCTCGTGTGATCGTCTGTTATTTCCCCAACCAACCATCATAAGAAGTGTTATACGTTCACGTTCGTCAAGCGACATAGTGTAGTTGAAGAACTACAAGCAATACGACAAACTCTTTTGTACTAAAGCGCACTGATAGAAAAGATGGACAGCACTACTAAAACAAGAAAACTAGAATAGCCTACTATGAGTAGACTGGCTAATAGGAAAGTCCTAACTGCGACCCAAAGATAACAGATTTCTAATTCTTACTGTTATCAGGTTTTCCCCGTTATCAATATATTAGGACCAAATTTGTAACCCTTGAAGATAACTAACGTCATAATTCACTTCTGTACAACTGACAAGCATAATGTAGTAGTTAGCTGCAGTATTCGTTTGGTTGCAGTTTTGTTTTACTGGGGTTATGGCTACTAATAAAATGTAACCAAGTAAAACCTTTGAACAGCCGCCATCTTGTACTGGATCAATCTTTTTGAGTGCGGTTTGCGGCATTAAACTCTGATACATAAGTCCTTTAAAATGATGTGCATATTGACCTATGCTCCTATTTAAGATTTCCTTCCGACTCCTTGCGGGACGTCCCCATGATATTACAGAAAACTCATAGTTCCTTCAAAAAGTAGATTTTTAAGTGTAGTATTGATGTACCAAATCTTGTTGATTTATCTGTTATCGTTCAGAAAATATTATACCCGTGCAGGACTTTATGTACACCCTGTATAGCAATATTTTTTATTATAGGGTATAGAAGTATAATGGAAATTTTACCTATCAATTAATACAAAAATGTAACAAAAATTGAAATTATTTTTATCATGTGTCTTAATTTCTGTTGTTTAACCAAGTAAAACATCAATAACTTTTTAAATATGAAAATAAATTTGTTTCCTATGTAACAAATGTTAAATTTTTAAAGGAGTAACCAAATAAGCAATTCAAATAAGCATGTATTAAGTAAAACTGTAGCCGCAGCGGCCATAAATATTGTGATACCTACTTAAAAAAAGATGAAGTAGATTTACCACCTTTTCCTATCTAGGGAATTCTCCATTTGCAATGTTGGCGACTCTACTGTAGTTGACAGAGCGGGTGCCGCCCCTCCCCCTCGTCCGTCAGTCATGTCAGTAACCCAGTCCGCTCCACTCCCAGTTCAGTAGTCAGTGTAGTTGCTGCCTAGCTGGTGTCGGGGTGTGGTGAGACCTGTGTTCCGATGCGCGTCAATCAATAACAGTGCAAATCTTATCTTGAAACCCTCTCAAGTTTGGTTTAAGGCTATCTGTGACATTTTACAATGTGGAGTTTTTCTTACGACGAAAGGATCATGTGACATTTGATTGGATAACTTTTAAGGTAAAATATCAATCTCCATCGTTTTGGAATTAGATAAACAGCTATGTATTTTGTACACCGGTTTTAAATATTACAATGTTGACAATTATTTATATTATAAATAGTTTTGCTAGTACATAATTCTGTATTAAAAGCCAAAAATACCAAATATACAATTAATTATATTATAAACAAATGTTCTGGGTACGGTACCTATTTAATGTTTTTCCTTCTTAAGAACAACATTTTTGAAATTTGTTTTTCTTAGCCTGTTATTATTTAACTGCACATACATTGAGTTCAAAATATAATAATCACAGTAACCTGATTCTTTCATATACGGAAATTATTATTTACTTAAACCATTATTGCCTTTAGTTACTAACTTCAATGTACTCTATTTTAATATGTTGAGACAGTATGTTCACAAAAAACGTAATAAACAACTATTATTATTGTTGTTGTTGTTGTTGTTATTATTATTATTATTATTATATATTAAGCACGTCAACGTTTAATACACAACAATGTTAAATTGATAGAAATCTAGTAACCTTAAATGTTCTTCGCTGGGAGTACGAGACTGTATATTTCGGAGAAGAGATGTTTAGGTGAAGGATTGAAATATGTAATAAATAATCTTAACTCGTAAAAATAGGAAGCGATATCTAAAGTTACCTTGTAAAACCAAATTATATACCAGTCTGTATGTTTTTGTTTATTTCTATTGGTGCCCTGGGGGCGTCTCTTTTCCTACTATCTCACCCCCATAGAACGACGTAAATAAGGTTTAGTAATTAGGCATTGAAATGTCCTTTCCATTTTTTATATTTGCTTGTTCCTAAATTGTATTTCCAGATACAGAGAGATAAAAAAATAGACAAAACCCCTTGTCTTGTTTTAAGTAATATTAGTCAGGAAAACCACCTGGAGCGTGTTCTGGGAGAACGACCGGACTCACCGGTGACTAACTGGCCACCTTTCGATTTCACGACCAGTCGGTTCTAGTCACCGTAGGCCTATCCTGCAATGAGTAAGACATTGACGAGCACTGACAGCCGCTGAATCTTCATATACATTTATAGTTTATTGCGCTATTTTAAAAAATAGACTGGTGTCGTTGTCTGTCAGTAGATATGAAACGATGGAAAAGTTTTATTTATACACAATAATATCTCTCCTATATGGTAGAGGGCTGCTGCAAATATCCCGTTCGTTATCAAGCCCGACATTGGTACAGAAAATGTTAAGGTTTAGTTAGCAAAATATGAGTAATAAAGTTAGTTTAACTACCCGAATCATAATGGTAATCTTCTAAAAATTTATGAGCTAATTAATCGTTTCATTAAGTAAATTTGTATATTAAATATGTTTGCTACGTTTATTATAAGTAAAATGTTATAGATTAATATTTTTCTTTATAAATTGTAGAAATTCATAAAAGAGCATTTATATATGCTCACCTAGGTCAAAATCTTTTTTATATTTTATAATAACATGCATATTTAATTGTATTTTCAAGTTTATTGTATTGTTTTGTCAAGTATACGCTTTGTTTTATTGTATTTTAAAGTTTTAAATTTATTTAGCTTTTAAACCACTTGACATGACAAGACTTTTCAAATCTATGAACAGTGCACAGTAAACATTTAGCTAACAACTTTATCCATATAAACGTATTAAACAAATTGTTATCGCGATATAACAGCAGAAATTTGACCGATGGACCTGCGGTCTTTAGATTTCACAATATTGGTGTAGACGTCTGTGTCATCGGTCATCACACTATCACAGGAGGGTTGAAGTTCTGTCAATCCTTCCAGCAGCGAGTACAGAATACCGAGTAGATACATGGAGAGCCCCGTTGTGGAGTGTCGCCAAGCAAAACATGGCTCACTACTCTTCTTATTCTACAACTTACAATAGGTGTAGGTATTTGAGTTTAACAAAGTTCTGTGATGGCCATCTCCAACCTTGCGATCTACGTAATTGTTCAAGGTATGCAACACCATGTGTCGCGTAGAAGCCTTCGCCGAGAATGCATGCAAGATTTCAAGTCAATAACTGATTCCATTCTGTGGGTAGACAGTCGGACCGACAAACATACAGAAAAGAAATATTTACATTACCCCACAGACAAAATTAAATTTTTGTCAACCTGCTGAATGATAGGCTATAATGGTGCTCAGCCAAATTCCATTATTGGACATGCTCCATCACGAACTCATTCTTGTTTAAGTAGAAATTCAGTTTCTTGCCAAATTTAATATCTACAGATGAAACCTTTCTCGAGATATCTCGTCACATGATATATTCATTATTAATTTGTTCGCCTAGTTAATAAGCTTCATGCAGTGTTTAAATAAAACGAGTCTACACACTCTTTCTTTTTATTATATGATACACAAGTCACCAAAATAACATTTGTATGTGTTGGGGTAGCTAGGCTACATATAGTATAGTCAACGTTGGCTAAATGAGGGGGTCTAGAAGCAAAGACAAGCGGAAAACCCAACTATGCGACCTGTAGTTCGGAGTACCGGGTAGTAGAAAGTACGGAAAGTCCTCAACTCTGGGGGTGGTGGAAGAGGGGGTTAAAAAGTCCCCTTTTGTGGGTTTTCGTCTACATCTCCTACAGAAAATTTTCCGGATACAAAATTAAAGCTGATAACATCTTTTGTTCTCATAGGTTTTTTACTATCTGTTACCATTAATAACATATAAAACCTCTTATGGCATCACATTTTACAATAAACGTCTGTCTCCAGTGCCTCAAAGTTTTTATTCCACATAAAATTTATCAGAAAGGAAGTTGTACTCAACATCAGTTTACTTCAATATAAGTTTTGCTTTTACATTTTATATAATGTACTCGAAGGTAAGATAGTTTTAACACGTTGACTGCGGCAGACGCCCAAGTGTGTACCGGATTGCCAAGAGTACTCTGTAACTCTGTTTCACTCAGTATAGAGCCGCAGTGATTATTTTTTGCACACTTTCAACTCCTTGTGCATAATAGTGCTTAACCTCAGCCATAATTAGAAGAGGGTACGAGGGTGGTTGTTGTTTGGGATTGGCGGGGGGGAGAAAGAAGAAAAAGGGGACATGAAGAGTAATCGTCAAATTAATAAAAATGTGTTTCATTCTAAACCAGTTTGTATTTCGACTAAATCCATTTTTACGATTTAAGAAGTCACAAATGGGTATGGTGATAAAATAAAATGAAAAATATGTGGCGATATTGCTTGGAAGTACTCACAACTGGAATCACCTGCTTTCGTTCATCGTCGTAGACGTTTTGGATTCTGAATCTTCTGGGCATCCCATTTGATCCCTGATTGCGCTAACCGACAAAGACTAATACATCATATTAGTTAAACCAGACCGAGTGAAGTTGCAAACCAGTCTGAATTTCTATTATTTCAGAAGCTTGGTTAATGCGTTCTTCTCGTCCATCCCTTTAAAAGACCCACCTACAGACACAAAAAAATAGCGAGATAAATTCGCGTCGGCCAACTAGTTAACTAATGCCTTTTTATCTGAAAATGGTGACTTTTCGTATCTTTACTTCGTTATCTGAGCTGATATAACCATTACTTGTGTGTTTGAAGGTCGGTTTTAAGTCCGTTAAATTACAAAAATATTAGCCTATGTGAGAGAGAAGTTTCATGAATAATTTTTGTTACTTCGTTACCCACCGATTTAGGTAGGTTTCGTTTAAAAATAGTGCGGTTGACAATTGATTCATTCCATATTGTAAACTTATCTATCGGTTTCACGAAAAACTAGGTAATGTACTTATATAATACAAATTGGTTCTCGCCTCCGACACTATAACGTCACATCCTTGACGATATACTAGCAATCAGGCCTTGTCTTCTAGGAAACAGCTGTTTAGAGCAGTGACTCTCAATGGTTCGTCGTACCGTACATTCATGTTGCAGCAACTTTCACTCTGAATCGCGTTTTTGACCAGTTCCTTATAATATAACTTAATGGGAATGCACGATAGGTGAAGGGGAGGGGGGATTACTGTGGTCCCCGTTTAGTTGACCGAAATGAATGTAATAATACGATCATTTCTGCTGAGCGTTAAATTGTGCTGTAGAAAATCCTACTTGATTAAAGATTTTTCTGAAACACAATTCAATATGTTATCATCATTGATGAAAGCTACTTCGTGTAAGTTTAAGTGTATTTATGAGACGTAGACTGTGCATTTATATTCTTTTTGTAGTAAATATTGTCCAACGTTTGATATTTTAAAATACACTTGAACTTATTCAGTATTACCCGAATCACAAAAATCTTATATTTTATTTTTTATCTTTTATTGCCATAGATGGTAGCAAAAATATATAAATTTCATATAATTTGTTTGTATTACTTTGTATTATTGTGTATTGTTTTCTTATTACCTTTCACTTGTAGAGGTAAGTTATTAAGCACGCGAAGGGCCTCTTAATGCCATCTGTCTGTCCGTCGCTGAATGTG
This sequence comes from Homalodisca vitripennis, assembly GCF_021130785.1. Taxonomy (NCBI): domain Eukaryota; kingdom Metazoa; phylum Arthropoda; class Insecta; order Hemiptera; family Cicadellidae; genus Homalodisca; species Homalodisca vitripennis. The sequence goes on along the minus strand of NC_060210.1, from coordinate 171,231,057 downwards.
CGGTAACTCTTGATAGAAAAGCTCTAAAGACATGAAACTTGGTACATGGGCTTCTCTTGGTCGAAAGAAGAAAACAATTTTGGGGTCAAAAGGTCAGAAGGCTGTCCGTCTGTGCGATAACTCTCTCTTTACGTTATTTCGGCCCTTCGATACTCCGTTGTATCGGTTTATTATATGCGCCTAGACGTTAATTTCTAGATTAAAATAGCACAGTAATATATTTTAAAGCTACCAAACAAACAATAATGTAGTGATCAAGTTTAGAAATTAAGTACAGTATTTGATGAGTAATACTTATTCTCATTCTTCTATTAGCGAATAACAGCCAACAAAAGCTCTCAACTGAACCATCGATATAGTTTATCGAAATAGTTTATATACGTAGCCTAGCCCATCCTTATGTTACATTATCTTGATCTCATTCTTTTATAGTAAATGTCAGACAAGAAGAGCTCTCAGCTGAGAGTGATAACCAGCGATACAGTTTATCGAAGTAATTGATATACGTAGCCTAGCCCATCCTTATGTTACATTATCTTGATATCATTCTTTTATAGCAAATGACAGACAACAAGAGCTCTCAGCTGAGAGTGATAACCAGCGATACAGTTTATCGAAGTAATTGATATACGTAGCCTAGTCCATCCTTATGTTACATTATCTTGATCTCATTCTTTTATAGCAAATGACAGACAAGAGCTCTCAACTGAACCATCGATATAGTTTATCGAAATAGTTTATATACGTAGCCTAGCCCATCCTTATGTTACATTATCTTGATCTCATTCTTTTATAGCAAATGACAGACAAGAGCTCTCAACTGAACCATCGATATAGTTTATCGAAATAGTTTATATACGTAGCCTAGCCCATCCTTATGTTACATTATCTTGATATCATTCTTTTATAGCAAATGACAGACAACAAGAGCACTCAGCTGAGACTGATAACCAGCGATACAGTTTATCGAAATAGTTTATATACGTAGCCTAGCCATAGATTACAATAAGACCAATAGATAGGACATCGGGTGCTCGCAGGTGAAGCCACTGCGGAGCGGCTAATACTCAACAATATGGCGGCGCGGGCGTAAGTCACCCTACTGAGGAGCGTCGCCTTGCACCCCCGCTCTTCACTTCGCCCTTGTCGAGCTTACTGTAGTCACCATACACTCCGCTTACTGACGCGTGTGCTTCCGGCGTGTTGCTAAACATCTTGTTGTTTACTCTTGTTTAACTTGTTTTTTTTTGTGGATGATGTTTTCTTCACAAACACACAATGCCTATATCATGTGTTGCTTTTGGATGCTTCACTAAAAAGGAAAAATTAAACTTTCAACCAGAAGATTGTTCCTTCAGGATCAATTTTTTCAGAATTCGGACTGTTTGATAAAGCGTCAATAAACGAAGGTCAATAAACTAACATTTATAATATATGACTTAAAACCTCCTCCTCTTCTCAACTGAGTATTACAGATTAGTTAAAATTAATTAACTGAGTTGTAAAGTTGAAACTATATTTTATTGTACATTTAAGTAATTTTCCATACTTTATTATAATTCATCTATAAATCTTACTTATTGCCTTACTAATTGTATAATAAATGTTTACAGACTTAACAAAATATTTTATTAAACCTTTATACACTTTGTTACAATAATTATGTAAACAAACTTTAGATATTGTATTTTGGGATATTTTGAGCTGAAGGATTATAAGGTTTAAAGTCATGTTTCCCTCATCTAATAATTTACCCGCATATACAAACTTTGCTCATATTATAGTATATATATGCAAAAAATAAATAGCAAATAAACTCTTAGTTATTCTTAGTTTAGAGTATTGACTCAGATTGAATTCCTTCCTTAATTACATAACTTATGTGATTTTATTTGAAGTAATTACTGTAAACAAGTACAAATAAAGGGTGTTCTACTCACTTTTTATAATATGCTATAATGTACGATACGAGGAAACAGATGACCCGGCACGGAGCGTTGAGCTCCAAGCGGTCGCGGCACTCGTAAACTAACGGCTCACAAACAATAACTTTCTGGCCAAACCATAAGAGCTAATTAAAAAAGAAAATATGTTCTGAAAACTTCAACTATTCAACAACATTTTCCACCGTTTTTAAACTTGCCTGACCAAAAAACGGCAAAAGTAGCAGCCGACTAACTTTTTTATGTCAAGTTTTAAAATGTAAACATAATTCTCGACTTTATTTAATTATTTAAATTGCAAAACTAATTTTTTTGAACATTTGAATGATACCACAGGCATCCATAGCTTATTGACTTCACTCATACAAAGTTTCAAAGTATTTTCTTTATTATAAGTAGGGTAAATCATGAGTTGATTGAAACGGGAGAACTGAATTTTTACACTAATCGGAGCGTAGTTTTGAGTTTCTATCCCACGACAACATGGCAGACCTGGCTTCACCTGTCCCAATGTTGGCAAGATAGGCATAGCCCATTTATTTGGTCTTATTGTAATCTATGAGCCTAGCCCATCCTTATGTTACATTATCTTGATATCATTCTTTTATAGCAAATGACAGACAACAAGAGCACTCAGCTGAGAGTGATAACCAGCGATACAGTTTATCGAAGTAATTGATATACGTAGCCTAGCCCATCCTTATGTTACATTATCTTGATATCATTCTTTTATAGCAAATGACAGACAACAAGAGCTCTCAGCTGAGAGTGATAACCAGCGATACAGTTTATCGAAGTAATTGATATACGTAGCCTAGCCCATCCTTATGTTACATTATCTTGATATCATTCTTTTATAGCAAATGACAGACAACAAGAGCTCTCAGCTGAGAGTGATAACCAGCGATACAGTTTATCGAAGTAATTGATATATGTAGCCTAGCCCATCCTTATGTTACATTATCTTGATATCATTCTTTTATAGCAAATGCCAGACAACAAGAGCACTCAGCTGAGAGTGATAACCAGCGATACAGTTTATCGAAGTAATTGATATACGTAGCCTAGCCCTTCCTTATGTTACTTTATCTTGATCTCATTCTTTTATAGCAAATGACAGACAACAAGAGCTCTCAGCTGAGAGTTGTAACCATCGATACAGTTTATCGAAGTAATTGATATACGTAGCCTAGCCCATCCTTATGTTACATTATCTTGATATCATTCTTTTATAGCAAATGACAGACAACAAGAGCACTCAGCTGAGAGTGATAACTATCGATACAGTTTATCGAAGTAATTGATATACGTAGCCTAGCCCATCCTTATGTTACATTATCTTGATCTCATTCTTTTATAGCAAATGACAGACAACAAGAGCACTCAGCTGAGAGTGATATCCATCGATATAGTTTGTCGAAGTAGTTCATATAAGTAGCATAACCTATCCTTATGTATTGCCAAGTAGATCTACTCGGTGAAGAAACTGTTGTGCGCGTTTGTTTATCTGCATTCTGCTGGATCTAGTACTATTTATTATTGGTACACGCCATTTAATATTTATATTACTTGAAAGCAATAAAATAATACTGATGTAAATTTGGTAGTGATAGGCTACATGAACGTACCTTGTAAAGTCACTTTATAGTCTACCCCCAGCTGTTACGCAAGACAAGATCTCAGCGGAAAAACTGGATATGAAGAATATCACGTTGCGTGATGGTATTAAGTTTTGCCACAAGCAGATTATTGCATATCTTTATCTCGTATAGATTGATATCTGATTTGAATTACACTGTTTCAGAACTTTTGAAATCACTGTGTATAGGTAGGAATCATAAGTTAGTAATATAAATAACCATATACCGTAGTTTATTATGTGTTTCATACAACAATAGCAACGTTATAATCCTAGTAGTAGAAAGTGTAATCTGATCATTACAGGAAAGTTACAGTACGGTAGTTGAAATGATACAAGGTTGGCAACTGATTGGGCAAGCCAGTGTACGGCTGATTGAACTGACCTTGCCTGATAATGATAACGATAACGAGCAGTCTAACCTTTGACTTCTAACCTCTGCTCCACTCACATCTAACACACACACTCATTGGTAATTTCACACAGTTTTACACATAAGAAAGTTCTTACAATTTAATACCTCTATATAGATAGTAAACTGGTACTACTTACTAGAATACGAAGCTTTCTCTCCTGGCCCTCCGCTGGGCGACCGGGATGCCGTAATTGGGATAATGATGCGTCTACGTAAAAGTCAAACAATTTAGACGGTTTCCACATTTTTTGGATACTCCAAATTTAATTTTTATTTCAATATATTTATCTCTTTAATACTTGTAATTTTTGTAGATTTACAGTTTACCCTATGTTTATACTTGTAAATCAATAGTAGTTTGCTGTTGAAAAGATTTGAAGAGAACATTTATTCATATCTATAGACGGCTAGGATACCTTAAGAGTTACATAATGGTAGTGTGATATTCGAATTCCTTAAACAGCTGACAGGTTTAGGAAAGTCCAACTTTTATTTTCTCAGAAATCAATTACTTTGTGCCTCCGAACTGTATAAGTAATACAAAGCTTGACATTAAAATTTCTCCACTAACAGTCTTCTCACAGTAAATATACGTACAATCTGGTACTTACGGAGGTTTTTAAAATATCGTGTGAACACACTGGCACGATGTTACTGCGTGATACTCAATTACATGAAACCATAGAGTAAACAGAAACTACTGTATTAACACTAAATTGAAACTGTGAACTATAACTGTCTTCCGTTATATATTGTTGGTGACTTACTTTTTCTTATGTTATAGGAACATAATAAATTTTAATACTCATTCATTAATACACACTAAGTTCTATATAAATTACGTTTTAGTTTTACAAAATCCATTTGTGTCTTTTTTTCAAATTGTTTGCGATGTGTCAGAGGGAACAGAAACGTTCTCAACAACACTGTAAACTATTCGGAACACACTATAACAATGGCAGGGGCGTGGGCGAGGAAGAGCGCAGGTGTCCGTTGGATGCTAGTGATGTGGAGGCGAAAATGCGCCAGAAAAACCGTTATCCACCCGTGATTCCTGGTGTGTTCTATCTTGGCAGAGCCAGAGTGGTAAAGATAGTTGGGACAGGACAAGGTGATGTCTTTCTTCTTCTTGTGTCCATTGTGAGTGATTATAGTGTTATCTTGAGATAAACCTGAAAGGTGGGCGATGTAGGAAGAAGTATTTTACTGAAAACTGGATAGCGAATAGAGCTGGATGGTGTGTGTAATAGTTTGCTGAGAAAAATTGAGTAATAGACAAGTCACCGATAACTAGTCTCAAAGTGTAATGGAACTAGTTTAGCTATCACATACCATCCTGAGAGTTCACAATAATTCATCAGAATACGTTTAACGTGAGATTGATACCAACAGTAAATAATCATATATCGATCTAATGTATTTAAAGTTTTAAGTGTTATGTTGTCCTAGTTGAATCAGTTTCAAAATGTTTATTTAAATACTATGAAGATTCTCCACAGCGTCGGCCGCTGCTTGCTAAACTCATGGTTGAGTGCCAAATGAGCTTCAACAGTCCATGACAAATGTCTATGAACGAATTGGACGTCGTTAGAAAAGATGACGTGATGAGTTCGGCATATTTATAGAAATGGTCGTAGGAAGTTAAAAATCAGTAGTATATACTAAGCTAACAATCAGTAGTATAATATTAAGCTAACAATCAGTGTTATACATTAAGCTAAAACTCAGTAATGTATATTAAGCAAAAAAATCAGTAATGTATATTAAGCAAAAAAAATCAGTAGAATATATTAAACTAACAATCAGTAGTATTTATTAATCTAAAATCAGTAGTTTATATCAAGCCAACAATCAGTATTATATATTGAGCTAACAATCAGTAGTATATATTAAGCTAGACATCAGTAGTGTATATTAAGCCAACAATCAGTAGTGTATATTAAGCTAACAATCAGTAGAATATATTAAGCTAACAATCAGTAGAATAGCTAACATTTAGTAGTGTATATTAGCTAATAATCAGTAGTATATATCAAGATAAATATTAGTAGAATATATTAAGCTAACAATCAGTAGATTATATTAAGCTAACTAGCTGTTTCCTGCGGCTTCGCACGCAATTTCCCGTTGAAAACAGTACACTATATTCACTTATTCTTTTTCTATCACATTCTAAACATTGCTGAGATAATTGATAGCCGTTCCATCGTGAGCCTCTTGGGCGCATTATGAAGGTATGTACCATATTTCTGCCTCTATCTTTCGTGGTTTTTGCTAGGTGTTGATAAGTTATTCAGAACAATTAATGTATATGGATGAATTTCGGTAAACTAATTAGGTTATAAAGAATCAAATTCGGTCTGTTAAAATTAATTTTCTGTCTAAGATATTTCCAGTATTATTTAGGAGTGTGCCTTCAAGAAAATGTATCAAAGAAACCCAATTTCGATCATAAAGTGTCTTCTTTCGGCTCTTTTCATTTACCTTCGATGTAACCAAATTCGATTAACTTATGTGCAAACATTTACGGATTTTTACAATGAGGTTGTTTTCACAATAGCGTTTAATAGTATTTTCATTGCATTAGATAGTTTATTGATCATTGGTGCAATCTGAATTTAAAATTAGGCAATGACGTCTTCTATGCAACCTGCATTACACTACTGATCAAGCACTTTACAATAAAAATTTTCTAAATTTTAAATGTAAACAAATGTTTCTGCCTCTTTGATGAACTTCAGCTGAAAGTATTAACAGCTGTTAAGTTCGCTTTGTATTATGTGTCGTAGCGCAGTCTGTCGGATCCAATATAAAACACTCTAACATCAACAACGATTTATAATTAAAAAATTAATTAAATAAACTATTTAAACAGCCACCTCTCTAAAAGTATGCCTATGTTACTTCCAGGAACGTGTAGAATCACTGTACAAAATTTCACGATGTTTCGTGCATTGGTTTCAGAGTTATAACGGAACATACAAACAAACATTCGCATTTATATATATATATATATATATATATATATATATATATATATATATATATATATATATAAGAAGATATTCAGTAGTATACACATATTAAGCTAACAATCAGTAGTATACATTAGCTAACAATCAGTACAATATATTAAGCTAACAATCAGTAGATGATATTAACCTAATATTCAGTAGTATATATAACTAACGTTAAGCTCAATTTATTACCACTTCTCGTGACACTATGGAGAAGCTAGAGGATATGACTATTCCATAATTTAATTAGATCTACAAAATGTGCGATGGTTTTTAGATTTTGTTTTACGTTTCCATGTATGTGCCGAGATAGGTGCCCGATATGGGCTATGAGTTTAAGAGTTAGCGAGAAACTGCTTTGTATTTTTCGGATGGTCTTTTCTGGGAACTCGGTATGGAGCGAAACAAGTGATACTAGCCAGCGTATGGGCTAGTCACTAATCCGAATTTTGTTTTATGATTAAATAAGATCAATATTATTTATTGATTATCAAAACTTCTGCTTGTGTAGAGTGATCACGCCTTGTAGAGGAATTCTTAGTCGAAATTGTAGTTAGTTCGTTACGTTCGAATCAGCTCTGTTTAAACAAACATTAAAAGGCTAAACGATGTTTTGATATTCAATTCCGAGCTGATTGACATCCAAGAATGACTGGAGATTCGTCCACGTAATTTGAAGTTGCTTCAGAAGTCACCTAATATCATGTGGATCAGAAGCTGAGGATTTGACCAGTGCGGAGGAGTTCGAAACTATAGTCTAACTAAAGTAAATTTCTCTGTTGACATGTTTGAATGAAATGGAACATGGGGAAGTTGTATGTATAAATGAAGAGTTGTTATCACAGCCTTGAGATAAGACAGTTGGCTACAGCTGATTGTAGGAGAATAGCCTATATAGTAGACTTGTATATTAGTACTAGGATAGGAAATGAGCAATAGTACCTAATGACTATTATTGTTTTATTGGTTACAACATGGTTTAACACTTCATTACATACAATAATTTTAGGATTGATGGGGAGGAATTGCTGATTGACATTCTAAGCTCTCCTATGGTAGTAGACCTTCAAATATTCCCATACGAAGTATTTTGTTTTAAGTTGAATCGATATTCAATGAAGAAAAGTTAACATCAGATGTACTCGGATATCTAACCATTCATGCCATCAGTATGTTCCATTTACTTCCGAACATTATCGAGGATACCGGATAGCTCAAATGCCGTGTATATTATACTTGATGCAGGGTTGATTCAGCATAACGCGTAACTGTACATTCGACAAATGGTAACGAGTTTTACCGAGGTCTATGTCATCACTATCTTTTGCGCCATCCGTCTGCAGTAACGTTAAGGGAATGACATTCACTGCGTTTCCACTGTTGTTTAAGAATTTACTGTTCACCATGCAAAATTTTACGAAATACAATTTTACTGACCAGTTCACTAAAATGTCTACCATAGCACGTGTGGTGGTGTAGGTACTATTCCATGTTAAATTTGCATGTCTTTTCCTCGAAACAAGGCTGGTGGTAAAAAGTCCTACTCAGCAACTAACAAAACCTTGTGGACTGGTGGAATGGTGTCGACGAGGCGACACTGTGGCCGAGACAGGCTGGTAGCAGTGGTAGCTGGTAGCGGATTAATGGAGGTGTTATTTAACAGGGACAACCGACTTGTTAACTGGCAGACTCGACCGTGATAGACAACGCCCCGCCCCGCTTGTACACTGTGGATTGGAGTCCTATTACAAGTCTGAGGATGCTTTAGTTTGTATATGTTTATAAGTTTATTTACAATTGTGTTTTAAGAGGACGGCGGTTGAACTGGTTGTGCCAAATTGAGGTGACGAAGAGAAGTCTGTTTTAGATAGAAGGCACATTAGTTTTCGCCGTCATTGTCAGTTTGTGTACATTGTATATGGATTCCTATTCCTCTGTCATGACGGTCCAGGCTTCTGAAGGCACTCTTGCTTAGCAAATTTCTGGAATATCTCATTTAGAATCATATTTATTAACCTATTTAAATTTGGGAACTACTACAGTCGTTTGTCTCCTGCTACTCCCGCATCATCACAGTGAAAGACATAGCCGAGGGTGAATAGTTCTCATGGAATGTCAAGCTTATAAAGTAGCTCCAATGTAACGTCTATTATATATCTTAATCATACCTGTAATTTGATACACTAATTGAATTTAACTGATTATTTGGATTTTACTTAGTTTAAAGGCTTAAGATTGTACTTTACTATGATCTCTATAGTTGGGTGGGTATCGATAGTGAGTACTGGGGGAGGGGGGCTTTGGCGTCCAAATAATTCAGATACTGCCCCGGTTGAAGTAGTCAAACCAGTTAATATTTATAAAACATGGCATTTAAAGTTAGATATGTTGAAAATGCGTGAAAGAAGGCAAGACGAGTCGACGAGGCACACAACTCTCTGGCCGCAGCCTGTCTTCGTCTTGTGCTGCAAAAACTTGCCTTGTCTCAGGTCGACCGAGGACTCTACAAGTCAGCAGAACTGGCCTGGCCGCTGCGCTGCGCCGCGAACTGATACATGTCGTACGCCGCGCCGTGCTGTCAGTACTAAACTGAACTTACAAAGATGTTTCAATTTTAAACCACTTATCCAGTAACAATATTATATTTTCACAGTAACTCATAACCACAAGGTATATATATGTTACTTTTGCGCTCATGAATTATAACGATTCTTCTAATTTGACTCATTGTATAGTGCAAAAGACGTAAGTTGTAATGAAATAAACCTATGATGAGTTCTTGGTAGTGATAACAGCCCGGATCACACGTCAGATCGCGGATAACTCCAATGGTTGGTGATAACGTCGTGATAAATTGTAAGATTACTTAGTTGTACGTCGTTTGTTTGGCATGACTCACCAAATAGCGTACATAAGTCCGAGATGCGGAGACAACAATAGCCCGGCACTATATACAAGTACATTGCTAGCAAGCGGGTGAAACTGTAAATATTTAGAATTTGCTTTTGGCTTAGTGTTGTTTGCAAGTTAAGGTCAGACGAGTCACAAGAGAAGACCAGCGGAATCAGAGATAAGAAAGCAAGAGCAAATACTCTGACTAATGGATATTCTACACTGTGAGCAACGTGTTTGCTTTCGTCCCTTCTGTAACTGTTCGCTCTTACGTCAAAGCTTTGGCGAATACCTAAGTATTACTTCCAACCAGGGCCGTACCCAGCATCGGCGGACCCCGTCATGTCGTACCACCACGCCCCCGTAATCTCCCTCCCAGTTTATCATATTAACAACATCTTATTATTTTGTTAATGATAATTAAATACAGATATTCACTGCTCAGGGTTTGAATGTGATTGTAATGATTTAAAAAGTAATAGTCACAGTTTCATCGAACTTGTAATGAACGATATTAGAAATGTAGCCTATAATATCGTTATGGTTATTGAGCTATCTCGTCCGTCCAAACGGTCCCTTCAAATAAACTTATGATTGGCCCCTATGAGCCCTGGCTCCGGTAAAATTGTCCGAGAAAACCGGTCTGAGTACGGGCCTGCTTCCAACGTAAGATGACCATGTAGACCCAGCACCATGTTAAAAAAAGACATGCACCTATTATTCAACAAATTGCTACTTGACAATCTGTCTATACATTATGACAAATAACACTAAACTGTATGATGGAGATTCAAACATCCCCATTAACTCACAGAAATTTGTAGCCCTTTCTAAATTACTGAAAAGCTCCTAGTCTTCATTTAAAAATGTTATCATGCTTTTTTGTTTAAAAGAGGAGAGGCCAATCCCATACTAAATATTTTATATTACTATTGCAGGATTTTAAAATTCAATATAAACGTTTAAAATTTTTCTATATAAATCCATAATTATTTAAACTATTTTAACACGCATTTTGAATTCATATTTTATATTTCAACCTTGATAACAGGATGTATATAGGTTCTCTGTTATAGCAAAAAAAAATCAATATTTCCGTCCTATGTGCAATTTCAAATTATAAAAGTCTAAATTTACACTTTGTCACTCTCTTTCTATCATATCCCATATCAATGTTTAATTATGACACTAACTATGTAGTGTTTGTGTTCGTATACGAGGCGGTCGCCCAGGTGTTACTCAGGGTCTAAATTTACACTGTGTCACTCTCTTTCTATCGTGTCCCATATCAATGTTTAATTATGACACTAACTATGTAGTGTTTGTGTTCGTATACGAGGCGCTCGCCCAGGTGTTACTCAGGGTCTAAATTTACACTGTGTCACTCTCTTTCTATCGTGTCCCATATCAATGTATAATTATGACACTAACTATGTAGTGTTTGTGTTCGTATACGAGGCGCTCGCCCAGGTGTTACTCAGAGTCTAAATTTACACTGTGTCACTCTCTTTCTATCGTGTCCCATATCAATGTATAAGTATGACACTAACTATGTAGTGTTTGTGTTCGTATACGAGGCGCTCGCCCAGGTTTTACTCAGAGTCTAAATTTACACTGTGTCACTCTCTTTCTATCGTGTCCCATATCAATGTTTAATTATGACACTAACTATGTAGTGTTTGTGTTCGTATACGAGGCGCTCGCCCAGGTGTTACTCAGGGTCTAAATTTACACTGTGTCACTCTCTTTCTATCGTGTCCCATATCAATGTTTAATTATGACACTAACTATGTAGTGTTTGTGTTCGTATACGAGGCGCTCGCCCAGGTGTTACTCAGGGTCTAAATTTACACTTTGTCACTCTTTCTATCGTGTCCCATATCAATGTTTAATTATGACACTAACTATGTAGTGTTTGTGTTCGTATACGAGGCGCTCGCCCAGGTGTTACTCAGGGTCTAAATTTACACTGTGTCACTCTCTTTCTATCGTGTCCCATATCAATGTTTAATTATGACACTAACTATGTAGTGTTTGTGTTCGTATATCAAGGCTCGCCCAGGTGTTTACTCAGGTGTCCTATATTTAAACACTAAATTAACTTTTAGCTATCGTAATCCATATCAATTGTTTTTAATTATGACACATCACTATGTAGTGTTGTGTTCGTAATACCAAAGGGCTCGCCCAGGTGTTACTGAGGGTCAATATTTTACACTAAATAACTCCTATCTAATCGTGTTTCCATATCAAATGTTTAATTAAGACACTCACTATGTATGTTTGTGTGTTCGTATACCAAGGGCTCCGCCCAGGTGTTTTTTACTCCAGGGTCTATATTTACACTAAATAACACTATCTATCGTGTCCATATCAATGTTTTAAATTATGACACTCACAAGGTAGTGTTTGTGTTCGTATACCCAAAGGGCACGCCCAGGTGTTTACCTGAGGGTCTATATTTACACTTAAATAACCTCTATTCCCCCTATCGTGTCCATTATCAATGTTTAATTATTGACACTCACTATGTAGATTTTTGTGTTCGTATACCAATGGGCTTGCCCAGGTGTTACTGAGGGTCAATATTTACACTAAAGTAAACTCTATCTATCGGGTTTCCATATCAATGTTTAATTTATAGACACTCACATATGCTAGGTGTTTGTGACGTATAACCAAGGGCGTCGCCCAGGTGTTATCTGAGGGTCTATATTTAACACTAAATAACTCTATCTACTCGTTGTTCCATATCAATGTTTAATTAATGAACCACTCACTATGTATGGATTTGTTGTTTTCGTAATACCAAAGGCTCTCGGCCCAGGTGTTACCTGAGGGTCCTATATTTTAACACTAAATAACTCTATCTATCGTGTTCCATATCAATGATATAATTAATGACACTCACTATGTAGTGTTTTTTGTGTCGAATACCAAGGGCTCGCCCAGGTTGTTTATTTTAGGGTCAATATTTGCACTAACTAACTTTATCTATCGTGTTCCATATTCAAGTTTATTGTGACACTAACTTATGTAAGTGTTTGCGTTCGTATATCCAAGGGGCTCGGCCCAGGTGTTACACATGGGTCTAATATTTACACTAAATAACTCTATCTATCGTGTTCCATATGCAATGTTTTATTGTGATACACTTAACTATGTAGGTGTTGTGTTCGATATACCAAGGCTCGCCCAGGTGTTACTCAGGGTCTATATATACACTAAATAACTCTAACTATCGATGTCCATATCAATGTTTAATTATTGACAACTCACTATGTAGTGTTTGGTAGTTCGTATAATTAAAGGGCTCGCCCAGGTGTTTACTTCAGGGTCTATATTTACACTAACTAACCTCTAGCTATCGTGTCCCATGATCAATGTTTAATTATGACCACTCACTATGTAGTGTTTGTGTTCGTATACCAAGGGCTGTCGCCCAGGGGTGTTTACTCCAGTGTCTATATTTATACACTAAATAACTTTATCTACTCGTATTCCAAATAGCAATGTTTAATTATGACACTCACTATGTAGTGTTTGTGTTCGTATACCAAGGGCTCGCCCAGGTGTTTACTCAGGGGTCTATATTGACACCTAAATAACTTTATCTATCGTGTTCCATATCAATGTTTAATTATGACACTCACAATGTAGTGTTTGTGTTTCGTATACCAAGGGCTCGCCCAGGTGCTTACTCAGGGTCTAGATAGTTTACCACTAGATAACTTTAATCTATCGTATTCCATATCAATGTTTAAATTATGACACTCACGATGTAGTGTTTTGTGTTCGTATACCCAAAGAGGGCTCGCCCAGGCGTGTACTGAGAGGTCTAATATTTACACTAAATAAACTCTATCTATCGTGTTCCAAATCAATGTTTAATTATGACACTCACTATGTAGTTGGGTTTGTGTACGTATCACCAAGGGCTCGCCCAGGTGTTACTCAAGGTCTATAATTTACAACTAAATAACTCTAGCTAGTCGAGTCCATATCAATGTTTAATTATGACACTCACTAAGTAGTGTTTGTGTTTCGTTATACCAATGGGCTCTGCCAGGTGTTACTACAAGGGTCTATATTTACACTCTAAAATAACTCTATCTATCGTGTACCATATCAATGTTGTAATTATGACACCACACAATGTAGTTCTTTGTGATTCCGTAATACCAAGTGCTACGCCCAGGGTTGTAACTGTGGTCTAAATATTTACACGAAATAACTCTATCTATTCGTGTTCCATATCAATGTTTGAAATTATTGACACTCACTAATGTAGTGTTTGTGTTCGTGTATACCAAGGGCTCGCCCGCAGGTGGTTTACTGAGGGTCTAATATTTACACTAAATAACTCTATCTATCGTGGTTCACAGCATATCAATGTTTTAATTATGACACTCACTATGTAGTGTTTGTTGTTCGTATACCAATGGGCACGCCCAGGTGTTACTGAGGGTCTATATTTACACTAGAATAACTCTATCCATATCGTGTTCCATTATCAATGTTTAATGAATGACACTCACTATGTAGTGTTTGCGTGTTTCGTATACCAACGGTCTCGCCCAGGTGTAACTCACGGGTCAATATTATTGCACTAAATAACTTTTATCTATCGTGATCCATATCAAATGTTTTATTGTGACACTAACTAAGTAGTGTTTTTGGCGTTCGTATATCAGGGGGGGCCTCGCCCAGGTTGTTTACTCCAGGGTCTATATTTACACTAAATAACTCTAATCTAAGTGTTCCATATCAATGTTTTTATTGTGACACAAACTATGTAGTGTTTTGTGTTTCGTGTATACCAAGGGCTCGCCGGTGTGTTTACATCAGGGTCCTATATTTACACTAAATAACTCTATCTATCGTGTCCATATCAATGTTTAATTTATGACCACTCACTTATGTAGTGTTTGTGTTCGGTATACCAAGGGCTCGCCCAGGTGTTAATCCTCAGGGGTCCTATATTTAACACTAAATAACTTTATCTATCCGTGTTCCATATCAATTATTAATTATGACACATCCACTATGTATGTTTTTGTGTTCGTATACCCAAGGGCTTACGCCCCAGGTGTGTTCCCATGGGTCCCTATATTTACACTAAGATAACTTTAATCTATCGTAATCCAATATCGAAAGTTTAATTATGACACTCACTATGTAATAATAATGTGTTCGTATACCAAGGGCATCGCCCAGGTGTTACTGAGAGGGTCTATATTTTACAACTAAATAACTCTATCTATGGGGCGTGTTCACATATCAATGTTTAAATTTAATGACACTCACTATGTAGTGTATTGTGTTCGTAATACCCAAGGGCTCGCCCAAGTGTTACTCAGGGTCTATATTACCACTAAATAACTCTATCTATCGTGTCCATATCAAATGTTTAATTATGACACTCACTATGTACGGTGGGTTTGTTGTTTTTCTGAAACCTAAAAGGCTCGCCCAGGTGTTACGTCAAGGGTCTATATTTAATTTACACTAAATAAACTCTATACTATCTTGACAGTATCAATGTTAAATTATGACACTCCACACTATGTTAGTTTTTTTTGTGCGCGTAAACCAAGGGCTCGCCCAGGTGTTTACTGAGGGTCTATATTTACACTAAATAACTCTATCTATCGTGTTTTCCATATCAATGTTTTAATTATGACACTCCCACTATTGTAGTTGTTTGAGTGTTTCGTAAAACCCCAAGGGCTCGCCCCCAGGGTGTTTACTCAGGGTCTATATTTTACACTAAATAACTTTATCTATCGAATTCGCATATCAAATGTTTAATTATGTACACTCATTATGTAAGATGTTAGTTTTCCGTATACCAAGGGTCGCCCAGATGTTACTGAGGGTACTAATATTTACACTATATAACTCTATCTATATCGTGTTTCCATATCAATGTTTTTATTGGTGACACTAACTATGTAGCGTTTGTGTTTGTATACAAGGCGCTCGGCCTGGTATTATTCAGGTTCTATATTTACGGTATCATTCTCTATGTGTATGTGTCCCATAACATTTTAGAAATACAAGACTAACTCTATAGTGTGATACTGTGTATAATTATAATATTTCAAGCATTTTTAGTTTTATTAGGGCCATGTGGAAATTTACAGTCTATCAAACACTGTAGATGACATATTTCCTAATAGTAGGTTGGTTATCTTCTTTAATATGAAAATTTACATTGTTTATCATCACCTACTCTATCTGCGTCTCCAGTATGATACCTGCAGCACGTTGCCTCGCTGCAGCACGCATTTGCATTATCTCCTCACTCAGGACCCATCATTTAAAATGTTGAGAATATTTTTTTTTATTTACATGTTTCATTCAAGAAGTGGCTGATCAGTGATAATGGTATAGTAGAAAAAAAGCATTCATCTTCTCGTTAATCTAGCTAATATTGAGTACATCACTTCTATACGTGTCCGTATCGGTATCGTGACGTACCCACGAATCTTCTGAAAATTCTAATTCCGGGCTTGGAATCATTCTGAAGAATGAGGGGGCTTTCTCCCCTCTGTAAAACCAATCCGGATATCTTGGGTATCTGGATAAGTCATTTGCGGATAAACAAGATGTATTGTATAATACAATGTAATTAAACACATATTATATAAATTTAAACTTAGATCTTACTTCTTAAGATATTTTTACCAAGTAAGAATTAATAATAACAGTAATGCTTTGTTGGGTATGGGTGATATGTCTCAATAGATAACGAAAAACTTATACAATATTATTATTAGAGTACCTCCTGAACAAATAGTTAGAACTACTATTAACAGTGCTTCTCTGCATTACAGCAGAGATCTGTGCGTGATGGTCAGACAACGCTGTAATTAATACATCGCAATGAAACAACAATCCTGCAGACCAGTATAAACGTGATCCATCAATCACGTAGATTGTGTTAATTCCTTTGTGTACAATTTAACTTTATTGTTCAAACCAACAGATTTTATCGTGTATGTGTAAGATTACTGCTGTTTACAGTCATGAGATAAATCGACGTTAAAATCATCCAAATAATAGTTGGAATGTTAAAATTTATTATTTTATTCCAACAGCCAACAATAAAATCTGATAATTATAACAAACTTAAACGTCTGCTATTAAACTATGGCCATGAAGGCAGAATTCAGAGACACGGGTAACTAACTTCTGACTGCAGTGTAGACGGGTAGGGTCCAATAAGCGGACCCGGTTTTTTATATCGAAATTGGCAAACGATATTACTTAATCATAACCATCGATATAATCAATCGATACTGATGAATTATTTTTAACAACTTAAATAATCTATATGAACAGCTGTAAACACTTTCAAATAATACAATTAAGGTAATATTTTAAATTTCACGTAACATTGTGTATTAAAATGGCCGTCAATCTTAGGAAGCTTCACGAAATTGCTTTAAAAGACGATAAAATATGTTTTTTATGGCTTCAGGATGTTGGGTTAGTACCTAAGAATCCATTATGTGATATTTGTGGAAAGGTAACAAATGTAACTGTCAGAGGAGCTAACATGGTCGTCTTCAGATGCAAAAAAAGAAGGTAATGGTGGACACAACTTTAGTAAAAACGTTTTCGTTCTGTTTCATTTAGTTAAAGTTATGAGTTTCCCTGATTTTGGTTATGTTCATTTATTATTATTTGTTATCATTAAATTCACATTTTAATTTAAACATATGATTGTTATTACTTTTATATCGATTGATAGTCTATGATTCGATATGCGAATATTAGGTATCGATGATTATATTCTTCGATATAAAAAACCGGGTCCGCTTATTGGACCGTACCCGTGTAGACTTGACAAAAATATATAAAACCACTCTCTTTTACTTATTACAGCGACATGAACAGATACAACTTGTAATAAAAGTAATTTTTATTTTTAATTTACTTATCTATTATTTTTACTCAGAATTAAAATTAATTGTGTTAGTTATTAGATTAGGACTTTTATTTCTATATGACGCTTGCAATACAATTATTGTTAATTGTTTCCTGCAATAAAGAATATTATTATTATGTTGTTTTCCTCCCTTTGTGCTCAGATGGTCAGATAATCAGAACACGTCCGATAACCTCAACTTGTAATAAAATGTATGAAATGTTCGGTCTTATTCTAGAGCGATTCGCTCCTGAACCAATTCGGAATGATAAGCTGCCATGTAATGATAAGGAATGGTGATGTACGGATTAAAGCCCACCCAACAGGGATTGTAAAGTCAGGGGGGCGTCTAGCATACCGCCGCGCACTGTACATGTAGCCACGTCTTGGTGCAACATCAGAACAGGGATCTTGTAGCCACATCTTGGGGCACCATCAGAACAGTAATTGTAAAGTCAGAGAGAGGCGTCTAGCATACCGCCGCGCACTGTACATGTAGCCACGTCTTGGTGCAACATCAGAACAGGGATCTTGTAGCCACATCTTGGGGCACCATCAGAACAGTAATTGTAAAGTCAGAGAGGGGCGTCTAGCATACCGCCGCGCACTGTACATGTAGCCACGTCTTGGTGCAACATCAGAACAGGGATCTTGTAGCCACATCTTGGGGCACCATCAGAACAGTAATTGTAAAGTCAGAGAGGGGCGTCTAGCATACCGCCGCGCACTGTACATGTAGCCACGTCTTGGTGCAACATCAGAACAGGGATCTTGTAGCCACATCTTGGGGCACCATCAGAACAGTAATTGTAAAGTCAGAGAGGGGCGTCTAGCATACCGCCGCGCACTGTACATGTAGCCACGTCTTGGTGCAACATCAGAACAGGGATCTTGTAGCCACATCTTGGGGCACCATCAGAACAGTAATTGTAAAGTCAGAGAGAGGCGTCTAGCCTACCGCCGCGCACTGTACATGTAGCCACGTCTTGGTGCAACATCAGAACAGGGATCTTGTAGCCACATCTTGGGGCACCATCAGAACAGTAATTGTAAAGTCAGAGAGAGGCGTCTAGCCTACCGCCGCGCACTGTACATGTAGCCACGTCTTGGTGCAACATCAGAACAGGGATTTTGTAGCCACATCTTGGGGCACCATCAGAACAGTAATTGTAAAGTCAGAGAGGGGCGTCTAGCCTACCGCCGCGCACTGTACATGTAGCCACGTCTTGGTGCAACATCAGAACAGGGATCTTGTAGCCACATCTTGGGGCACCATCAGAACAGTAATTGTAAAGTCAGAGAGGGGCGTCTAGCCTACCGCCGCGCACTGTACATGTAGCCACGTCTTGGTGCAACATCAGAACAGGGATTTTGTAGCCACATCTTGGGGCACCATCAGAACAGTAATTGTAAAGTCAGAGAGAGGCGTCTAGCCTACCGCCGCGCACTGTACATGTAGCCACGTCTTGGTGCAACATCAGAACAGGGATCTTGTAGCCACATCTTGGGGCACCATCAGAACAGTAATTGTAAAGTCAGAGAGGGGCGTCTAGCCTACCGCCGCGCACTGTACATGTAGCCACGTCTTGGTGCAACATCAAAACAGGGAATTTGTAGCCACATCTTGGGGCAACATCAGAACAGAGATTGTAAAGTCAGAGAGGGGCGTCTAGCCTACCGCCGCGCAATGCACTTGTAGCCACATCTTGGTGCAACATCAGAACAGGGAATTTATAGCCACATCTTAGGGCAACATCAGAACAGGGATGATCAAGTTAGAGGGAGCGTTATGCCTATTGTCGCGCACTGTACTGGTAACGTTTATGTTCAGAATGATTTCAAATGTTCCAAAGGAGAAAAGGAGCTTCCTTTTTCCTTTTAAGATACAAATGAATATCCCCATCCACTTTCTAGGACATTGCCGAGATAGCGACTCCCAAAATTTTAAAACACCTGAGAAATAAACCTACCTTCACGTAAGGTAAATTAGAGTTGTAAAATACCTTAGACTTAATTATTACTACCGGAACAAAACACAAAGCAAGTACAGTAAGTACGAAGTGTTTGTGTATGTATGCCAGCCAGCACGCCCAGGTGTTACTCAGGGGCTATATTTACACTTTATCACTCTGTCTATCGTGATTACAGCGTGCGGTAATGGCATTTCGTGTTTTAATTAAAAACAGCTATTGCATTATGTACATAATCAAATTCTGCCATTCATTACTTTCTACTTTAACTTTAAGTAGTAGCCTAGATGAGGTACAATCTGTGAACTGTATTTCGTCATGTTTACGTTACGGTACGTCTACAGACACAGTTTGGCACAGAGACATCGTTTGGGCGTCCTTGATTTCATTTGTAATTTGTAGATCAAAATAAAATTAATTCCTTTTTACAAAATATTTATCCAGATGTGGATTATACCACTCTTATTCATCGTATGGACAGTGATGGTAAAATATTCGTAATTGTGTTACGTTTACAACTTGAACTGTTTTACATGTAGCCTACCTACAGTCTTAGAAATATAAAAATGTTTAAGATGAAAATATTCTCGGGATATACTTATAAATTACATGCATTTTATCAAAACTAAACCTTCGTATGATATTTTTACCGGTTTCTATTCCGTATTCTTCAACATTTTATTTCTTAATCGGTTATGTTTGAACGAGAATATTTGCAGTTAAAGTTAATTTGTTTTAATAATTTAAGGAGCTTTAGTAATACAATTTAATCAATATTGTGGACCGGGTTTTAAATTAAACTATTCCGCGTGCCAAATTTTGGTCAAAATGAAGTGAAATAATGAAACATTCTTTAATTATACAAGCAAAGTTACTCCCCGCATGGCCCTTTCTTACACTTAACCTGCAAAAACGTAAAATTTAAAACATTAAATAAATGCTACCTTAAGAATAAAAAATAATAATAATAAAATAAAGAAATAATTACATTTAAACAATGTGGTGAAGTTAATATAATATTTTAACATGTTAAAATTAAAATTTATCAAATTAATAAACCAAACTCATAATCACCCAGAGAAACACAACATTTCAACATCTGTCGATTTCTTCTTCATTCAGAATTTGTACAGGCGGTTTTAAACTAATTATATTTTATGTATTCTCCGATTCTGGGTCTCATGGACATGACAGAATTACTAAGTGGGCTAGTTACAAGGACGTGTGTAGGCTCTATAGCACGGTGGATGAACTGGTACGAAACAACAACTAACTGAGGGGTGAGATTTGTACCTTTCCCATCACCTCATGTACCCACAGTCAGAATACGTCATTAAATGTAATTATTCAATTATAAGCCTTGTTCAAATCAACGTAGCTTACATTAAATAAGTAATATTTCATAAATCGATTGTTTGCTCGTGTTTACAGTTTATCTAGTCATCATAAAAGTGTGATCGTAGTTTGAAAGTGTGATATATATATATATATATATATATATATATATATATATATATATATATATATATATCACCCGGCAAGTGAGAGATCCGGGTTCGAGTCCCGGCGGAGCAAGTACTTTTTGCGATTCAATGTTTATTGAAATAAATTAAATTCGGCTATTGCCATTTATACAAATTTAATGAATGTAAATAGAAGTCATTTGACAGGTATTTGGTCTTCCGATCATATGTTAGTTTGGTTATTTAAACACATAATTATGTGAAAGAAACGGCCAAATACAAAATAATTGAATCGTAAAAAGTGAGGGCTCTGTGGTGTAATGGTAGCACATTCACCCGGCAAGTGAGAGATCCGGGTTCGAGTCCCGGCGGAGCAAGTACTTTTTGCGATTCAATGTTTATTGAAATAAATTAAATTCGGCTATTGCCATTTATACAAATTTAATGTGTATATATATATATATATATATATATATATATATATATATATATATATATATATATTGAAAAGCCTTTCATCTGTTATGTATACCTTCCTTAATATCATTAATGTCAAAAAATTTTAAAATTTTGTTGTAAGTACACACATTTTTGTAAATGCACACTTAATAATTAAAATAAGTCGGGGTTGTTTACAGAATCGACGTAAAATGCATGAATTTTAGAAATGTAAACCATTATTAATTTTAAAAAATCTAACTGTACCGGTACACTAACTAGCTTAATGTATTGTACAAATACTACAACTGTTATATAAAATTTCAAGTTTACAGTATCCATTTTAGATTGTTAAGAACTAGCATATACTTACTGGGTTTTTAAGTTGTTAAGTTACTTTCATTGAGAAATTATTTCAGGCAATAACGCATTGCGTTGTTCACCCAATATACTGAGATGAATGTTTGTCGTATATTTTGGAAGTTGTAAGAAGTAACCAGCTAGTGTGGATGCAAAGACTAAATAAATATATGTATATATGGGCGTTCCATATTGTTAATAGCTTTACGGGAATATTTACACTCGCATGTCATTATAGTAGTTACCTAGGTTCCTAGGTGAGTAACGCGTTCTCGTAATGATTTCAGAGATATCCGCGGTCAAACCTGAAGTTTTTCAAAATCCTTTCACAGCTATCTTAGGTGTTCGTTGGAAATGGCTGTGAATTCCTGATACTTCGAGTTTAATGAGATAGAGTAGTATTTTATTCTTTACTCTATGACGTGTACGAGCTAAATACAAGTAGGTAGGTATATTCTCCGCACCAGTGGCAGATCCAGGGGAGAGACTATATGTCCCATCACTCACGAAAAAAACTTTATTTAGTAGTGTAAACAAATAAAATAATCTTAACATAATGAACTGAATTTTTAGTATGAATAAATTAATATAAAACTCTTTTCTTTTGTTGTATTGAAATTCAAACCACACATTATAGGATAATGGTAAACTAAAACCATGATGGCCCCTCCGAAAAAGAGTACAGGATCCGCACTTACAGTGCTGGCCAAATTATTAGACTAAAGCACATTTTTTTGTTTTTTCTTCTCAATTTTTACTAAAAAAAAAATTTAATTTCATGTTGGTATATGTTAAAGTATATACCCTCATTCGTGTGTGTTACTTTAGAGTAGTATTAGCAGAAAATTTGGTAATTTTACATTGGCGGGTGGCAACACTGCCTGTTTTGTTTATCGTCTGCCTTTACAAATCTACCAGCTTCATAATCTCAATCAGGTTACAGTTATTTTTTCCTGTGGTTAACATGTTTTAGTTTCAGTAGATCTTTCTATTAGTGTGTTCTGTTATTATTAAAGTAAGTTTAAGTTCATTTGTGAGTGTCTGAAACCACTTTTTTTACTTCCTTATTGGCTATGTATAAAATTATCAGGAAATGGGTAAAAAGAGTACCTTTCATCAAGGAAATGTGCTGTGGCTAAGGTTCTTTTGGAAGAACGACATTACACACAAACTGAAATAGCACACAGACTAAATATTTCACCGAAGTCAGTTAGTAGGATCAAGAAAAACACTTGATATCAATGTATTTATAAATCCAGCCGTATCGGAAAATGTGGCCGGAGAAAGCGTTAAGTACAAGGATGGCCAGAAAGTTGAAAAACCTGACACTAGTCAATAGAAAAATGATCAGCAAGGTTCTTAGTGACCAGTTAAGAGATTATGGCACAAATCCTTCGCCCAGGACCATCAGAAGAACCTTGAATGAACAAGGTCTTGGAGCATGCAGGCCTACAAAAAACAAACAATAATACCGGCAATGGCTAAGAAGAGATTGGAATGGGCCAAAAGCATTTAGTTCACTGATGATGATTGGAACAAGGTACAGTACCCTCAGGATTCAGTAGAGAACTGAATCCCTTTGACCCATTCCAATCTCTTCTTAGCCATTGCTGGTGTTATTTTTTGTTTTTTTTTGTAGGCCCGCTTGCGCGAAGACCTTGTTCATTCAAGGTTCTTCTGATGGTCCTGGGCGAAGCATTTGTGCCATAATCTCTTACCTGGTCACTAAGAACCTTTCTAGTCATTTTTCTAATGACTAGTGTCATGTTTTTTCAACTTTCTGGCCCATCCTTGGACTTAACGCTGTTTTCCGGCCACATTTTCCGATACGGCTGAATTTATAAATACCACTGATATCAAGTGTTTTCTTGATCCTAATAACTGACTTCTGTGAAATATTTAGTCTGTGTGCTATTTCAGTTTGTGTGTAATGTTGTTCTTCCAAAAGAACCTTGGCCACAGCACATTTTCCTTGGTGAAAGGTCCACCTTTTTACCCATTTCCTGATAATTTTATAAATAGCCAATAAGAAGTAAAAAAAGTGGTTTCATACACTCACAAATGACCTTAAACTTACTTTAAATAATAAAAAGAACACACTAATAGAAAGATCTACTGACCTAAAACATGTTAACCACAGGAAAAATTAACTGTAACCTGATTTTGGTTATGGAGCTGGTAGTTTTTGTAAAGGCAGATGATAAACAAAACAGGCAGTGTTGCCACCCGCCAACATTAAAATTACCAAATTTTCTGCTCATACTATTCTAAAGTAACACACGAATGAGGGTTTATACTTTAACATATACCAACATGAAATTAAAAAATTATTTAGTAAAAGTTGAGAAGAAAAAACAAAAAAATATGCTTTAGTCTAATAATTTGGCCAGCACTGTATCTTGCACTCGGTGGTAGTAGCAAAACGTAGTGTAACCGATACCATTAAGCTTTAGAGTAAATCCTAAAGTAATTTTATCATTTTAATTGACTCAACAATAAGTAAAAAAGCTGGTATAAAGAATTATGTACGTTTCTGCGAATTGTCCCTGTTGGTTATATAAACATGGTAAAGCATCATCCTCATAACCAATTGTCGAGACGTCCAGTGTTCGAAGCCATTATGAAAGCTACCGTGGGCTTTCGTACATTTTCATGACTGCATTACAAATATTTATAATCTTTTTCGTATCTGTTACAGTGGTCCATTTCACCTGTAATTACATTTCGATTCTAATAGTTTGGCAAGTAAAGAAAGCTCAACAGTTACTGTTGTGTTATATTTAATATAACTTGCTGCATAGTAATGAACTAAAAACCACGAAACAACAGTGAGAATATTCTGAAATCACCTCAAACAGTTTAGTAGTGTAGTTTGTAAAATTCTCAAATAATGCTCTATCCCCGACATTCATTATATCTCTCCTTATAAATAAAATTCAAATTTTGAAGTATCTTGGTAGCTATCAGATCCAGTAACACTTCCAATTTTGAGTTTCACAAGATTCGAGTAGTCCCAAGTTTGTTTGAAATTTCTACAACTAGTGCAATAAAATCAGAATTTATAAAATTAATTCTACTGATGACGCAGCACAGCCCAAAGCAAATGGAGGTTTTAGACATACAAACATTTTAAAATTGAAACAGCCACTCAGTTGTTTTAGGAACTTAATTGGAAAATAAAGAAACAAAAATAAAGCTTTATAAACATTGGTCTTTAATTGGATTTCAGTTAGTTATATATTGTATAGTGGATGTCATAGTTTTAGAATAAGAACAGCCATGGCGTTGTTGTTGATGCTAGAAAGTCTCATCTCTAAGACCAAGTGAGCGTTGTTACAGAGCCTTTCTTTCTTCAGTAATAATAAATCTTGTCTGTTCCTCTTGTTCTCACCATTGTAGACACGCCGTTTCCTGTCATTTTTATGCTGGTTTTTACCTGGATGTGCCCACGATTTTCTTGGCTACAGTGGCCAATGGAGCACTTCAAATACATGCTAATTGTAGTTTTTTAAATGTTTACCTTGTGTATCGAAGGTATTGCTATTTATAAAACAGCAGTAACTTTGTCAATACCATATTGTTATTTTTATAAAATATATTAGTAACATGTGAGTGCATTTGTGTAATCAGTTTCGTATCAATAATCTTCGCTCAATTGATTTTCGCCAAATAATTGCGAAGGAAACAATAAATCCAGTACATCTAAATTGTATAAAAGAAAACCTTAAACTTGGGATAGCCGACCATCTTTCCAGACAAAATCCTGAACCCAGATCATGCTCAATGTTACTGGGTGAGGTCAGGTTTTGTGTAACAAACATATAAAGACTAGCTTACTCTCTATATGAGTAACAACAAATTTAATGAAGAACCTATCACAAAGATATATTGGGATGGTCATGGCGGGAGACAAAGGCAACAGTAGGGAATTAAGTGGAGTAACACGTGGGTTATCCTTTATCTCTTCGCGATATCGACCGACCGGCCAGACCAGACAGTGACGCTCCTGGCGGCGACTGCACCAACTGTAAGCTTCGCTTAGCAACAGAAGTGACGTCACTGTCCCGCCACCGCTCAGCTGATTAGCCGCCAGCCGGGATCGGGCTAGACTAGACTGTACAGTGTCATTGTCGGACTGATGTTACACGCTACACATGTTTATTATGCATCGTACTCCACAAACCACAATATTATTAGCAGAGTAATAATGAATTAGTATAACTCTATTAAGCAATGTTAAAGCAATGACCTTCGATTTGTTGAGCATATAGATAACACATCAATTGAGTGGAGACGCAATCTTTAAGACTTGTTTACCTGCTCCTCTACAATGTTATTTTTGCATATGAGGTTTGATACTGTGTGTGTGTAAATATTTGGACTCTCCAAGGTATGCAGGGATGTATAGACTGTATAATTTTTAAATATAAAAAAATACCTGAAAATGTTCTCACTAATGGCTGTCAACTGCTGCTGCCATTTTAACAACTTTAGTTGAAGTTTGTGGATAAATAATTCGATAATTGTGTTCAAAATTCTGCCGATCACACAAACTATCACTTTTATCATAGAATACGTAGTATGTAAATATTTTCTGTGTTTTTGGTTGATCTCCTTTTTTTAATGAAAGAATAACTAAACATTTTCAAATCCTCAAAAAGGATATATACTACCTTTAAACAATGATTTTCACTGCCGCGCCGCGTGTACAAAGAACGTTGTTTGGTCAATTTGGATTTCGTTGTTTTTGGATGATAAGCTATTTCTTTTGTTGCCCACTTCGCCAGTCACCATGCACGACATTGGGATATTAGTCACTGTACAAAAACAGGTTGTTTTTGTGTTGTCACTTTTATATCCTGTTGGAAAATACTATTTTATAGTTTTCTGCTTGTTTGCCAATTAGAATATTTAGTCTTGAAAAAGTAGAATTGAGTTAATTATAATTAGTGTTAACCAAAATGTTTTACATTTTTCCATTTATATTCTAATAGAAAACCCGTTTTCTTGGATTAGCATAGTTTTATTCGCAAAAAGTTTAAATTTAGCTGTATTGTAATGGTGTTTCCGTGGCATATAACTAAAAATAGGTTTATATATTAAGAATAGTTAACATTTCATAGAACAATAACAAATTACTTAAACAGTAAGAATGTATATTTTGTTTAGCTTGATTTATCAATAGTTACTTACGCGTCATGTAGGCTACCTCAAATATACGCGTCAGCTATTAGTAATGTACGTACGGTACATTCATTCTAATTTACGTTGCATTAAATTGCGTTGTGTGGATGGGGCGTAATTTCAAAGGTCAAGTAGGGAGCAGTACACGTCTTATCCCGTCCTGGTTGTAAATCAACACACTCAATAGACGTGAATTTGAAATGCTCATCTATTTTACAACTCGCATGTGTTTTGCATAATATTGCGTCTCCGAAAATGTCAGTCTATATAACAATAAAAGTGCTGCATTATGTAAGGTTTTATGTCCATAACATCGCTATTGGTTATATCGCACTCGTAGTAGACTAGGAAACACGAAACCTTGTAGACTTTTGTTAATCTCAGACGCGTTAATTATAGTATATTTGATATGGCACGTGACTCATGGTTAGAGGTAAGAAATGGAAAATAGGCTAGCTTTTCGTCCGTGTCTACTTTGTAACTATTTAAACATTAATAAGCGATTTCCAGATGATTTCGTTTGACAACTATACAATTTAAAAATGGTTCCTCTCCATTTTACTCGCCCAACAAACCTCAAATAAGGGATGTTTTCTTGTACGACTGTCGATAGAATATGCAAAGAGAGCATCTCTGAATCCTAATTTGATTCATCCGTAAGAATATGAAAAATGAACTTATTGAGAGAATTGAAACGGACAATGTCAAATCAATCAACTAAATTTAGGGCTGTGGCATTTTTTATACAAAATTGTTTCCTATAATATTTTACAATATTATATTTCACAGAGTCCTCTTATTTTCTATAGTACGTTACTGTTTAATTAGCGGTCCGCATAAAATTGCGACGGATATAATTTATAATCTTAAACATTTGGCTGATAATAGTTCAAATAATTGTAATGATATAACTAACTGTTCGATGACTCGGATTCAAATGAACAGATGGATGTTAGTACATAGCTCGTCGATGTGAGTAGCAAGGTTCAGTTCCAAGTAAATAATCATTAGCGAAGAAACCTTCAAGCACAGAAACTTTTGAAGCGGCACGTTACGGCTTGTTTCATGCTATTCTTCGTGTTTTATTACACTAAACGGTGTTTTATTTTTGCTCATTCTTAATTGATCACCGAGGACTGTATGCATGGACGCATGCCGCTGGTCGGTACATGTGGAATTTCGATTTGAAACTTAAAGAATAATTAGTATGTAATTAGCTTTTACCAATGTATTAGACTTTTCGACACGAGCCTAACAATTGATTGCACCGGGTGACTATATAGTATGTGACCTCGATTATTTACGAAACACGACTTGCAGATCTCGCGCGTTTGTGGTTAGGAAAAAGTAACGTAATAAAAGTAATTTACGTCTACTGGAGGATATAGAAAGTTAGCACGGTTCCCTCGCCCGCCCCTCCTCCTCTGGCTAGCGTGAGGTGGTTGTAGAGGAGACAGGACAGGTGCTGCCGGTGCCTCTCGGTTGACCTACCTGATTAAACCTCTTCCGGCAATAACGGAAGTGACCCGGACACCGGGGCACGCTGCCACCGTCACCAACAGGCACCAGCACATATCGACTATTATTGATACGTCAGCATGTTACCATCATCAGTAATGTGTTCTGTTGGTGTTGCCATAGATCTTCAACTTGCTCTTCACTTTCTATAAATGTTTAAACTCATGTTAATCAGATGCCATCTGTAATAATCAGTTTTGATTCTCTGAAACTCTAATTACTGTCTATGTGTTGATGGATATGATTACTGTCGGTGGGCTAGGAGAAGTGGCTAGGGATCTTCCTGAGCATTCTTTTTCTACAACGTTTGTTTTTATAACATAATACTGCCCCAGGTCCGGCTTCACACGGTCTAATATATTTATTTTTATATTTCTATATTCAATCATTGATTTTTATCTTCATGATTCTGATATTGGTTCGAAATCTTCCCATAAAACCTCAAAGTACTATAATGTACTAATCTAGCTAATAATAACTAATTGCCTTACCAATCAAATGATATTATGAAATTAGATCAATTTATAATAATTTATCTAACATTAGACTGTTATTACTAATAATAACTACAGAATATATTTATACAAATATTTACACCAGTTTTTTTCATTTGAAAACACAAATAGAATATTCTTGGAAGTTACCCTTGAAAGGGCAACACATAGTAAAGTTGTCAATATCAAAAACACTGAATGCTTATCTCATCCTGCAATATTGAATGTTTGACCCTGTGACTTATTAATTAATGGTCATTGAAAAAGACAATTTCACCGGAAATTGCAGCCGCTTAAATTGGAAACGTAAGGATTAAAGGAATCCGAGGAATCAAAACAACTTCTCCAGTTCCACATCCAGTCAGTATTGTGCATTTTACTATTGAATTTTTAAAGATTTTACCTGTAGTCATGTACCATTGCATAATTTAGGGGGATTAAGGTTACAGTAGTTAAATGACAGGACACCTTACTTTCAACTCTAATTTATGCAGAAGTATTCCAGAGAGCTGCAAGGAATTCAGGAACTCTCTAGCAAAATGAATTTACAGAGTAGTATGTTTGCACCTGTGAATCAATTTTTGAAAGTATCAAGTATTTGCTTTGTCTACTTGTTCATTAAGAATTAAACTGTTGAAGAATAAAATGTTTGTGTTTATACTTTATAGTATGTTAGAATAATAAAATAACAATAATTGCTGAATTTGAGAATATAAGTAATCTAAAAGTAAACTAAGATAGTAACTCTACTAAATTTTACTCAACTTCAGTTAAAGATTACTTAATCTTGGATTTCATTTTACTTCCCAATAAAGTGTGGTATGATGTCCCCTCATCCAATCAGAGCACAGGTGCCGTTCTTTGGTCGTAAGGCCAAAACACATGGGCTTTTGAACATATCTACCATAATATTGATCGAAATTATTTGCCTTTAGGTATTTAATGGATACTTTATTGATTAAATAGCTTTGGAAATGCAAATAAAAATGTAATCTTTATAAGAGTTAAATGGTTACTGTGGGTTATTCTTAGGAGATACGAGTAGATATGCTACTGCAGACTTTTTGTTGCTATTTATGAAATGTCCAATTCTGTAGTACATTTTTTTTTTTCAAGTCGTAAGGTTTAGTCAGTATTAACAATAAAAGCACTAAAAAATATAAATTGTATTATAAACACTTTTCTCTATTTACCTACTATGATAAAAATATTGATGTATCACACCTAGGAACCTTTCCTAGTTCATAACGAAGCCAACAGTGAAAATCTTATCAAAATCCGTTGATTAGTTTAAAAATATCGATGCACAAAAAATAATTTTAATTTATACTATGTATTGATTTGCAAAACAGGTTTTGAAGATCTGAAGTTGTGTGTGAGCAAAGCAAAGTTAGTGTGTACAATACTAAAAATGCCACAATACTATTCATCCAAATTTTATGGGACTACTAATTCTCTTTCTCTGACTCACAGTATAGCATACATACTACATCTACATCCTACTCCTATACTCATACAGTGCAATGTAATTATAATCAATCCCATTCCTATGAGATAAAAGGTGTTCACAGAGTAGTATGTCAGGTGAAACTTCTTATGGCTCACTGGCAGTTAAATACTACATTTGTGCTAATGTCATCCTCAAACAATACAATTTAAGTATTATCCTGAGAGACAGAAGGTTCTTTATTTATAAAGTTTATTATTGATAGAATTAGAAATAGTAACAGATTTCCAGACTTTGCCATTTGGAAACTTTCTTCGTCTTCAGATATCAAAAACAAAATGTGACAATGAACTCGTCCAAGTCATAGTTGATAACAGAACAAGTTTGTCAACAGAACTCAAGCTTACATCTGAAGGTTGGAAAGATTGTAGCAAATACCAACCATGTCACTAAACTCAACAACACATTGGCACACCAGAGAATAGTCTCTCAGATGATAGCATAGTCTATCTCTCTCTCTCTCTCTCACACACATTCTCTGGTATGAGAGTGAGTAAGCCTGTTACATTTTCTTTGTATCTATCGAACAAGTGTGTTTTAACTCAGACATCAGAGTAATAATCTTGTTATGTTATCAGTTTATGTATTGGTGACAATGATGAGTATTGAACAGGTGTTTTAGCTCAGAAATCAGAGTAATAAGCTTGTTATGTTATCATTGTATGTATTGGTGAGAATGATGAGTATCAAACAGGTGTGTTTTAACTCTGATATCAGAGTAATAAGCTTGTTATGTTATCATTGTATGTATTGGTGAGAATGATGAGTATTAATCAGGTATGGTTTAACTCTGACATAAGATTAATAATCCTGTTATGTTATCATTGTACGTATTTGGGTGAGAATGATGAGTATCAATCAGGTATGGTTTAGCTCTGACATAAGAGTAATAATCCTGTTATGTTATCATTGTATGTATTGGTGAGAATGATGAGTATCAATCAGGTATGGTTTAGCTCTGACATAAGATTAATAATCTTGTTATGTTATCATTGTATGTATTGGTGAGAATGATGAGTATTAATCAGGTATGGTTTAGCTCTAGACATAAGATTAATAATCCTGTTATGTTATCATTGTATGTATTGGTGAGAAGAAGAGTATTAATCAGGTATGGTTTAGCTCTGACATAAGATTAATAATCCTGTTATGTTATCATTGTACGTATTGGTGAGAATGATGAGTATCAATCAGGTATGGTTTAGCTCTGACATAAGATTAATAATCTTGTTATGTTATCATTGTATGTATTGGTGAGAATGATGAGTATTAATCAGGTATGGTTTAGCTCTGACATAAGATTAATAATCCTGTTATGTATCTTTATCTTGGGTGGTAGATGAGTATGAATCAGTATGGTTTAGCTCTGACATAAGATTAATAATCCTGTTACATGTTATATAAGTATACATATGGTATGGACAAAGTAGGAATCCACCACATTACTTGTTGCATGTTCTACAGAATTCTCGTTGCCATCATGGTTCTATATGACTAATGTGAAAATGTTTACTAACACTCAGCCAAATCCTAGGGAGTGACATTTCTCAAACTCAATGTTACCTGCATAGAAATGAAGCTTCCTTCAAAATGTTAAGTTTCTAGGTCAGTTTGTTTTCAAGATATTGTATGGACAGACAGACAGTTTTATTCTATATGGTTTTTATTAAAGTTATAATATTTTAGCTCAGGCATGAGAGTAATAAATCTGTTATACTATTTCTGCATAAAAGGATGAGAGGGATGAGTATAAAGTAGAGATATTATATCTTGGTTATTTATGTGATTAAGCTGGTGCAATTGATTTTTTGTATGAAAAGTATTTTCCTATTTAAATTTTGTAGCCCTTCTCAGAAACAGAACAGTAAAAAAGATCTTTTTTGATTACTCCATGAGAAATTATAGACATTTAAAGTGGGAAATTACGGTAATTTTGAAATCAGATCCAAATAAACATGCTAATGATAGAAATGTGAAATTATGTCATTACATACATAAGTTATAACTCCAGAGTGTTACAAGGTTTTTTTTCATTAATTTACAACTTAAGTAAATGATATTGTTTTAACTAAATGCAATTTAAGAAAATTACAAGGATTTTTTTGTAAATTTTTCTTGAGAAAATCAAACTACTTTATAAATACAATACAAATAATTTCTTCCAGTCATATTTTATGTAAAATTGCAAACAGTTCAAATCCTTATCTTTAACCATTTTTCTTTTGATGTGATATTATGATGTTCCAAAATTATACTTCAGTTCTTGCTACTATCAGGGAAATAGTTTTAAAAATTTGGTCCATTTTCCAGTTTTCAGAAACGGTATCTTAAAGGGCTGTGAAAAAAATTTTATTTAGAAATGTAAAAACCATGAATTCAACCGAAAACTGATTGCATTACCTTAAGCCTAATTCTTTACCTTTGTAAGAATTAATTGGAGAAATGGTTACCACAAAGTGATGTTATAGCCCAGGCTTGAGTGTGAATAAAATCATCCATTCAAAACTATCATTTACTACTTATTATAACTCAAAAATCATAAATAATGATGTTCGTTAATTGTTATGTCTGAACATGGGATTTGTTGCAATTTAAAATATTGTGTTTCTTATTTAACAAGCAATATAGTATCATATTAACAGTAATCTTCCACTTCAACAGAATGATTCTAAAGTAATTTCTTTTTAAATAATAAAAAAAACATTCATATTCTTAAAATGAATGAATATGTCAAGTATTTAGGGTTTTATATTCTTGTCCCATCATCTTGTCTTTAATGGTGTTTGTATTACTATATAAAAGTACTGGTAGGTATTTAAATAAAGTACAATTAATTTATTTGCAGGACGGCATGTCTGCGGACAGTCTAGTGCCGGTGGACAAGGGAGTACTGTACAGCAGTCCACCACCACTGCCCGGAGCACCAGGAGTCGTACCCACATACCCTGAACGCTGCAAAACCATCGACTACCAATATGATTTAGTCCCTGCAGTCATATGTGCCATGTATCTGGTCTTCGGCGTAGTTTACAGTCTTTTTGGTGAGATGATATTTTAAAATAATATTTATATTGCATATATATGTTTTACACTATCACTAAATGGAGATTTTCAATTTTATTGCATAATGAATCCCGTATTGTACTATTTTTACTTTTACATCTAAGTTACATTAAAGATAAAACTTTTCATGAGTTCATTCAGAAATATGAATTTTTCATTATTAAAAAATAGCTATTTATTGTTTTAAGAATTACTAGGCTCTATCCAACTATGCAGTAATGTAGAATTTTATTTTTTAAATGCTGCTGTAGTTCTATAAATGCAATGCTTCTGGTGATGAGACTTTTGTATATTTTATACATCATATAAATCAGACTCATGTATGTTCAAATACTAATCAGAAGGTTTTCAATTTGTTTATTTATTGTTAACCTTGATAAAGATTCCATAAGTAATCTAAGTAAATATTTGTTCGTTCAAAACGTGTCAAGCATTGGTAAAGCTGTTGATGAGAAGGTAGAGAGTGCATCAAACCGTCGAGACTCTTCCACTCTTATATAATGTTTTGATGTCCAGGTTATCGATGCTTCAAGGCAGTCATGTTCCTCACGGGTTTCATATTTGGCTCAGTGATTATTTACATGATCTGCATCCAAGACAAACTCTTGCCACCTTACGTTAATGCAGGTATGTACTTTTCTCAACACTATGAAACTTGAATTAAATGAAATGTATGTATATATATATAAAATTGGTTTATATTTTACAGCATTACAGTAACATGTGCTTGATTTACCATTGTAAATTGAAATTAATATTGTTATTTCTGTATTATGAACATCATTAATTGTTTATAAATTATAAAATTTGCAAACCTACACTAATTCTTGGTAAAGTATTATCATTTCATTAAAAACCAATCGATAATTTTACAGGTACTTGATAACCAAGATACTCATATTTTTTCCAATTTTTCAATTTAAAATGTATTAGACAGTATTTTACAATTTTTGTCCAGAATATTGTAGACCTTGGTGTCATGGGAGAAGGCATAGCATGATGTGCTAAATTTTTCCTAAAACCACAGATCTGACATGAATATTATCTGAAGGTTTTTATCTATAGGCTGGTAATTTTTATTTAAATCTAGAATTCCTGGTTACCAAAGCACGTCATGCACCATGAATTAGAATTATTTATACAGTTTTTCTAGTGGAACAGTGAATCAGTTGAGATTTTAAAGTGTTTAGTTCCAGATCATTAAACTAATTTTGTGATTTTCAAAAAGTGTAATTTGTGGATGGCTATAAACCAAAGTTTTCAGAAATGGGTAGAGCAATGTCAATTTCAAAAATGTCACATTTTATAACTGAATCCCTCCAGATCATTATATTATAAAACCATCTATGAAAAGTTGTAAAAACTAAATAAAACTAGTAATGAACAGTAAAAGTCCCAAGATGGAGGAACTTGTATTTCTCTTTTCTATTGTAGCCTTGTCTTTGGTCTTTTAAGTAGGACATGATCCATTCAAGGTTCCTTATTCTCAGTCCATATAAGTCTACTTTATCAAGCAGTATAGAATGATTAACAAACTCAAAAACCTTGCTGGTCACATAAAATTGGTACTAGATGACCGCTACTATTCTGAACTATTCTTTGAAAACTAGTTTAATATCTACATACTATTGCATAACATTCCTTCAAGAGATTGGATTTTTACAGTGCCCCTGAGAGTCAGAAGAGTAAATCTGTATTCGTACTGAGTGATAGACTTAAACGATGCTCAGTCGCATGGACAGACTTGCACCTTCATCTAACTCATTCTTACCTATGTAGAAATGGAGTTTCATGCAAAATTTAAAATCTACAGATGAGAATCGTCAAGCAGACAGATGAGGAAATTTGCGAGAACCCTTAGAAATAGCTAAGCAAAATAAAACAATTTTTAGTTTATAACTCAATTTAATCTCAAGTTATCATTTGTTGAGTACAGGCTTTGTTAACAATCAGCCAAATAAGAAGGGATTATCACAACTGCACCATTATTGAACTTTATCTTATCGATATATTAATACATTGCTACAACAGATAATCAAAAAACCCAAAAGAATTCAATGAAAGACTTACCAACCAACCCACCAAATATCACATATAATGTGATATGATTGGTGGGGGTGGGGTGGCAGTCGTGCTGAACAGTGGGGATTCGACTGTGTGACAGAGTTAAGACCCTCTGTGTTTTGCTTGGCGGTGATCTCACTTTCACTGACTATGTTTCTCACGCCTCTAAGTGTGCTCTTGGTAGACTGAGAGACCTGAACAGGTTCAGAATACTGCTAGCAGAATCTGCTAAGCTGCAGCTCATGCAGTCATTAGGTTTGTCATTATTCAGCTACTGTTATCTTGCCTATGGGAACAGCATATCAGGAGGCGACGTGGATAGAATCTGGAAATTATAGAACAGTAAAATCAGGTTCATTTTCAACCTCCGCATTCATGGTCATGTTTCTGCTTTTCGTGATGCTGCTCAAATGCTCCCTATGGGAGTAGTATGTAAATTGCTGACATGCTGCATGATTCACAAGGCACTCATGATTGGAGAGCCACATTACCTAGTCGAGAGGCTCTTGTACCATGGGCAGGTTTCTGAATAAAGCACCTGTAGCTTCACTTTCCTAAGGTGAGGCTAGAAGTCGGGAGGAGGGGCTTCTCGTATTTCGGTCCCAATTCGTTTAGTGGCCTTCCTGAACATACCAGAAATATTGTATCTTGTGTTAGTTTTAAAACTAAGTTTAAGAAATTATTAGGTACATTTTCTAGATACGACTAGACTAATCCATGTATTGTAATGTATATATATGTGTGTTCTTTATTGTGATTTTAGAACTAGATCTTGATTTAACAAGAATTGATTTACAAAACAATGATGTACCGTTGAAATAAACTCACTGTATAAAAGGCATTTTTATTTTATTCATCTATTTATAAAATCAATGTAAAAATGTTCACTAATGCTCAACAAAAATCCCATGGAATGATATGTACCATCATCAAACTCGATGTACATCATATAGAAATTAAGCCTTATGCATAAATTGAAATCTAAGGTAAGCTTGTACAGATACTTGAGGTATCTTGCCGACAGACAGACATGAAATTGGCTTTGCCAATGCTCAGTCGTCAATAAACCCATTCATACTGATTACCTGATACCTAAGCAATATTTTTAAAAAATTCCTCAGGATCGTAGTCTTTTTTCAGGTAAGGTTTGAAATGCTAAATTTTAAAAATTGATATGTATTAGCTACTAGTCTACATCACTGAAGAATCACAAAGAAAAATCTAGTTTGAATAATTGATGTAATCTTGTGGCAGGGATGGCGCTGAGTGCTGGTCTACTACTGGGCCTGATCACAATGTTGGTCCAGTATGTTGGTCTCTTCATGACAGGCTTCCACACAGGACTATTCGTAGCCATAGCGTCGCTGGCGACCGCTGAGCAGGTCTCTCATCCCCCCACCCTCCTCACCACAGCTGGCACTTTACTGGGCTGTGGCTTGCTCTTCGCCGTTCTAAACCTGCAATGGCCAAAAGGTAAAAATAAAATTGTTTCGTTGCTATCCAGCAGTTAAGCAAAAGGTCGATAAAAAATGTATACATAAATAAACTGTTAAAAATATAGTATTTATTCAAAAATGTCAAATTATGAACTGAACTTTATATTTTGCAATGGTTCAATATGACATCTATACCTATAGTTATTACAATTCTACAATTAATTTGGAATTATTTTGTTGTCATATACAAATTGCTTTTTAATTATACATGCACTTAGTGTCATAGCTAAATTGATAGCTAACTTACCACTAAATACAAACGGGAATCTGATCTAACTTTTATGTAATCCATGCCAAAAAAGTCAAAGAAAAAACTTTGTAATTCAAACCAAGAAATTTAAACACATTCATAAAAAATGCATGTTCACAATTTGGAAACTTTTTGCCATTTTGAAAATGTTTAAATATTACAATAAAATATGTGCAAGTTCTTCATATAAATTATCTGTAAATTTAAATGTTTATAAATCGGCTATTCAATTATTGTAGACAGAAAAATTCAATATATTGTCTCTTTTATGACATAAGATGAACTTCTGAACACAATAATTACCATAGCTTATTTCTTAAACAATTCAAATTAAGAACGGTTTGGTGACAGTACTTACTATTTTCTTGGACTTAAGAATAGATTAATGAAATGAATAACTATTTAACTTAAATCCTACTGCCCACTTTTATGGAAGCAGAATACATGAAACACATTTAGGAGAACTGGGAAGTGGTTACTAAGATCTCACCCTGTTGATATTATTTTTTAATCATTATAATAAGAAATAATTCTTTACAAATTTATAATGGTTATATGAACTTGAAAAATAAATAACATACTTTTTTCCGTGATGTATCTAGTAAATATGAAAGTTGATACTTATTTTCTTTATAAATTGAATGTTATGTGTAGCTCTAACTGTGATGGGTACGAGCGTGTATGGTGGAGCAATATTGGCAGGGGCTCTTGACTACTTCGTAGAGAAGTTGATAATGGTACGTTGGGTGTGGGACCGTATCACACTGCGCCAATCCGGCCAGCCCTGCTGGTTCAGTTGGATCATCCTGTCCATCTGGCCAGGAATGGTCGTGTTTGGACTCATCACACAGTTTGCCATCACAGGCAGGGGCATCTACCACCAGCAATGTGAGTAAAGTATTATTTAATGACAATGCCTGAGTATTGTACATGTTTTATTTGTATGGTTAGACAGGGATGCTACAGGTCAGGGAAATCAGGGAAGTCAGGGAAAAAAAACAGGACTGGAAATCAGGGAAAAGTCAGGGAATTTTGACGTTGGTCAGGGAAAAATATAAAATCCCTTTACACAAATAAGCTTACTGCCGTAACAATAAACAATACACAAATAAACTAATTACTTATGGTGCAGTGTTCTAAAGTATTTTACTTCTGTGTTGTAAAAGATCATTTAAGTCAATCTTTTTGTACGTATTAAACTGTGTTCACTTTATTTTTTGCTTTTTTATATTTGCCACCCTGTTAGCCTCAACACCGCTTTTTTCCACCCATTAATTGCCAAAAACCCTGGGGATTGCGTCGAAAAAAGTCAGGGAAAAATGAAAAATTTGGTCTGGAAATCAGGGAAAAGTCAGGGAATTTCATTATTGGACTCCTGTAGCAACCCTGTTAGAACAATAAATCACAAAAGCTAGGCATGTCCTTCAGATTTAACCTACTGTAGTTGGTATTAGAAGTACTTGTGATCACAGTACTTGTTGTGTAATGTCTGAAAACCACATTCTTTTTTCCAACCAACCCTACACTCAGCATATGTTTATTAGCCTCATAGTATATAATACCTAGACCAGCAACAATCAATTGTTCCTTAGATAAAAATATTATTACAATAAATACATCACTGAACATGACAAAAATATATAATACCTAGACCAGCAACAATCTTGTTCCTTAGATAAAAATATTATCACAATAAATACATCACTGAACACGACAAAAATGTGAAACAGAACTAAAGTGTTGTGTAGATAATGAGGATGCTTGCTTGTGTGGGAAACGTACACATTCCCGCCTGTTCAGGGAATTAATTTCTCTCCTGTAGTGCAAATCGTATAGTTGGTGTTGATGCTGAGCTCATTTACACTGAGCCCATTACTTAACAACATACAATAAAAATGAATGGTTCCAAATCCACATGCATGAGTAGAAATTCGAGCATGCTCATAACTATAGGTTCTGTTTAGCAATTACTGCATTGTATGTAAGTAACAGTGTTTTCAGATGTAAGTGTTTACAAACTTTGCTTTGATACATGATACTTAATCATAATAAAAAATTTGACTATTTACTAATTTTTGTACATTTTACCTATTATTAAGTTAAGAGAATGGGGCTGTCCCTAAATTACATAACACCCTAGACGAAAGGAGATTTCAGCAGCGTTATGCACTGCTACAGGAAGAGGGTTGTAAATATTAAACCTCAATAATTGAGTACTTGAATTTTTTCACAAAATTCACCTGTTTCTCCCAAAGACTTTAAAGTTAGTATTAAATACATCCCCCACCTTAAGAAAGCAAACGGAATGAAGTCTGAATCTCCCATATAAATTCCCCACTAAATGGTAAAGCAGTTTGTTTCAATCTGCTTGTGTCAAGTGTTCTGACCGAGTAGTATGAGTTTTTGACGTTTGAGCCAAACGTTGACATTAGATCAAACTTTGCGGGTTAACATTATCTCTATGATAAATCCAAATATGCAAGTTGGTAAGAAGAATGACTCAAAGATCTGCCATCGTAGGCTAGGAGATAGGAAGTGTGATGCTTTATGTCTGGTGATATGTACCATAGATATCAATGTTACAGACAGATGTGCGGCAACTGGAGCGACAAGCAAGCAAACTTTGAATCGTGTTTCAGTTGTGCATGTGCATTACAGTCGAGTGTAACAGTACAGTGAGCACCATGCCGAGCGATGGTGTAGTGATTGTCTTGTTACGTTGTGGTTGCATTAAAAAAAGTAGCCATAGTAACACTGTTCTAAATTACAAAAATGCACACCCTTAGAAGAGACAGCAAACAGTTCAAAACCATGTTGTACAGTTTTGGAATGCTAATTTTAGATTATTTAATCACGTTTTCTTTTGGAGTTGAAAAAAATTTGTTGAATAGTATAAATTTCAGGTGTGAGGTTGTTGGTGGCAGCAGTACGTAATGTTTGAGGGGATTAATGTTACCATTACTATTCTGTAACAGGGGAGGGGGGAGGGGATCTGAAAAGTTAGAATTTAGTGTTATGTAATTAAAGGGATGGCCCCAAATGATTTATTATCATTAAAGTTTAAATGTTTAATTTACTTTTCTATCTTTTTCATATAAGTGGTGACAGTAAAGCACCAAAACCGCCATGCCAACATGCCAAGAGTGCGAACTAGAGAGCAAAGGGCTGAGCTCCGACAGAAGAAGTACCGGTACTTGTATCAAGTGCGGACTGCTCATGGAGATGTTATTAGTCAGGTAGGTACTATATTTGATACTGCTGCTAAAGGCAATATTTTTATTTAATTCACAATAACATTCCTATGCTTGGTATGTCTTAGACCTTTAACCCTTTCATAGCCAACATATGCAAATGTAACATCATAGCAGTTCCTAAAATTATTAGTATGGTATTTTTACTGTGTGCCAGGTCTATCCAGATCATTTGTAGCCCTAATTAATTAAGATAAATGAGTTTGTACTGTTACGGTACTTGTGAAACAATTTACAGAATTATATTCAAGTTGTAAAAAACAAGTAGTTCCGCATGGGCTTGATAATTCCTGAATGATTACAGGTAGCAATCAATATACATTACTGCACCTATAAATATACTTTTTGAAGTAACTACCAATTTTTTTGTCAAGTCAAGGGGATGACACGCAAGGAGTCAGAAAAAAATCTTAAATGAGAGCATAGGTTTAGTAGTGCATCAAATTAAAGGTCTTTATTAGTAGAGTACAATGCCACTAATCCGACCTCAAAAGATCCAATCTTTAAAAAATTACGCCATTTTAAAGTTTGAAACATGTATAATGTAGCTCCTGTTCTAGATGGTTTAATATCTTCAAAAAGTAGTTTGTAGGTGCAGTAATGATGTACCAAGTCTTATTGCTTTACCTATAACTGGACTTTTTTACACCCTGTATATATTTTATGGTTATTTAGTGTCAGCTAGTTGAAAGAGGGAATTATGTATACATATTTGGATCTCTCTAATCTTAACGGACAAGAAAACTAGTTCAAGAATGCATAAACTAACCTACCTGTACTGTAATTTAAATTGGAATTATAATTGATTGTGTTCCAATTGTTTAGTTCATAAATAAACTAAGATTATTAGTTTTTGATAATTTTATATTAGCCAATGTCAGTTTGGAAATGCTATTCTATTAGAGATTTGATTGTCCTCAGCTGTTAACAGTGGGAGTGAATCTTGTTACAAACTATCTACAACTGATATAATTACAATAAATAGATTACAACTAGGACATAACATGCTGCAACTAATGAAACATTGGACATAATAAAATGTAATGTTACACCCAAATATTTATAACAGACTGAGTAAATTAGTTTTTTAACATCTCATCTTTAAATGGCCAACATTTACGAAGATTTTAGGCATAAAATATTTTCAAAGATTAAGACTAAAGACTAGATGCTCTTGCTTACAGTCCTAGAATATTTGAAAATTATGGTTCTGTTTTAACCCTCTAAGTGGCAACTGCCATCTATACTGCAGTTTGGCCGCTCGCGTACTGGTAGTGGTATAGTATAGCAAACAGAATAACAAAAAAAGTTTAGATATCACAGTCTTATAACTTAATGCAACCTCTTTTCTGAGAAGTGACTAACTTTAGCTGCATGAGTGATTAAATCCTCTCTGTTGACATCTTGTTATGGTTGTCATAGTACTGACTGTTTAATATCGATGACTGTTTATTAAATACATTCATTATTTACGAATTTAAAAAATGTCTTCCAATACAGGTGAAAGAAAGTTAGATTTGATTAATGGCCATCCAGAAATATCAAATTGAAGATGCTCTAGTTTTGAAGGTCAATATGTGTTCTAAAAATAATAGGCTTTTATCAGTGATATGAGGGGTCACTTTGATAGTTTTGAGATATATGAAGAGTTTTTGTGCTAGACTTACTAAATATTAGATGTAATCAAAGTAATCACCTCCCACATCATTGCACTTTTAAAGTAAGATTTTCCACTTGTTTAAAGCAACCAGCCACTCAATTTTTCTGAATGGAGTTAAAATTATGACTCTCTTTTGCCTCCAAAGAAAAGTGATGACCATGCAATATATTATTTTCAGATTAAAGAATAACCAGATGTCACACATTGTTTTGATGGTATTTTCAGCCAAAAACTCCAAAGATTTTGCAAAAGTGTGAGAAGAGTGGGCTTTGTCATGGTCCAAATATAACTTACTCTTAATATTCAAATCCTTTAGAACTTCTGACAAGCATTTTTCAGTGCATAGTCCCTGTGATAGTTCTTTGTCCTTACAGCTTAATAGCCTTCAACAGTCCAGTATTGGAAGAAAACAGCTTACATTACTTTCTTCACTGATCATTATTTCTTGAAGAAATACTTAAAGAGCTGAATATTGTCTTATTGTTAGACTTTAATAAGACAACATTCTCTTATCGCCCACATCTGTGTTCCCCTTCTGACACGAAGTGTTTGGGCTTTACAGAATCAACTGTAACTCCAAAAGTAAACTCTAAAACCCTTCCATTTTGTTTGATTAAAGTATGCCTAAACAAGCTATTTATAATCTTTTTTGAACATTTCATTGTGTTGTGATAATTGTGGCACTAATAAAAAATTGAATAATTTAACTTGTATTATTTATATCAAGAATTAATTGTCTCTAGGTATGTACTGAGATCAATAGTAAAAATGTTTGTTATTGCAAAAATTACATGTTGTCATGGCAGAGGCCTTACCATGCAGAACATTAGGGAGAGTAGATGGTCTCACTCAGTATAGAGCTGCAATAAAGGGGTTAAAATAAAAGATTTAATGTAACTTAAACTCTAAAAATTGTATACATTTATATTGAATTTATATTATGTATAATGTTAACTCATAATTAACAACATATAAATGGGCATAAGGAAAATGTGAGCCTTTTGGAAATTACACCCAACAAATGGTCTTTGTTGTATCTGATATTTGCTCCAGACGATTATTATTGTGTATCCACTTGTGATATAACTTGTCTCTAAGCTAAAAGTTATGTCATTAAACCAGTTTTTAAAACAAGGCTTAATATTTATGACTCTCCTAGTGAGGTTGAATTGCATTAATTTATGTCAGTAATGTATTGAAACAGAAAATTTTGAAGACAATCACATATTTGAATTTTAGACCTTAAATATTCAAATATGTTGTTTTTCGGAATTAACAACTATCTTTAGTTCTTTGTCAGCCTTTATATCTATGGATCCTCAGCATCTGTAACTGATTTAACATAATGTTAAATTATAATAGGCACTATTTTTCACTCCCTTTTCATCAGTAAAGTTGATGGGCTGAAAATACATGGATCACAAATACTTCTATGATTATTGAACAAATGATATCATCATATTTCATCTCTCATAGGCTAACATTTAAATAATAAAGCACACAGAACAAGTGTGGAAGTTGTATAAATATTTGTTTAAAGCTTATTTATAATCTACATTTCTGGCATAAAATTATAAATCCTACTTCCATCTATAATCTTGAATATAAACAAGGTAAGAGTATGCCACACTACATGTTGTGCAACAGGCTTCGCTGAGTTTCAATAGACAATTTCAAGTCTTTAGTTTTCTATTATTATTATTGACAGATAGAACAACACACAATCACGTGGAAAAGAAATTTTTACATCCCTAGCAAACAAAAGAGAAATTGTATCAGCCTTGTGAATAATAGCCTTGTGAATGGCATGCCATTGAAATCAAATTCCATGATTAGACGTGTACCATCAGATCATTCTTTTCCATGTAGAAATAAAGTTTCACGCAAAATCTCAAGTCTGCAGATATCTTTTTCACAATATCTTGCCATATCATACATTCACATTTTTGTTCATTAAATTGGGTTTAATATCGGTGTTTAAATAATAAAAGTTTACTCACCAAGTCACCATAAAATGATGTTGTATGTTGGGATAGTTAGTTTACATGTCTTAATATGTCACATTTAAATATCTCTTACTAGTGTACTAAATTGGTTAACAAATTTATTTATTCTGCTATTTTCTCATTGCCATCATGGTTTACCCTTAAGACCAATGTAAAAATATTTACTAACCCTCAGCCAAATCTCATGGAATGTCATGCGCTCAGT
Organism: Homalodisca vitripennis; assembly: GCF_021130785.1. Lineage (NCBI taxonomy): Eukaryota > Metazoa > Arthropoda > Insecta > Hemiptera > Cicadellidae > Homalodisca > Homalodisca vitripennis. The sequence goes on along the minus strand of NC_060210.1, from coordinate 171,186,286 downwards.
GTTCTTCATATAGAAATGAAGCTTCATGCACATTTTCAAGTCTGTAGGTTAGTTTGTTTTTGATCGTGTGTATAGACAGACAGACAGAAATAAAATTTCTCCAGCCCATTGAGTGATAGACATCGATAAAGCTCAGCCAGTTAACCAATTTGCTGCAGCACTGTACCATCATCATCATCACCAAAATAATTAGAATGTGTGTCCATTTGTAGTCAAAATGTGTACAAGGGTCATTCAATAAGTAGTGAGACAAATTACTACTGCTCAAAAATGGTTCATTCAATCAGTAAAAAACTTTGGTTACTTTTCATCATAGTCCCCAGCAACACATACACTTGTTCCATCTTTCTGCTAATATGTAAATGCATGGCATGACATTTTTTGAGTTGTTCTCGAAGCTACTTTTGCACCTGGTTTTTAACCTCTTCATTGGATTGAAAATGTTTCCCATGTATACCCTCTTTAAGGGGTCCAAACAGGTGGAAGTCTGATGGGACGAGGTCAGGGCTGTAGGGGGAATGTGGAAGGTTCCTACCCCAGGTTCTGAAGTTTTTCTTTCGTCAGCTGTGCTGTATGTCGACGGGCGTTTTCATGAAAAAAAATCACGCAATCAATCAAGATGCATGCTGCGTTATGTTCTAATTGCAAGTCTTATTTTGTTTCCCAGCATGTTGCTTTAGTACTGGCTGTTGATTGTTCTTTGGCCTTGGAGAAAATCACAATAAACTGGCCCCTGAAAATCTCAGAATACTGTAAGCACGACTTAACCGGCAGATAGCAAGGTCCTGAATTTTTTGCGAGTGGGATATCTTTGGTTCCAATCAAGGCTCTATAATTTTGACTCTGGCTCAAGTGATGGGTCCATATTTCCTCACAAGTTACAATTCTTTTCAAATAACCTTGTCTGTTGTCTGATTTGAAGCTGGGTTCTTTGTGAGCGTCCATGAGTTGTCTAGGCAACCATCTCATACTCGCACAGGTTTTCTTATACTGGAGCTTGTTGTAAATATTTTTATGGACAGTTCCAACACTTGAATTTATTGTTACACTTATCAGTTCAACAGTGAAATGCCTATTGTCCTGAATTTACGCATCAATCCAACTTCGACTAGTGTCCACTGCGTTGCTCGTGAGAAACTTTTGTACGACCACTTTGAAATTGTTCTACCCCATTTGTAAATGTCCAATCAATTCAAACAATTGCCTCTGTACACCTTTAACATTCTTTTTGGATTTTACAACTTTCCTCACCTTCCGCGACTAAAATATGATCACGGCATGTTGCTCTTCCACGGAGCAATTCTTGAGTGGACTCACCATTATTAACTGAGTAAATTTGAGACCATGTTTGCAAAATATGATTGAATAGTCGATCAGATATCATAGCAAGATTGCTAACTTTATTTATATGAAAGTTTCATATCGATCAATTCAGCCGTTTTTGAGCATTAGTAATTTTTCTCGTTACTTATTGAATGATCCTCATATAATAAGCTTACTAGCTAAGCTAAAATCCCTAGGGTATTTTAAACTCGTTGACAGAAAAATTCTTGATTTTTGTGATAGTTAACTAGGTGATGCAGTTACAAAAAAACTAGTTTCCTGTATAGGACAAATTTTTTTGTTAAAGGGCCCATTTGAATTACTTCCTTGTAGAATCAGTATTGACATGGTATTTATTATTTGAAATTGAATTTTTTAAATGTTCAAAAGAAAAAATTATATATTTATTATTGTTTTTGTTATTTTTGTTGCTATTTTTAACGTAATGTTTCGTTTATATTAATGGCAGAATTACGTCCAGGCTTTGCAGCGCAAAGTGATTGGTGGTGGAGGTGGAGAAAGCTCGACCCTGCAGTCCGATGCTACACACCTGACGATCCTGCCAGAGACCACGGCAGTTCATCTGGCAGGCCTCACAGATGACGAGATACAGTTGGACTTGCACTACCGATAGTACGTCCCACCCCACCTCCTGGGTCAGTGATAACGTCCATCTATCATAATGTATGTGGGTTGTAAAATAATAATGATGTGACAAATTATTATAACCTGTATTTTGAAATAAATCCCTTCAACAAACGTCTTGCTTAGTTAAAACAATATTTAATGTATTGGGCATACATATGATACTGTTATGTAGTTATTTTATTTCAACCTTTCTATGTTTGACATTTTTTTAGAGATTGAAGAGATTATATCAATGGTATTTCATAGTTCTCCACTTATTCAAGTGTTATATGGCTATTTTTAGTTTCAATGGCTATTTATTAGAGTCTTTTGTTGGCTATTTTCAAACACGGATGAAGCAGAAGTATAGCAACTATATGGCATATGTCAAATGACTGGTATTAGATATTTAACATTACAAAATTATTCAAGGGGTGAGTTTTAAAATCGAGATATGTTGATCTAACATCGCTAACAAGTCAGCCTGCAGATTTTCTGTTATTACTAGCAATTTATTGTTGCCAAAAAGTCAGCTGTTTAAACTTGTAAGGCAGTTGTATTGCTGTTTTTGTATTTTATTCATATATTAAATAATACTGTGTTATATATTTAATAATGTAATAAATGACATATTGTGACTTAAAATTTCTTTTTAATGTAATAATTTTAACATATGGCCTGTAATAGCATTATTGTCAGTATTGTGGCGTTAACTTGTTAGTGAAAGTTAAAAGTGCCATTTGATCTAACTGTTCAAGAGTAAATGGATGTCTCTAAAACTAATCTATAACAATGCTTGTTAAATATAACAAGAAAACATGCAATATTAATTTAAATTAAACACTATGTTGAAATGGCATGGGCCAATCTAGATTATGTTCTCATTCAGGTATTCAAAGGTCAAAATATTGCTTTAGCACTTTGACTACAATCAAGACAGTTGCTGACGTCAAGTGATAAACCACACACTCCTATTGTTATACCTCCTCTAGTTACACACAGTAAACTCTGTTATTTATAAAAATTATACACAGTGTGTTGGAGACTAGACCTCAAATCCATTGTTATAAACTTGGCCTCAAATAAATATATACACCTTAAATGCTGACAATTTGAAATATAACATGTCATTATATTATTGATTGAGTTTGGATCCAACCGATTTAATTTGTATTTATTATAAATGATCCATTATGTACACTTGCATTGTATTTAATAACTTTAACAGATCTTGCTTATAGCTTTTTGATGTAATATTTTTCTTAATTATTTATTACTCCAACTTGATTTTAAATTACTAAAGTCCATTTTGAGTTTTATGCTTCTTAAAAGTGATTGAATTAAGTGTACTGCAAACGTTGTGATGATGTTGTTATTGCATAATGATATGTATGTTTTGTATTGTTTAATATAACAGTTTGTATGTAAATTTAAAAAATTTATTTTAATTTTTGACCTGATATTTTGTTATGATATACTATTTCTGAAAATAATACATGTATTTTTTAAGGATATGCACAAATTTAATATGCATTGGTTTATTTTTTATGACCAAGATTTTTATGCAAGATGTGAAGTGTTAGATACTTACTTATTTTGAATACACATAATTGGTTTTCACATTAAAAAATATTTGGTTTATTTGCTTACACGTATGCTTTGTGATAAGTAGTTGTAATCCAGAACATTTGCTCTATTTTAAAGTTTTAAGTGACAATACTGCCCAGTTAAATATATATATACATATACAGGGTGACTGCCGGGAACCGGACGAATTTGCAACAGCTGTTACATTGTTGTTACACGTTCTAGGGAGATTGAGGTTATGTCATTGTTTTGAGTGAGCTTTACCATTTTAGTCACGATGGATCAGTGGTCAGTTCAGCATCGTGTTTTTGCATATGACACATTTATTAAAAATGGCGAATCCGTTATCAAAACACAGCGTATCTTCCGACGCCACTTTAATATTGCGCGAAATGACACGGTTCCAAGCCGGAATACATTGCTAAGATGGGTGCACAAGTTCAGAACAACAGGAACAGTATCAAAGAAAAAGCCACCCGGTCCAGCAAGAACAGTGAGAACACCAGACAACATCGCTAGAGTGAGAACTGCTTTGATGAGGAGCCCGGGTTCGCTCTGCACGAAGACACGCACAAGAGCTACGCATGAAGCGCGATTCTGTCAGAATAATTTTAAAATCAGATTTGAAATTTCATCCCTATAAAATACAGATGGTACAGCAACTGAAAGAGAGGGACTATGGACAAAGAGAAGATTTCGCAGTACGTATGCAGGTGTTGTTTACTGATAATCCTGATGTAATGATGATAATGAGCGACGAAGCTCACTTCCACTTAAACGGTTCAGTGAACAAACAAAACTTACGATACTGGGCTCCTGAAAATCCATGTAACTTTCATGAAAAACCACTCCACTCTCCAAAAGTAACGGTTTTGGTGTGCTGTAGGCCACTTTGGGATAATTGGTCCGTATTTTTTTGAGGAAAATGGAGTCACAGTGACAGTGAATTCTGCACGCTATGTTCACATGTTGGAAACATATCTCAAGCTACAACTTCGGAGGCGAGGAATAAACGTGAAAAATGTTTACTTCCAACAAGATGGGACTACAGCGCATACTGCCGCTGCATCGATGCGAGTTGTGAAGAAGATGTTCCCTGGCAAGTTTCACGTTTTGGTGACGTGCCGTGGCCGCCGAGGTCACCAGATTTGTCGCCCTGTGACTATTTCTTATGGGGGTATTTGAAAGCTCGTGTCTATGTTCACAAACCACGAACATTATTGCAGCTAAAAGATGCAATCACCGAAGAGGTGAATTTGATTGGACAAGACATGTTGATGAGAGTGCGTAATGATTTTCTCCAGAGGTTGGAAACCTGTATCCAGGTTAACGGCCATCACATGCATGATATCATCTTTAAGAAATAAACCCAAACTAGATAAAAGGTTCCATAAAACATATGTTTTTTGAAATGGTATGTTTTCACCAATATATATTCCACAATTAAATAATTTTACTATATAAAATAAGGTTGTACTATTCATTTAAAATACGTCCGGTTCCCGGCAGTCACCCTGTATATATATATATATATATATATATAAATAACACCACACACACACACATATATATATATATATATATATATATATTTAACTGGGCAGTATTGTCACTTAAAACATATATATATATATATATATATATATATATATTATATATATATACATGACATCAATGATTAGTGTCCTTGCACATAAAAGAGTATTATTTTACAATTACATTGCTGATGCTAGATATGCATTGTGTTTTTCACGAAATCAAGTTTAAGTTGTATAAAATATAAATATATTTACCCGAATGAATAGTGATAGGGTCTGTTCACGCAGCAGGATTATGTGTACCACAATGGGATGTTGGCAATCAATGTGTTAAGAAAAGCAAATAAGGATATACTCTTTGTTCATATATTACTCATATTATAAAAGAAATTAGTACTAATTAATGAAATATTGCATACATTTTCTGCCTTTACATGAGAGAAATTTATAAGTATTTCACTGTTTCATACTATCAGAAAGTCCAATTGGGACATTTTGATACTCGTGGTTTCAAATCCTTTTATACAAAATCAAAGTTAACCCTATGCACTCAAAAGCAGTGTTTATAATTTGTCCTTGGAGTTCATATGGCCAGCTCTATTAGCCGCCGCCATTTTGTCAGGAGCGCAGATTAATTTTTGCCGTAACGTTATCTCAGCTTGTATGTCCAGCTGTACTAGCCAAGATATATATAATAAGTCCATAGCTCGCAAGGCGAGCACCACTGGCCACTAAACATAGCAGTTATTTTCTAATATTTTCTCTGTTTTATAAAGAATAGTGAGTGCTGAAACCTTTCAAGCAGCTTTATTTTAAAGTAAATTAAAGCAGTAAATTTTTAATTAACCAATAATTTTTCTCTAAACATTGAAAAAGACTGTGCAAATAAGACAAATGATGCGTAGTGGGCCTATACACTAAAGTGATAGAAACCTAGAAAATTTTACTACAAGATGTGTGCTAACCATTCTTGACTACTCATAGGTATGTATTTTTGTAAGATTTACTCCGTAAAAAAAATGTAAAGACTGAGAAAAATGTAAAATAGTTCATGTCTGAGTATAACATAACTGTAAAAGTCTACTTTGTAACATTTTATTACATATCTTTGTTAACAATATACGTATAAGAGTTATATGTTTATCTTTGTACTAGAAACATTCTCTAAAAATAAATTTCAAATTATTTTTAATTTCTTCTTTAAACATTTTAAATTACTATGCAAATAACGTAGAGGAAATTGAAAAATAATTCCAATCTTAAGTGGCATACATCAAATATGGCTGTTGAGCTGTGAATGAAAGTAATGCGGCTATGTGCTGGCCATATGAGTTGTGAGGGCAAATTACAGCAAAATAACGCAAGCTGTCTGCTACCTTGGTGTGGCCAGTGTTGCTGGCCTTTCAAGTGCAAACGGTTAAATATAATTTTCTAAATATAAAGTTTTGATTTTTTCTTTTCAAATCACTCAGGGTTTGTGTGTCAAGCATTTCTTAGATGTTATTATTACTTAACCAAAAAATAGCTTTATTGTTAAATATAAAAATAACAGTTCCAGGTATTACTAAAAGGTTTCCACCTGCATGACAAATTTTGTATAGACAGCACATACATGAGTAATTTTCTTATAAATCATTTTTTACTTACATAATCTCATAATGAATCCTATTAATCCTTAACTTAAAACAAAAATTTTGTTCCTCATACCATAACAATAATTTTTTGTAACATATTTTGTTTTAAAACAGGTATTTGGTTATGTTTATCACATGTTAGTCTGGCTATTTAAATACATAAGTGACAGAAACAGTCAAATACAAAATAATGTATTTATAGAAAGTAAGGTCTCTTTGCTGTACTGGTAGCACACTCACCTGGCAAGTGAGAGATCGGAGTTAAGTCCCAGCAGAGCAAGTACGTTTTGTAATTCAATTTTTATTGAAATTATATATAATAAATAATCCTATATTATACAGATATGAGTAAATATGTATTTAATTTTTCTGAACAGCGTATTTTATACAAAAATTAAAACAACATTAGAACTGATCAATTGATTTAACACACTAATCAAGAGGAATAAAGATTATTCAGATTACTCCACATGTAGAATCAAGAGCAGGTGTAGAATTTTGTTTTGGAAGAGTCTTAATGAAGAAGGATTACTAGGAGTTCTAGTTACCAGGAGTGAGTACAGAATAATCCCAGAAAAGGGAGAGTCCAGGGATCCTCTGAGAAAAATTTCAAAAAATTAAAAGCAAAATTGTGAAATCCGTAGCTTTAGAAATAGAACTTTTACTTATAAAATCTGGCATTTAAATAGTTTTTGCCTTACTTTTATCCTAATTTATTAAAAAACATAAAATATAAAACAAAGCATGTTAATGACACTACAAGTGAGACTTGTGTTATTTATTAAAATTAAATGCATAAAAAGCCAGAACAATTGAAGTAGAGTGTATAGAGAGCAATGAATTTTACATTTCAGCTGGTTATCAGTTTTACTCACCAAATTTTATATTACTTCAATATATTGACAGTAGCATTTTGTTCTGAAAACAACCAATATAACTTGTCATGCGTCTTTCTATTACACAACATCCACCAGGGTTGAATCATTTTGTACAGAACTTTAAAGAATTTTTGTCTTAGTTTATTAATTTGTACATAAGGAAAGTACTCACATGTTCACTTTCTTATCGCTCAAATGTTGGTTGAATAAATAGGTATAAGTATAGTTCACCCACATTATTATTGCTATGTCTGGTTTGGGATGTCCCTGTGAACTGCCAACTTGTCATTATGAATATTCTCTTGAACGTATTTGAATTTTATATATATATATATATATATATATATATATATATATATATATATATATATATATATATATAATTTAAACAATGATTAAAATCAATTCACATAACATGAACACTATCAAATTTGAAACTGTAAATGCTTTGAACATCAAGCGTTGCAAATTATTAATCTGTGGGGATTATCTAATGTGAAAGGCTAAGTGGTATTGCTTTTGAACACGTAGAAAGTTTTACAATAAGATTCATATTGTAGTTATTTTTCTACAGCACAATTTGTGTGACTTTTATTTTTTGGATTACTTTAAAAGTTCCTAAAGGTTAAAATTTAAAAATTAGTGCACTAGTTCAAGACAATTTAAACATTGTAATGTAACGACTATTTCAACAGCAAACGAATTATATTATTCAAGAATTTGCTTCCTGTGATTTTTTAGTGGTCCTTCAGTAGATTTTCAAATGTTAATTTCCTAATTAGTTATACTCATGTAATTTAGAATCTTTATGATATGAACACTGTTATGGTTTCTGAATATTTAACCATACTCCCTTTCATAAATTATAAAATATGTATCAATATAATCTGAAAATTTTAATTAAATGTGATTGGTACATGAAAAACTCTTAATTTGATGAATATTGCTATGTTGTTACCTAAGAGGTTAGTATTTTATATTTTTATTCCAAGAATCCAGATCAGAATTCCGGTTTAGTTTTGATATTTTCTTTACACTACAGTAGGTGATAATCATGTGAGCTTTATCTAATGTATTGTAATGAATACTTCAGTGTACAAAACTAACCAGCCCTTAGACATTCTAGCTGTAATAAATACCCATGTACCAATAGCATAAAATTAATAATTTGGTTATTTCTATTTCTGGTTATTATTCTCCAGAGTAAACTTAAATAAAGCAGTAACATTATTTTATTACAAATGTTCATACCTGTAACATACTACTGTAGAACTCTATCACAAATACTGGTAAACATGAGAGCACAGAGTTGTACATTTATTTGATCGTGTAATATACCACATATCATGTGTAGAGGAAAGTGGTCTGGTGTATTCTCTAATTAGTAATGTTATAGTAATTTTACTCCAGTATAGATCTTGAATGCCATATTTAAATTACTTTCAGGAGTAGGATGGGTCATATGAAGAATTAGAGAGGGGACTCACAAGCATGGGCTTTACTTTATACTTAAGTTTGATCACAGATTACCTTGTATTTAACTTACATTCAGTATCATAATAAATACTGTTTCAGTAATATCTGAATCACTCATTGTTAAAGAATGATTATAAGTACAAAATAAATTGGTTTGTTTATAGAAGAATATGTCAGTACTAACTATAATTATTGTTGTATTTTCATCACTGGTTCTTCTGAAATGGGATGCCACTAGAGAGGGGAGGGGGGAAATAAGCTTAAGCCTCATACTGCCAATACATGAAAAAGCATCCTTAGTAGCTTAAATCTACAAAATATGATTAAAGTATTATTATATTTTACTTGTTAAGATGTGTTCAGTATGGTGACACAAAATTCCTCTTGGAGGAATATATCTTTATCTTGTTTTACATTTGAACATAAAATAAACCAAAACATGTTATTAAGCAAATGTTTATTTCTATTCCACATAATCACACATATTATTATTATACACTATCATGCTTGGATGCTGTATATGCTATTAAGAGAGTGATACAAGAGTTTTGGAACTCATATTCTATTCTTTTTTCAATTTTTGTCTCAATCTTTATAGCTTATTTTTTCATAAAGTATCTAGTCCAATGCAATGTATTTACATTGATGTCAACTGGAAAATGTGTTTTAAATATACACTGATCCAGGAGGACCTAAATTATAATGTAATTATTGTAATTTTAAAATTTATTGTGATATATTGGACAATGTGTTGTGTTGATTTGTTAAGATGTATAAATGTTTATTTGTTAGGTTAGGATTTTATACAATCATGCTTTGCTGTAAGTTAATTGCTCTATAACTTCACCCATTTTGTAGTCTAGTAGTAACTGTTTGTATACAATTGTAATTATTTAAGTTTTAAGGACTATGTGATTAAATAGTATGTAATTCTGACTGATTTGAGTAAATATTATATTTATATAAATTATTATTTTTGCTTAATCTGAAAAGTGATGATTATTTAATTTTTAAGTTTTAGGTAGAAGACGAAATAAACCCAACATTTTGTGTGCACAAAACTATATTTTTCTTATGTGTAAAATGTCCAACTGGCGTTTAGGAAACACACATTAGTTGAACAATTGTATTCCATTTTGTAGATTTATACATTTTTGAAAGGTGCTCTATTAACGTGATTTTTATGGCCAATGTTACAAAAATTTTTCATTAAAATTATATATTTCAACTTTGTTTCTTATTTAACCCTTACAAATTATAAGATTAAAACATTTCGCAAGCTTTTATTTATTATAAATCACACATACAATATTGTGTTATACGTACTCAGGGGATTAATCCTTCCAAAATTGAACTACATTGAAAAGTTTCAATACCAGGATATTTTTATTTTTTGTTGTCAATAATTCGGAAATTTGGAGTATATTAGAAAAAATACATGCGAATGTTGAGTTTAGCTCCAGTTCACTTTCCTTTTAGTGCAGCATCTGGAATCTGATGCTGTCACAAACTTAACTCCTGAAATCTGGAGTCATGTTCATCTGAAGAGATCCAAAAAAAGATACAATCTCTATGTACAGTGGAGCAACTGAGTTTTATATACAATGTAGCTATGGGGGGAAGGGTTGATTCAATTTAAATGTTGAGTTTTGCTCCAGATTCAAGGAGTCAAGTCTGTGACAGCGTCATATTCTGTACACTGCACTAAGAAGAAGGTGAACTGGAGCTAAAGTCAAGATGTGATGTGTAAACTATATAGTTTGTAAGTAATAACTCCTTGACTGCAATGCCTGTGACACATGTGATCCTAATTTGCATTAACTCATTGCGGATCACTGACGAGCTGTGCTCGTCACGCAGCGGCCGGGCCTAACGAGCTCAGGTCGCAAAAGCGGTTTGCTTTTAAGTTTCCCTCCATTTGGTTCCCCTCTATTTAGTTCTATTAATGTCCGATAGATTGGGCAATCGTCTTCACTTGTCAACTAAGAGTGTTTAACAACAGTCTATGTTCAGAGTTTTCAAAAGTTTTATAAATATCCTACAGATCGCAGTTGTATGTCGAAGTTGAAAAATCATTCATATGAGTTTACTCTCTGCTGTTTAGTGCTTTTCTCAGCTGTTATTATAATAGTAACTAGTATAGCATTTTATGGTATAATTTGCGAGTCATAATATGAGCTGATTGAAATGGAAAATTTACGATCGTCTGAACTTGATCGATATTTATTAGAGATATTTATTACAGTAGTTCATAGACAATATATTGTATTTAATTATTTTGTTTTTAAGAATATAGATAGAGATATTTTTATAAACCGGAATCCAGTTCAACGTAGATATGAAGTGAGTATACAATAGCGAGCGATACAATGTGGCGCATCATTGCTGTTCGTTCTGCAACTGAATTAATTCGTGCCCGCGCGCCGAAACAATACAATCCGCAATGGGTTAAACTGACACACCCATGTTATTATGTTCTAAAAAGCTACTTCGCTACACAATGCCTGGCAGCCATAGGCATATCTAGGATGATCTAAAGGGGGGTAGTAGAAATTTTCCGTACCTCCTAGGCAAGCTAGGTACGGGAGCCAACCCCCGCCCAGAGTATGTTAAATGCTAATAATATTTAAAATTTGTCAGTTTTACAGCCATTTGAGATCATTATTATTATTATTATTTTAAGCTCTATAAAAACAGCTATAACATAAGTGAAAATATACTCTTTGGGAGACTACCCGATAACACAATAGAACTTTATGAAAATGAGGCTGTATTAATGAGAATAACAAAAGCTCAGAAAAATGGTTATATCTCAAGAACTAAGACACATCCTCCACCTTTTACCTAGAATTTATACGTTCTAATATATGGTTTTAAGATACTCGAAATGCTTAATATTTCGTTACTTTTCAGTAACATTATCAAAAGCATGTATAAAATAAAATATAAACAAATATAAGATTGAAGGTTATAAAAACATTGCAAACAACAAAAACATATGGTATCGAAACAAGTAAATTATACATGTAACCTTTCCTAAACACAGAGATAGATAAAATTTTTGAATAATAAATTTAAATTAACTGTGTCTCAAATTTAATCCAACTGGTGATTTTGTTTGAAGAGCCATTATGTTTGCTTGATATATATATATATATATATATATATATATATATATATATATATATATAATTTGAAAATATGGGCTTGTATTTGCATTACTTAAATAATATGTGTTTGGTATTTAAATGAATTTAAATTTCAAACCATGTCATCCCTAATAAAAAATATTGGGATATAAATTGACATGTATTTTTATAGGTGATAATTTACTGTGTATACAACTACACAAATTTTCAGAAATGAAATTTTTAATTGTGTGATTTTTAGTGCGGCTGAGTGGTTTAGTCAACTACGTGTATTGTGTATAGACACAGCAAACGCTCGGCGATGAAGAAATATAGACATACAAAATATGAACTTTAAGTTGAATATAATTTACAAAGCATGATATTCAGTTACTTTGGTTGTGTAATTTTGGGTTTTCGTGTATAAAGTGTGACAGAAACACACTATAGCGATCGGTTGGTATCGATCGTTATAATTAATGAACGTACACAAATATAAATCCATGAAAGATGAATCTGTTTTGTTTCTTGGCGATTTGAATGTCATCAATGTCATCATATTAGTGATAACAAGGACTCTATTGTCTTATTAGACATTCTTTTGGTTTACAGTTTTAGACAAACTATTAAAGGCATCAACCTGAGATCTGACAGAGTATAGACAGTATTTTTGTTTATCTTTCACGTAACAAGTTTGGTTTTAATTTAAGAGTTTTGTAGAAGCAAGTACGTTGAATCTGAAAAATAAAAGTGATAATTTTTAGTATAGAAAGTATCTAAAAACATTGCAACATGAAAATTGGAATAAATTATTCAATGAAAAAAGTATTGAAAAACAAATTAACAACTTTAATAGCCAAAGTTTACTTCAACGAGGTAGGTCATACCCTCTTGCAGTTTCACGTCATCATCAAAGTGCTGCGTCGCAAGCTAGGTCTTTGTTTGAAGGTTATTTTTGCTAGAATCATTGCTAGGTCTACATTGCTAGAAACAGGTGGTAGTCGCTGGGTGCAAGGTCCGGACTATAAGGCGGATGTGGAAACACCTTCCAGGACTTCTCGAGTCCGATTTTTCTATATGTTGATTTTCAGTATCCATATTGCATGGTAACACAACTTCTGTGAGACAAACCCCTTGAAATTTGATGAAAACTAAGTGAGGTCTGTTATTGTGAATCTGCAGTCTTCTTTAATCGTCTCATCAACTTAAAGAGACAATTTCATTGGTCACAATGCTTGCCCATCCACTCCGTTCGTCATTATGCACATTTTGGCCATTTTTAAACCTAATGCATCACTGAAGCACTCCACCTTCTGTAATACATTGTTCCCATAAACTTCACACAAACCCTTAGCCAACAAAAACCGTATTACTGACCGCACTTCAGAACTTGCCAGATTTTCAATTGCGTTACACATTTAAAACTGCTATTGTAAAACACCAAGGAGCGACAGTAACCTCACTAGCGTGGCTGAACAGAGAAATGCCCTAACATCAAAATGACCGTGATAGTACCAGCCCAAGCGGTTACAAAACAAAACGTAATTTACTTTCTGAATAGCCCTTGTATTTCATTGAGCAAATTATTATATCCATATTATAGATATGAGGGGATAGGCCTCAAATTACTTGCTTTTGAGGAACTTTTATCTTTCAATTTAGGATAAACTTTAGTTTACATTAGTTACACTTTAATGGTGAAGCTAAGTATCCATTTCTTGGTGATTTATTGATTACATCTAGTAGTGGTAGCACCTATTCATAGCACCACAGAACTTGTAGACTTTTTAAGATAAATTTATTGATTCCGAAAGATGTTTTTACTTTTAATATGCTGATAATTTCCACCCGTTCCTCTCTTTGCATTTTTATAATGTACCAGCTGTTGTATTGTTAATAGTCCAGTTAGTATTTGTGGTTATTTCTTAAAGTTTCTGGTTCATGAACTATTCCATACATCTGAAGACTTACTTTTTTTCATTTTCAGACCATGCTGTGTTGATTGTATTTCGTACCACTTTTTATTTATTTAGTGTATTATTGATGTAGTCAGATTTGTATTTCTTCCATGTGAATTTCAGAGTGCTATATATAAGATTAGGACATAGCCATTACTGCAGTGTTGCTCTCAATGGACAGTGAACGAAAATTTGTGAGTAATTAGTTATACACAATAAGCACATCTGACTGGTACCGCAATAACAACAATCTTTTATACTATTTCTATACTACTTTTAGTCATAAAAGTATCTGTTAATGTTTTCTGTAATCAAGTACAACTTTAGTATCCATTAACGTTATGCTTAACCTGAAAAGAGAACAGATACCAGTTTTTATTAAATGATATTCCCCACATGGGCTAGTAACAAATTAAATAAGAAGCCCCCTCAATCTTGCCTACTGCTTAATTTAATTGTGAAAATCATTTTAAATACCTTAAATATAAAAAAGTAACGTACAATCTCTCTTCCAAACACAGGACTTTGAGAAACCTTACCCGATTCACATCCCTAAAAAGTAGTACAGTACTGATATTATGAAAAGTACAGAATGCACCCAAATATTTTACTAGGGTCATATTTGGATCCAATCTATATTACCAACCTATCTTGGAAGAAGGCTTGGTAATATAAATACTAGGTTTCGATTTTCCTAGTTTTAATCAGTGAAGCTGATATGAACTTTGGTCAATCATAAGTATTCTTAAGCTTAAGTATTCTAAGTGCTAATGCACTAAAACTATGGCTACAGATAAATATCTTTTAATATCTCGTATGTGATATACACAAGGTAGGAATACACTACACTGTGATTCCGTAGCAAGCTTTGCTGAGGTTGCATGCAAAATTTTAAGTCTAGCTTATTTCATTCTCAAGATGTCCTTTGGTCAGACAGACAGACAATCATACACAAAATAAATTTTTACATCCCCATAGTAGATAAAAGAGAAATTGTACCTGCCTACTGAATGATAGGCTTCAACGATGCTCAGCCCAAATCCCATGAACAAATAAGCAACATCACAGAATTCATTACTGTCTGTGTTGAAATGAAGTTTAATGTAAAATAAAATGAAAATTTTTAGATAAAATCTTTCTGCACATAGTTGGGCTTTATTTGTTACTATGTAAAAACTTGATCTGTGATTTTCTTGTTGCCATAATGCCTACCCATAAGATCAATGTAAAAATGTTTGCTAACCCTTAGCCAAATTTCAAGGAGTGACATGAACTATCATCAAATTTGATATTGCCTATATAGAAATAAAGCTTCAAACAAAATTTCAAATCTATAGGTCAGTTCCTTTTTAAGATACCATGTGGAGAGATGGACAACCAACATTTTGGCAGCAGCTAGAGTGGTAGGCTTCGCTAACGCTCAGCCAATGAGACCATTAGTTTAAAACATTGTCCATTCTTTATTATTTTGTTATTGCAAATTAAAATAAAAGAAAGTTTCATAAAGTTAAGACCAAATGAAACCTAAAGTAAGAAATACCCTCCAATATCTCTCTGTAATTCCAGGAAACTAGCAACACGAGGGGTTCAACAATAAATCAAACAATAACAAAGTCCGACTAGCAATTTATTTTATAAACTCTTAAACAAATTTATAAAATACTACATCTACAAATTTACATATCTATTGCAATTTACATAACATGCCTAAGAAATTGGAGTTTTGAGTCAAGAAATCACAATATTAAAATGTTTCTTTACCCATTAATCAAAATGTATCAAAACCTTTTTAAATGCTGTATATTTGAGTCTTATAATACGATAAATTACTAAACCTTAGTAAACAGTATGATTAATAAATAAGTTTTTAGCTGCCGCTAAATATTACTAATAAATTACTGCATGATATGCAATTTACTTATTAAGTATGTCAATTCTCAAGTTAAACAATGAATAGAAAACAAATAATATTTTAGCATAAACATTGTCTGCAGAAACAATAGACTTAAAAATAAAAACTACATCACTGTGCAATTTCTTGGCAATTTTGCGTATGTCCCTAGACAATTTGTTAAACTTAGCTTTTTTCATAGTGCATCACAAAAAGAACAAAGCTGATTTGGAATAACATATTCATGAGACAAAACAAGGGCTAAAAGTTGTTCTGTACCAAAATGCAGTCAGTCCACTAATTGATGTCAACTGGGCCGTTACATCGCTGACACTCCGTGAAACAACTCGCAGGCACTTTGTTGGTTTGTGATATAAGGTTGTATGTGTCGATTACAAACTGAATGTTGTAATTCCATGTATGGACAGAGCCAAGAAACACACAAAATATCATACAACAACTTTTTTTCTCGTCTATATTTATCTTCTACTCTATATTTACCCCCTCTACAAAGGTTTATTGAAATATTGATCATCTTTGTCAGGCAAAGTGGTGATGTCTAACACAAGGTCACTTGATTTTGGTGAGTGAATAGGCCGACCAGCATAATGGGAGTGAAGTCCTTATCAAATTATAAGAAATTAATTAAATGAGATTATCTCTTTAGGATAACAGAAAATAGTTCAAAGCAAAACTCTGATGATCAGTTTGCCACAAAGTGAGATTCTTGCCAGAAATGTGCTGTGCTAGTTACACAATTTTGTGATTAAGGTATAAAAAACTAAATAAACTGCATGGACACATAATATTATAACTTTTTAATCTTCTACTGGTTTACGTTATGACCACAGAGTATAAACATGATGGGCAGATTGTTTGTAATGAACACTCCTACATTTATTATTATTATGATTAAATAGTTCATTAATATTTTTACAATACTCTGGTCTGAATTTCTTTATAAATTGCTCAACTGAATTTTGAACATGTTAATTTTTTATAGTAATCTACCAGTATATAATGTTATCAAGTCTGTTTGTGATTATTATAATATTGGCATTTATGTTTAAACCATTTATCTGCCACTTAAGATAAATGTGCCCATTTTTTCTGATTTTATTGTTTTCAAAGACATAATACGCAAAATTAATAATTGTAATATTTCAAATGCTCCCATAGTTATTAAAAATATTACACTTTGCCCATTTACCGGAATAATCACTGACAAAATGCCTATTCACTTTTCCATGTATCAGAGATTGTAATATATTGAGTAACGGGAAAAGAAAACCAACGTGACCTAAATTATCCATTGTACTCACCTACTTCTACTTTAATTATCCCAATTAAAGCAGTTCTGTAAAGCATGCCTCAACAAGGAACTTTATCAATTGAACTAGGACAAAACTGCATAGATCATCTTCTCTACCGTAATGCCAGTCTAGGATGTTGACACTCTACTGTGCTAGTGCACTAAATTAAATTAACAAACATTTGGAGAATAGTAACTTGTAAAAATGTAGCTATGAGTTGATATAAAATTAGTTTCTAATATCAAATAATTGTATAAAAATGTAACCGTGTACACAACCTAATTCAAAGTACAAACAACCTTGATTTCATGCTCAACTGTCTATGTTAAGCAAGTTGTAAGACATAGAATCAGATCATGGTAGAGATACTAGCAAAACATATTGACTGTATATAAATCCATATGGTACAAATATATTAACAGACATTGTGTTAAACAGAAACATAAACTTTGATCTAACCTTTTAAAGACATATTTGGTTAGCTATGGAATCCTTATTATGTTTTAAATTAAAACTTCAAAATTAATATTAAATTTAATTTAAACAGTAGGTTTTGCTAACATGAATTTTCATTGGTGTTATTCAATTTTTAGTTTTGGAACCAATTAAAATTGATGTCTGACTTTTATACAGATTAATATAGATACACAAATAAATATGTTTAGTATAACGGTGAAAACAAGCAGCAACTAAATCAATTAATTAGACATCCCAGCCAAATGTGAGAGAGTTGTTTCAGAAGTTTATTTTTTTCAGACATTATTGCTGCCAATAAGTTGTTAAGAAGTACAACTGTATTGAAAAATAAATTAACTAGTTTAATTTCAAAAACCAGTGTTAATCAAACATACAAAATGGTTTTTTAAACTTAACATCCTTTTAAATCTTTTTCCAAGGTAATCTCACCCATCCACATCACATGTGACATAAAGTTTAGATAGAAATTACATTGTAAGATGTATATTATATACTATCAAATATTTATTAGCATTTAAATAATTCATATTGTATTGCACTTAAATAATTATAAAATTTACTTTCATCGGGTTATTCATGAAAACTGTCCTAAGTAAATTGAAATCACATTTTGTTCATTACAATTGGTGCAACTTTTCATATTTAATTACAAAAATAAGAATACATATTTTACTAAAAGAAGCAGACTTAGGCAATTAAAAATTAGTTAATTTTTTTATTATATATTATTAGAGTTAACTTGAGAATATTACATTTTGGAAGTTATTTGATATTAGTCATAAGAAAAAAAACTATTCTTAACAATAATGTATATATTATATACATCATAAATATAAAATTAAATATTTGTACATGAAGAAGAATTGTTAGAAGGAAACTCTTACTAGTTTAGGAAGAGAATTGAATAGTTAGTACAGTCTACATAATATTTACAAATAGTAGTGAACTTTGGTAACTGAGTTCATATTTTTCAACATAACTGAAAGTGTATATATGTATTTAAAAAATTAATATTAAGTTTAATGTATAAGTGACTGACATTTTAGTAAACCAAATACATATAGTTCTTGAGCTAATGTGTACTCAAGATAAAATATTGATCTTGAAAGAATTAAAAAAAGTAGTTCATAATGACAAAATCTACATTGTATATGTTACTTATTAAAACGTGGAATATCATAACACATGTATGATAATGAGAGATGAATTAATGGAATGAGAGAAAATACTGTGTCTTTCACGATCTGCCACATGTTGGGAGATTAACAGTGAAGAAAACATTAAGTTCAATCAGTGTAGCTAACACTAGAAACATCCCATACATCATGAGACATGCATATCCCACCTGAAAACAGAGAAAACATCTTACAATTTAGTTACATATATTAAGTTCAATCAGTGTAGCTAACACTAGAAACATCCCATACATCATGAGACATGCATATCCCACCTGAAAACAGAGAAAACATCTTACAATTTAGTTACATATATTAAGTTCAATCAGTGTAGCTAACACTAGAAACATCCCATACATCATGAGACATGCATATCCCACCTGAAAACAGAGAAAACATCTTACAATTTAGTTACATATATTAAGTTCAATCAGTGTAGCTAACACTAGAAACATCCCATACATCATGAGACATGCATATCCCACCTGAAAACAGAGAAAACATCTTACAATTTAGTTACATATATTAAGGAAAAAACAAAAAAATTAGCAACCATTCGAGAAACAGAAACAACTTTTGAATTTTATTAAAGCCTTATTACTGAGGCAATACAAATAACTTTTATTTTACATTTTGCCATTGTTTTAAAACACCAAAGTTGTTTCAACATATAAGAAAGTCTAGAAACATCCCATGCATCATGAGACATGCATATCCCACCTGAAAACAGAGAAAACATCTTACAATTTAGTTACATATATTAAGTTCAATCAGTGTAGCTAACACTAGAAACATCCCATACATCATGAGACATGCATATCCCACCTGAAAACAGAGAAAACATCTTACAATTTAGTTACATATATTAAGTTCAATCAGTGTAGCTAACACTAGAAACATCCCATACATCATGAGACATGCATATCCCACCTGAAAACAGAGAAAACATCTTACAATTTAGTTACATATATTAAGGAAAAAAACAAAAAAATTAGCAACCATTCAAGAAACAGAAAGAACTTTTGGATTTTATTAAAGCCTTATTACTGAGGCAATACAAATAACTTTTATTTTACATTTTGCCATTGTTTTAAAACATCAAAGTTGTTTCAAAATATAAGAAAGTCAAGAAAATCATCATCTGGGACGTAGTATAGAAATTTATACTGATATACATTATTCTTTCAGAAAGAAATGGAGAACTTTACTTTGTTAATACAAATTATTTATAAAAAAATAATATATTCCTTTTCTAATGTTTGTTTATAAATTTATATTTGTATGCTTTGGACTAATGCTTTGAAATTAGAAGCCAACTAATTTTCAGAAAATGAAAAATCTGAGATAGCTGTCACCTTGCAAATTTTACATAAATTATTAATAATGTTTGAAAAATAAAATTTAGACCTAGAGTAAAAAAATGAGGCTAAAATTTGAATAAAAAGTATTTTTCCTATTCAAATTTATTTACAGGCACTAATTATGATATTACACCATAAAGTACCGAATAAACACAATACAGTTATTTATGTTTGCTAGCCAAGTAAACAAACACACCTGCCAAAATGACCGACTTGCGATACAAAGTTGTATTTCAACAGATAATGACGTCATGGTATAGAACAAAGAAAGAAAAAAAATACCTAATGTTAGGATATCTCCTAATCAAGAATCAAGAAGTTTATTGCAACAAAACATTCACAGATTTTACAAACTTCAGATGTTGTGTGAACAGGTTGCTTGTCAATAATAAATACTAAATCTGTAATACAATTACATCAGAATAAAACTTACATTACATTAAAATATTACAAACATTAAAACATGTGATCGCAAAGACTGTCATGTAAAAACTCAGTTATGCTATAGTAAGCTTTTCTAATTAGTAGACTTTTAAACTGAGTTCTTAAAACAAGACATTTTAAGCTGTTTTAAATGAGGAGGAAGCTTATTATAAAATTTAGTTCCCATATAACTTGGTGAACTTTCAAATAATGTTAATTTGTGTACAGGAAATTGCAGTCTATCTTTAAAACGGGTGTTATACTGGTGCTCATGTTGCTTTATATTTCCTGAATTTAGACGATTATGAATAAAAAATTAAACAACTATAAATATACAATGATGGAATTGTCAATATTTCTAAATCTGTAAATATTTTTTTTACATGAGGTTCTTATATTCAAAAATAGCATGGTTCTTACGTATCTCTTTTGAATTTTGAGGACAGAGATAATGCCAGAGCAGCTGCCCCATATTTGTATTCCATACTGTGCTAGTGAATAAAAGCAAGAATAATAAACTATAAGCCTAGTCTTAATGTCTACCAACTCCCTTAATGTAAACATTTGGTAGCAAGCTGAACTCAGTTTTTTGTTGTTTAAGACATCTATGTATGGTCTCCAGGAAAAATTTTTATCAATAAGGAGCCCCAAAAATTTACTAAAATCTACAGCAGTCAGAGTTGTATTCTTGAAATTTATCTGAAAATTTGACAGGGTCTTGCTTTGCAATGTTTGGAATTTTACAATTTGAGTTTTATCACTATTTAGTACAAGCCCATTATATGTAAACCATTTTTCTAAATCTATGAGTGAATTAACAATTTCTGATTTAATATGTTGTCCTCGGTTACATTTTACTAGGGATGTAGTATCATCTGCATACAATATCAAATTATTTTTAACATTATAAGGCAGATCATTTATAAAAATAATAAATAATAAAGGACCCAAAATAGATCCTTGTGGTACACCACTACATATGTTTGCCCATGATGATGTATGTTTTATGCCATTATTGTTGAGTAATATTCTTTGCTTCCTATCAGTAAGGAATGATTGGAACCATTCCAAAGGCTTACTTAAGATTCCATAAAATTTAAGTTTACTTACAAGTAATGAGTGATTTACACAGTCAAAGGCCTTGGATAGGTCACAGAAAATACCAGCAGTATCCTGCGACCCATCCAAGGCCTCTAGAATTTGCTCAATCATTTCAGATGCTGCCTCAATAGTGCTGTGGCCAGAGCGAAAGCCATACTGATTTTTTACAGAGGAAACCATTGTTTTCTAAATATGTACATAATTGCTTGTGGGCTATCTTTTCAAAGACTTTTGATATGCTAGGTAATATTGACACTGGCCTGTAGTTGTTAGGGTCTTGCCTTTCCCCTTTTTTAAAAACTGGTATTACATCTGCATATTTAAGTTGCCAGGGAAATTGACCGCACATGAAAGAGTGGTTAATAATTAAAGCCAGAGGTTGTGAGATGTAAAACGCAGAAGCCTTCAGCACTTGCACTGGGATCTCATCCCACGCAACGGATTTTGTGTGGTGTTTTAAGTGGTGTTTTAATCAAGTTGATACATTAACATTTTGCACTATAAATAAATAAAAGAGTCAGTGCTTAGGCAGATAACCACTGATTACCACTAAGAGGGTTAAAAATGATAATAGATAAAGCTAGTAAACAAACAATGCTTTCCAGTTCTTGAATTCTGTTCCAGAGGTAAGGTATAATACTCAAGACTAGATGAATTCTGGACAGAACAATTCTATTAGCATTGTAACAGATCAACATCGATAAAATTCAAATTCAAATGGTTCGTGGTGAAAATGGTAAACAGAAATTGAAGTATAACCTGTGAGTGGTAATTGACGTATAACCTGTAGATGCAAACAAGGATGTTTTTCATTCTATTCAAACATATCAGTTTGGGTTGGAGACTGGGAAGCTAATGACTTTCATTGATTTCCGCTGTGTGACCCCTCTTTTGTTGACCTTACGTTTGTCGGAGAAATCTCAGCCTTCTTCCTTCTTGATGACAAGACGGGTGACATGAGGGGTGAAGTAGTTTCTTACATTGAGGGGATCTGTGTGAATAATTATTAGGGTAAGTTAAGCTGGTGGCTTTCAGAAGTCGCAAATAGGCGTAACGGGCCCACGGCAATATAATCATAGAAAATTAAAATAAACTTCAAGCAAAATATTATTTACAAAATTATAATTTGTTTGTTAGGTTATCTATTTACGGGATTTCAAAGTACAATAAAAACACATTTTCACAATCGGTAATTTGCACGATGTCGATTAGCTGTTGACAGCAAATAAACACAGCAGACACACGACACTGGGTGAACATAAATATATAAAATACCAACTTCAAGCAAAATATTATTTACAATATTATAATTTTTTGTTAGGTTATCTATTTACGGGATTTCAAAGTACAATAAAAACACATTTTCACAATCGGTAATTTGCGCGATGTTGATCAGCTGTTGACAGCAAATAAACACAGCAGACACACGACACTGGGTGAACATAAATATATAAAATACCAACTGCAAGCAAAATATTATTTACAAAGTACAATAATTATTTAATTAGGTTACATATTTATGGTTTATAAAATCCAAAGTATGGCTAAAACACGATTTAGCAACCAGTAATTTGTGTATTGTCGATCGGCCCGATAATTAATAATGAGACTGATCTCCGCAGATTCGAATGTTGAATCCTGATTGATTCTTGAATCCAAATCTTTGTTGAAGATTCATGATTCAGTTTTAACCCATTACTAGACTGAGTACAATAAAAGATAAAGTAAGCAAAAAGGTTATTCTGATGGCATTTCTATGACAATCTTGAAGAAATATAGAAAGCTCTCAGGATTTAAGAGATTTTGGCTAAACATAAATCTTACTCACTAGAAATGCATGTTAGGTTAGTGAGTGAGGATATCTATGAACCTCAAAAGATGCTGAAACTTAGGATAAGAACTAAATTTCCTGAAAGCGAGCTAATCAACCTAGTAGCCTCTATCACATCACAAGGTGTGGCACAGTTTGAAAAACAGGACATACTGTATAATCGTGTGTCTCAGAGTCAACCAGATCATAAAATTTCAGGAGGATAAGTGGTCAGATGTTATATGAGTATTGAAATCATCAGAAGCTGATCACTTCAGGAAAATACATCTACAGGAGGCTATTGACATCCAGCTTCTCTTGATCTATAGCATACCACTTACAGCAACTGTTGAAATGACTATAGAAGCTGCAACTATTAGAAATCAGTCTAAGCATGCTAAAAGCGGTGATGATGAGAGTTTATTCATGTGGTGAACTCTTTCTAGTGAAAGCCAATCCTAGATCCGAGCTTGAGGAAAAGTAAAGCCTTAGACGAGGACAAGACAATTTTTGTACAGGCAAAACTATGATGTTAAGAGAAAGGCAGTAAAATGACTGATCCATGTAACTATGGGTGAAGATATAGGAATATTAAACTCCAAGAACACAACATATTTAAGAACAGTGACTAGGAAAAAGATGCTCAATGCTGGCATCAGAAAAGGTAAAAGTAAAAGGATTGTTTAAAGCAAATAACATGTAACCTTACTGGAGTGATTATGATTGCCAGCACACCACTGTTTGGCATTTATTTACAGTTTATGGACTATTGGTATAAATTAGCTATTATGCAGGATATAATGCGTATATGAAAATATCTGACAAGAGGCTATGGAACAACCATAATCCTGAACTAACATACTCCTCCTGCCTTCCAACCAATTATAAACTGTACTACTACATGTTAATTTAGTTCAATAATCAACTGTCCAGGAACCAGGGACTATACCTACACCTATCACTATAGATTAATTATTCCACATTGAAATATTTGTCTACCTCAAATATAAATTAGGTATTCTCTGAAGACAAGAAAAATACAATAATCTATCCTGTCTCCGTCTGAACTATCACGTCTCCATCACTCACTCATACCATGTCCTGTTCAATCCTAAGTTCCCTTATCAGTCACAGGAATTGCTTAAGAGGTTATCTTATCAGCAACTGGTTCCCAGATAATGTGAGGTGGTCAGCCATCACAGCACTGGAGGTGCTAATTTTGTAGTAAGATGTTGGACAAATCAGATAAGCTGTGACTGAATAATTGGCCGGTGCGTCTGGTCTCACTTTCCATGATTAACTTGTGACTTTGTTAATTCATCCCAGACAATTCGATGTTGATTTAGGTCTTTGTTTAAACCAGGAGCTGTCTTTTAAAGCAGATTACAAAATCTTGTTTACAATTCATTTTACATGTTTTCTTATGAAGTAATATAAGTGCATTTACAATGTAGTCTAGAGCTACAATTCAGCTTGGACTTTTAAATAGTAAGATTGAATTACCTTCCTGTCTAGCTTGAATCTGTTGATGGCGAAAGCTATGTAGAGAAGCAGTAAAGTGGAGAGGAGCGATATGGCACTGTACTCGAGCCCACGGGAGTTGATCCTAACAAAATGGTGTCCAGCACTGGTAGGTAAGAAAGAGGCCTTGATGAGCCATGGCAGACCCAGGCACAGCAGGATGTCAAATGTGTTGGAACCCAAAGAGTTGCTGATACCCATCGATCCATGACCTACACAGGTTCCATATTAACATCCAATAATTATAATTATTCAAAGAAACACATATAGCTCACAAAATTTTAGTGTTAAAAATATTAAATCTTAAAATATGTCAAATAAAAAAACCAGCTTACCTTGTTTAGCCACAATGACACTAGATACGGCTTCTGGTACACTTGTCCCAGCTGCCAAGAAAGTGATTCCCATAACCGAATCTGGGATCTTCAATGTATCACCTATGTATAGACAATACAGTAAGTTTATTCACAGTTTATACTGTATATTATAATTTATTATTAATTTCAAGATATTTTAAAATAATTTCTATACAAACATGTATTGTTATAACAATAATAAAACTTTTGGCTTGACCCTTTTAGTGCCAACTTCCTTATATATTCAGATGATTCAAAAACATTCAAAGGATGCCAATGTATGGAAATCGCGATAGCTAGCTAAGAATGTCAATGGTCTGTAATATGCAAAGGGTTTTCACAGAACTATTTTTTTTAATTTTGGACTTATTTGGGTATGTACAGTTTTAGTGTATCTAACAAAACGAACTTATTTGTTTCAAAACAATAATTTTATTTAAGTGCCTTTAACAAAGTGGAACTAAAAGAATAAAAAATTCGAATATATAAGAACTTTTAGCTAAATAAGATTATACAGTGGTTTTTTTTCCTTTTAGGTCAAATATAAGCTTCTAATATTGAAAGGTCTAGTAAATTATCTATATATTTACAGTTTTTACAAGTGTGTTAATAAAACAGTGCATGACACTCAAAATAGGCCTGGCATCCTTCAGTAGTACCAGTGCACATACCTTAGCGTTCTTTAGAGTGAATATTAATTTTTGCCTTGCACTAATACAGTGAAACTACTATATGTATGACTTGCTTGAATGATGGCAAATGTCCGAAATTCTATTATCTTTTCAAATCATCTATCATCAATAATAAATTTTAAACAAGGGATTAATTCTTGGTACAGACCTGGAACCAGTAATTAATGTCTTACGACATTTTTTCACATAAGAAAGAGGGTAAATTTTAATTCCTCAAAACATAGTGTTATAATTTTTTGTAACACATAATGATGGCAAAATGCAAAAATCCTACTATCCTTTCAAATCATCCATCGTAAATAACACATTTTCAACAAGGAATTAATTCTCGTTACAGACCCAGAATCAGTAATTGATTTCTTAAGATAATACTGTTACATTTTGTTGTATTAAAAAGCAAATGCCCCTACACAAGTTTGACCAAAACATAACAACACGTTTACATTGACAACTTTTTTCTGGACTGTTTTATTTGCCGTTGAATTTTTCAATAATAGTGGCAAAAAACTGTAATCTTTTTTATGTTAAACAACTACGTATAACAAAAAATGTATGTCATAATTTTGCATAAACAAAATTTATTTCAATATGTTATTTTAATGTTTCTTTGTGTATCCCAAGGAGTAGCTAAAAAATCACTTTACATTAAAACTTAAGCAATCGTGCACCCAACGGGGTACACGATAGTCTAACGCAGAGCTTTTTAAAGTCAAGTGTGTCATGGATCCCCACCTAATAACCTACAGTCTTTGAGGACCCCCAACCTACAGTTGGAGGAATTTAGCTGTGCTCTTATTATTCAATTCCACCAGAATCAGCACTGTCACACAACAGACTGATTTTATTGAGTATAATGAGTTATTTGAGTCAATACGATTCCTGAAAGGAGGGTTTACCCATGAGTCACAGGAAATGTTTTCAGGACGCAGCGCATAACAGTAACCCGCCAACCCCTCCCGCCTATCACCACACACTCAAGGTCACACGCGCAGCTAAAGTCCTCAAACTGTACATAAACCCCATTATGCTAATTATCATTAGTTTTGCCCATACATTTATACATAAATATATAGATTATTATTTTTAATTTGAAGTACCAGGTATTTTCGAAAATATATGAAATACAATTCTCACGAAAATATATCAAAGTAAATAATTTATTAGTTACACATTTGCATACTCTCACACTCATAAAAATTAGTACAAATTCAAAGTTTCAAAATGTTTAATTTACCCATTTTAATTGCAGTAATAACAACTCAGAATTCATTTTTATCTTTTGCTGTAATAGGACTCTAAATACGTTACTTGTACTCAAATATGTTATTAACATCATAAGACAAATATAAAACATCTGTAATTATTTTTTTTAAATATTTAGTATTAAATAAATATTGTATTATCTATGTTTTCCTCCATCTCTTTTGAAGAACATATAATATTATAACTCATCACTATCAATAGGAAAAATGAATTTGTTTCTTTAATTTTATAATGTCCAAAGTTTGGGAAGAATTGTCTACATTTTCAACCTCAGGCTGGTTCAACGTTCTTCAGTTGATTTCTCTAGACACTTTTTATGCTACAAACCATAGAAAATGTTTATTCACACAAATAAGTACAGTGGAGTCCCGCTAATCCGCCGAACGTGTAATCCGAACAGGTCCAGGAGGAATTATTTATAACGATAATGAACAGTTATAGGAACTAATTACTTAAAAAATGAAAATGGGTGCATCATTTCGTACATAAACAAATAAAACTTTAATTAAATAGACATACTACGGTATATTTTATTAAGACAAATTGTGTACGGTACAGTACATAAATAATGATGTTAAATACAGTACCAAATTGAAACTTATAGGTTAAGTATGAGTTAAATTACTGTATTAAGAAGTGAAATCAAACAAAAATTGGACGTACAGTACTGATATTATTATTGAGTACAATATTAATTGTTAAAAGACATAAATTCAGTTATTGTCTTCTGTAGCATTGAAGAGAGTTTATTGGATGACTCACATTGCTTAACAATAGAACTCTCACACTAAATACGGTAAATGTGCTTAGTATTCGCAAGCACGTTTATTTGTCAAGAAATACAATGCAACAGTCAGAAAACATGTTTTAATAAACAATGTTGATAATTCTATAACAAAATAGACCCATTCTCAAGATTAAAAACCGTATTTTTCTGTAATTCTGGCTAATCCGAACAATCACATAATCCGAATAGGGCTCGGTCCCAATTAGGTTGGATTAACGGGACTCTACTGTAGTACAAAAAGGTAAAAGTTGTTAGATGGCTTTGTTTGCTAAATCTGTGAATTCAGTTATTCAATTACATATTTTGCTGTAACTCAGTATATTTGGAAAATTCACTTCTGTCTGTCTGTCTTCCACAGCATATTTCTTCAAGTCTATGCTCAGACTTGAAATTTTGCATGAAGCTGTATAGGCAAGATCAAGTTTGATGCATATCCATTTGGTGGTATTTTTAGTTGAGTATTTACAAGTTTTCAAAGGGGAAAATGTCCAAACCCACGTAAATTTATATTGACCTCCCCATAAATTGAACCAGGGTCCTCTTGGTTGGAGAGCTGCAGCCTTGCCAGAAGTTGCAGTGAAAGTCAATCTATATTTATATCTACCTTAGTCTTAATATATATCAAAGTTACTTACCAACCACAGTTATCATCCATGCAACAACATAGGACAACCCTCCAATCCAGATGATACACATAAGAAAAGTGACGGGAAACCACTTCTTGAAGCGAGGGTGCTCACAGTCTGGTATGGTAAATAAGAATACAGTATGAATTGGTAGGACAAGTATCCAAGACAACTTTCGTAACCAACTCTTGCTGTATGGAAAACTCAGAATATCCCAGGCTGAAATAAATAAATATAAATCAGTATACTGTTAGACCTGACATTAATTAATTACAATAGACAGTCCAAATAGCATTTTGTACTGCACTGTATATTGCCATCTTTTTATTACATTGAAAATATACCCCCAAAGCTTCTATAAACAATTTTAAAAGAATTTAACCCTTCCCACACCGTACACGGATATATTAGAATGGTAGACTTTGACCAAAACGCCAAATACAGTTGTTGTATCCCATATTATAGATTATGTCTCTTTTTAGTTTTTTAGTTCAAAAAAGGCCTTCAAATGCCCGTTGCATGTTCCGTGCTTATTGCGGTTGCCAAGGAAGTATAAACAACCTTCAATCTGAGGCAGGGGGAGGGGAGTGCCCTTTGTCTAACTTGGATCACCTGATCGACAGTTTTGCGTCTCCTACAGAGCTATAACCAAACATCTATGGTGTGTATTACTGCATTCTCAGTTGTCATGAATGCGTGTCTACTATATATTTTATAATCATTCTTCATCGTGTAATAGTGTTGTGATTAGTTTGAAATATTTATCTTGTATTATAGTGCGACAAGGTGTATTTAATTTTAATAGTAGAATTCTTTTAAAAAAGTTTTGTAAATAGTTCTTTTATTTTTATCAATAAATATACTAATTTTAAGTAAGATGCCTGTTTTATATCTTTTGTGCTTTTACCTTTTATAATTTAGTTATAATAAAAATTAGCTTTCAACTTAAAGAAAAAATAGTTTTACTTGTCTTGGCATTATAGGAAAGTGAAAGGATTTGGATTAGTGGCGTACGAAGGGTTAAAATTGTTAAGGAAATAAGGTCAAGAGTACTCCCTATCTTATACTAGAAGACAAAAAGCCACTCAAACACACCAATGGCACTTGTAATTTTTTTGCACTAATACCCGCTTGACAAAACCATATTAGATTATAACATTATCTTGACAGTAAAGACATTGAAAAAAAGAAACGATGCTTCTAGGTGTCAAACGAGGCAACTCATATAGGGATTCCCTCTCCTTAATAAAGGGGTTCTTTGATAAGGTTCAAGTAATTAATTGGTAAAGTAGTAAGACGGGAAATTTGTTTATACCTCCAGTAGTCTCTGTAGGTGGAGAGTCAACAGTTGGAGGAGGTGGGGGTGGCCGGACAATGTTCCCATTCTGCTGGGGGGAGTTAACTGTTTCTGTACTTGGTACAGCCAACTGCACATCAGGTACCTCTGGCAACAAGGGCAGTGTTATCTCATAATATAACAAATTTTATAACAGATAATACGGTTTAAGTAAAATAACATAATAGGAATAAAAACAAAACTGCATGATAACCTAGTTCCAACAGTGGATGAGGTAATATTTTCCAAAACATTTCAAGTGGGAGATAGATATTTAAACAAGGAATTTGCAAAAATTAAATATAATTATTTCGTAATACAAAACCAAGTATATATATATATATATATATATATATATATATATATATATATATTATATATATATATATATATATTATATATATATATATATATATATATATATATATATATATAAGTATAGTATATAAGTATAGATATATAAGTATATATTTATATATATAAATTATGAAAAAAGTATATATATATATACACATATATATATATATACTTTTTTCATAATTTCCACCAATAACAGTGCCACCAATGGCACTTGTCATTTTTTTGTACAACCAAATTTTGAAGTCCATTCTTACTGAAGTCTACTGTCCGATTTCACACAATAATAACATTGTTCGATTCCATCAAATCATTACAGTCTTGGTGTAGACTGTAAAGATGCTTCTTTCAGTGCAGAAACATACGATGCCATGAGATCTTTAGTTTGATGAGCTATGTGTGGATAGACATTGTCATGGTGCAAAATGATTTCCTTATTTATCATACCATGCCATTTGTTTTTTGTAGAAAGTCATAGATTTTCTTTAAGATTTGACACTTAGTTGCTGAATTTATTGTCACCACAAGGCAAAAAATGCTTATAAGCAACATCCCTTTCTTGTCACTAAACCCTTAACATAGTACATATTATTTGACAGACAGCAATCGTTTGTTTGATCTTCAATTTTTATGGGTAATATGGAATGCTACCATTGATGAATTGTTGCTTGATTCTTGTGTAATGAGGGTAACCTTCAAGATTCGTGTGTCATGTTTGTCACCTATGACGTACTTCATATTGGCAGGATTCTCACATATTAAACAAATATCAAAATAAATTTGGATTGTTAAGATAAATCTTAATATATTATAAATACTCATTTAGAGTCCCAAAAAATGAATCTTTAATTGTTGTGTGTTATCTTTTTGTTCTGAACTTACTACTTTAAGGCAGCAACACAATATACTACACATATTCCATTGAATATATTGTATTTAATTTAAAATGTGAATACTATACAAAAAAATGATTTATTATACACTTCATTTACTCCTTATAAACCCTAATACTATAGATAGACTACCCCATATAGTAGTTATGAAATCTTTGATATAAGTAACCTCTGAACATATCCCAACATATTCACTTCCGGCTGATGTATACTTGACAGTAGAACCTATAGTGGATACAGCAAAAACTGATGAGTCGCTGAAATGTGGGTAACACAATAGATGTGTCTAGAAGCGACACATCACTAACTGCAAATCTTGAAATAGAGGGGTAAAAAGAGCTGGTCAATAGGTCTAGTTTACTGCAAAGGATGAGTTTACTGTTGGAGTGGGTGGGAAGTGTTGCTTCCCAAGCCCATTTTGACTGGAAGTGGCTGGAACAAAGTTAACCTCATCTTTTTCAAGGTGACATGACTGAAATAGGGATCATTATCCCTTCTCATAAAATCTCAACAGGAGGCAGCTCTTTACCTCCTCCCCCCCCTTAACCTTACTCATCCTGAAAATCCCGTCACCCATTTCAGGACTAACTTCAATGAGCAGTTTGTTCTAAGTGAACACAACATACCATAACATAACTTCTGAACAACATGGCCTAGAGTAGATTACAGCATGAGTACATGGATAGTATGTGAACTTGACACATATACTGCCACAAAAAGTCATTCTGCAATATTTGTTAGTGACATACCACTCAACACCAAGCCCTGGTGTAGTGTTCCAGCTTGAGGACAGGGATAATTCACGAACTTGGAACACATACTGCCACAAAAAATGGTTCTGCAATGTTAGTGACATAACAAATCAACACCATGGGATAGGACAAGAACTTAGCACATATACTGCCACGAAAAATGGTTCTGCAATGTTAGTGATGCAATAAATCAATTTCATGGCCTGGTGTAGCGTTCAGCACAAGGACAGGGATAGTGTAAGAACTAGAAATGTTCACTCTCTCACTCTCACAACACAGTGATTCTGCACAATCTTCAGTAGTGACAACCATTACTGGCCTGGTGTAGCATGGATCATCTGGACAGGAATTGGATAAGAATTTAATAATTGCAACTAACACAATAGCTTATATATATATATATATACACCAGTATATATTTTGTGACAATCACAATAAGTAACAAGTAATTTCAAGTAATATAATGCTTACCAACAGGGTCATGTCTTTTGAAACTTTTTTTTGATGCGTGTCTTAAACCTTTACGAGTGCACTTCTGGAAGGATTTATCCCAGTACATAACTGAAACAAATGTAGAATACTCAGTTGTATACAAATAGGCCACTAATAGCAGAACAATACAATAACACTAAGAGCATACATAATATTGAACTAATTGTAAATAAACAATTCTTCTTCCAAACAAAACATACTTGTACATCAATCCAATAGCCTAAAACTGACGGTATCTGTGTGGGTTTACACTTAAAGTGTATTTTAAATTGTATACATGCAACAAATGTATTCACTTTTTACGTTTTATTGTCTTGTGCTAGTCTATATTTAGTTATATGTCTTGTTTAACAATAAAACATCGTGTATCTTGTAGATATCATAAACTTTAAGTTGTGGCTGCAAAGAATTGTGTAGCATTTCAACATAATGTTGAGAGTTAACTATGACATTTTTAACTCCAAAAAAATAAGGTTCAACAATACCAATTTTTGAAACATCACATCATACCATAACTTTAGGACTGTGCAGTGGTTTTTATGCAATTCAATTCTTGTGGGTTGTTGACTGTCCAATAGCTGTAGCCTGCTTGTTTACAGATCCATTCAAATGGAAGTGAGCTTCATTATCAATCTCCATCATTAAAACAACATTATTATCATTTGCAACAACATCCAGCATTTTCTCAAAAAAATTGTTTGTTGATCAAAATATAACATTCATGAAGCTGAATAATCTTAATCTTGTAAAATTTTTTTAACTCATAGGTCAGGATGCGCTATAGCGAGCGATAAAATATGCCCCAGATCAAAGAATTCCGCCTAGTGGAGTGGGACGACTTCAAAGAACCTCGGCTCTGACACTGAAAAAATAATTTATTCCACCATTCTTTTAAAATTTCACATTTTGAGGACTAAGCTAACCACGTTGCCAGTAATGTGGTTAGCTGAATTTATTTAAAATTTATATATATATATATATATATATATATATATATATATATGTTTTTCCAGCTCTTTAGTCTGCTTTTGTACCCTAGAGGGGATGACATGACTTCCTCACATCATGTACGTACAAGGTAAGTCCAAGAAATTCTCATGAATTAAATACAAGAATTCTTTCTTTTTATAAAGGCCAATATTAGCCATGGTCAACTAGTGGACTAGTCCGGTCAACCAGTTGTACAATAGCATAGCTCGGAATCATCTCACTTAGAACAAGAACAGCTGATTGAGATGAAAAAGTGTTGGCTTTAAGTGCTCTAGCCTACTGCGCATGTACGCACCGACCTTGTTGTACAGCAGTGGTTGTGTCTGGACAGTAGGCTGCATATACAATGCTCTTTGACCCAACTGAGATATAAAAATTTGACAGAGCGGTTGCAGGGTCTGGACAATATCGTTAGCTAGTTGTACAACTATTTTTACTTGAGCTACTGATCTTCCACGCCCAATAGCCCATATCCGATTAAATACGCATAAAACCATAGTGGTACAACCACTAGTTGTCCATGGCTAATAGCAGCCTTATATAATATTATAACATAAAAGAATCTGCAACAAAATGTTTCTTTCCAAGTAACTAAACATATTTTTTAAGTTTGTCAGAACATCTCATAAAATGTTGATACGTTGATTTCCTTCCCGTTTCCATAATAATGTGGAACCAGAAGGGTGGATGGAAAATGTTGATTTTTCAACCAAGCCGTTGGGAGCTTCTTAAAACTCCTAGCACAAAAGTCAA
Source organism: Homalodisca vitripennis (assembly GCF_021130785.1). NCBI lineage: Eukaryota > Metazoa > Arthropoda > Insecta > Hemiptera > Cicadellidae > Homalodisca > Homalodisca vitripennis. The sequence goes on along the minus strand of NC_060210.1, from coordinate 171,151,768 downwards.
AATTATAGAAAAATATTTAGAAGTGTTATAATAATCACCTGCAATATAGACCGTGTACAGAGTAACAAGGACCATAGCTTCATACCACTCTACTCGTTCATCATGGATAATGCAGATGAGAATCGTAACTGTAACTCCGTATGCCAGGCAATCTCGGGTCAATGGCCACCAATGTAGTGGGACAACCTGTAATGTAGATACAATACTACAGACACTTGTATTGGCAAGGTATTCTCTGTAAAGGCCCACCCAGCACAGCAAGGCTTCCAAAAAGGTGTATACTATGGTAACAGAAAAATTATTTAACAAGGCAATCTCAATCAAGGGAATCCAGTTGAATTTAAAAGCCTTTAATTCAGCCACAGTAGTATCTAGTACTCTGTTAGCAAGAGAATCCAAGGTCAATGACCATCAATGTGATTGGAGAATCCATAACACAAGTAAAACAAATAATAACAGAAATTATTTTGTTAACAAGGGAATCATAGGTGTAAAGACTACTGTACACATGTAATTGGTAGATTAGCAATGCAGGTGATAGTATATTGACAGGGCTTGATGTAGGATCCAGTTACATCACTGCAGTTGTTAAGCGGCATCTTAGCATTTTTTTTTTTAGTGTGCATGTCCTTTGAACAAGTTTTATATTCTTATCTGAGTGAGTGCATGATAAACGTTAACATCAAATATAAAGTTTGTATATGTAAAGTATAACACATAAATTGCCAAAAATATAGACGTTTTCCTCACTGCCACATAGGTCAGATCTCACCTCCACGATACATCCAAGCTTTAAGTCGGCCTTAAAGGGTCTCCTTAAATATTATTAAAATCTCTTGAAGAACTCTTAATTTTTCTCATCATTAATAATGTAAAGTTGTTATAAATGGCAACTTACATGTGGAGTTTGAAAAGACACATTAAAACAGTTAAGTGTATTTAGTGCTAATGATAAGCTGCCAAGTTGTGCATCTTTCTTGACTATATAATGACCAGGGGCGCACCGACTAAATATATTGCAATCAATACAAAAACTGGAAGTTCTTGTTAATAAACAGTAAATATTTAGAAACACGGAAATAAACAAGCTAAATTTTAATATAATTTTCATTACTGTAGCTCTATTTATTAGTTTGTGGCAACTTTCAAACTCAGACAACTATACTTTTTGATCCGAGAGAAGACATCAAGCTTTAGTCTTTATTTGTGATTCAAACTTAACTATTTAGTTAATGTTATGCTTAAATTTTGTTTTAATTACATATACTTCATATAAATTGCATTTGTTGCAGAATATTTTTAATGTCCCTGTAAAGCTTCCTGGTGATTGCTGGTTTAGAGTGGTGTTACTCTAAACTATACATTCTGACCTGATCCTTGCCCTCCTTTTATAAGTTAAGAATTATTATAAAATAATAACGTGGGAAACAGATTTCAATAATTTTCACAGAAGAGGACTCCTAGGATCCCTGTACTGATCTTGGAGGTTGTTTTCCATACCCCCGACTTCCTGGTGTTCCGTACACCCCCCAGAGAAGATTTCTGGGTGAGGCATGATATTGACTACTGTAAACCTACAAGATTAGAAGTGTGAGGTCATAAATTGTATTTGTCTGATCACAATGTTTTACATTTTAAATGTTTTGTGAGGAATTAAATGAACATACTGTGAGCAAAAATGTAAATATCTCATCAAAATCTAGGCTTGTTACTAATAAATAGATTGTTAACTTTAAGAAAGTCTTGTACAGTAGAACCCCTCATATCCGGCCACCACGGGACCGAGCCCCTGGCCGGATAACGATTCGGCCGGATAAACCAACCTACAGTACACAATACTTGACGAAACAAAACAATTGTACTGTACTGTACTAACCGCACTGGAAATAATCAACGAACTGTTTACAGGTTAAACCTACTAGCTCAACTGAGGACAACACAGGAAAATGTAAACAAATAGATACACCAAAATAATATTTATACCATAATAATATACGTGTCATGGGAGACTAGTGCGTGCAACTGCGCGTCTGCAAGCCGTGGTAAATAAATTTCGATATTGGCTTCCGGGAAGTGGCCGGATAAACCGAGATGCGGTAAAACCGAGGCCGGATATGAGGGGTTCTACTGTATAATGAAAATTGGTCATTAATTGTTATATATAATTAACCAGCAAATATTTTGTATATCTTTTTAACCAGTTTTCAACACTTTTGGATGATTGTTTTCCTGTTAAATGTATAAGTGAGACTAAAGTTGAGCAATTAGCAAAGATGAAAAACTAAAATGTTATTACAGATTAGCATTAAAAGAAGCTAATAAATGTAAAAATAGGAAATTATTGAAAACTCCCGAGGGTAAAGAGGAAGTGATCATAACTAATAAAACCATAGGATGGACTTCTTTAGCTAGTGCTCAACCCATCATTCTTTTTTCCTCTTCCATGGAAAAGTATGTGAGAAAGTTAAGATCTTTTTACAATAGCTAAATATTTGAAAGAAATCAGCATCATGCAACCCAAAATTTGAATTTTTTCCACTAAGGCATTGAAGGCATTATGTTCCTTAAAAACATGTCTACTAAAGATGTTTATGTTATCTCCAGTGATGTTTTAAAAAGTGTTGATGTTGAGATTATAGAACCTCTTGTTTATTGCTTTAAAAGTACATTTTAGAGGCCATATTTCTTACTTGTTTGAAACTATCCAAAATGGTACCGATATTAGAGAAAAGAAATCTGGACAAACCTAGTATTTGACCAATCTCTTGTACACCAGTTGTGGTAGAGGTCTTTGAAACATTCAGGTATGTCATAATTTTGAATCACTTAACCTATTTAGTGTTGTTTGGAAGTAAAAGTAAGACACATAATTTAATTACAGCCTTAAGACAAGACAGTAAAGTTTAACGCAAGAATGTTGTTACTTTATTAGGCATAACTTACTACAATGCCTAGAATGTTGTTACTTTATTGATGCAAGTCTGTCAGGGAAAAATCAAATTGATAGAATATTTTGCAAAAGTATATATTTACTTGCTACCTTGAAAAGACAGGTTACTTATGGTAATCAGTATTTAAGAATGTCTTATTTCTTATAGACAATATTTTGAGATATGAACTGATTGTCTAGGAAAATGGTTTAAGCCTAGAGAAGATCTTAGTTTTACTGTAAAAAGCGTAAGAATTATAAAGAATGCTGAACCTGTGGATGATTGCACACCTTTGTTCATTCATACTAATTTGTTAACCCCTGTAAATCTGCATATACTTGATATTAGTTAGTTAGGGAAAATATTAATGTTTTTATTATAAGAAACATCATTCATAGCTACATCACTAGAAGAAATATAGAGATATACTTGAGTTGTCAAAATGCAGTCTTACCAAAACTGTGAGTTATCATAAATATACAATGTGAGTTAAAAGTATGGATACACTGTTTAGTTTTTTATGGATAAAGATTGAGGGATGGAACTCGGGTTGCATTTCTAGTCACTGTTACAACTTTGCCAATTTCCCCAAAATGGGATTTGGGGAGGGGCTCCAAATTTTTAAACGTAAATATCAATGTGAAGGGACACCTCATTTCAAAGTCTTGATAAAAGAAGAAGAACAGTAGAAACTAGAGCTTTCTATCTCAACCCAGTCCCAGAAATTCACTACAACTAGCAGAGTGGTTGTACACATGTAATGCATACTAAACAGCTTGTAAAGGTCCAGGTAACTGGTAGCAGTGCAGGCATAAGATACAACATAGCCTTAACTTTTACTTTACATCTAAATACTGTTATGAAACCGAAATTAATTAATTATCTTTTGACAAAAGTAGGCTTCTCACTGTATATTTTCTTGACCAGCAAAGAGGCAAAATCAGCTGTTGAACAAAAATACTAACATCAAAGAAAATTACAATGACCATAAATATACACTTCTTAACATTTTTCTTGATTGTGGGAAGAAGGTAAGCTCAACATTGGCATCGGAAATCTAATTCATTCAAACTAGAATTGCTCATACAGGTGCCAAGCCTACAAAGTTATGTGCGGAGACATTGTGTAACTGCTAGTAATACTTAATTTTGACATAATTATTTATAATACATTAAATACATACATGTATAATAACACATTGTCATAATCTTGATCTGATCCACTGGAACATGTGGCACTCATAAAATCTTTGAATGAAAAATGTTAATTATTCTCCATGACATTAAAATAAAAAAGTGACAGAATCATAGATAAATAACACAGATATAATAACAACTGGAACTCTATTAATATTTACAAATCCTGAAATGCCGATAGAATAATAAGGTCTGTAAATGTGATTTTAATCCCTGAATTCCAAGTCAAGATTTTACTGATATTTAACATCTTCAAGATCATCACCTGGGTTTAGAGGGTTAAATTATTATCATAACATGATTAATGTAATTTTATTGTTAACTTCACGTATTACACCTAGACAGTTATTGCACAGTAGAATAACGTATTGATTATGGAAGACAAATTAGTACGTCAGGTTTAGAAACACTAGCAAAGATAACTCTGTATAGACTTACAATGAAAGTCTAAAAATGAACCGCTTTTTCATAAATATAAAAATGTCTTTAAGTACACCTAGATTGTTATAAGCAGACTATGTAGAAACACACTACTCCTCTCAAGTTTTAACTAATAATACATATTTAGTGCATTTTTAAGCGGATTACATATAGCTTGTCTTTAAATATTGTGTTACATACGTATAGCTTCTGCTTAATAACATGTCATAAATGTCGAAGAACTGTCCAATATCTTGTGTTTGTGTTCCTTTCTGAGTAGATTAGGTACTCAACAAGAGATTAGGTTCTCAGAAACAATTTTATAAATTACAGAACAAGACACTTTCGAAGGAATTCCATGGAGAATGAAACATTGTTATTTTGCATACAGTACTATTTTTCTTGATAGTAATACCTCACTTAAAGTAAAACATAAATCAAATAGTTTTACTAGTTTCAAAATGGTGGCTGTTTAAAAATGCTTACACATATTGATACATAAACCAGCAGCAAGAAACTTGCAAGACACATAAAAATTAGAGCTTAAGGACAAAAGGTTTGGTAGGCCTACTTTAATTTGAAAAATTGAAGAAAAAGTAAGTAAGAAAATACATTTTTATTCATCTCATGTCACAGATAAATGCATTTGTATAGAATTTACTATATTTAGTACAATCATTCATACTTAATTACAAATTAATGTTTAGACTCTAAATAAGCATAAATTTAAGAATATTCGCTTATTAATTTTCAAACAAAATAAATATAGCTTAAATATGTTTTTGGTTTTAACTTAACTTAATAATAAACAAATTGCAGTGTATCAATATTTGAGCATTGTAAGAAACACACACACACACACACACACACACGTGTGTGTATGTAGAAAAGCCTACATAACAAAAAAATATTCATCACTAAAATAATTCAAATTAACTGAAAAAGAATTATACTACTACAACATTTATAATGAGAATAGTTTAATTAAATGTTACCTGCATCAATAAATTATAAACTTCACTGAACTTAATGTTTAAAAAATAAAATCACAATTAACAGAATATTTTAATTCTACTGATAAAAAAGTGCTAATAGAATCACATAGCTACACAACGAAACTAAACGGTATACAGATGACATCACTAACATAATCCAACTAGCTGGTTGCTTCTAATAGTACGAGTAGTATTATGTTGAAATTTTTGAAGATATTCACATATACATACCAAAGACAGACTTTTAATACTAAGAGTGACATTGAATATTAGGAAACCAGATGAAAATGGTGTGGAGCTACTGAGTTAGAGATCAATGATGTCAGCTAGGTGAAGGCTTATGCTTAGGATTGAAATATCTATAATTTTGTTGTCTACTAGGTATGTTTAAGTGTATGAAATTTAAATCAAGAATTTCAAAAACATCAAAACTTACCATACCAGAGCCAATGCCACAGCAGGCAGCTACGGCCAGTATGTTGAACACAGCACTTCCAACAATTGTGCCAACTCCAATATCTCCTTCTGTGATGAATGTACCAATGACATTCACAAATAGTTCAGGTGCTGATGTTGCAGCTGCCATGAATGTTGCTCCAGCAACATCATTAGACATGTTTAGAGCTGAAAATAAGAAAAACTAAATTTTAAATAAGATAGTTTTAGGTTTTTTAGAATGTGCTGAGTAATAATAAGTTTCCAAATATTTAGAGAACAGTTAAATTTGCCTCTTTAGATACTATATTTGTATGTTTTCTTAATTTATTTTTGTCATAAATAAGTTGGTACTTTGGGATTATACCGACCACACCAGTATGAAGATCACATAGACATAAATTTATAGAAACAAACATGATAGAACGAAAAAAACAACTCTTAAATTACAAAATTACAAACTTACAACGATTATCAATTGTTAATGGGGTCAGATTCCGTTATATGCCCCCAACGCTTAAACTTTTTTCAATTAACTTAGACCATTATAAAACGATGTAGTTGAGTAACAGAACTAACATTCCATCAATCAACAAGCATTTCCAGGTATTGTGATCAGTATTGTTGTCGCTGTTATCTTATCTTTCTCGAGAATCCCGATTACGGCAGGCCGCACGGCATCACATGATTATTTAAGTATTTTGCACGGTACATAATTGCCTTTCTATTACAATTCAATTTATATTTCTGATCAGCCCCTCTAAAATTTGATATTTTACTGATAGATACTATCTCGAGGGATGTTTTTCTTTCGTTGACATCAGCGCGGGGCAGCAGCACCGTAGTAGGGTGTAGAACTCGGAAGTACAACAACCAGCTGAACGGGCGGCGAGAGTCTGCAATCACGTTATCTACTAGACCACTCGACTTTGACCTCTGTCTGAGGATGGGGAGGGGTTTACGATAAGACAATTCCTGTTTTATATTGACGAAATATTGTTCTACGCTAATCTAGTAATCAGTAGAAGCAAAATGTCAAATAACGATTCATGTCTGGGTGTGGTCGGTATAATCCCAAAGTACCAATAAGTCTTTCATTGTTGTGTAAAACAAGCACAAAACATAAAATAACACAATGAAAATGAAATATATTATTAACAATCAAGTGTAATAACCTTAATGGTTTTAAAAATTAATTTTATTTCTTGAAAGATGAGTTCATGATTGAATTAATTGTTTTATGTAAGAATAAAATCTAATCTATCTACATACATTCTAGAGTTCCCACAGAAAAAAAGGATTCTAGGTGTTTAGCAAGTTAGATGTGAAGTACTAATAGCAATAACACCGGTATTAACTATAACTACGATACTATGATACAATTGCTGAGGTCAGGTTTAGGCTCAATTGACTAAGAAAATGTGGATCTATTGTGACTTAACCCTATTACCTAGACAATCAGGTCATCTTGAGGCTCTTTATAAACCTCAAAGAAGTCCTTAGAAGTTAAAACTTGCTGGTACTTCAGTATTATCCGGAGGCCACTATGTCCATATCTTATTTGTTATTTAGGCTACATAATGAGGTCAGATCACGTCAAAACAACTTTTCCGTTGTCAGATCACATTGGATGATATGGACATGATCTGAGGTCAAAACAATATCGATAGGAAATTTCCTTGGCCATCAGTGCTGGCTAGGTTCCACCCTGCACTTTTGCCCTAAACAAATAATAGTGTCCAAATTCAAGCTCAGATCACATGAGTACTCGTAAAGTTTCACTTTAACTTTGGTACTATTAGTAACATATTTATAATAACCTAATTTAATCTTACTTATATTGCATAACAAGTAGTAGATAGGGCCAGAATGGTCTCAGGATAATACCAAAGTACTGGAAAGGTTTGTAAATCTGTTTCGATCTAATCATGGCAATCGCTACGCAATCACTATTGTATATAGCACAGCCTCCTTGCAGAAGTGACTCATGTCCGACTCAAAGATGACCATTTTCAAAAGGTAGTAGTTAATGACAGTGTCCAGTCAACAGATTGGAAAATAATGTGATCTCCGGCCTTCTGAGATCAAGAATAGCTTCGCTGTCTATTGTTAAGGATTTATGACAGCTTTAGATTGTCTCAGACGTACAAGGCTTTTCCAGTAGAGAAAAAAAGGATAGTCCTGTACAGCCATTGATTTAATGACAGTATATATGACCTGACACTTAACCAAACCACAAATGTTGATCTATGTACTTGATCTATGAGTTGCAACATGATTACAGATCTCGACGTCTCGACCACCTGTCCACTATCTCATTCCCTTCAGTACCCTCATGCCCCGATAGCCAAGGTTTTAGGCGAGAGATCTCAGTTCAACTTGACTGTCCAATTGAATATAGATCATGGCATCCTTTGGTTTTCTTGCCAAGTTGATCCAGGCACACAGTTGTTATGCAAGCATATCTGGCAATATACACCTTTTACTATAGAGAGTGTCATTGACGAATTTAAGCCATTTAGTGTATTCTGAATACTATAAACATTCCTGTAACATTCAATGTAATGAACAAAATTGTGTATGTGTATATGTAAGTTACTTGAAATTGGCTTCCTTTGACACTGTGGCAAGTGTCATATTTAAAGTGGCCGAAGGAATAAAAACAGAGGAACAGATTATTAAAATGGACTACAGTATAATTAGCGGCCACCAACATAATTGGATGATGATTATCAATTTTAAATATTAATACTATGGAATACAACATTTGACGTAAAGATATTCATAACTAATCATTACCAGCTTTCTTATTTAGACTAGTGACTTCATTATCAGCTGTTGTTTTTTCATTTATACAGGAGAAGGTTAGTGACAACGACAAGAACAATGGTGATGAATATGCCAATATTGGCTCAAAATGTTTTTATAAACAAAGAAATATTTTAAAACTGGTCTCAGAAGTGAGTGCATTGTCAATCATCTTGCAAAATATATGTATTGATAAGAAATTATGATTACTGATGTGATCCATTCGCATATTTTTTAAATGCTAACAAACATGACAGCAAAGTAATAGTATTACGCCGCTCACAAATAATTTAAATACAATTTAATCATTTTATACGATTTGGTTCTTTTCCGTTAATTCACTACCAATCCAATATTTAAAATAATATCTCTATTAAATTTCATTATGACAAGTCACTTAAGACCCTAGCTTGCCTATTCAAAGCTCAGATCACGCGATGCTTGCCCGCTGCGCAGCGCTTCGCGCTGCTTGCTCTTTTAGCAACTCGAGCTTGCAAACTCCAAGCCCAGATCAAGCGGCGCGCGTTTATCACTAAAAAAAAAAGATAAATCCTATCGTTTCCGTATTCTGTATTCCGATTGGTCCATCCGTAGGAATTTCCTCACTGCGCATGTGCGTGGAGATAGAATATATAGGGTGAACTGTTAACACGCTTATATAGGTAGGAGGTGGCCAAACTCATGATTCGTCGGTTAAAAGTGACCAACCAGAGTTTAAGGATTTCCCGCTTTTCAATAGACAATGAATTAACCGCTTTAATCGGACGATCTTTGTTCGAAATGAAACTTCAATCTTCATGCGACCGCAGTGATCAGTACTATTTACAACAATAACAATTGTACATTATCCTTTTGTGGTTATCCTTTTGAATTATAAATAAAACATATGACGGCGTGTAAAATGTTTTTTAGATGCTATTTAAATCACTTCATTCCAGGTATTTACTATTATTAACTAACACAATTGGCTAAAGAAAACCAAAATTGAATCTAATTTAAGTACAAACATCATTGGTAATGAATTAACGGAATTCCAGACCATAAAATTAATGGTAGTGAATTAACGGAAAAGAACCTACAATTTAAAAAACAAATTCATTTCTTTTACATATAAAAATATAGCTTTTCTATATTAACATTATAAAAACCTAAAATGTAATTCAATTCGACATCATCGTTCAGTTCGTTTCAAAGTAAGAAAGTGTTTGGAAATAAATTTAAAATTAAAATCATGTGTTTTATTATATGTACTAATGCCGGCAAGTACAGTGACTACATGTCTTCTTTATTTCACAAGCAATCACATTTATCCTTGAAAATAAAGAAGGTAAGTACAGTAAGTGTTATTGTTTTGTTCTAATAATATTAATTTTATATTATATTATATTTTAATTTGTAAATTATATCACTATTTAGCTATATATTAATTTCTAAGATTGAAAACTAGCCAAACCATATTGTTTTTTAAAATATCTATTAGGTTATTTGGTCAGAAATTTTGCTTTCAGCCCTTTGGATGGTCATGAATATAGATGATTCCGTATCATTCAATAATCATCATCCGATAATGTTGGTGGCTGTATATTATACTACATCCAACCTCAACGAGCCATTCACTGTTTATTATTTACTGATTTTGTGGATAAAATTGGCCCTGGATGGAACAGAGTATGATAAACGGGCCTTGTTCTTATATTGCCTAGTATAATAACATTGATATTCAATAAGATATCTAACAAGAGAGCTATAGATATTTATCAATAATTTAATACACCTAGCCTACAATAAAAAGTTATAAAAATATAACGAACCATAACATTTAAAGAAAGATAACAATAAGTAAAAGTTTGTTGTAACCCTTTAAAAATCTCTCTCCCGAGTAGCAATGCACAACTGCTTTTTAAATGTTTGGAAATAGTTATCTGTATGGACAACCATAATTCTACACATATTGTATTCTACCCCCTCAACCCAAATTTGTTTATTGATAGATAACTTACCGTACTTATTAACTGAATCGTTATGATGTGATTTGTATTATTTTTCAGATTACACTTCAATTATTTAAATATTGTAGAGGCACAGATTAAATCTTATGAACTAGCTTTACTTGCTATTCATTTGGTTTTTATTATGATTGTCAGATGTGGACCTATGTTTCGGCTTTATTTCTCCCTCTAAGGTATCCCACCAAATACTTTTACACTTTTTTAGTTTCAGTTCTAATTTGGCCGATAAAACTGTGTATGAACATTGCCTAGGATTTACAGGGTTAGACAACCCTAATTGTAACCTGTACAATGTAGCCGGGCTGGATTTTAATTTGACATCTAGAAACGTGTCTCCAAATTCAACTTTAACTTTGTCAATTTTGGCTTTAACCACAATCGAAATTATGATAAATTCTACAGTCTGGCACCAATAATAATTTATTCCCGGTTTATCGGCATGTAATGTCAAAGTCATGTTTTTTTATTGATGGTAGGACTATAAAAACATTGTCCATAAAATACCAGCTATTAAGAATTTCGTTTAATCTATCATTAAAAGCCCCAAAAATATACTTTCCTTTAAAATAGCGGATGTAACATTATTAATTTAAAGGTCGAATGTTACCACAAAGTTTAAAACACAATAACACAACAAATAACATAACCTGACTTGTCAAATTTGAGGCAGAAGATTCATTATAACAATAACCAACAAATCAAACTCAACCATCGCACACCCGAAACTATATAGAGTAAACAAGAAAAAAATAGGAACTAAAAAAAACAACATTTACTTCAAGCTGTCATGTGACTATGTGAGTTTTGTCGTGGGAAGAGATGACATCCAGATAATATCTATAATATATTAAATGATTGTAAATAAAAAAGAATGTAATTTATCAGAAGTCTTGCAAGCTTTATGGTATATCAGTATCATCCGGAGGACACTCTGTCACTGTTTATCATGTGTTACCATACAAGTAGATAAATATCTACGCAGTAGTATAGAACTTTTCCGACGTCAGATCATGTACCAGATCATCCTAGGTGATCTGACGTCGGAAAAGTTCTGTACTACTGCGTATATATTTACCGAGAGTAAGAATCGGGAATGCCCCTGACCATCAGTACTCGCTTCGGTGGCGCCCCCCCCCCTCCTTACTATGTACTTCGGGTGGAAAAAGAAAAACCTCTCGACATAGTACCCAAATTCAAGCTCAAATTACGTGGGCGCTCGTAAAGGTTCACTTCAACTTTGGTTACTACTAGTAACATATGTATGATAACCTAATCTAAACCTACTTATATCGCGTAGTAAAAGTAGTAGATAGAGACAGAGTGTAATATCCTCTGGATAATAGCAAAATACCAATTCTGTTCCAAGGATTATTACGTTGGTTCAACTACAAACCCTCAAATATTATGATGAATAACCATCGGTCTTTATCCAACAGAGAAGGTGAAAATTTTGGTTCAATAAATACACTGGGTCACAAAGAAATATTAAATAATTGCTACTCGTTAAAAGGAATTTGTAAAGTACCAAATATAGATGATTCTTAAAAAACTCAAATTGCATAAATTAGGACTAGTAAATCAATTAATCGCTAAATCAAAAGTATAGTTTGGTCTAAGATATTTAAATAAAAGATGAATGTTTATATTGCCTAAATTACATTATTTTAATTAGAACAATGTATATAATTGTTTCAAGTCAAGTCAAGTCAAAATTTATGTATTGCCATAATAACATAAGTACATGCATTGGCTTGCGTCAAAATAAATATAACTAAAAACTACTAGCAATCTATGTATGGTACTCTATCTACCTTTAATATACTCTTCTATAGAATAAAAACAATTTTCAATTAGGAATGATTTGAGCTTTCTTTTAAAATAGTTTAGATCCAAGTTAGATTTAAGGTGATCAGGGAGAGCGTTGAACAATGATACGGCACTGTAATAGGTGTGATGCTTAAAGAAAGAAGTGGTATGGTAAGGAATATTCAGTTTTTATTTGTTTCGCAGGTTATATCCAGATTGAGGGACAAGAGATAGAAAAATACCATGGTTCTGCTTAAAAAACATCAAAGTGTAAAAAATGTAAACACAAGGAAATGTCAGAAGTTCAAGCTTCTTAAAAACAGATTTACAAGACTCTCTTTGACGAATGCCAGAAACAATTCGCAATGCCCTCTTCTGCAAGGCAAAGATACAATGCGTATTGCATCTCTCGGAACCCAGATGGTTACCGCATAAGAAAGGAAAGGAAAAATAAGTGCATAATATGCTGTAAGTACAACATCAGTGTTTACAAAATGAGAAAGCCTACAAGTAAAGCCTACAGTACAAATATTCCAGAACTTATCCTCTGCGCCACGTCGCTTATATGACAGGAAAAAACTTAAATTTCTGTCAATAGATAAGCCCAAAAACTTAACGCTTTGTTCAGAAAAGACTTCTACATCATCAACCCAAACACTAAGGTCATCATTATGCTTTCTTGTGATAGCAAATTCAAGTAATGTGGTTTTATTAGTGTTGATAACTAATCCATTTCCTTGGAACCATTGGACTATCCGGTTAGATTCTACAAAGGTTTTGACCTCCATGATTTCACGACATTGGCTCTCTATCACAATTGATTGTGTCGTCCTCAAACAAGCACAAGTGGGCAATCTGAGGTACATCTTCTAAGATCATTAATATATAAAATAAACAAAAGAGGACCCAGAATGGAACCCTGGGGTACACCCGCTTTAACAGTTTTGCACATCAGAATGCCAATGCTTTAAAGTGTTTCCATCCACAAAAGGCAATCCTACAACTTGTCGACGTTCTTTCAAGTAAGAAGAAAACCACTGCTTTGCGACACCACGTATACCAATGCTCTCAAACTTTTTTAGTAGATGCTCATGAGGAACTATGTCGAATGCCTTTCGCAAATCGAAAAAGACACCAGAAGCAGACTTGCCTCTATCCAGAGCCTTGATGACTTTATCAATGAAAGTAAACATAGCATTGACAGTTGACCCTCCTTTGACAAAATCAAAACTGGTTTGCTGAACAAAATAGTATTTTGAATCAGAAAAGACCATAATCTACTTAAAGCTGCCTTTTCAAAAACCTTAGAGAACGTTTGAAACAATGGAGATCGGTCTAAGTTATCGAGATCATCAACCTTTCCTCTTTTGTGCAAAGGCTTTACGATAGCTAGTTGTTAACCACATCTGGAAAGGTTCCACTTTCAAAAGAACAGTTAACTAATGCACGAGTGGTTCAGCAAGGGATTCCCAAGGATGACTTAAGCAGTTTAGATGACATATTTTCATAGCCTGATGATGTCTTTGCTTTTAAAGATTTTATAATGTCTGACATTTCCTTCCTACAAACAGAGTAAAAAAATAAAGAATAGGTGTTATAGCAAGGAAGATAATCTGAAAAAACTCCCCCAGTAGAAGTGAAACCATTCTGGGAAACATTTATTAAAGAAATTATTAATAATATTTGAGACCAGCTTTGGATCACTCACGATCAAGAAGCCCTTTTTCTTTCCCTATTTTCGTTCACTATATCCCATACAGTTTTTGCTTTATTTGAAGAGTTTTGGATCTCCTCCAGCACTTTGGCTGATTTTGCAATTCTAATTTTAGACTTGGTATTGCCGTTTTAATGATAAATAATGCTGTCTTCTCACATCAGAAAAATCCAAATCTTTAGTCAAGTGATACCACTGGATGACCTCATCACGAAGTTTCAGTTGATCAACACTTAGAGACACTTTACCTCTAGAGACATTCTTCCGAATTCTAATTTTATTGTTAAGTGGGCATTGCATTGATGGATGACAGTTTGCTTGCCATAGTACTCGAGATAAAAATTGTTTATTCTTGTTCACTTTATGCGTCAGCATCTGCGTAAGTTCCCACGCATCTTTATTCGTGAGTGTAAACGTGCTCTAGTGAGGCAGGTTATTGACAGGATCTGAATTTGCGCTCTCTAACTCATATCCAAAGCCTGTCTTCTTATACAGCTCGGTCTTTGGCAACCCCAATCCATGTAAGCTATGTTAGTAGCTCTAATCAACAGCAATTAATAGAAACATTTTTCATGAATGCATTTTATTTGTACAATTGTATGATTAGTTTTAAATGCATACATTTTAACAGTCTTCATATAAATATAATTAATTGTAATAACTGATATTAATGTTTCATTAGTTTATTATAATTATGTACTAAAGTCTAATATAAGTGCGACCCACCTTTACATATCCTTTCTACTGCAGGTACGAAGTACTTGTCGCACACTAAGGCGAGGGCCAAAAATAAATATAATGAAGTTGTGACGTGAAATACTAATGCACCATTTTGTCTTTGTTCCTCCGTAAACATGTCATGGGGGAAGTCGTCCATAGCTGGCGGTGTACAGCTCATGTTGTTGAAGTGTTCTCCTGCACAGTAAAATATCATTTTAAAATGGAAACATATAACACACCT
Organism: Homalodisca vitripennis; assembly: GCF_021130785.1. Taxonomy (NCBI): domain Eukaryota; kingdom Metazoa; phylum Arthropoda; class Insecta; order Hemiptera; family Cicadellidae; genus Homalodisca; species Homalodisca vitripennis. Next base: position 171,136,494 of record NC_060210.1, on the reverse strand, counting down.
AATTATCAAATTAAATTTATTTAGAGTTATTTTTATCAAGACCATAATAAAGGTAATGGTAATAATGTGAGTTATTTGGTAACTTTATAGTCAAAATAAAGATGCTAATTTTAAGTCACTTAGGATTATTGATTGCTTGTATACCTACTATTGTGTTAATCACTAACCAACCTAACCTTTCAAATTCCCTGTTTCGGATGTTTGCACGACATTATATCACTGAAAAAAGCGAAATAATCTATTGAATATTCTACAAGTTTTTAGTTAAATTTTACTTTTCTTTCCTCATCGGAAACGGAAGGTTCTTCCATGCATAGTGCCAAATTGAAATACATCAATATTTTTGATAAATAATACAAAAGCTACAAGTAATTTCTGTGCTGAACCGTAAAAGAGTAATGTTCTGTTCATTTTCAAAACATAAATCATTTGTACATAAGTTAAATAACAATTAATCAATTACTGTTAAACGTAAACAATACCTGTTTAAACTGTAATTGATATTTTAAATTAACAGTGTCGATACTGAACCAATCAGAAAGAGAGTCGCTAGCGCTGCTTAAGGCTAGGTATCCAGTACAATACAATATAATCTTTTTACTCATAAATATAATATATACTCATAAATGTAATATATACTCATATGTAATGGTATGAACGTGACACGTACAATAATTAAGATTCAGTCACTAAAATAGAGAAACACAACAATATATAAATAATAAGAGATTTATTAATTTGTAGCATAGCTGAGGGGAGACATCTCCCGATGGACTGAAATGACTCCGAAATTAAAAAGTAATAAATGTTTATGCTATGTATAATTTCAAGTTTAATATGTATGGATTTTTATAACCATTTGTATTATTACTATTGTAATTCATGAACTCATCAACACTGCAGAAAAAAGCTTTTAGCTTACTATGAAATTAATTTGTATTACTTTCTAATAATGTACATAAGTAAAATGTTTTGGCGTCAGCTTGAATTGGAAAACAAATTTAATTTATACTATTGTATAGATATTGGTATTTTATTGTGTCTTGTATTATAGTTATGAATATCGTTTCCTGTTTTATATTTAGTTTTAAAAACGACACATACTATAGATAGAATCATTATCTGTAACACCCTGAATGTATTTTCCCAACATGACGTAGTTATAATTTATTTAGTATACTTTCCATGCCGTACTCTTGTCAAATCAAATTCTTTCTGAAATTCATTATTGGTCCGATTTCCAGAACAATCATTTTATGCTATTTTAAAACGACAATAATTCCTGAGGATTCTCAGAGCATATACGAGTATACCCAAGGAACATTAGGAACAAAATTAGTTGAAATGATTACAAAAGTAAAGATTGATCTAAATGTATATACCTAAAAAGGAACTTGTTGTTAGTTCTTAAAGAGCAGCCCGTTCTTCAAACATACAGTAGTAGCCATAGAGCGTCATTTCGAGAACATTTAGTGGTCCGCCTCAAATGTCATTAAATATTTTGGTGCGGGCTGCTTTAGTAAGATAATTTGTATTACTATAACAATTCTTCTGTTTAGTTGATAGGAATATGAATTAATTTTCTGGTTAAGAAATAATTATAAGAATTGTAATCGTTCGTAATATAAGTACGAAAAGAATGCTCTGGAAAGATCAAAGAAAATTTCCACTGTGGGCTGATGATTTCCAATCCTGTTATTATAGATTCTATTAGGATTATTCCAATTGGTGACCTCCTTAAAAAAAATAAATAAAAAGATTATAATTTGGAGAAAACGTGAAACTTATCAAAATAATTCATTAAACAGATGAGGCAGTTTTTTCAAAACCAAACTTTGCTAAATACTTGTACAGGTAGATATAGAGCGATAATTTGTAAGATTTCAGAATGCCATATGACGTGTAAAATTATTTTTTTGTTTTTTTTTACTGCATGAATAAGCTACATGTGTGTCCTCCTCCGTAGACTAATAGTTATAGTCTCGGCTCTCTAACTGAGGATTCGCGGGATCAAATCCCAGGGAGGCCCAATCGGGTATTGAAATGAAAGAAAAAGTGTTTGTACTTTGAAAATAAAAACCATTGTACTTAGAAGCTTAAAACAGATAAGACTTAAAAGAGAACAAACAAATTTCAAAAGCTACATGTGTTAGCTTAACAAGTCATATGTTAAAATCTCATATAATTGTACTCAGTCTTTTTTCCAAATGTATTTATCTGTGATTTTCTCGTTGACATCATGGTTAACCATACACCAACGTAAACACTTTCCACTACTGTACAATGACTGTCTAGCTATAATACATGTAGTTAACGTACACCAAAATCTCATTAAGTGACATTCACTATCACCGAAATCGATGTTGCCTATATAGAAATGAAGAAACTTCTTGCAAAGTGTCAAGTCTATTATAGTTCGTTCTCAAAATTTCTATTCGACGGAAGAAATGTAATTTTTCTAAAATGTAGTCTATTTATATTCTAAACTTTTTAGACTGGACGAATTGTTAGCGGAAATATTGGTGTTGTAAGCTTTCAGTGTAAAAGATATTGCTGTTGTATCGCTGCCGCTCAGCGACTAGAACTACAAGGAGAGACAATATTGAAAAGAGATGTAAATCCAGTAATAGTTGATTTCATTTCATCAAAATAAAGTTCATATAGGTACACATTCTATGAGCATTATGGATAAGCACTAAGTGTAAAATATTTGGTACGTTTTTATTTCACCTGATTTTCTTGATTTGTTTGTCCTTTTAATTTTCCTGCGTAGAGTAACAAGAAAAAATATTTTTCTCTTAACTGGCAGTTTTGAGCAGCGGATGTTAACAAAATATCCTAATCTGTAATTGCCTATAAAATATTGTTTTCTACAGATGACTCGATTTAAGATTGTGAGAGAGTGTATAATATTATATTTCGTCAGAGGACCATCATTCGTTCTCTTGCAGAAGATGTAACTTATTAAAATTAACTAATTAGGAATCGAATAACAGGATGTGTGATCTTAGATGTGTTTTAGACGTTGATGTACTTTTCGAAACTTAAACACTCTTTAAACAAATAAAACCAAAGAAATCTAATCAACAATTGAATTTATCTGTACTGGATATTGTAACAATGTCCAATTTCTTTTGAACTATAATGTCAGACAGAAGAGGGGGGTCAATGTTGTGGGGGGGGGTTTCATCCTCATTATACTGAATGCTGTGTAGAATTATTATTATCATTAGACAAATATATAGGTGTATCCCCCAAAAAAACTTGTGTAACTTACATCTTATTCTAATAACATGGCTAAAAAGTTATTATTGGCCTTTTGAAATAAAAATTTCAATCTTTTACGTGGTCTGAAACCGATCTCAAATTTAAACCCATTTTTATGTTATCCATTGTTGCTGTTGTAGCTATCCTGTTAAGAAAATGATTTATTATGTAAGCCTGATCAAACGTCTTTGACTACTTAGCTTCTGTTCATTAATTTAGAACTCTCAATAACATATATTGGAACAAGTGAAAAATAAATAAAAATAATAAAGACGTTCCATCGAGAATCATGCACCACTATTGAATCTGATCTTGGTTTTGTACAAATTAAGTTTGAAGCAAATTTCAAAGTAATAATATAATTTGTTCTCGAGATATCCTCCTGAGTGATAGGCTTCGCTGACGCTTAGGAAATAACATGTAATAAAATCTACCATTATTGAACTCAATATTATTTATGTAGAAATAAAGTTTCATGCAAAATTTCTAGTTATAGCTAATTCTTTCGAGATATATCGCCCTGACCCTGATTGAAGAAAGGCTTCGTTTACGCGGAACTTTTTTTTTATTATTACGTAGAAAAATAGTATACTACGTATACTATTTTTGTTCATGCAGACGTACCCCAAACATCACACCTGGACGTAGTCCAGCTAATCTGTAATGGAGAAAGGAATACTAATAACTAACATACTAAATTCTAAAAAACCACGCATTTCTTTGTTTTCAGTTTGTGATTGCTGATGGATGGATACTAGGATTTCTGACATTCGCCATTGTTACAATAGGTTACAAAACATATATGGCTAAGCTTCAAGGATTGGAATCTTCCCTTTTCCTCAGGTGTAAAAACTGCATAAACATCTCAATTAGAGAGAAGTATAACATAGTGTGTGTAGTGTAGCATAACGATGTCAAATGTGCAGAATACTATTACCTATTCTTTTCATTACACCGTAGAATCAAGTTCTTTATCTTAGAAAAGAAATTACTATAAGAATTTATAGATTTTCCAACAAAAAATGGGCAATTACAAGAATTTTGGCTACATTATATTATGGTACAAGACGAGCAGAGGATCATAAGATATCAGATTTAAAAGGTTAATGACTAACTCAAACTGAACGAGCGTTATTCTACGTACTGTATTATATACTCGTATACAAATGCAGACAATTCTATCTTCTGACATCATTGGTAAAATCCCCAAAACTTCATCTGCTTTTAGGAGTAATTTAAAGTTCAGTAAATAAGGAAACAATTACCCCAATTAGAAAAAAATATCAGTAGACCAACCAATATCTGGAATGATGCTTATACCACAGGGACAAAGAACTCGTCAGATTAAGCAGTCATTATTTCAGTATCAGATACTGAGATAAACCTAGTATGTTTAAAAAAGTACTGAAGTTCAGATTTGCAACTAAGTTATGAAAAATCCTCAAGATTGGATTGTAGTGTTCTAAGAAGATGGCCTAAACTTATCACCGATAAACTGAAACGAGAAATATTAACTTATTCTGTACGATTTCAAAATACCATCTAACGTATAGCTGATCAATGCAAAGCTATCTCACAAAGATTTTTAGATGTAACTTATTTATGTAATTTATAAGTCTGAATGTTCAAGGTGATATATAGAGATAAGACTATATTTCGAGCAGTTTTTGTAATTCTACAAAAAAATTGCAAGATTGCAGTTGACAGGAATGAAACCCTACAACTTCAGAGTAGATAAAAATAAAGATAAAGTAATACAAGACCAATCACACTATTCATCGCGGAAAATGCCAAAATGAGTTTCTCTCTTTGAGGTGGAAGATAGTTAAACTTTATTAGTTTATGTACTTATAAGCTTGAAGTAATCAATTAAAATTCTATTCGCGTGACGAGTTTCGCACGGTTACAAAATTGTCAAACGAACAGTTAAAAAACACAAGATGATATGCATAACTACACACATGTACACCTGACTCATGGTAAATATACTAAAATTTCGCCTAGACGGTTCATCAAAGTTTAAAGTATAGTGAAAGACAGAATGGCCCGTACCATTACCCTCAGCTCGGTCGTACCATTACCAGATCGAAATATAATGTCGATAACACTTCATACATGAATTAGCGTTTGTTGTTTTTAAAATGTTCAAGACCATAGGGAAGGATTTAATGTTGGATTATATATTATGTGAACTGTTTTATTGAATTATTAAATACACATTAAATATTAAAACGTACAAGAAACCAGATTTATTATCTAAAATAGTTCAACTTACTATAATTTACAGTAATAGCCATAATAAAATATCAGATGATTAATACAATTCCAATTGATTTGCCAGTACATAACACTCCTTCCCAGCGTACAATAGTCCTTCAGATATAACGGGGAGATCAACGTGTTCGAACATGATTAGGGCGTTTTACACTTTTGTTCGAGGAGATATTAGGCTGAACCTATCTACAAGGGCCATTATTGTCTAACCTGATTATGTGATTCTGGCTTGTATGGTTGAATCGGGTGAGGAATAAAAAAGTCAGTGTTTTAGTGAGGTTTGAGTTGATCAACATACATGACGTCGTATTTCTGTTTCATCTTTAGTCATAAGACGGTAGCTTAATGGTCCAGTCACACAAGAGATTCTAGTAAGAATCCATCTTGGCCTCCGTTGGTTATGGTATTTCGCAAAATCACAGTCATTATCTTCAAATTATCGTTGTGGCGAGCTTGAGTAATTGTGAAACGCCTTAGATATGCTACTTTTTTCTTTTTTTATCAGGGTAGTAATCAGGATGAATCCCATTAAATATTGCTCTAATTCGCCTGTCATAAAGTAGTTTACTTCGAGGCATATTTGTCGAGCAATGAGGTGTCATATGGGACGAAAGTAAACACTGAGCTAACCTCTTTTTCAAATCACCATTTATTACTCGTCACAAATAATCTAAGATTCTTGTTGTGTGAACCATTCGTTTTGCCTGATAATTTGACGATGAATGGTATGGAGCAACTAAGATATGACGGAGGCCATTGTTGGTAGCAAAAGATCTGAATTGTTTTACTATCTTTATGTCTTCTATGTCAAGTTTTGGCCACAAAAAATAACTTCATGCTAATGGGGTTATTGACGGTTCGAACAATACCGTCATCCCCCATGTGAAAAAGTATCAAAACTTGCTGTCTCAGTGAAGCTGTAGTGATATCCTAGTTCCACAGAGTAAATATTGTTTGTAACAAGAAATAGTACGTTGAAGTGAAGTGAAAGTTGTTAAACTTGGATTAGAGTTATGATTTAGCCAACCATGTAAAGTCCAAAGAATTTTGTTGATAGAAGAGTGTCCTTTTTCCTTTCCTTTGCAACTATATCAGCAGTTATATAGACATATTCATCCGATTCAGTGGAGAAAATATCATTTAAGACTTCATTTATCTCTTGGTTTGCAGTATTTAAGAGACATAGAAGACGAGTTAACCTCTCTGTATTTTGAATAGAAATTCCAGGTCTGTATACTAGATCAAAGTCATATCCGTTTAAAACGGGAGGTTTCAGTGAATCAAACGAGGTTACGCCTGATAATCATGTGAGGTGTTAGGCGTTTGTTTACCCACAGTGAAAAGACTCAAATCGCCAGTATTAAATATTAAAATAAAGTTCCACCCTCATCGCTAATATTAAATATTAAAACTTATAAGAAACCAGATTTATTCTCTAAAATAGTTCAACTATAACTTACAATAGTCATGATCATAACAAAACACATCAAATTGTTCATTAATACAATTCAAGCTGATCTATTTTCCAGTACGTAACACTATGACAAGACCAAAAGTAAAAAGACAATTATGATGCTTAAGTGAAAACATACAAGTGATGTACATATACATTAACATACATTATACACTAATAATTACGATTACATTGATACATTTTTTAGTAGGATCTAACGTAGCAATCCACCAACATAAACGATTAAAATTGCACATGTTATTTTTATGAAAAACATATATAATCTATGTTTATTATTGTATTCATTGCTATCTAACTCTTTTGCAATATTGCGGTGTTATAGAAGCATCTGTAGAGCAAGGGTTCAGATATATTTGCAGTATTTTCTTACTTGTGTATACTTACTAAGATATAATTAGTTATAGTGCAACAATGATGTATCCTTATGTTAGGTTTAGGCTATTCATGTATGTTTCACAATAAACTAAACAGGTTATGTATGAATAATTAATAGATTTTTTCAAACAATGAAACACCAGGGGTACATGTTCGTTCCATCAGATTTTGGGGAAGAACATGTAAAGTACTGCTACTTATTTTTGTGAATTAATTAATTATTGACTTACATTGTTGAGAATTAAGGATTTATTTGTGAAAAGCACAATAATAACTTAATAAATAAACTGTTGCTGGAAATCAAATTTATACTTTGCAGTAATTTGTCTATAGTATGGTATTAGATTACTGAAAATATTTACAGGTTGCATCCCTGCTGAGTCAAGACTGCAGAATTTGAATAGGTTTCTCCCACACCAAATAAAACATGTACGAGTATATTTGATTATTTTTGAAAACATCGCAGCTTAAATAGCTATGTACATTTCAGGTGGATCTTCTCCGGTTGTAGAATTCGCCTATGTGATAACGGTGGTTTCATTTACTGAGGGAATATTTGGACTTACAAGTACACTTTTTGACTTTACCTACAGCATTTTGTAAAATGATCTTATAATTACAATAACAGCGAAATAAAATGTAAAAAAATTATAGATAACTATTGAATACAGTTAATTTGGTTTCCTCTCACCTACTTAGCCAATTCTAAAATCAACTAGTCACCCAACAAACCTTCATTGCTCAGTAAAAACGTCGTTTTGACCTTCTTTGCGACTAAAACATCTAGTTGTAAAACAAGTCTATATATCGTATACTTCTTCATTTTCAAAACCACCAAACATGGGGAAGATAATTATTTAAACTTTCACATTGCTCTAGGTCATCCTCGTCATTGCGTCCTATGTGAATTTGTACTATATGTCTTACGAGACATTTCTATTTCCCTGAAACTAATACAGTAGCCGCTATTTGTCTAATCACAATTGTATGTGCAGTAATTTCTTCTATACCAGACAGAATAAGTGTTAGAATATTGCAGACATTTTATTCTTGACTCCTCTGGTTTGTAAGAGACATTGTTGATGTATGAGACATGATGTTTTATTTTAATTTGCGTAATATGTCGACTGAATGATATTTTAGGCAACAAAACTGGCTATGTAATACTTAAATCTTAATATTCCTTTTGCCAATTTCAATGACTTCCATTTCACAATGTATTGCATAATACTGCAGTTTCATAATTGCAGATACTGCGTGCACGAAATGCGTGCAAAGTTGTAAAATTATAGTTTCTCTTTAAAAGAACTTTTATAAATCAATAGCACAGGGATTTTGAATAATGTGATGAGAACAAAGAAATTTCTGTTCTTTCTAATAGTCAATTTCCTGCAGGGATGTGCAGCTATTCACAGCGCACAATGCCAGGTAATTAGGGAAACGCATGTCCAAACAAGCCCGCCCAGTTGTTGTAAACAGTCTCTTTCCTAAGCATCGGCCACTATGCGAATTTAACTTTGTTACAGAATATATTATCGTGTTTCATGTTTACACGAAGTTATAAAAGATATAATCAGTATACATTTACAGGATGATTCAAAAATAGAATGCCAAATTTCATGAAATAGTAAACTCATTTCCTATGAATACACTTCCTAAAACGTTATTTTATGTTGGTGTGTATGTTTTACATTGTAGTGCTATCATTGAAAGTACAAAGTCGAGATTTTTAACATAAATTACTAAAAAATTAATTATTACTTGTACAACAAAGACTGGACTGTGGTATTCTGTTAAAAAACGTTGATGTAAAAGTCAACCAAAATCTAACACTTTATAAATTTTAAAAGAGTAGTACAAGTTATTCTAAAACTAACAGCGTATAATTTATTATAATCGTTAAATTAAAATTAAAATTAAAAGTTACGTCATTTTTCTCGCATCAGTTAAATAACCAAAAATTCATTTTCTACAATAGGCCATCCGTCTGAATAAACGCATTAAATCAATTAAATCACAAAAAAGATGTTACTGAAAAAAGATTACTAAAAAAGATTTTTAGTTAATTTTTTCCTTGGCATTAATTTAAGTTCAACTGTTTATTTAAACAGACGCCGAAAAAATAGCTGTTTGTGTATAACAGCGAATCGTACCTTGACAAGAATCATAAATACATTGAAATTGAATATCATCGAATGAAATGTCCACAACACATCACAACTTTTTTTTTCTTCTCTAATTGTTAGCTCTAGGCTAGTAGGCTTCGGGAAATCCCACGCCGCCTCAATGTACTATTTGTTTCTTGACGTAGGAGTCTTGTAAGGATCTAGACAACTAATCATATCAAAAATTGGCTGTTTTAACAATCAGCTGAGGATATAAAACAATCGAGAGTAAGGAAGAGAATTTATTTATGCTCAATAATGTTCAGTACACAGACTTCTGACTAGGTACTTGTCTTCTTGGTAGCCAGTAACAATTCAAGCCACATACATACAAATCGTCACATTTACGTGACGAGATATTTAAAAATAAAGAAATCTAATTTAAGTTAACTGTTGCAGAATAAAGTTTTCACCTTCACAAATTAAAATGTTATGATACAATGATACATTTTTACAAAGGATAAATGAGTATACAATTGATTGATGATGGAATTAATGCATTGTTAAAATAATATAAAAAAAGTATTAATTATTAATAATGTTAATAAAAGAGTACAAAGTTACTTAATATACATTTCATAATGATTTTTTTTAACTAAAGACCAAATGATATACGAAATACTGTATGACAGACTATGGTGTTTATAGAATTTTATCATAAATTGGGAAGGAATAATATTTGTACTGCAATGTCTTTTTAACATTTTCTAGATTTTCTGTTTTCTTATTATTGTAATAGATTTTAATAACCATAATAAAAATATCTAACAAACACGCTAATGCTGTTAACCACAAAAAAAAATATTAAAAAACATGTAACAGTGTAATGTCTGGCCGGTGCCTACAAAAATCCTGATTAGTATTTTATTTTTATTTTTCAAATCCTTCGAGGGCTTTCATTGCTGGAGTATATAATCTAATTATAGGTATTAATTCAACCTTACTACATTAGTTTAAATATTTAAAAAAAAGGTAAGCGACAATAATGAGTCATTATTGATCAATATGGTACGAATATATCAACACATTTCTTCATCTTGACGCACAGTTGGTACTGAAAATAGGGAAACTTTTTTAGCACCTTTTCCTCAAGTGCACTGATCTCATCCCTTATGGCGCTAATTCTAGTTCAAGAAAGACATTTAGGATGAAAAAGTAACATGATCAAAAAGCGACATTGCTGACAACCGTTTATACATTTATACAACACGGGGGCTGATGCTTTTGATACAACTGCAAGTTCCCTCTCCCATTCAACGTGGCCGTTTTCATCAATGGGCAGAATGGTTTTACCGACGGGTGTTAAAGCTTTTGGCAGTGCAGAGAGACAAACGAGAGCAGGAGCGATAAAGTTAAATGCTATGCCATCTTAAGTGAAATTTTTTAATCATTTGGGGGCTAACCAAATTCAGAAGTAATGCAACATAAAAAGTTGAAGTTATTGTGTGTAAATAATATTCTTATATGTCTGAACGCAGAGATAAAAAACTAAATTTTAAACTCCCGTTATTGTAGATCTACTGTTTAGTTTGTGGCTAACTTTCAAATTCGGGCATCTAAACCTTTTGATCCCATTGTAATAGCAGTGTCTGTTTATTGGGGCGCCAGCGTGACAATGACCATTAGCTTATTGTTACAATTAGCTTAATTCCTCTCAATTACCATGCGCCACTTGCCTTGTAATTATGTACTATTAAGTTATAAACTGAAATATGAGTAAGATGAAAACATTTAGTGGTGCCGAATTCCCACAATCATACAGCTCAAAACCAAGATCAACAGAAAAGTTAATTTGTTAAGAGCCACCCTTGGTGCAGCTTGTCGCAACCTTTTCTCAACAACAACTAGATAATATATTGTAGTAAAGTTATGTTTATGTTTCTTCAGCGTAGGCTAATTACACTATAACATTTACAACAAACCTTTATCTAATTAAATATGAAACCTATAGGTTACGTTTAAAATATTAAAAGAGATTACAGCAAATTATGTTTCTTTTATATAACGTTTTCATTTTAGGATAAGCAGAAAAATAAAATTCTTCTGGTTTGTAATGACTAGTATAAGATTTAGAACCAGATTGACTTCACACAACGTAGCTATGGTGGGAAGAGTGGATTCAATGTGAATGTTGAGTTTAGTTTCAGTTCAACTTCTTAATGCAGGGGCCAGTTCCAGGAGACAAGTCTTTGATAGCGTCAGATTCCAGACGCTGCACTAAGAGGAAAGTGAACTATACCTAAACTCAACATTCACATTGAATAAACCCTTCCCACCATAGCTACGTTATACGTACAAAACTCGGTTGCTCCAGCGTCCTTAGAGATCGTGTCAGAACATCGTAGTGCACTCAAATGTGCACCTATGAGACAATTAGAATACCTCTCCATCTAGATTACACTTTTTTTAATATTTAGTAGTTTGGGTGCCTCTGATGTCGAAACGATGTAAAGACTTCATTTTGAGCTTCTTCGTCCTTGTCTTTTTTTGGGTCGCTTCAGACGAACACGACTCCAGATTAGAGGAGTCAATTTTATGTGACACCGTCAGATTCCAGACGCTGCACTAAGAGAGAAATGAACTGGAGCTAAACTCAACATTCACAGATTTACTTATTGACGTTAACGAAAACCAGTAGCTTCGGAAAATTAGCGGTAAAGTTAAATTTTGTCAATAACCATACTATCACTTCCGAAAAAAAAAAAAAACTAAAAATATCTAGCAGCGGAATCTTTAATTTACATAGCTTCGCTTCCCTCATTTTAAACCAAAACAGCCTCATAATCAGCAGTGTTAACTACTTTTCTCCCAACAAAGCCCATCTTAAAGCAAATGAACCATAAACAATGTTATAACTCTTATTTTAAAGTTATAACTCTTATTACCTACAAACACCTTCGCAAGGCACAATACAGAAGTGGTTAAGGAAAACAGGATAATGAATCCATAATTATTGCACTTGGAACATTATTTTTATAATGATGTACAGTCAGTGAAGCGCTGTTTCTGGTATGAGCATCACGATTCAACACCTTGAGGACAAAAACGATGTTGCAGTTGCTCATCCACACTTACCTTGTGATTCATAACAGCCTAAGAAGCTTTTCTCACATTAGTAAAATTATTTGAGTTTGCCCTAATTGTATTACCATATTAACACACACCGCTGGTTAATCACAGGTCCTGGTAAGTAGTTTTAAGAAACGAGACGAGAATGCGAGAGTGCCATACCGGTATCGAAGCCAAATACAGGGAAATTTCTTGATGTTGAAGTTTTTTTTCTAATGGGTATAACTCTTGGACTAATTAGAAGTGACGTAAAATTGCTCAAAATGTCTAGATGTGTTATATTGTTAGGTGTAACCCATTCCCAACTGACTTCATAGAAAAGAAAGTTGTAAATCACATCTCCAATATTTTTATAATCAAAGCTATTTGCACCTTTCTATCATAATGGTATAAATATGGCTTGTAATACAATATCTTCTTGACGTTCTTCATAATCTCTGGTTTTTTTCATCCTCCCCAATTTGAAAAGAATGCTATAGTATCAGGAAGTAGCTCCACTTTAAATGTTGGTGAATTATCATCTAGAAGCCGATGACGTTATATTTTCACTCGTGAAGGAAAAATACCTTCCGTAGCATTGGTATGTGTTCTGTGAAAACTCCGGAGGAATCTATTCGACTGTTAATAACCGTAATGTTGGTAAAATTGACGTTAAGAAGTTTGTAACAATTGGAGTGTATAATGCAGACATAACAAGGAAGGCTCGAAGCACATCACATTCTGCAAAACTTCCATCACTTCCTGCTCCAATAACTAAAGTTAGTTTGCTGCGGCATATGGAATTGCTGTGCAGCGAAAGGAACTGGTTAGATTGGGCTGGAACTATGCAAGCGAATTATTAAAAATCTGGTAATTCACTTTCAGATGTATCTTCTATATGGCCACTGGTTTGAGACAGGGGATTGACCTTTGAAGTTGCCATCGAAAAATATAAGGTGGTGTTGACAACAAGAGGGCAGGACAAAGAAATTGGAGACCAAGCAAATTGCAGGCTTATGCAAGACAATAGAGCAGTCAAAATTTCAGTTGTGCTCCATTTTAATCTATGAATATGCGGGAAAGCAGTAATATAACAATTTATACTCTGTCCGCAGACCCTGGCCGTGGCACCTGAAGGATAACGAATCTTCTCGCACGCGCACCCACAGTCATCATCATCGGGCTATCTTGTTTCCAACTAACATTCATCATATTGATTAGTTCTTATATTAGAAATAGATTAAAATTAATTCAACTACTTTTAATAATGTGATATTCTTGCAGTAGGTTAGGGTAGTATGGTTTATTGAATGCACCATTATTGAGCGCATAAGAAAGTACCTAGATAATTGAAAGTATCTAACGGTCTTAAAATAATAAATATCTTAAAATTAGAAGTACTTTCAGAGCTCTCATGTTGAGCCAAATAATTGATGCGAAACCCATCAATGTCACTGGAAACATCACTAAAATATACATATTATATAAAAGAGTACAGTGATTAATGAATTATTTCACAGTATTGCTTGTTTCATTGCTGAGATGAGTACACCCAGTTAGATAAATCGTTGAAACGAGCCTCCGTGCACCATACTGCGCCGGTTGAGTTAATAAGTGAGGCGGCATTCAACAAAAGATCCTACGCTCGGCTTGGACAATTGAACAATTGTAGTACTAAAAGCAACTATCATCATTATCATAACAGTCGGTGTGTTTCGAAAGACTAATTCTTTACCTGCCTGCCACACGATCCTTGAGTGATAAAGTACAGCTTATAAACGATTATCAAGACAATTTGAATAGTGTTACTACCTCGTAGTTTTATTACCTACTGCAATACCAAACTGGACGTTAATCGTTGCGACAGAACTGTACTAGATTATAGTACAGAATCGACAGTAACACAAGTCGTTAGACTGTACATTCCTACCAGAGTCATCATCACTCCTTATACTCAAGCCTTATCACAATTTTTACAAAAGAAAATTGTATTGTGACGTATACCAGAGAAAATATTTGATATCGAATTTGATCCCAACCCTCTGTGCTATGTTGGCGTGTGTATTAAACCACTTTTTCTGGCAAGACTCACATTCTTCAATACCGCTGTTTAATTATCTATAACTGAAAACTTTAACCATGACGTTTTCATTTCTCATTATTTTATTTGTTTCGTCCTTAAAATACTATTATTTTTAGAAACATGAAATTCAAACCCAACTAGTTAGGACTATAAGGGGAACATACAAATCACACTTTATTAACTTTTCATATTTTACTCCCAATCACTCAGACCCGTATCCTGTTTTTGCGATTTTCGTCAAACACTGTTGTTCCGCTAAATAATATGTTTTCTCTCAACAGATTTACTTACGTAACTGTAAACTGTTCTCAAATGTTTTTAAACTGTAATTCTGACAGTAAAGTATTAAAAAGACATTATACTAAATCCAAATATACACAGAACATTGAGCAACTCACGTCGCAAGTTTACATACGGTTGTGGTAGTAGTGGGTCGAACTGAGTCCGTGACACCAAAATATGCACAGGTCGGAGTTTTGTAAAGTTGCTTTAATTGAGAAGAATTGCTAGTAGCGTAAAGTTGTCATTAACCGAAGCAGGAAGATGAGTTAATCAACACAATTGTGGATTCGTAGGTAGCACATTTGACTTTACTGCCTTCATGACAGTCGTATTTAATTCGTTACTCACGAGCATGTTTGTTATCAGCGTAGCTGTTTAAAAAGACTAACGGTTCATTAAGGGTTATGATGAAGTTATACTCAACACAAAATATCTTGAGATGTATTTGTAATATTGTAAACCTGTGTAGACAAAGTTGATCAGCTTAGTTTAAATTTCCTAAAAAAATAATTCTCATGGCACAATTATATTTTATATCGTAATAACGTGTTGTTACATTCATTATGTAGGTTTTTGTACTTATATTAACTAAAATGTACAACACTGAATCGGTTTAATTGTCATTTTGTATTAATTCCGTTTAAAGGCTAGTCCAACATCATTTTATACCTTTGCTGCTTGAACCGATTGCAATATAGTCAGTGTTAATTGAAAGAGAATCTTAAAATTCCAACCCTTATTAAGATTTGTAAACAATTACAGCTTTAATAGTAATAAACCATTTTGCTCCCATCAATTACACAATTATTATTGCTCTAAGAGTTGATAAAGTGATATTGTGAGGTCTTAGTCAAAAAGATGTTTTGGAAAATATACCTAGCGCTTAATATTGGCCGAGGTGCCTGGAATTGCTATAATGTAAGAATCCGGGATAATGCAGGTGTTTGTATAATATCATCACAGTTGCGTTCCTCGCTGGTCTTTTAAATTAGAAACAACTGAAATCTTACAAAATAATTATAGAAATGCCATGAACTGGAATCTCAGATGTATACACTTTGGTAGTTGCAATCTGGTGTAATTGAAACATATTTTGCAATAATTTCCAAATAGTTTTCCACAGTTTATTGTGTTACTCACAACCCAGAGTGTATCAATAAATTATTAAGCAGATATGAAAACAGATGTCAACTGATTGTCACGAAATTGCTGAAATATGTTGGCCTCTGAGAAAAGTTGCTATTCCACTCCACGTCTCCGCCTCAGTTCAATAACTACACGTTATTGGTAACAAGTTCAATACCAACTACTGTATAGCAACAAAAGTTATGAAATGTTCCATTGATAAATAATACGTTCATGTTACTCCATGGTTGCTCATTGAAAATGGGAGGTGCTTTCTTCAAATCGAGGCTCCGACCCGTTCTTAGAAATTGTCTTTTCACCTTAGGACATAAAAAGCGAATGTGTACGAGAATTAGAAGATCTCTTCCAGTGATGATTGGTAAGTAATTTTAAAAAGGTTTGCCCATTATCTCCTGTTAGACTTAGACGCAGATCTATTAGTACGAAGTTACAAATAATAGCCAGTTATATTTATTAAAAAGAAAACTCTGCGGATCTGTGAAAAACATTTAAAATAATTGTTAGTCGTAAAACTTATTTTGACGCATACTGTCGGTACATTGCAAAATCAAAGTGTTGGAAAAATACTCAATAATCACATTTTGTATGTGAAATTGATGAAGAATATTTCAAAATTAAGTATGAGTGTTGTGTTTATTAAAATAACACTAAGCAAGTTTTACTCGTACGTTCAGCTCCAAATCTACCACTGATATCAATGTTGATAGTACTTTGGATCTTAAAATGTTTGCCTCTGATTATTAGAAATAAAATGCACTTGAAACTAAAAATCACATGCCAGTATTTAACTAAGAAATGTTTACGCACCAGGTGAAGTAAGCGGAGAGGAATGGTATAGCACACGGGAGGAATTACCTGTATAGTCACAATTAGGGAAATGTATAATTCTTAAGCATGTAGAGGGATAGAGAGATATGGTTTCGGAGAAAATGTTGTCTATTTGATGTTGTGTTTTTGTAAGTAGGTGAATACAAGAATGTTGTATGTATCAGTTGATCAATTAACAATATTCAGTTATGAATTGAATTAAATATTTCTTCACGTCATTTTATGTAGAAATCCTAGAGAACTGCGATCAACAGATAAGCTAATAACAGCTACTCCACTATTGTTCTGTGGATACGTATCAGTGTAACCAGAGCGCGTTGTTTAACCCACAGAACTTGGTGATTTACAAATGCTGCGATATTGGAAATGTTTTATAAATTTGTGTTTTTTTTTTTTCAAGAAAGGAATTGTTTAAAATAAAAAATACATTCTTATTCTTCTACTTGAAGTTATTCAAGTTTCAACTGTAATTTTTATTTTTATTTATTGATCCGGCTTGTCTTCTTCTTTGTAAATTTTCGGCTATAAGTATTTTATTCAAATTTGAATTATTTGTCTTTTCTGCCATCGTTTGTAAATTGGTTGTTTAGCGTACACAAATATAATTTGATAAAAGCCACATTAATTGAATTATTTATGATAAAGTCCTTTTTTGGATAAAAAAATAAATTTCGTTTCTTTTTGGAGAGCGTAACTGCAGTTTTCACCTTCTTGTAACTTCACATCACGAAGCTCCTTCAATGAACATGATAATGCAATTTTAGATGTAATGATTGACAAATGTTTAACGTGGTTGTATCTGTACTGGATATAAAAGTACAGCATGTATATGTTCAGATTAACAGTATTTATTGTAACTTATCCATATCCTACAAAATACATTTTTCTAAGAATAAAAATTTGGGTTCTGCCTATGCGTAGGTACACACAAACCAAATCTGTCTTTATAACCGATAATCTTTAAAGTCAGTAACTTGTGTTTCATGACACAAATACACAACTCTAACGTAATCGTAGACAATAATTGGAAACTACTTTGACAAAGATAAATCTTGCTACAGAATATTATTTTCAAAAGCTTAATTTTCAGGAAACTACTTTGACAAAGATAAATCTTGCTACAGAATATTATTTTCAAAAGCTTAATTTTCAGGAAACTACTTTGACAAAGATAAATCTTGCTACAGAATATTATTTGCAAAAGCTTAATTTTTAAATATAATACCGCGCTTGGAAAAATCTAATTTAGGTTAACACTGACTAACAATTCGGTACAAGTTACACTGTATGTTTATGTAAAGTAAAATCTTGAATATCTAAGTTTTAGTACTCAATAGAAAATGTGATGAATGAGTCACACATATGCTATTTTAGCTTAATTTACGTCGGGTACTTATTGTGCAATTGCCTTGTGTAAAATATTTAAAGATCGTCGACAGCAACCACGTGACTGCTTTTACTTATTTTTATCCAAATAGACAAATCAATTATATGAAATTGATATTTTACATTTTAAATATTTGATTGACGGACCGAGTGCAAGATTATCTATTAATACTGAGAATTATAAACTAGATACCATAATAAAGTCATAATTAACTCATAAATACCTCCTTCGCTTTCGTAATCCATTGTAGCGGTGGCTCACAGAAAGCATTGGCTACTGAATTAGGTCGCCGCTGGCCATCCCATGCTATTATACTATTTAGATTGGTAGTTACGCCCTAGCTATTCAACCGACCACGCTCGCCGCGACCCTGCGTCTTCAGTCCGTCCCACTCCACCACTAGGACATAACTATTACAATACTTCCCATCCATCATCTCATTTTCAATTAAACACAGTTCATCCGCCAGTTTCTTTTATTACCGTACCTTAAAAATTTAGTAAATAATAAATCCCATAATATATTATTAACGTATTCATTCTTTTAATTGATAATTGTATCATTATCAACTTTGTCATTTATTACACTTTTAATCAATCTTCAGACACGTGTTTAATTTTTGTGCAAATCAAACCTGCGCACAGGCTTCTGCCAATGTACCTCTATCTGTTTTAATATTGTTATGTATTACTGTAATAAATAGCATAATTTCGTTGTAATGTTATGATTTATTTTTATAATATGTGATTATTTGATTTTTTTGTTATGTAAAAGGTCAATAGTATTGTAATTATATTTCTATCTGGAAATCAATTTATTTTTAATTCATTCGTTAACTTAAGGGATGAGATATTGTACTCTTTCCTAAAAGTGCCTTTGATGTGAACAACAGGCTAATATTACATTTGTATACATCTGTTAATAACCCACCTAGATGTATGCACGGACCTAATCACTGGCTGTGGAAGCACCTAGTGGAAGGCTATATGGATCATCAAAGTGTTAAATTACGTCTGGATTCTGCCTTTATTAACTGAGTTTATACTAAAATCACAAAATACTTGTGTATTCTCAGCACAAAAATCTTTACAAACAAAATGTCTAATTCCATTCATTCATTTTTATTTTTAATGTCAGGAGCCATTCTCTGTTGACTTCTACTCCAGAGATGAGTGGAAATCGCAAGATAACATCCCAACAATAAGAAAGAGCTTTGTCTGGTACACGGACGGCTCGCTTATTAAGGGCAGAACTGGATATGGAGTGTTTAGTCAATCCCCTAGAACTGCCCTTTGCGGCAGTTTGGGACGGAACTGCTCCATATTTCAAGCCGAAATCTATGGTATCCTGGTCTGTGCCAACCTAGGCCTTACCAGAGGGTACCAAGGAAAGAACATCTGTATAATGTCAGACAGTCAGGCAGCTCTTAAAGCTCTTGACTCCAACAGCATTACATCCAAGCTTGTGTGGGAGTGCTTTAACACTCTCTGCAAACTTGGATCACGCAACTTTGTGCGTCTTGGTTGGGTACCGGGCCACACAGGCATAGGTGGCAACGAATGCGCCGACAGGCTTGCCAAAAGCGGAGCAAGCATGCCATACACCGGTCCAGAACCGAGTTGTGGTATAAGCAAGTCAGCCGCTTACCAAAGTATAAACAAATGGTCCAGGAAGACACACCGCTTGCGGTGGCAGAGTCACCAAGGACAAGCACTCGGCAAAAGACTGCTTGCTGATTCTAGCTCCGGCTTCACCAGATGGCTGATGGGGCTGGGCAGGGATCGGGTTAAGCAAGTGATTGCCTTGATCACTGGACACGGCCACTTCAGGAAACACCTAAACACTCTAGGTTTACGAAATGAGGACTCGGAGTGTAGACTCTGCAATAAGTCTGAAGAGACTGCACATAATACTGGACTGTGAGAGACTGGGAGCAAGGAGAAGGGCTCTTTTCGGTGATAAACAACCAGGCGACGAACCAGATGCTAGTATCGGGGAAAAGCTTCTTAGCCTAATTAAGGGCACAAAGATAGGCTTACCCCTCTAACATCAAAGGGGCACACAATAAGCTCAGATTGACGTGTGAGGATCTGTGAATCCACCCCAATACCCCAACGCTAAAAAAAAAAAAAAAATGTCAGGAAATAATGTTTATATCCATATACAGGGGGAGTCAGCTAGTGTCCTAAACGTATATTAGGATAACGATTAGAGCTATAGCAAAGAAACAAAATGCAACCACCCTACCTAAATTACACACAGGGAATCCATTTAAGAAATGCAAGCAGTGCATTGTGCTAATTACAAATATATTACGGAATAATTGAACTAATGTAAAGAAATACCGTACAATTAATACTAGTTTAATCAGGGACGGCCCGAGATAAAAACTTAGTCTGTGTAAGACCTTATTCCACCCCCACCCCCCACAACCACTACCCCTCGATCTAGTTTGGGTTTAGTCAGCACACCGCCGCGCCGCGTGACCGATGCTTCTCCAACGACAGGAGTTTCATTCGGTCTTAGGGTGATCGGAAGAAAGTTACCAATACAAACCGTATTACTTCTAAATCAGTAATACAGAAATTTTAGTTCTAATAACTATAAACTCATACAATTTCAAATTTTGGTTTATGCTAAGTTCATAAGCAAAACTGTATCCTTGTCAGAATATTCCATTATTCTCTTCAAGTAAACTAAGGAGGGAGTCCTCTCGTACTCTCTGAATACGCTACTGGCATTACATGGTAGAAAGACTGAATTTATTAAATGACGAATTTTGAATTTACTTGGTTTCGAAAGTAATCACACTGAATCAACTGACTAGTCTTTTTCAATTCTCAGAAGAACGGGAGGGAAACTTAATATTTTAAACGCAAGTGCTTTCCGGAATTTATTACATTAGTTATACTTTAGAACAGTATTATAGATGTAACTTTCTTGCACTTCTGGTTCTTGCAGATGAGATGGCTACTACCATCATATTCATAGTCGCAACTCTTTCCAAATTTAAAGTTTGGAGAGTTGGTTGAGCACATTTACGTTCACGTGTATATAACTGAGGCGAAAATGTCCAATAAACCACAACATTTTCTCTATATGTGTTATAGCCTCCGACAACCGCTACCGTCACTGAATTACATAAAGCGATCGATTAATTTACCACTGATGTTTATAAAAACAAAAATCTACTTATAAAGACATAAATGTAAGTAAATGACACATAAATGTAAATTTAGACGAGATTATAAATAAATAAGTTTGTGTGCTCTGAACGTAAACTGTAATACAAAGTTTAAAATTCGGCAAATTCTTAAGTAGATAGAATATTAGAAGAATCCTTGTTTTTTCGAGAGAAATCAAACCTTGGAAGGATTAGTAATAAATACAATCATTACCGTATTTCTTAAAAATTACACAACCACATTAAAACTAAATTATAAAGCAGGAAATTGAAATCTCTAAGTTTAAAAATAATAGAAGGCTAATTAACTAGTATATTTCCAGTTAACCCTACTATAAAGTCTGATATGAATATTCCAAAGTATATCAAAATATAAACCTGCTGTTAAACAAAATTATCCTTGCTAAAGCATTAAAATATTTTCTAATCATATAATAAACATTTGCTATTCACAGTTATTGGTTTTTTCTTACTGTGTGAATACGAATACGTATATACTACTTATGGTCAACCCTTCACTTCTGAAATCTTTACTACGAATTAACGATAAAAATAGAAAATTAGATTAGATTAAGTTAAAAAATTATTTAAAATTAATTTTTAATTTAATCAGATGTTTATAACTCATAAAGATTGATTGTTAAAAGTTGTTATACAGATTTATATTGCAGTAACTCAAATAAAATGTGCTATATTTCTAATAATGTAGTTTCTTAGGTCACGCAAGAAAAACTCTTCCAAAAATAGTGGCCACTGGATAATACCAAATGCCCCTTTCTCTTTCACAGTATGTTCTACTGACAGTTTACAATTAATTACGGTATTATCGCTATTTAGATGGCATCTGTTCCCATTTATTCAGCTGTTAACTAGTAAAAATATATAATATACATTTTGATAAATCCGTTACTAGTACATCACTTGCAGCAGTATAGACTATAAATATATTACCATCATAGTTGTTGTACTTGTACATTGTTAATGTATTTGGGATATAACATATTTGTTAAGCACTTACTCCCTTTAAAAATTCTCTAACTGATAAGTCAGAGATAACATAAGTTCTTATTAAAATTTGTATATATGAATTCTAATTACGTATAATTATATATGAATTCTAATACCCCTGTCCATACAACTATAAGGATCTCCACAATCGATTTATCTGCCTTTTTATGGACCTGTCTATTTATATAGATATATAAAATTCAGCTGGTCTATCTCACAAATAGATTTGTAGCAAGAAACTCACCTGAATGAGTCTTGATTGTAAAAGCCATAAGAGTACTTTCAAAATGACCAAATTCAATGTATATGTTCTAAATATAAGTAATTTAATATAATATTCTACAAAACACACTAAATTAATGTAACCATTTATAACAATTCATATATAAAACTTTAAAACTATCTCGTTAAGTACATTTTTTGTGTTACAAATTGTATTGTTAGCTTCCAAAGATTTTCTATTTTAAGGTCGTAGAATCGGTCTCAAGTTGGGAAAATCAAACCGTTAGATACTCTCCGGCTACAGCTCTTTTATCAAGGAAGGAAATTACAACCTTTTATTTCTGTAAAGAAAGAAAAAACGAAATATTTAAATTGTAGACATAAATATTAGTATTTTGTAAGGTTTAAAATCAGACATACACACAAAACAACAAATGTTTTAACATTATGAACTTTTACAGTTCTGTATGTTGTAGAGTAGGAGAAGTACGACACAACACGTGTCATAAGTCTTCGCTGAGTTTACAAAACAAGATTCAAGTCTAAAGCTCATTTCATTTTCAACATGTCCTGCGAACAAATAGACAGATAATTATCATATGGAAAAGAAATGTTTACATCCTCCTGGCAGACAAAAGAAAATTGTGTGAGCCAACTGAATGGTAGGCTTCAATGACGCTGAACCAAATTCCACGGTTTTAGATGCACCATCATAGAACTCGTTCGTGAATTCGTCTACAGATTATATATATTTTCGTGGTATCTTGCTACATGATACATTCATTAATAGAAGTGATTATATAATAAACGTTCCCTTGAGTTTGGGAGGGTACTACGCAAGAGTGCTCTGAAATCAAATATTGTCACCGACTTTTAACATTGACTTTCCACTCTATTATTTTTATTCTTCTTACTGTATGAATAAGCAAAATGTGCTAATGTTTATTGTATATGATTGTACTCAGCTGATTTACAAATGTATTTATTTTGCAATTTTCTCGTTGGCATCACGATTACCCAGAAGACCAATGTAAAAAATTAGATAACACTCAGCCAAATCCCACAGTGTGACATGCACCATTACTGAACTCGGTGTTGCCTATATAAGAATGAAGCTTCATGCAAAATTGCAAGTCTACAGGTTAATTTATTCTCAAAATAATGGCATGTATAAGCCATGAGAATGTTCACAGAAGATTCACCGGCTGAAGAGAATGGACGTACTGAACAGTACATGCAAAATCCGCCGAGATTAGACGGAGGGTCGCGGCTCTATGGAATAATTGACCCGGCGCGGCGACTACGTGCTTGGCATTACGAGAGCAACATACTAGCCGGCCTAAATATGTCGTATCAATGTTGTATTCTTCAATTTTTATTGTTCAAATATTCAATAAAACCTTAGACATTTTGGTATTACCAGTGGGGTTGTGCTCGAAATCAAGTAATGTAGTAGAACTCAAAGCAAAGATAGTCTTGTAACGTTACGTAAGTCGCCACCGGAAGGTTTCGTAGTTTTAGTACCCTTACATAAGGCAACAATTGTTCGCAAAGTTGTACTTATGTAGAATATGTTAATGTATGATTATATACAGGCTCATAAATATATGAAATTCCAGGAAGATGAGCAAAATCTACATGAAACCTCACATGAATTATACGTTAATGTTGGTTACTCCTTCAGTTGTAAAGTCTTAACTTCCTAAAAGTCTTTAATCCTTTACATAGCATGTATCAATTTAGATCCATTATCCTGACTGTGTCTACTGTCAATAGTATGGCCCACTCTCTATGTACTGCTAAGAAGTCTTATGCTTTAAAAGTTAAAGGTCATTTCCACATTCGAGGGTGTAGTTTTGTAATATTTAAAGCCTTAATCCGGAACTGTTATCACGATAGTTCATGTTAGTCTCAGATGATTATGCATTAGCTTGTGGAAACGCCGAACACTAATCGGGATTGGAACCCGGAATCCTGGGTATACGGTGTTGAGAAGCTAACTACTCAGATACCAGGATGGATAAGTATTTCTCTGTTTGAATGTCTTACAGTTATTCGCTTAAGATACTAAACTCAATCGACACTCATAAGTAGTGCTTACTCTGAAGAATTATCAACATTCAGTTATATTGAATCAGTCGCAACTCACCATTTGACTTTACTATCACATTCCAGCTCCTAGACTCGAATAATGAGTACACCTCCTTCATTTCCATTGGGTAGTATCGCTTCTCTCCATGTTGAAAGTTATGCCTAATATATCTGTGCACCGGTACATCTTTTAGAAACATGTACGTTTGCTTTTACTGGTATTCAAGTTAAAATAAAAACTACACAAGACGCTTTTGAAGTTTTAATTTATAATAGGATCTATTAAAAAAAAGAATACTCCAAAACATTATATGCTCATGTTGGTGTGTGTAGTTGTCACGATGACACCTATGTAATATGAAGAATTGTTTAAGAGATGCAGAAATCCTTCACTGCTTTATGTTATTTATATCTGTAAACCAATCTTTGACATAATAGAAAAACTCTCCTTAACTTGACTGAGGTTTTTCATAACATCACCATCTCCACACCCTAAAAATCCCCAAAACGTTTTTGGTATAATTTTTGTTTATTCGATAACTTTTACTTCTGCCCTTCTCTCTCATATCACTGTTCTAGGATTGATTCACAGCCTTTATCACGAACATCATCTATGAACACATTTATGGGTAATCTTATAAATTACAATCACCGCAATCAATTTTCTCTATCGCTCCAGGAAACTTCCACATTACCTCTAACAGTAACATCAATCGGACCATTACTATGATCAACAAAATGGTTTGTAGCATATTTTTAGGAACGTTATGGCCATAGGCAGAAAAGAAGCATTTCAGCATTTATTTCAACTCGTTGCTCCACGCCATATATGTTCCAAAGGAATCCTGGAGAAGCGTTATTAGGAACCCTGATGTAAACTGAGAAGCTTTCCTCCTCAGCAACTTTGATGTAACTAAGTGATTTGAAAAAATCCAATCTCCATGCTCAATCCTGTCCTGTTACTCTAGGACAGATTTTTTTTTATATTGCCACCATTGTCATCCTGAAGCCAAATATGAAAATTGATGTTTTCTTACATTTCTGGGGAAAACAAGTTGTAATTTTAAGAAACTCGGATCTCTCCAATTTACTTTGTCTGGCTTCTATATTGTTTTATATATGAAACGTCAAAAATGATCTCCTGGTCATACACCATTACATACTTAAAATTAAAGAAGTCCTACTCCTGGGCAGCCCTTTCTAACTTGAAATAGATTCTTGAAAATCAGTTCAGTAGTTTTAGAAGGAACTGGTGGACTTACGTTAAAGATTTGACGTAGAAACAGGTCGAATTGTATAAACTTTATCTTTACTGAAGATGGTTAAAAAGTTTAAACAATATAGGCCTACACATAAAGCATCTATGGTGGGAAGGGCTGATTCGATGTGAATGTTGAATTTAACTCCAGTTCACCTTCCTCTTACGTGCAGCATCTGAAATCGGATGATGTTGCAGACGACCTCAGAAATCTGGGGTCATGTTCGTCTGGAGTCGTTCTTCTAGTCGGTGACGAAGAACAAAGATGCTCAAAACGAACTCCACGCAGTGTTTCGTCACCAGAGACACCAAGATTACAAACAATAGTGTAATCTAGGTGAAGAGTTATTCTCATTGTCTCATCAGGTACACAATTGAGCGCACTACGATTTTGACTGACACGATCCCAAATTTATTACATTGTTTCAACTTTACTTACTGGCTTTATTAGTCCTTCAATAGATTAATTGTAATGATCACAAAATAATAATTTGTTATTGTTAACACCATTCATCTTATAGTGCAAAATAACTTACTATAATTATTTTAGTATATTTATTATAAAACGAAATAAGCAACAAAACATTTTAAAACCTTCTCGAAGGTTTCAATTAAAAAGTACTTTCTTGGTAATTCTGAATTTTGTTTTGAACAAAACAAAATTATTCTAAAGCCTTGTTTATGAATATAAAACGAATCGTTTATAAATTAATTGTCGATTTTCTAGATCCCATTAAAGAACCTTTTCTCATATTAAAATATTTTTTTAAGTTAAAACAATATAATAAATTCAGGGCAACATGTCCTCAAATTAATAGTATGAGTATTTCGTTATGTGTTATTGGTGAACGCGGTTCCAGCAACACGCACGTTGTTCAGTACAAGTGATTTAATAAAGATTACTACTGGTAAGAGTAACAATCTTGAAAGCTGTAGCAATTTTATTGATATATAACAATATAGCATGACCATTTCAGGACAACTTCAGCATAGGCAAGTCTACCAAGAACATATATTTAGCGTTCGTATTCATCTACTTTCCAGAACAATAATGCAAACTTTGCACTGAGTCAGAGAAATACCATTCAAATTTGAGAGCAAATTTTGATCGTTTCAGTATATTGTCACCCGTTATGAAAGCTTTACTTTGCTGAACTCATGGTTGAGGTTTACATCCATGATCCATGAACGCTAATAGATAGAGTGAGTTGTCCTAATTTGTTCCATTAAATTGATGAAGAGGTTGTTTATAGTTAATTAACACATTACGGTCAAAACCTACAATATTTACTCTGTATAACTGTACTTTCAATATCAAAAACATACTTCTATATTAAATTTAATAGCTAGAAACAGACTTAAATTACAGTTTTACTAAAATCTTTTCAAATTTATTTAATGAGTGTGTATTTGACTTTCCCCAAGTACAAAACACTAGTGGCTTATTTGCGAGTACAATATCCACTCCGGTACATTTTAAAATTACCTTCATTTAAAAAATGTACATCGTAACAATGTTCTCACATCAAATTCTTGCAAATGACTTGGACGAGTATAACTCAATCTGAGCCTTTATTTAATATTCTCGCTCAAACTCTATCAAGCCGTTCTCCGGGAATCTGACTGTATGGTTCTGAGAATTGAAGGATGTATTAAAAAAAATATTAATTCATATTTTTCATTTTCTTTTATCATTCATGTTTCTTTAAACAGAAGTGTGAAGCCCCTACCGTAGCACTTACAGTAATTCCCTACGGGGTCAATCCCTCCCTTCACAATTTAGAATAAGATTGTCTGATCCACCCCGCAATTAAACCTTGGATAATGCCACTGCTTATTTCTGCGAGAGACATTTCAAAACCCTTGAAATACTCGTATATCAATGTCTGAACGATGCCCACTCTTCGTCACCAACTATGATTTAGTATTCACAGATCAAAGATCAATCAGTCTCAATTCACACTCTATCATTTGTAATCTTATTACTGATATATGTGATGAAGAAGGTAACAGAGATAGTTTATTTAAATGACACTAATAATACAGCAGTCATGCTGATCAGGACCCTGAAATTAAATAGAACAGCAGGAACTTTATAAAACTACTTAATTTGAGTTCACTGCAAATTACTGTGTATTCAATGCCTTAACTGCTGTGTATTTTCAACTGTACGTTACAGTAATGATGGTAGGAGTGAAACTCCTTCTTTTCAAAAGAACGTAAAATAGTCGTATATACACCAAAGAATTCAACATATCCACGATTTTTAAAGGCTTCCCCAAGCTTCAAGTTATAAGACTTACGTATTCTTGTGTGTTTAACTCTTTGGAGTCTGTAATAAAAATTATGGTAAATTGTTACTAACAATAACATCAGTTGTTGCGTGTACCATAATAGCAAAAATGTAATTTTAATGCAATATTGTATGTATTATTATCTTTTTATTGAAGTACTCTGGTGTCATAAAACACAGTAAAATATACAAAAATAAATTATTCACACCGCATCATAACATGGAATTTTCTCAGTGTGACAAATAAAGTCTTTTCTTTGGAATAATCTCCGATAGGAAAACCCCCTTCAAATAGTAGCCTCTGGATAATACCAAAGAACCGTTATAAAGGTACTGGTGAAAAATTATTATGAGCTTTAGTTTGAGTGGTGGAATTTGCGTTAATCAAAATTTAGAGTCGT
Source organism: Homalodisca vitripennis (assembly GCF_021130785.1). Lineage (NCBI taxonomy): Eukaryota > Metazoa > Arthropoda > Insecta > Hemiptera > Cicadellidae > Homalodisca > Homalodisca vitripennis. Next base: position 171,107,708 of record NC_060210.1, on the reverse strand, counting down.
GATAAATATGAATACAAAGCTTTCGAGTTTTTTCGATACTTTAAATTACTATTTATTTCTAAGAAATTGTATTTAATAATTTCAATATATTATAAAAAAATCAATATTATATATAGATATCAATACATTTAAACTTAATAATTTTCAAAAACACAAACTTTATCTAAAAAAAACTCAAAAGCGTTAGGCTTTAATAAGAACCCCACAGGGCCTTCTCAAAATTATGTAATTGTCTGTCCGGCCATGCATAACTCTTGATTAGAAAGGTCTTGCAGACGTGGTATATTTGTTACTCTTGGTCCAAGGAAGTACTCTATTACTCTTTGAACCACAAAGTCAAAAAAATTCTAACCTCTTATAGGGAAACTGTGATAGTATCGAGAAAATCGCAAAATATAAACAATTTTTAAGCAAACTGCAGAGTGCTATCACACGATATAGCCTATGTGTAAGACATGTGCTGAAATTACTTTATTGAGTTGGTTACTAAGACTTTCAAAAGTACTTAAACTCTGGTCATATCGTTCATGGTTTTGGATCGTTTGAAAAAAATGTTTATTTGAAATATTTATTTCAATAATACGAGTACTTAAACTTTGGTCATATCGTTCACATACATACATATTTTGGTTCAAATGTACACATTAAAAAATGTGAAGTGGTATGTGATGTAAAACCTAATTTGAAACATATTTTTAAAAAAAATATGTTTTATAATCAAATGATAGATAATAAATGTGGTTAAGTGAGAACTTCGAAACTGTCAGTATTAATTAAAAATAAAGAAACTACTAATTCTGTGTTCTGGAAACTACTAGAATGCACTAGTATGTGAGGTCCTTGATGGCAGACTGAATAGCATCAGGATGAATGTTCATTTGACAAACGTATACATACGTTCATCAATATCCACCAATATTACAAATGAGCATATTCTAGCATAATAAAGAAACCAACGTACAAAAATTGAAATATTGGAGTACAGTAGTGTTTATGTTAATCATAGCCTGGCTGGAGCATTAAGTCGCCCATCATCATGATCATTTATTTCGTAGAGTATGTTTCCCACAACGGCATTTAAAGATATTCCAAGAACATTAGGATGAACTGAAGGAGAGAAGGAATTGCAAGAAATCCAAAAGTTTTTCTTCTAGGCATGTGAACCTTAACTCAATATACTTTCAGAAATACTGATACAGATAAGATTTTCTGAAAGAAAAGTGATTAGAGAATTTAGGAACCATTTTGGCAGAATTGAATAAGGTTGGCTTTCCAATTCCGATGTTCTAGACAGCTAGCACGCATCGGCCGTTCTCGGCGTTATTCGAGTATGATCGGTTAACTCCGGCGTTACTAGTGCTTGATCGAGCAACTTCTGCGCCATAAAGTAACTAACATAACCACTAAAAAGATTCTATTTTCTTGTGTTGGTTCATGGTTGACGTTTTAGATTTTTAGTCTTCAAAAATCCCTAAACGTATATGCAAGTTCAATAGTGAACTGAAAAAAGAATTTCCGTATATGAAAAAGACTTTAGTCTTTATAGAACGTGATGCCTGACGTTCAATGGCAAACGTGCAATATTTTTTTGTTTTGTTTTTCAAGGCGGAAAACCTTGACATTAACCAAAATTTTAGGAGTGAAAAACATAAATTAGCCTTCTCAGCAGCATCATCCTCAAATGGTGTTAAATAAATTAAGTCTTAAGTAAATCTGTAAAGTTTTCAACTCACGGTGCTAAAGAATTGGAACTGACTGTTGCAGAGAGAGTATTCGCTTTTAATACTGTTAGAGCTTTCACTCAATGGAATGTATAACAAAAATATTCAAAAACTGTTTGAACCAAAATTTGAGTGTGCACAAACCAAAGTTGAAGCTGTTATAGCCAATATTTTGGCTCTTTTTGCAGAGAGTGAGTTAACATTTAAAGAGTGTTAAAGAGAATTGTGCAGCCCGCTTAGGAAAGAACAATGTATTTTATAAGCTAGAAAAACACCTCAGTACAAGTTGTAATTGGAATTGTACTGCTCATGGCATAAACAATAAATTCCAGACAGCAAAGCTAATTTCTCTATTGAAATGGAGCCAATTGTTGCTAAGATTTACAGTCACTTTTACATTTACATGGTGAGTCAGGTTATTAGAATTTTGCGAGGAAGCTGCCGTGGAGTATAAGAAACTCTTAGATTACAACAAAACTAGATGGCTGGCACCTATGCCGGCGGCTGTTGGGCGATTCGTAAAATTGTTTGAGCTACTGATAACTTACTTTGTGACCAATGATAAAAGCCCTAAACTCATCAAAGACTGTTTTAATTGCCCATTTGCCTGTTTGACATTTTTGGGCGTAGTCAAGGTGCTGTTTTACCCTTAGTCATGTTGCAAGTTGTACGTATGAGTATTAGTGCAGTTCAAGTTGCTACAGTATTGTCTGATCTGCGTCAGAAGAATAAAGAAAAATTGGCAAAAACAGTCATACCTCTCGTTGTCTGCAACTTCGTTAAATAAATAGGAGAAGCAGTTGACAAGGAGTGCATTGTAAATACTTTCTGAACACTCTATGAGAATTACATCAAATACATCAGTGGAACGGCAAAATATTAAGCATAATTATTAAACTGAAGCAAGAGCCTATTTTAGTTCTAGCAATATTACTAGGTAGTAGAACGTGCCTTTCCGGTCTAATATCCCTTAACTGCCTTGTTGGGGTCTATACTGACCCCACATGTTTTTAGTTTATCTTTTAACCGCTAGGGAGCAGTCATGGCTTGAAGTTAGTCTGTGTAATGTCAGTGACCTTCGAGACGCGCTGAGTTCTGCTCTTTGTTACTTCCTGCGCTTTTCCTGTATACCGTAGATTGTCGCCTGGGGTCAAGTTTGACCCCACCAAGGCAGTTGTGTAGCCTTTTTTGCGTGTACAATTTGTATAAGTCTAAATTGTAATTTTGTTTATTTACGTGTTTTTGACAGTTTTTTGAAGTGTGTTGGATTGTTTTATACATATTATCATGACCGAACTAAGAGACAGTGAAATTGATCGTGTTCTGGATGATATTTCGGACATAGAAGTCTGTTCCGAAACTTCTGATGGACCTGCTGTGGAAAGTGACCATGACACTCGTTCAGAAGTCGATAAAAAATGATTTTTGCATTGATAATGAGTGTGAATCAGATCAACCTCAATCGTCTTATACTGAATTTGAAGATATTTTTGACAACAACCTTCCATCAACGAGTGCTGAAATTAGTCAACCTAAGCCTAATCTTCGAGAAAAACTAACAGGTCCTGCAAAAGCAAAGCTAATTACCTGTATCAAGAAAGCTTTGAACTTTTCAATGATGATTCCGATATCGATCCAGATTATTCACCTGAAGACCATCCTCCTTCAAAGCGTTTTGCATGTTTGTCTAGACGTCTCCAGGATTCTCCCCCAATCAGTGTTCAGTGTAGCCAAACGCCTATTCAAAGTTGATTCACAACGTGATCAGCGTTCTCCTCAAACATCTTTCAACGATTCACAAGATAATGGAATAGAATATGAGCCGCAGACAGCACAAGACAATAATCCAGGTAATCGTATTGCAGTTCGTTGTATTCTGGGACACAAAAATCAAATGATGGTGAAAAAGAATATTTTTCCTTATAAATAGAGTCTCCATCCTCCCACATCCAGTCGCGTACGGGCCCACAATATCATTAGTAGATTACCAGGAATAAGAGGTAATCCTGGGGCCAATAAGCCTGAACAGCCCTTGCAATCATGGCGTCTAATTATTGATAATAACATTTTGGAAAGAAATCTTGAGCATACTAATGAAAAAATAACTGAGCTTGCAGCTAATTATTCTAGTGAAAGTTTAAAAAGTGGATACATGACTTATTTAGACAAGGTTGAATTAGATGCTTTTTTGGGACTTTGTACTTGGCTGGAGTATTTAAATCCAATCATGAAGATGTATCGGCGCTCTTTGCCACTGATGGTACAGGTAGAGATAATTTTAGATCAACCATGTACAAAAATAGATTTTTTATTTTTGCTTTATGCTTTGAGGTTTGATGATGCATCAACCAGAGATGCCAGGAAGGCAAGTGATCCACTAGCGGCTGTATCAGATGTGTCTTTAACATGTTCGTTTCGAACTCAAAATCAAACTATTGCTGTGGACAATATGCTACGGTGGATGAAATGCTAGTTGCATTCAAAGGCAGCTTCCGTCACAAAGTTTATATGAAGAGCAAACCGTCAAAGTACGGTATAAAAAATATTCAATTTGGCTGATGCTAGATCATCTTATTTTGTCAACGGTCATGTTTATTGTGCAATGACAGTGCCCAATCCAAAAAAGCTTTTGAAGCCCACACAGACTGTTCTATCTTTAGTAGAGCCGATAGTTTCAATAAAATCGTAATGCCACAGGTGATAACTAATTTTTCTTCAATAGAACTTGTGAACGAATTTGCTCAAAACGGCCTCACCTATGTTGGAACACTAAAAAAAACAAACTGGAAATTCCGGAATCATTTCTACCCTATAAGAACAAGGCAGTTTGTTCTTCTCCGTTTGCTTTCAACTCTAACAAAACTTTAGTTTCTTATACACCAAAGTACAACAGATCCGTAGTCATGATTTCCACAATACACCATGAGAAATCTATCTTGACAAATCGTGATGACAAACTCCCTGAGGTAATCGACTTCTATAATACAACCAAGGTAGGAGTTGATTCGCTGGATCAAAAGTGTACCCAGTTCTCAGTAAGTCGCCGCACTCAGAGATGGCCTGTTGCCGTATGGTACGCAGTTATGGATATTGCTGGTGTCAATGCTAGAGTTCTCCTTCAATCTTCTGGATATGACTCGATTTCACAGCGTCGGCTGTTTTTACTCTCGCTAGGAAGAGACCTAATAAACCCGCATTTAGTGAGACGTTCTCAGGAAATTCATCTTCCCAGAGAACTAAGAGCCACCATGAGAAAGGTGATGCCAGGAGGTGAAAAACACACTGTCAAGAGAAACTGAAGTTTGCAGAACGGCGTGCATCTAAACGTCATCGCTGCTACCTGTGCCCAAGATCTAAGGATCAAAAGCATCCCACACAATGCAGCAACTGTCTAAAAGGGGTATGTAAGCAGCAAAGTAGCCAGATAATTGTATGCGATGGCTGCAGGACTTAAAAGGGTAAGTTATATTCTTTAGTTAATTTTTTCACTAAAACAATATTAGGTAACTTTGGAGGTAAAATTTCACCAAATAGTTTTTTATTGCAAAGTTTTGTTTTTAAAGGTGATTGAGACCATTCTAGAGGAAGATAAAAACAAGAGAACTTTCAGTAAAACAGTAAAATTAAAAACTTTACTACTTAAACAAAAATGTTTAAATATTATATGACAGAAAAATCTGAAAATTTCAATGTCATAAATAAAATAGGTAAAAAATTATTTTTAATTTTATTATAATGCCTTTATAATGTACAATTGGCTATTATCTTTATAAAGGTATCTAGTTTATCTAGTTTGTAAAGGCTAGAGAAAGTTGACCTTTAAACCACTGATAACAACTTGCGATTACCACTGAGACTTGTGTGGTTCTAATACCAACGACAAAGTATTAAATAAAATACAATATTACTTCCACATCACTCCTATAGAATAATACATACATATTGATTGAAATATACTCAGTCCTTAAATATATTTAAAAAATACTAGTAAACTCATATTACTGGGCTTGAGTGTATTTAAATTGTTAATCTTTTATAGGAGTATAAAAATACTTAAAATAAATTTAATAAATACTAACTTGATTGATTTAACTATTTTGACTCATTTTTTTGATTCATATTTTAATTAAACCTGACCACCAAAAATTGACAGACAGGCAGCCAAAGCCTATAAAACTTATTTTTAAAATGTCCAAAACTAAAACTAGTGGCTCTAAATACCCCTGTGGTGCCTGTGACATTGGAGTCAAATACTCATCTATTAAATGCACTGCTCATGTCAACTATGGTACCATGGAGGCTGTGTTAACATTAAGGACAAACAACTAAAAAAAACTAACAGCAAATGAAATTAAAAATTGGATGTGCAAGAAATGCCTTAACATTCCAAAATCACCTGTGAACCAATTATCTGAAAACACCCCATGCGACAATCTTAGAGATGGAAGAAAGAAATAACACGAGCCTAGATATCCCTAAAATCCATGATACTGAAATGGAGGAAATTACAACCAAAGTAGAGAACTTTGAAAACCAAGAAAACGCTGACCTTGAAACATCGCTCACCTTAGCTGCAGAGGTAGGGAGTGCGCTACTTGCTGAAAACCAGAAACTTAAACAAGACCTATACCAAACTAGCCTACAGAACTGTAAGCTAAATGCAAAAATCTTAGAACTAGAAAAACAAAAATGAAACTAATCTATGAAGAACAAATAGCACAACTAGAAATTGAAAAGGAGCGCATTCTGAACAGAAATAACTTCTTGGAAAATCTGGTTTACGAACTGGAAAAGCAGCTAGTGAAAGAAAAAGAAATGCAAGAACAGCTGAAGAAGAACTTTGAAGAGCATGACAAATAAAAAGAAGTAACAATTACCAAATTAGAAAAAAGGGCTCAAGAAATGCAACGCAAATCTCACTTTGAAAAGGGAAACACAATGGACAAATACACAATATCTGAAAAAATACTGAAAAACTCAGAAACACAGACAAGCAATAATGAAACACCGGCCATGAATACAAACATGTATGTACTAAACACAATTAGCCGAACTGAAATTACGACTTAATAAGCTGGAGAACCTGAGTGTTACAACACAAAAACAAGATATGACATTTAACAAAACTGAAGATATGACATTTGACAAAACTGAAGACCTGAGAACAGCCACACTTCCAACTCCAATGACTTCCAGAACACCTAAACAAACAAAGCAAGGACAGGAAGAAGAATTTCCAATCCCACACAAAAAATCAAAGACACGAGAAAACGAGAAATGTTTTCAGCACATCACTGCAAATAACAAAATACAGATCGAAACCAAGGCTTAAATACAGAGTCACATACAACAGACCACACCATTAAAAAGCTCCGAACCGAAAATTCCACACACGAAAATGAAACTTTACAAAAACAATTTCAAAGTGACAATAGCCCCCTCCTATCACAGCCACAAAACTCAACTCTGGTGAAACCATAGCTGACTTCTACTATAAGCAAACTAAAAAATTAAAAACTGGAAAATGTAAAACAAAAATTGCTGCATCCTCCACCACCTCTGAACAGTATTTTAAACCCTGAAACAAACAGACAATTACCATCCCCCTGAAAAACCCTAAATACACCACACTACCAAATAACAGCCCTTTTTTAGAAGCGGGCCTGAAGGGAAAAGAACACACATAACAATGGCTACACCAACAGAACAAAACACAAATCTTAATCAATTCACTCTCCTTCACCAGAATATTAACTGGCTGTCAAACAAAATTGAAAGGCTAAATCAATTTTTTAAGCCACAATAAACCAGACTTTATTATATTAACAGAGCATGGACTTAATCAAGAAAAACTAGAAAGAACAAACATAGAAGGCTACTCCTCTCGTTGGAGGCTTTACGAGAAAGAACCACATTAAGGGAGGAGTAGCAGGCTATGTTAAACAAGACCTACAAAAATTTGTAAAACTACTAGAAACCAGCTCAGATGAAACTGAACTTATCTGTGAGTCAGCCCTTTTCGAAATAAAACTTAGAAAGGAAACAATAAATGTCCTCGGGGTCTACAGACCGCCAAGCACAAAGATAGACAATGCCATCGATATATTATTAAATGTACTGGACAAAGCACTTAGCACATACAAAAAAATCATAGTCATGGGTGATATTAATGCCGACAATCTACAGGAGAACAGTGATAACACTAAATTAAAAGAACTTCTCGCTGCATTTGATTTGGTAAGGATGCAGCTCCCACCCACAAGAATCACCCATGAAACTTCAAAATCAATAGACTGGGTGTGCACTAACATAAACCCAGAATTAGTAAAAAACATCAGTAATCCAAAGCGGCCTCTCTGACCACACAGCACAATTAACCACACTAACCATAGTAAAACACTGTCCCACCAAAATTAAAACAAAGAAGAGAAAATTTCAAACAAAAAATCAATAGAAAAACTTCAAATCAACTCTAGCCAAACAAAAATGGGATGCGGTGTGCCACTCCAACAACACTGACACAGCTTACAACATATTCCACAATATCATCCAAGCAACCCTTGACAACACCTGCCCACTGAAGACCTTCAAAAATAAACATAACAAAACCCAGACCTGGGACATTGAATGCACAAGACTCAAGGAACAGTACATCCGAGCCCTAGAAAAAGAGCAGTGCACAGGCCGAATAGAAGACAAAACAGAGACAATAGCCAGGAAAAAGGACTACGACTTAAAGCTCAAAAAGCTCAAAAAAGAGTCGGTAGCAGCACATATAAGTAACTCCGAAAATAAGCCCAGAGCCCTATGGCAAATAATAAACAAAGAGAAGACAGCCAGACACAAATCGAACAACCAAATATACCTTCAAATCAATGGAAAAATACTTCACAACCCTGCAGACGTAGCAGACTGCTTTAACAAATTTTTCTCCTCAATAGCACAAAGAACTCTCCAAGACAGCCACTTAAATGCCACAAATACTACAAGCCAAAATCCCCCGCCACTCACTAACAACACTTTTCAGTTCGAACCAACAACAAAAGAAGAAGTGGAGAAAAATAATAGACTCCATGAAAACAAAAACCTCATCTGGCCTAGATAACATCTCATCAAAACTAGCAAAAATCTGTTAAAGAAGAAATTTCTGATCCCCTAACACACATCATAAACCATATCCTTACAACAAGGGATTTACCCTGAAAAAACTAAAAACAGCAAAAGTAATACCCGAAATATAAAAAAGGACCAACCACCGACATGACTAGCTACCGACCAATATCACTCATATCCACCTTCTCCAAAATTATTGAAAAGATAGTACTAGAAAGACTTTTACAATATCTTGAGCACAATAACCTACTAACTAAACATCAGCATGGTTTCAATGAAAGGACGATCCACAACCACAGCCCTAATTCAACTTATAGAGCATGTCATAGACAAACTGGAAGAGGGCCACACTGCTACTAGTTTTATTCTTAGACTTTACAAAAGCATTTGACTGCTTAAATCATAAACGCCTTCTTCAAAAACTAAAAAGCATGGGTGTAAAAGATAAAACTGCAGACTGGTTCTGGAACTACCTAAACAACAGGAAACAACTGGTGGAAATCCAATACACTAAAAACAATTTATTAGAAAAAGTTCAGTCAAAAACTGCCGACATGCAGATGGGAGTGCCACAAGGATCAGTGCTGGGCCCGGTCCTGTTCCTACTGCTTACAAACGACCTACACCAACCCGACTACCTAGAGCGCATCTGTTACACAACCATGTTACGCAGATGACACTGTCATAACAATATCTGACAAAACCACGCAACACCTTGCCAGAAGTCTAAGCAGCGCCCTAATCACAACAAAACAATACTGCATCTCGAACAACTTAGTGCTAAATGGCAATAAAACTGTTCAAATAAACTTCTCCACCAGGCAAAAAAATACACATCTTCCAATCACTGACCTAGAAACAAAAAACCAAACAAATTACCTTGGTATATTAATTGATGAACATATAACCTGGAAAGCACACACTGAACAGCTTTGCAAAAAATTAAGCACCAGCATATTTGTAATACGCAGAATTAAACAGATTAGCAATAAAGACGCAGCTAAAACCGCCTACTTTTCACTATTTGAGACACATCTCAGATACGGTATAGCACTATGGGGAGGAACAGCTAACTGCAACATGGAGAAGATCCTCAGGCAGCAAAAACTAGCAATAAGAGCTCTAGAAGGACTCCAATACCAAGAAAGCTGTCGGGAAGCATTTAGAAAATTGAAGATCCTCACAGTAGTAAACTTGTACATCCTAGAAGTAATTCTGCATGCGGTACACTCAAGAAAAACTAGAAACAGAGACCTTCACCAGTATCACACACGCCATGTCCTTGACTTCACACTGCCTGTACACCACCTGAGCCTCACAGCCAGGAAACCATCATATAAGGGAGCGGCCTACTTCAATAAAACTTCCAGAATCCCTAAAGAATGAAACCACCCAAACGTTTAAAAAAAAGCATTAACTGCCTGGCTACAAGAGAGACCCTTTCTTTTACTCAGAAAGTGAATTTTTAAAACTTGTAATTTAGATTAAGCTATGTAATTTTTATACAACCATGAAATCTGTACCAATGACGCATGTACAGTTCTCAACGAAACATGTCAATAAAGTCTATTGTCTATTGTCTATTAAACTAGTTAGTTTCAATGGTAATAAATAGTTTCTTTTACTTTATGACATGTGTGTGATTATTTATAACCAAAACAATTTGGGGTCACTATTGACCCCCAGCAAGGCAGTTACGTAAGTAAACTTCATCAAGGCAGTTAAGGGTTAATCCTGTAAGTTGTAAAAGCATTTGTTCTACCCAATACAATATGCAAATTTTTTCATGTATTTTTTATAGTTTGTCTACATTTCTAAACTTCCTCCCTGCTAATTTACCGTCCCAACCCCCAAATCTGGCTTCCTGAGGTGTAAGCCCTTTCCAACCCATGTCAAGAGTTAAGTTGCAAAATAAACAAATTGATTACAAAGACTAACACAAACTCAACTGTAATAAACACATCTTTCCCATCTCTGACTTTGTGGACAATCACCTGAAATGTCAGTTGTGGCCTTGTGGCTAAGTCTGAATACAATATAAAACGAACATCTGATGATTATGCCCAAGCCCTTGCACAAGTTAAGAATTAAAAAAAAAAAAAAAAAAAAAAATAGAAACTTCAAGGAACTAATCTCCTCCTCCATGGGATGCATCCATGACGAAGTTTCACCTTGGAACAAATGTGGGGGGGGGGGGGGGTGGGGGGGGGGGGGGGTGGGGGGGGGGGGGGGTGGGGGGGGGGGGGGGTGGGGGGGGGGGGGGGTGGGGGGGGGGGGGGGTGGGTTATAAATTCAATGTATTAAAAAAAATTACTTCTTATATAAACAATTAAATGGCTCAACAAAAAGAGTATAAATCATCATAAAATAAACTCTTAGCCTGATACATAAAAAAATGCATCCAACACATGTTCAAAATTGAAGAATCACATACTTGAGGCACACCATGGAAACTCACATAATTAGCTGCCACAACTAACTGAAAAATAGTCCATTAATAATAACAAACAGTGTTGTCTACTTATAAGATGTTATAGGGGCTATCTGGGTGTTTATTTCAGATGTGGAAAAATATATTCTTTTAGGTGAGTGTTAAAGTTAATGTATCCTAATCTATTGAGAATGTTGCTAAATCTGTTTGGAATCAATGAAAAATCTATTAAAATTGTTGTTAAACCTGTTTTGAATAAGTGTAAATTCTAAATATACTTGCTGCATCATATGGCTACTTTTGGAATTGCTGATGAAAATATCTAGCTGTTACATGCTGCATTGCACACAAATTTTTGTTGAATAGCAGGGACCTTATGGGCATGTCTTTTCTAAATAGCACTGCAGTCACGAAATAAGTAATGGGCATTTGAAGATATTCCTATTCGAATTTCTGTGAAACATTACATGATTTTTTATTTAACAGCTCAAAAGATTTCAGTAGTTCTTGAACTGTCTTAGTCCAGGGAGAGGAATTCTTAAGTTGGAGTTTGTTAGCGAGAGCATTTATGACACAAAATGAAGGAGTCTATGACTATTTTACTATGATAATTTTGATATGGAAGTTGGCATATTTGTGGATCATATTTTACCATTTATACTTACTTTCAGTGCAATTATACATAGTACCATGCTTTTGCATAACAAGGGCACAAAAATCTAAACAATAACATGTATAATACTCATAATTAAGTTACATACCTGAAAGAAACATTTGTCTGTTTGGCAGACCTTCTAGCTCACTTGGTAGTATAAATATCTCTAAACCTGATACAGGATAGTGCAAGTTCTTGCTCTTTGATCTCTGTTTGCTATGTTATTTCCATTGTCTTGATTCAGTCTAGGAATAATATCAACTTTTATAAACATCTTTAGTTTTGTACCCATCATCAGTGTAAAACATAATTGCTTTTCCTTTGGTTTTATTAATTGTTTTTTAATAAAATATTTTGAGTTATTGGTATTGGAATCAAGTGAAAATAGTGGTAGTAATGATAATCATTGATATCTCGATAGCATTATATATTGAGCGTTGAAGTTGGTTTACATCGAGCGGCTTATCATATTTAACAAATTCTTTTATTAATAATATGTATTTGCTGAAATGCAATTCTTATCTATGGAGTCTCTGGAGATCCTAGTCAGTGGGAGATAAATTCTTGTAGAACTGTGATCGCATAGAACCTCGTCAAAAATTTGTTTCTCTACAGAGTGAACCAGATTGTCAATATTCGCATCTCCAATCGTAATGGTGTTATTTTTCATTCTTTGTAGTGTGTTGAGCACTTTCCTTAATATGTCAAGCCCTTGATAAACAGTCTCTAAATGTTTATCAGGAGGGTGATAAACTCCAAGGATATTAAGTGATCTCTTATTATTTAGCTTCAAGGTTTACTGCAGTGATTTCACACACCAATGGAACACTCAAATTTTCAATATTCAGACTGTTAATTACGTTCTCAGTCCTAACATGCTTAAATATAGCAACTCCTCCTTTTTTTAATGTTTTCCCTACTAAATGCTGAGATTAAGAAATAATCAACCAGTCGGGTATCCTTTATTTTGTCTCCATGTTCAGTTAAAATCAAAATATCGGGTGAGATTGAGCTTAGAAGGTAATTTAATCTGTCAATTTTATTACTAATTATCTGGATTCTGGTGAAAAATGGTCAAAGGTTTAAAATTGGTTTTTGACTGCTATCTAAAAAATGAATCTGGTCGGAAAGTTCTCTTCATAGTTCCGTTTTTTGTTCAAGGTGGTTTGTCTGTTTCCATCTGTGTCCACACTAGTTTTTAGTTTGTTTTTTATTTGAGGTGGTTTGGCTGTTTCCACCTGTGTCCATAGTAGTTTCCAGTTTTTTATTAGAGGTGGTTTGGCTGCTTCCACCTGTATCCATAGTTGTTTTAAGTTTTTTATTTGAGGTGGTTTGGCTGCTTCCATCTGTGTCCAACGTTGCTTTCAGTTGTTTTATTTGAGGTGGTTTGGCTGTTTTCATCTGTGTCCAACGTTGCTTTCAGTTTTTTTTTTATTAGAGGTGGTTTGGCTGCTTTCACCTGTATCCATAGTTGTTTTAAGTTTTTTTATTTGAGGTGGTTTGGCTGCTTCCATCTGTGTCCAACGTTGCTTTCAGTTGTTTTATTTGAGGTGGTTTGGCTGTTTTCATCTGTGTCCAACGTTGCTTTCAGTTTTTTTTTATTAGAGGTGGTTTGGCTGCTTTCACCTGTGTCCATAATAATTTTTAGTTTTTTATTAGAGGTGGTTTGGTTGCTTCCACCTGTGTCCACAGTAGCTTTCAGTTTTTTTATTATAGTTAGTTTGACTGTTTCCACCTGTCACTAAGTATTGTGTTAAGATAGATGTATTACCTAAATAGATGTATTGCTAATAAAAATATAAACTTTAAAGGAGAATATTGGTTATTGCAGGATATTATTTTGAGATAGATTTGTGACACCTGACACAGATTTATAGACAGAATATTTAGTAGGCCTTTTTTGAAATGTACAATTCTTTAGTAAATTATCTTGTTATAAGTTGTAAGGTTTAGTCAGTAATAACAATTAAAGCACTCAATAAAATCAAGTATTGCACTATACTAACTTTTCTCTACTTTCTATAATTACAATATTGACGTATCATACCTAGGAACCTGCACTAAGTTCATAACAAAGCCGACAATGAAAAGCGTATCAAAAATCTGTTGAGTAGTTTAGAAAATATCAATGCTCAAATAGACAAACACAAAAAGTGACTTTATTTATACTATATATTGAAAAACAAACATTTCTTTTACAAATGAGTTTTTCTTTAAATTAAATTTAGCTCATAAGCTTAGTAATTTTTCAAATACTACCATATTATAGGGAATTTTAAAATTTTCACAACAATATATAATGTGTAATAGTTTTGTTCAAGTAGATTTATTAAAATAATAACACTAACTTAGCTATGGTAGGAAGGGTTGATTTAATGCGAATGTTTATGTTTAGTTCCAGTTTATCATCCTCTTAGTGCAGCGTCTGGAATATGACGATGTCTAAGGCTTGACTCGTGGAATCTGGAGTCATGTTCGTCTAAAAAGATTAAAAGAATAGGTAATAAAGTATCCCAAACAAACCCTTTACATTGTTTTGATATCAGAGACACCTAGACTACAAAATATAAAAATATAGTGTAATCTAGGTTGAAGAAGTATTCTCATTGTCAAGTGTCACTACATCAGGTGCACAATTGAGTGCACTACGATGTTTCTGACATGGTCTCTAAGCATGGTGGAGCAACTGAGTTTTCAGCACATAATATAGGTATGTTAGGAAGAGTTATATGTTAATGTTGAATTTAGTTCCTAGTGTGGTGCAGCATCTGAAATCTGACGCTGTCTCAGACTTGACTCCTGGAATCTGAAGTCATATTCATATGAAAAGCCAAATAAAACAGTATTTTTCGGTTATCATAATTTAAATAAAATGAACTAAGTTCACACTAAAAGTTTATAATGGTTCAAAGACAAAATAAAGTTGATTAAAAACTTACAAAAATCACATTTATTTCAAACATACTTCTGTAAAAACTGAAATAAAAATATTTTTTCTAAGATCTTAAAATAGAAACAATAATTGCATTGTAAAAATATTTTTTTAATAATGTAAATTAAAATTATAATTGTTCTGTTCTAATATACAAAGAACATAAAAGTATAAAAGTTACTAAAATAATGGGACTTATTCTAGTAAAAAGGACATTTCAACGTCATAATATTTTTTTATTGTTTTTAGTGTTATTTTCAGAATTTACATGAAATTTACAAAATATTTAGAATAATTATTTTGATTTGATTGAATGTGTATTCTTAAGATTTAGCAAACCATACACCTCATAATGTGTCAACTATTATAAAAAACTTCTTCTATAAATAACCTTTCAAATGGTAAAATACAACTTTATATTACTTGCTCTTAATGTTCTAAATAGAAAAAGTACAGTATGGTTAGAAAATAGAAACAATTGGAACAAAATTACCATCTCATTTCTTATAACAAATATACTGAAAATGTTAAAAATATTTTTTTATTGTCACAAATAAAAGAAACCTAATAACAAGTACGAATATAATATAGATGTAGAAACATTATATAGCTGTTGTTCCAAATATTCTCCATTTGCTCTCACACAGGCATTAAGGGCTCCATACACCTGCGAGCCTAGCTCATGAGCCGGACCCGCTGATTATTCACCATACACCTAGGTATCTTGTTTGCCCAGTTGCAAACATGAGTTTTTCGAAGAAGGTTGCAGCTGCGGTCATAGTGTTAGATGAGCTAGGTGTATTTAAGAAGAAAAGGGTAATGTGGTCAAAGAATTGGTTACTAAATAGAAAGAGATTTAGTCACTTGAATTTATTGAATTTTATTAGGAATGATAGTCGCCAAGACTATCAGAACTATTTAAGGATGTTAGCTGAAAGTTTTAACATGTTATTGGACAAGGTTAAACCACTTATAACAAAAAAAGACACTATACTGCGAAACGCTATATTACCAAAGGAACGCCTCACTGCTACTCTCCGTTTTCAGGCTACCAGACGGTCTACATAATAAATGCTATCGGCAAATTTCGATACTCTTCAATAAATGTTGTTAAAAAATCAGGGCTCATAAATAACTTGGAGTCAGCCATGTTAACTCAAAACAAACAAAACACCTTACCCTTGGCGGAACGAGTGGTGCGTAACGTTTGGCCTGCAGTAGTGAAAACGGAATGAACAGATTTTTCGGTGGTGGGGGCACGAGTCCGATCCGTAATGCGCCATACACTGGCGAACTGATACACGAGTTGAGCCGCACAGCAAGCAGGGGCGGATCCGGCTCGGCTCGCCTGAATTTGACTTGGTTCGGCTCTTTATTGTCCATACACTGACGGATTTGGTCCATTTCTAGGCGAGTATCATTCTTTTCAGTAACTCTTTTTTACAGTTTACACCTGTCTCATACATTACACTCTTCATGTACCCCTACACAAACAAGTCCATCTTGTTTTAGCCAGCCGTGGCGATTACCATTGGCTAGTCCCTCTGGTCAGTCGTAGGTGGTTAGTAGACAAGTGAAGACGTATTGTGACCTATATTCCGTATTTTAGTTTTAATGATTGGTGTTTTGTGTAGTTTTCTATTAAGTGCATGTTTATAGAGTTAGTGAAGTTGACAAACAACATGTAGGTTGTGATTCCTGACTTAGGCGTGCCACAACGCTTTGGTAAGATTTGTTTATTTTAACCTAGTTTGTAATTATGTATTAGGTTAGTTCTTTACCTGAAGAAGAGATCAGATTGCAGATCTCGAAACATAGTGTTACTATTTTCTTGTTTCACTGAACGATGGCAAATGTCCGGAAAAATCCTTTTCCTTCACAATCCTTCCATCGCCAAAAATAACCTTCAAACATAAGTAGTACTATCCAAAACTATATATAGTCCTGTTTATAATTCAAATCCAAAATATCTTTATTCCTATTTTTATACATTTCTACAGGAATAGTCTTAAGGACTTCTTTTTTGATAATGTTTGGTAGTTTTAATGAAACATATTGTTAATATAAGTTGGTTATTTTTATAAAATTCAAAATTTGGTCTGTTTGATATAATCAGGGAACAAGTTTGAGTGTTATAATGATGATAATGTTTTGAGCTGACATGTCCTTTCCCATTCTTACTTGGTACTTGTAAATACTGAAATCTATCAGATAAGTACGAATTAAACCAGTCATACTCTTTACCTCTAGTACCAAAGTTATTTAGAGTTTGCAGATGTGTTCTTTGGGAAAACTATCAAAAGCGTGGCTCAGGTTCATAATTGCTCCAGAAACAATCTGTCTTTCAATTATAAAATTTATGACCGACTCTATAAAGGCTGTAACTGTAGTTACAGGAGACCTTTCACTACAAAAACCATTTTGTTCCTCTTAACAGTTTTTTCCAAGTAGTTAAGCTGAAATTGTACTACCCGTTCAGAAATTTGTTAAATAACTGGAAGCAGACTTATTGGATGATAGCTTGTTACATTTTGAACATCACCAATGATTTTTTTGTACAGTTTTTTCCTCACTTTTTCTACTGCAACAATCATTCTTCTCAGTAATTCTTTTTTACAGTTTACACCTGTCTCATACACTACACTCTTCATGTACCCCTACACAAACAAGTCCATTAGGCTTTGTCTGGAGATCAAGATGGCCAACCTTCAACTAATCCAAGTCCAATCTAAATTGGGTGGTTCTTGGTCAACCACAACCAAACTTCCTGAGAGAAATGTGAAGGTGAGACATCTTGTTAGAGTATTATTTTCCACATACATTCCAGTTTCAATACCTAGCTGCCTTTTGTTAACTTCAGGATTTTCTTGCAATCTATTAAGAATGCCTTCTTCGACATCAACATGATATATTTACTTCTCCATTCTTTTTTATGGGCCGAACCAGTTTCAAACCAGTACTGGTGAAGTCATGTTACAACGTGAGTACTGGAAATGGTATGATCAGAGTAGCTGCCTACATGTTCACAGCATACAATCCATGCATTCAGCATATTCACGACTTGAGAATGATATCATTGACAGCACACTAGCCACTTATGACTGACCAAAACTCAGTTTGATATACCTTTATTACCTTATCAATTTGCGTTATCACAGTTGTAAATAGTAAAAATGACTGAGTCCATTTAACACAGTTAGGCTTCAATGGACATTAGGAATGAGTAAAACAGTACAAAACACAAGAATTTGACAATGATCCTTTTTTTTAGTAGTATATTATTAACTAATGGGTTCAATTTACTTAGTGTGGTTTGATTTATCTCTTTAAAAATATTGTAACAACTGAAAAATTGATTTAACCAAGAAATATAATGCTTTTTATAATGCAGTGTTTTTTTACATTCAGATTTACCTTGCTCCATAAAAAATAATAGCAATAAACGTTTTATTATATGATTTTATAGTGTAATAAATTATTGGGGAAGTTTTTATTATAGTTGACACATTCTAGAGTGTATGGTTTACTACATCTAAAGCTGTCAATTATATGATTGTTATTTCAAATAAATCAAATTCAGTCTTCAAATCCAAAAGTACATAAAGATGACAAACATAATTATATGTAAACACATAGTACCTTTTTGAAAATTGTATTTATATTATGATTTTTTTAACAAACGTATATTAAAATTATATAACTTATTCTGTTCTAATATACAAAGTAAAACATATTTCTCCCAAAATGAATAGATTTTACAAAAATAAATGTATATAAGAAAGTCAAAAAGATCTCTCTATACCCTTTAATATCATGAAACAAAAAAACACATGCCTTTTAAAAACTAAAAAAATATAATTTTTAAATGGCCATTTGACTAGAACAAGTCACGTTATTGAAATAAATCCTACAATAATATTTTATTTCTTTACAGTATGACTTTAAATTTTGCACCATTTAGTAACCAAAACCAAGTATCTTAAATTTTTTTTGTGCTGTAACGCACACACACACACACACAATAATATATATATATATATATATATATATATATATATATATATATATATATATATATATGATTAACACTAGTCACTCCATACATACTGTAAGTAGGACTATCCAAAACTATATATAGTCCTGTTTCTAATTCAAATCCAAAATATCTTTTATTCCTATTTTTATACATTTCTACAGGAATAGTCTTAAGCACTTCTTTTTTGATAATGTTTTGTAGTTTTAATGAAACATATTGTTAATATAGGTTGGTTATTTTTATAAAATTCAAAATTTGGTCTGTTTGATATAATCAGGGAACAAGTTTGAGTGTTATAATGATGATAATGTTTTGAGCTGACTTCTGTATTTGATTCTTGGTTTGCCCTGAAATGTAATATAGATAAATATACAAACCATAAACAGTCACGATGATCAACAAAAGCAACCCTCACAGTCATCACACGATGCAGTTTGAGCAAAATACAAATTTTGTTT
Source organism: Homalodisca vitripennis (assembly GCF_021130785.1). NCBI lineage: Eukaryota > Metazoa > Arthropoda > Insecta > Hemiptera > Cicadellidae > Homalodisca > Homalodisca vitripennis. Next base: position 171,088,362 of record NC_060210.1, on the reverse strand, counting down.
TTTTGGCCTGTTAAAATTTTGTCTAGGTTTGTTTTAGTAGTAGTTTTATAGACAGAAACACCATAGGCTATATGTGACTGTATTGGGGAGAAGTATATTGTTTGTATTTTTCTAATATTGCAAAAATTTAAAGGAGATTTTATTTAGTGTTTTTTATGTCCAGATCCCAGCTGAAGTTTTTATCTTTTACTAAACCAAGAAATTTTGTGCTTTATTCCTGCTGAATTTTCTGATAATTAATTAAGATTTTAGGTTTTTTGTTTAGTTTTTGTTGTTAGATACCAAAAGTAATAGTGATTGCTTTATTGACATTGAAGAGGCATCTTCCATGGCATTGTATCTTCCTTTGGCATTGTATGCATTTCAATGCCAAAGGTAAGGACTGGCTGGCTGGTAAAATTGATGAGGCCGTGAAAAGTTACAGCACTCGACCTCCTTCGGCCATGGACCCGAGCAGCGCAGGAGAACCCAGTACGGAAGACATGTTACAACCTACTGTCGAAACCTTGACGGGAAATGTGCAGCCTCCTCTTCACGGTCATCGAATAGAAGAACAAACAGACAGCACTCATCCAAACCCCTAACTCTTTTTCATCTTAACATTCAATCTATAAAAAATAAAGTAGATGTTTTAGACTTATTTTTAGATAGCTATGACTGTGATATCCTAACTCTTAATGAACACTGGTTATTTTATGAAGAATCTGATTTGTATATACCAAATGGTTATCAATTAGCAAGTATTTACTGTAGAGAGAAACCACTCTGTAGGGGCGGCAGCTCAATCTTTGTAAAGTCCAAAATCCAATATAAAACTGTAGATATTAGTAATTTTTGTGTTGTCTTTGTTTTGGAAGCAACAGCTATATATTTAAAGGAGATTGATGTTGTTATAGTTACCATCTACCGTACTCCAAAGAGTAATATTTTTAGTTTCTTTGACTATTTGGAGTCTTTAATGATATTTTTAAATAAAAATTTTGCAACTGTGATACTAACAGGTGATTTTAATGTAGATGTAAGAAAAGATTCTTCTGAAAAATTTACTTTTTTGAATTTATTAAGATCATTTAATATGTATTGTCATAATTTTGATACAACTAGAGAAGATGCTTGTCTTGACAATGTTGTTAGTAATTTAAGCAAAAACAAAGTAAAATGTCAAGTTATCGAACCAAATGTATCTGATCATGCTGGTATATACACAGAGTTTTATGAGTTGCATTTTTCAAATACAGTTACCAGACAAAAATATTCTTAAAAGAAAAGTGAGAGATCTGTCTTTTGGTGCCATTGAAGGTTTGAAACATAGACTGAATCAGACTGACTGGTGGCAGCTTACTTTTTTTTCAAACTGTTGACGATGCTTTTGATTTTTTTATACAAATATTAACAAGTTCACTTAAAGAATGCTGTCCTGTTAAAGATGTCAAAATCAAAAGTAGAAATAGACCAAAGGTTGACTGGTTTACACCTGAACTATATAAACTTAGAAATATAGTAACAGTGTTTTATGATAGATTCAAGATAAGTAAGGGCACAGAAAATGAAGCTGAACACAAAAAAATGTATATAGAAATAAAAAAGATGTATAAAAATAGAATTAAGGAAGAAAAACGATTAGCCACTGACAGATATATTATGAGAGCTCCAAATAAATGTAAAGCTGCTTGGAGTATAATAAAAAAGGAAATTCATTGTAAGAAAGAAAGCGTTGAAGAATTAATAAAGCCTGATGACTTTAATGATTATTTTATAAATATAGTTAGTACTACACATTTGAAGCAAAATAATTTTGACATTGCTATTGAGCTTTTGAGTAATTATTTATCTAGATTTAATAATGCTAGTAAAACATTCCAATTAAATGTAATAACTGAATTTGAAATTATAAAATATGTATCTAAGTTGAGTGGATCAAAAAGCGAAGATTATTTTGGGTTTTCTAATAAAATCATCAAGGATATTATACCCTACATAGTAAAACCATTGACATTTCTATTCAACTGGATGTTATCTGAGGGGATTTTTCCTAAAGCACTGAAATGTTCCAAAGTAGTACCAGTATATAAGAAGGGCAGCAAGGCAGATCCTGCTAGTTACCGTCCCATTTCTTTGGTTCCCATACTGAGTAAGATTTTTGAGTGTTGTTTAAAAGACCAATTGTATGATTTCTTTTCTCAAAACAATTTGCTCTGTAAAGAACAATATGGATTTATAAAAAAAATCAAACACTGTGAAAGCAATAGGAAAAATTGTGGAAAACATTTTAAATATTTTTGAGAAAAAGATTATATCATCTGCAACATTGATAGATTTAAGTAAAGCGTTTGACTGTATTAATCATGAGTTGTTGTTAAAAAAGTTGTTTAGTTATGGCATAAAACATAAAGCATTACAATTATTGTCATCTTATTTATCTGACAGGAAACAGATGGTTGTCCAAGGGGAGAACAAGTCCAATTTCAGAACAGTGAAATTGGGAGTTCCTCAAGGCTCTGTTTTGGGACCTTTTCTGTTTATTGTTGCAATCAATGATTTTTCATCTAGCCTACCTTGTAATTCTGTTTTGTACGCGGATGATACTACTCTTTTTAAACTGTAATAAAGACTCACAAACCTTAAAATCTGATCAAGAACGTTCATTTAAATTAGCTCTAGAATGGTTTAAAGCAAATGGGTTGGCAGTGAATCATAATAAAACTGAATATTTAACATTATCTCTACACAATAATACTAAATACAGTAATGATTCTGTTAAGTTATTGGGTGTTATCCTAGATAGTAAATTAAGCTGGCAACATCATGTTAATTATTTATGTACTAAACTATCTAGAGTTATATACCTATTATGTAAACTAAGGAATACTGTTACTCAGGAGATGTTGATAACTGCTTATTATGCATTTTTCCACTCACACTTGAGGTATGGTGTGACTCTTTGGGGAAACAGTTCCAGTGCCAAAAAAATATTTTTATGGCAAAAAAAAGCTATTAGGATTTAAAAAAATGTTTCTAAACAAGAATCTTGTTCACCTTTTTTCAAAGAACTTCAAATTATGACCTTGCCAAGTTTATACATCTACTGCTCATTACTTGATGTAAAAGAAAATTTGAATAGTTTCGTAAATAGACAAGATGTTCATACACACTGCACAAGAAAAAAATATTTACTCGATCTACCCCCAGTCAGACTCGAAAAGACCAAAAACAGCCAGATATTTTTCAGTATAAAATTATTTAATAAATTACCAGAGAAAGCATGGAATGTTACACTTAATAATTTTAAAGTTACCATTGCAAAGTGGCTGAAAAATAAAGCTTTTTACACTGTTGAAGATTACCTAGCCTGTGATATTAGCTCATTAAGTTTTTAATCCATTGTTAATTTAAGATTAGGATTGTTAGCACATATTGTATAGATTTTTAAATTATTTAATTGTAATTTTATTGTTTTTATTCACATTTATATTATTGTTATTTAGTTCTAGCTGGCAATACTGTATTTTGTCCTATAACTGTGCCTAGATTAAAGATTAGATTAAAGTAGGCTATATAATATGTTGACTTTGTCTATTGCATAATATGTATTGTGCTTAATGACAATAAAATATCTTGAATCTTGAATCTTGAATCCACTCAAAAATTGATTTAATTTTACTAAATCATTGCCACCAATAGCGTCATTTATATTTTGTTCAGGTACAAGTAATTTAAGTCATCTGTATATAGATAGATTATGTCCTCCATCAACCACTCTAGGGAAGCCCATGAGGTAGCAGACAAATAACAAGGTTCCAAGGAGGATCCTTGTGGTACACAGTGCAATATTTTCTGTACAGATGACATGTCCTTTCCCATTCTTACTTGGTACTTGTAAATACTGAAATCTATCAGATAAGTACGAATTAAACCAGTCATACTCTTTACCTCTAGTACCAAAGTTATTTAGAGTTTGCAGATGTGTTCTTTGGGATATCAACGCGGCTCAGGTTCATAATTATTCCAGTAACAATCTGTCTTTCAATTATAAAATTTATGACTGGCTCTATAAAGGCTGTAACTGTAGTTACAGAAGACCTTTCACCACAAAAACCATTTTGTTCCTCTTAACGGTTTTTCCAAGTAGTTAAGCTGAAATTGTACTACCCATTCAGAAATTTGATAAATAACTGGAAGCGGACTTATTGGATGATAGCTTGTTACATTTTGAGCATCACCCTTTTTATATTCTGGCACAATCTTTGATAATTGTAATTCATTTGGAAAAATACTAGTTATTATAGAGGAGTTTACAAGGTGGGTTAATGGGTTTACCAAATAATCCAGTACTTCTTTTATTACTTTTTTTGGTGTTCATTAGCCATAATGTCCTGTAGAATTCTTGTTTGGAAATGCCAATATACCTTTATTAAATCACGTTGTTCAATTTAAAAAAAATCAAATGTTTTATTGACATTTGTCAAATTAGTAATTAGGGAATTGTAAAGATTTTGTTTTTCTATATGCGTAGGAATTAGATTACTTACTGCATAAATAAAGAAATTATTAAACTGAGGGCACACTTGTTTTGAATTTGATATTGAGTTTTTGCCATCAGAGAGCACTAAATTATTATCTGACACCTTTTTTCTCTGCCAATTTCACTATTAATTATTTACTAAGTTATTTTGTTAACATTTGGTGAATTTTTAATTGTGTGGTCATAGAATTCTTTTTTCTCTAACATAACATTTTTTAAATGTTTTTATCTCTTTATTTTTATTGTGTTGCTTAGTCAAAGGTTACTTTTATTATTCCTAAAAACCTTACTTAACTCTATGATATCTGATTTAATTTGCCTATTATTGTTTGTTGTCCTCCTCAAGTTTTGATGTTTTACCATTTCAGTTTTGTGTTTGGGAAAGCATGTATTAAAATAGTATATTAAAGTTTCATGATAGACTTCATATCTTTCCTCAATCTTAGCATTGTATACTGGTTCTATCCATGACTCTTTAGAAGAAAAAAGTGCTATGTTTTATTTATTAATTTAATGTGTCATCTTTGTAGGTATTTTTTTACTAATTGGAAGACTTTTAATTTCTAATAATGGTGAGTCATGGTCGGAGAGTTCACTAATCAAGCCTGTTATTCTTAGTTTGGTTTTACCTGTTTGTAACAAAATTGTCAATGCTATTCTCACTTGTAGCTGTGACTCTTGTTGGAAATCAACCATGTAATGCATATCATGTACTTTCAGGATATTTTTAAGTTTTCAAAGCACTGATGATGTACACAAAACGTTAATGTTGTAATCATCTGTTACTATAACCTGTGGTATTGCAATAAAGATATTATAAGATCTCCATAATATATGAGATAGGATATCTAAGATATCCTATGACATCTTAGATAAGATTTTACATGAAGTCCCTAATGAAAGGTAAAACTTTTCCAAAAAAAGATCGTCATTTTGTTTGATAGGTGAATGATAGATGCAAGTCAACACAAATGTAACAGTGGTACCGGTACTTTCAATTTTTACAACACAGATTTCAAAAACTTTTTCAGTTTTTAACTCCTCAATATTTTTGACTGTTAATTGTTTTGCTTTTAAATATTCTGGAACGAATATAATCACTCCACCTCCACTGGTAGATTTCCGACAATAACAGTTAGTTAACAATGTTGTACCCATGCAATTTTATACACTTTATTTCATCAGCTGTTTTATTTGTTTCACCCAGAGCAATTATACTCGTATATGGTTTTTCTTCTTCCAGTACTAAATCCATAATATCAATTTTTGGGACTAGATACTATATATACAGGGTGATTCATGAAGTTCTCCCCCCACTTCTACAGCATATTGTACTAGTAAAAATAATGAAAAAATGTTATATAAACATAGGTCCGAAACCGCTTCGTTAGCAAGTTACAGCTAGCGAAAGATTTCACCTGAATTCCTGGGTAAAGAGTAAAATAAAGCCATACTGAACTTTTGGAAAGGTTAATTAAGTAAGAAATATCATGGATTCTTATGTATTTTTACCTGATAAAGCTAATAAAATAGGTTTCAGAACTGTACCTGTAGTAGTTTTTGAGGGATTCAGGGTTAAATGCAAAAAATTGGGGCACGAAACAATGTTTTTTTAAGTTTGATGTACAATAACTTTGTTAAATTGGTAATAAATACATAAAAATCAACAAACATTAATTGTAGAGAATTTAATTCTGAGAAAATTGATATAATCAAAGTCTAAAATAAAACAGAAATTAGTACCAAAAAATCGATTTTATTCAGTATAATACATTACTAGTTTTAAGCAAAATTAATCAGGTTGGGCCAACCGTACGCACCTTTTTATAATAGATGTTCGAAAATGAGGCCATCATTATCAATACATTTTGCAGCACGTTTGTGTATTGCTTTTGTTGCGTTTCTTAATTTTTCAGGACTTCCCTGTATCTGCACAGCCGAATCCATAATACGGGCAATTAATTCATCACGAGAATTCACTTTTGTCTTGTATACAATGTCTTTCATCCATCCCCAGATGCAATAATCCAATGGAGATAGATCTTGTGATCTTGGTGGCCAAGGGTGAGGCCCTCCACGACCAATCCAGTGTCCAGGAAATTGATGATTTAAGTAAGCAGAAACGGCACGTGAAAAGTGGGGAGGTGCTCCGTCATGCTGGAAGTACAAATTTTGTCTGAGATGTAAAGGAACATTCTCTAACAGCTGCGGCAACTCTTCTTGAAGGAAATGCAAATAGAACTCAGCATTTAGGCGTCCAGGTAATATGAAAGGTCCAATCAGCCGATTGTGCAAAAGGCCACACCAGACATTGACGCTAAATCGGTGTTGAAAGTTCTGTTCCACTACCTCATGTGGATTTTCTTCTGTCCATGAGTGTTCATTGTGCAAGTTATTGACACCATCCCGAGTGAATTGTGCCTCATCCGTAAAAAAAATACGCTTGTAGAGTTGATTATTAATATTCAAAAAGTTGCAAAACTCCAAGCGAAGCGGACCATCCCCTAGCTGTAGATGTTGAACCTTTTGTTTATGAAACGGATAAAATTTGTTTCGATTAAGTGACCTCCACACCGTTGACTGCGAAACTCCTATCCGCCTAGAAATACGTCGTGTACTTACACCTGGACTGCGATGAACAGCATTAATAACAATATCATCATCAAGTTGGACAGCTCGTTCATAATTGGTTCTAGTACTTGGTAGTGATCCTGTTTCCCGAGGAGTACGAAAAGTTCCTGAAATTGTTTTGGTATCTGGAATCCTCCTATTAGGGTAACGTAGTTCATATTCTTCTACAGCAGCTCTAGCATTACCATTACAGTAACCCAAAATAAAAACCATATCAGCGTATTCCTCTGATGTAAATAAGTAAGGCATTTTTTTGCTAAATAAACAATCGAATTATAACTCACAGAAAAATTGCATTTAATAACACGATTCACAGAACCCGATCTCCTGCTGTAGCTTGCAAAACACCACTAATACACAGTTCTAACGTAACAGTACAGAATACCATTGTTGATCAGCTGTTATTCATGCGTTACCAACTTAGAAATTAATAAAACAAAAAAACTGCATTTCGATGATTAGTAAACAATAATGGGAAAATGTTTGCTTCATTTATTTTCGAACAAAAATGTATTATTTTGTTGAGTAGAATCTAAAAAACAACATAAAATACAGGGTGTTCAATAAGAGATTTTAAAGTTGACCGCCATATTGGAAAATGGCGGCCATCTTCAAAAAATTTGAAAGTGTATCCCTGAGTGAAACTTAAAATTGAGTAAGTTCCAAATTTAAAGTGTGGTGCTAAGTCGTGTAATTAAAAAGTTAGCTATTGGATCACTTTAAAAAAACTCACCCTGTATATATATATATATATATATATATATATATATATATATATATATATATATATATATATTGGTGTATAATCTTAATACCACTCCCACTTATACATTTGTTATATTGAATAATGTTATGACATAGTTGAGAATTTTCATGGTGTAATCTTTGTTCAGAGTTGTTTTGAGCAAGGTATTCAAAGCATCTGTGGTACATTTTACATTTTTCTGCCTGGCAATTATTCTTAAAGGTACTATCCTTAAAACTATTGCTTCTGTTTGCCACTTGTGGAGAAACCTTAACTGAATTCATAATTTTAACTTTCACTGACTCGACCACACACAACAATGTAAGAGAGATCTGCTTCCTCCACTCCCGGTAGGCTGCATTGGCTGGAAACGATGGTTAAATCAAAGTTGATAGACTCCACTAATTAATCTGTTGTAGCGGAAGTGTCCTTTGTTTTTTTTTCTCTTGACAGTTTGTTTGTAGAGGGAAGTATACCAAAGATTTGACTAAGATAGAAGACTCTATATTTCCATTTTTTAACAGCTTACTTCTGGTCTTCTTAGAAAGGCAGAATGTAACACGCCATTTTGAACAATGTAAAAGTAAGATGACGGTTTCCTGCCTATAACAACAATCACCTCTGCTCCAGTAATTTGTTGAAACTTTGATATGTTTGCAGCAAAATGGTCAGGGCTATTTTGTCTACCACACATACCAACAGGGAGCAAATTAATATTGTTTGGCCCTTCTGTTTAAAGTCTCATGTGAAAACTTGAACGCTGTGTCGTAATATAATTTATCTGATTTATTATTGTATTTTGGTTTGGTTACCAAGCTTTATTCATCAGAACCTTCTTAAATAACTTGATATGCCAAGCAACTACAGATGAAATTATTTTTAGAAGGTCAACCAAAATGTTTTTTTTTTAACCACTGCAACTCCTGCACTTATATTATGTCTCAATTCTTCTATGTCTTCTATAACAGCCGACATTCAATGGGCAAAAGCCACACTGTTTTGCCCCTGTTTCTTTTGATTACTTCATTCATATCTGCCCTAATGACTTTAATGTGATGTATTGTGGGAATTCAAGTTTCAAGTTTTAATTGTTACCTTTGTCTAATAATAGTTTTGTTTGATTTAGATTTCCACAAATTGGCAACTTGATTTATTTTATGACAGTAAAATTATGATTTCATTTTTGTGTGTAAAATAAAATGTTTTTTTCAAAACTATTTTGACTTCGTGTTTAGAAATCTCTTTGTATCTATCTTTTCCGTTGACCCTTTAGGTACTTTTTTATTGTTACCCAATTCAATTTTTATTTTATTTTTACTTGTTCATGATTCTTTATTTTGTTTATGTTAGTGTGTACCTATTTGCTTGCGACTTTTAGTGACTTGCTGTATGTATCATCACTGTTCTTCTAATCAGATAACAGCTTGTTTGTTGCTTATTGGTATATTAAACACCGTATTTGTTTTTAGAGGATGACTTTTCATAGTTTGCCCGTTATTTTCACTGTTTTGTTTTTTTATGTACATGACTTTGTGTTACTGCTAAAAAGCACTTTCACTTTCCTTTGAATCAAAATTGTCAAAAGACTTCACTGCTCCATCTGCAGCAGTAGAACACATCATTTCCACAATTGTGTTAGAATCCACAATGATTACACCGGCAAGCTTCATTAAAAACACACGGGTTTTAAACTCTGGGAACACAGTATTCCAGTCAGTGGTTGTTATGTTAATGTTACCATACATGATTTGCTGTACAAGGACCTCCGCATAAAGAATCACAAAAATTCAACAGAGTTCTTTTGTTGTGGCACGTTTACCATGTGTATGGTTTAACCATTATAACACTTAGGCAAATATATGTTGCAAATTCATATATATATACATATATATATATAGTCTCTTAAAGCAGTTCAAAAGAAAACTACAATTATTTTGTACAATATTTCGTTGTAATTAACAACTTTTTCAAGTACACTTAATAGACACAGAATAAAATAAACAAACAAAAGAAGAAAACACCTGATAATAAAACATTCTAAATGTAATAAAATTTTTACATGTAAACAAGTTTTGATTAGTTGTTAATTTAACAATAATAACATAATATAATATAATATAATTTTGAATTTAGGTAAATTTGTATCACAATCTAATTATTTATTCAAGTGGAAAACAATAATTTAGCGAATGTTTAGTCCATATGGTTGTTTTGATTTTAATATAAGTTGGCGTGCCAATTCATTATTCCTTAAATTTAAATCATTTCTAGAGCTGTTTTCACAAGGAGTAATTTTGCTTACAGCTTTGAGTTTGTAACAATCCTCAAAGCTTTTGTTATGGTGAATAGCATGTAAGGCTACTGGTTTTTTGTCCTCTTTGTGATTGATAGAAAAACGGTGACCGGTCATTCTTACCCGCAAAGAATTTGAGGTTTGCCCAATGTAGTCCTTGGGACAAAACCTATAGGTTAGCTGGTAAATTGAATTGTTGGAGGTACAGTCCAATTTTACCAGCTACGGGATAAGTTTTTTTAGTGACACTACTTTGGAATTGATCAGTCTTATCCATAATTTTGCAAATACCACAACATGGTTTATTACAAGGTTCACAGCCAAAAGATAAATTTTCATAATTTTTTCCAACATGAATTTTGGGCCTTACAAGCAAATTCTTCAAAATAAATAGAAAAAATTATATATATTCAAATATATATACTATATATATATATATATATATTATATTATATATATATATATATATATATATATATACTATGCTGTTCGAATTAATTGGGACAAATGAAAAAAACCAATTTTTTCCTAAAACATTAGTTTTTAATCATTAGATACCTTATTTAGATTGAACAATCATACATTAGTATGAAGTATGTCCTCCTTTAGCAGAAATGACCTCACCTACACGTCTTGGCATTGACTCCACTAGTTTAGCACACATGTTCTTGACTTCATCATCGTGAAACCAAACTTGTATAGCACTTGTTATCATTTTTTTCTTTTGTAGTGCAAATCCATCTTAGCTAAACGTTTCTTGAGAATATGCCATAAGTTTCTCAATCGGATTTAGGTCGGGTGAGTTACCAGGCCAATCAAGCACTTTTACTTTGTTTTCCGCATAAAAAGTCTTGACCAAATTTTGAATTGTGGCAAGGGGCTAAGTCATGTTGAAATGTTCCATCAAATGTTTCCATAAATGGAACTATCCGACTGCGTAGTATGTCGATGTATTTGGCTGAATTCATCATCCCATTGATGGGAACTAAGCTCCCAGTACCATTTGTGGTAAAAAAAACCCCAAAACATCTGTTTAGAAGGATGTTTAACAGTCTGTTGGATATGACCTTCTCGCAAAGGTTCACCTTCACTCCGCCTAACAACACTTGATAGATATCCCTGCACAAAATAAATGTGATTCATCACTGAAAATAACTTTTTTCCAGTCATCTACAGTCCATGATCGGTATTTCTTAGCCCATACTAAACGTTTTTGCATCATTTTCTTAGTAAGAAATTGTTTTTTCTTCGGTTTTCTTGCCTTTCGACCAACTTCCAGAAGTCTTTTCCTTACAGTTGAAGTACTCACTTCAATACCAGAATCCAAACAAATCCCTTCGAAGGTCTGTGCTTGTCTTTCTTGGATTTATTTTGCTATTTCTTATTAGAATTTTGTCAGTTCTTGGAGTTGTTTTACGTTTGCGCCCACATTTTCCTTTTCTTTTTGGAGGACTATGATCCGGAACAAATCCGGAATCTTGATATGTTTTTAAAATTCTGGAAACACTAGATTTTCCCACACCAACTGCTGTAGCTATATCTCTCACAGTCATAGACGTGTGTTCATTAAGAGCAACAACTTTAGCACGCTTCCTAGGTGTTATATCCATCTTTGAAGAAGCACGTAATAAACGGAACACAGTACCACAAACCACCGACCGCCACAAAGAAAGGCTCACAACTGAAGGAATGACACTCCAAAAACCAAGTCAAAACAAGTTTTTTACAGTCAGGTCAACCCAGCACACTACTTCTATGCAGTTATAACCGGTTTGAAGCGGTCTGGGACATCACACAGTTATCACAAACTAACAAAGGACCAGAAAAACATGTTTGTCCCAATTAATTCGAACAGCATAGTATATATATATAATAAGTTTTTCAACATTAAAAAATATCTTTAGGTTTTAATATAATACAAACCACAATAGGAAGATTGTTGGGATCTACCAAAGAATCTACTTACATAGAATGTAATGAATGACATGATGTACTTTCCAGGGTTCTGAGTGTCTCCATCAAATAACTAAGACTCTCTAACAACTTTACTGTCTGCCTTAGCCACATCTATATGTCTATATGGACCCTAGATCCAATTTTGCCGGGTACAAAAGGGAAAGATGCATGTTTTGTTCCATGATTTACATTGTAGAGCCTATGAGAATAGGTTTAGAACAGATCTCAACTTTTTGTGCCTGTCTCTTTATAGTCAAGATAATTTCGTGGTTATCAAAATAATTTTCATAGTCCTCAGCATCTTTGGAGCCAAGATACATGGTACATTTAAAAGGAAGTACAGTATTTTTATTTGAACAAATATTTGAGATACGTTGCAATGTCAATGAGGAAGTGTTCAGGATTAGGGCTATTAAGACCATATTTTCTTAATAAAGCTGCATCGGTTAAAAAGGTCAGTTGGTAGTGTTTGTCCCCAGGGCTGGACTTAAAAATTACATAAGGTTGGAACTTTGCTCCTGTGATATGTAACACATCAAGAACATTAAAACATGCTAAAATTAAGTGTAATAATAATTGATCATGAGTGTAAACTTTATGTAGAAGTGGTTAATTCTTAAACATTTGTATTTCTAAAAGAGTGATACTGGGATTTTTTAGGAATGAAAAAGTTAACTGAATTCTTAAACTTAATAAACTGCCCAAGCCACCGTTGCCTGCCAAGGTTGTTAAGGTTGCATAATATTATTATTGTTATAATAATATTAGAAAGCTGTAGTGTTTTGGTGAGGAATATTTGTTAAAACTATCTTCTTGTGTTATCTCCTCAGACAAAATCAGCATAGTCAATGGGTTATTGGTACATTATTATTTCATTTTTCAGTGATAATTGATTTCGATCAATTCTCAGACAAGTAGTATCATCTGCAAAGAGTATTATTTTTTATTTAATATTTTGATGGAGGTTGTTTATAAAAATTCAAAATAAAATAGGACCAAATATAGAGCCCTGTGATAAGCCAGCAGTCACCTATTTCTAATGAGAAAAATGTTTACCCTGAGCATCCGTAATTTTCACTTTGTGAAATCTGTTTTTAAGTAAGACTGAAAAAGTAAACATGTTTTGTCAGTAAATCTGAAATGTTTTAATTTCAGAAGTAAGAGCTCATGGCTCACACTGTTGAAGGCCCTGGACAAATCACAAAATGGGCCAGGTGCACACCGCAATCCATCCAAGGCCCTCATGACATTTGTGATCAGATTGAACACATGACGTCTGAATGGTCTTACCTTTACGAAATACATATTGTTCACAGTTTAATAATTCATTTTTATTGAAAATTTTCCATCATTTTAAAGGACCCTTCAATACCTAGGGGGGACCCTTCCTGTACCTTCTCTATTATTTTAGGGAAGGCCAGAAGTAGGGCTATCTGACAATAGTTTTCAACCTTCCTAGGAACACCCTTTTTAACAATGGCTTCATAACAGGCAATTTCGTATTTCTGGGGAAGGCTCTAGTATACAAAATTAAATTAGCAGTATGATTTAATGGATTAGCTATACAGGGACTTGCTAACTTCACTCAAACTTATGTATGATATTCAGAACATATTTTTCATCTATTATTCCAAAAACAATCCCTTATGTTACCTTGTTTTGAAATATGCATGTAGTTTTCTGTAGCAGGAAGGTTAACTGAAAAATTGGTTGCATTTCCAATTTCTGAAAAAGATTTATTGAAATATTTAGAAATGAGTAATGTTATAGCCATCATTTATTTATTGGAAAATACAATAGTCTGTGTTTGTGTTTCCTATTTTGTATTTTACTATATACCAAGCTAAATTGTTAACATAAATTGAATTTTGGAATCATTTGTTCGTTAAATTGTTTTTTAGCACGTTTTATTTGTATACTGTACTCAGATGTACGAGGATCATTCACTAATTAAGGAGACAAATTAGTCTGAAGAAGAAAAGGTTTATTTTTCAAAAAAAAACTTTCCATTTTTCAACATAATTCCCTTAAACATTTTTGCCCTCGTTCCATCAGCTATGAGCTTTTTTATTGCGGGTGCAAAGAAATCTTTATCTTGATGTTTGGACCAATTTTCTACAAACTTTTTTACGTCCTTGTTGTCTTGGAACCTATTTACACGTACTTCAGTGCACCAAATAACTGGAAATCACTAAATCAGGACTGTAATTGGATTAGGCAGTACTTCTCAGCCTATTTTGTTGATGGTTTCACAGATTATTTGAGCAATATGAGGATGTGCATTGTCTTGCTAGAGAATTACACCTCTCCTCTGAAAATCACAATGTTTCTCACTCATGGCTGGCTTCACCTTGTTTACAAACAATCCCAAGTAGTATTAGCAGTTCATTGTACACTACTCTTCGAGATAACCACAAAAAATGGACTTTCAGCGCCCCAAAGCACTGTCATCATGACTTTTCCTGCTGATGCTTGGATTTTGAATTTTTATTGACAGGTAAGTTGGTGTTGGTGTGTACCTGTTTGGTGTTTTATTAAAAGGTATGATTATTCATTTTGTTGATGATTTGTTATTTAAAAATAATTCTGTCTTTATTGCTGCATACTCAAATACAAGTTTTACTGATTCTTGTGTAGGTCATGCTTGATGGTAAAAGGTGTATCATTCCGGACAAACAATCATATGACACCATGCAAGGATGTTTTCCTAATGTACAAAGTAGCGATCTTATAATCTTTTAATCTATTTACAAATGTATAGTTACTGGATGTCAGCTAGTGCTAACAGATACTAATCAGTACAGTATTTAATTGAAAAATATCTAAGACTGCAGCTAAATGATGTACCTTATTAATTAAATTTTGTATATTCATGTTAAGTCAAGATTATCTACCTTTTTATTGTCATGTGGAAACTCTGTGTCTAACAGATCATTAACATACTGTTAAGTGCATTTTTCCACGTCTAATCTAACAGTCGAACACAAATCACCAGCTCCACTGCCATACTCAAGAGCACTACCAACTCCACATGCCGGATCTTGTAGCCAACTATATTGATTTTGCAATGTTTAACCCAATAAATTAAATGGATTGCTGACAAAAATTACAGCTTCACTGGGTGAGGGATCAGCTGGAGTGGTGCCAGTTTCACTTCTGTTCAGGTAATGCAATTCTGTGTGTGAGTGCCCATTAAACAAAATTCATTTAGTTTAAGTTTGCTCCAAGGTGAACTTCGTCATGGATGCATCCCATGGAGGAGGAGATTAATTCCTTGAAGTTTCTATTTTTTTTTTTTTTTTTTTTAATCTTCTTAACTTGTGCAAGGGCTTTTTCATAATCATCAGATGTTCGTTTTATATTGTATTCAGACTTAGCCACAAGGCCACAACTGACTTGTCAGGTGATTGTCCACAAAGTCAGAATGGGAAAGATGTGTTTATTACAGTTGAGTTTGTGTTAGTCTTTGTAATCAATTTGTTTATTTTGCAACTTAACTCTTGACATGGGTTGAAAGGACTACACCTCAGGAAGCCAGATTTGGGGGTACGGTAAATTAGCAGGGAGGAAGTTTAGAAATGTAGACAAACTATAAAAATACATGAAAAAATTTGCATATTGTATTGGGTAGAACAAATGCTTTTACAACTTACAGGAATATTAGACTGGAAAGGCACGTTCTACTACCTAGTAATATTGCTAGAATTAAAATAGGCTCTTGCTTCAGTTTAATAATTATGCTTAATATTTTGCCGTGCCACTGATATATTTGATGTAATTCTCATAGAGCGTTCAGAAAGTATTTACAATGCACTCCTTGTCAACTGCTTCTCCTATTTATTTAACGAAGTTGCAGACAACGAGAGGTATGAATGTTTTTGCCAATTTTTCTTTATTCTTCTGATGCAGATCAGACAATACTGTAGCAACTTGAACTGCACTAATACTCATACGTACAACTTGCAACATGACTGAGGGTAAAACAGCACCTTGACTATGCCCAAAAATGTCAAACGGAAAATGGGTAATTAAAACAGTCTTTGATGAGTTTAGGGCTTTTATCATTGGTTGCAAAGTAAGTTATCAGTAGCTCAAACAATTTTAAGAATCGCCCAACAGCCGGCACAGGTGCCAACCATCTAGTTTTGTTGTAATCTAAGAGTTTCTTATACTCCACGGCAGCTTCCTCGAAATATTCTTTAAATAAGCTGACTCTCACCATGTAAATGTAAAAGTGACTGTAAATCTTGGCAGCATTTGGCTCCATTTCAATAGAGAAATTATCTTTGCTGTCTGGACTTTTTTTAGCTTACAAAATACATTGTTCTTTCCTAAGTGGGCTGCACAATTGAAGTTTGTATCAGTGTTGTCGGCTGAAAATCCACAGCAACTTTACTAAAAATGTGTGTATTTTGAATTATTGTTCTTGAATGGTCACATAAAATGTTCGATGTTTCTCCAGAAAGAGCATGTTGTTTAACCTCCAATAATCTAACTTGTACGTTTTGTGATCAAAGTATCTTACTAGTGGTGGGAACATCGTCAGGTCTTTATGATTTAAAGAAACTTAAATAAATTAAGCTTCAGTCCACTCTTTAAGTGTTAGCTCATTTTCTGCAAAAGGAGCCAAAATATTGACTATAACAGCTTCAACTTTGGTTTGTGCACACTCAAATTTTGGTTCAAACAGTTTTTGAATATTTTTGATGTATATTCCGTTGAATTAAAGCTCTTAACAGTATTAAAAGCGAATACTATCTCTGCAACAGTCAGTTCCAATTCTTTACCACCGCTAGTTGAAAACCTTACAGAATTACTTAAGACTAAATTTATTTAACACCATTTGAGGATGATACTGCTGAGAAGGCTAATTTATGTTTTTCACTCTTAAAATTTTGGTTTATGTCAGGGTTTTTCGCCTTGAAAAACAAAAACATATTGCACGTTTGCCATTGAACGTCAGGCATCACGTTCTATAAAGACTAACGTCTTTTTAATATACGGAGATTCTTTTTTCAGTTCACTTTGAACTTGCATATACGTTTAGGGATTTTTGAAGACTAAAAATAAAAATTTAATCTGTTTAGAGGTTATGTTAGTTACTGTATGGCGCAGAAGTTGCTCGATCAAGCACTAGTAACGCCGGAGTTAACCAATCATACTCGAATAACGCCGAGAACGGCCGATGCGTGCTAGCTGTCTAGATCATCGGAATTGGAAACCGAACCTTATTCAATTCTGCCAAAATGGTTACCAAATTCTCTAATCAGTTTTCTTTCAGAAAATGTTACCTGTATCAGTATTTTCTGAAAGTGTATTGAGGTTCGCATGCCTAGAAGAAAAACTTGGATTTCTTGCAATTACTTCTCTCCTTCAATTCATCCTAATGTTCTTGGCATATCTTTAAATGCTGTTGTGGAAAACACTCTATGAAATAAATGATCATGATGATGTGTGACTTAATGTTCCAGGCTATGATTAGCATAAACACTACTGTACCCCAATATTTAAATTTTTGTACGTTGGTTTCTTTATTATGCTAGAATATGCTCATTTGTAATATTGGTGGATATTGATGAACGTATGTATACGTTTGTCAAACGAACATTCATCCTGATGCTATTCAGTCTGCCATCAAGGACCTCACATACTAGTGCATTCTAGTAATTTCCAGTGCACATAATTAGTAGTTTCTTTATTTTTAATACTGACAACAGTTTTCACTCAACTACATTTTATAAATAGACATCATTTGATTATAAAACATATTTCTTTTTAAAAATATGTTTCAAATTAGGTTTTACATCACATTTTTTAATATGTACATTTGAATTAAAATATGTATTATTATATGTACTCGTATTATTGAAATAAATATTTCAAATAAACATTTTTTCAAACGTTTCAAAACCATGAACGATATGACCAAAGTTTAAGTACTTTTGAAAGTCTTAGTAACCAACCCAATAAAGTAATTTCAGCACATGTCTTACACATATATCGTGTGATAGCACTCTGCAGTTTGCTTAAAAATTGTTTATATTTTGCGATTTTCTCGATACTATCACAGTTTCCCTATAAGAGGTTAGAATTTTTTTTACTTTGTGGCCCCAAGATTAATAGAGTACTTCCTTGGACCAAGAGTAACAAATATACCACGTCTGCAAGACCTTTCTAATCAAGAGTTATTCATGGCCGGACAGACAATGACATAATTTTGAGAAGCCCCTGTGGGGTTCTTATTAAAGCCTAACGCTTTTGAGTTTTTTTACATAAAGTTTGTGTTTTTGAAAATTATTAAGTTTAAATGTATTGATATCTATATATAATATTTATTTATTTAATAATATATTGAAATTATTAAATACAATTTCTTAGAAATAAATAGTAATTTAAAGTATCGAAAAAAACTCGAAAGCTTTGTATTCATATTTATCACGACTCTAAATTTTGATTAACGCAAATTCCACCACTCAAACTAAAGCTCATAATAATTTTTCACCAGTACCTTAACGGTTCTTTGGTATTATCCAGAGGCTACTATTTGAAGGAGTTTTCCTGTCGGAGATTATTCCAAAGAAAAGACTTTGTTTGTCACACTGAGAAAATTCCATGTCATGATGCGGTGTAAATAATTCATTTTTGGATATTTTATTGTGTTTTATGACACCAGAGTACTTCAATAAAAAGATAATAATAGATACAATATTGCATTAAAATTACATTATTGCTATTATGATACACGCAACAACTGATGTTATTGTTAGTAACAATTTACCGTAAGTTTTATTACAGACTCCAAAGAGGTAAACAAACAAGAATACGTAAGTCTTATAACTTGAAGCTTGGCAGGCCCGTTTTACACCATGCCAGCGCCCTAGGCACAACGAAGAGTTGCGCCCCTTTATACCCCTGCCAGCTGACTACGCCCCCCCACCAGCCCTACCATAACGCATATACCCCGTAAATTTAAATTTAGTCTGAAATGCTAGTTTTGGTTCGGGCGGGACTTTAGACTTAATGTCCCTTAACTCTTCTTTACAAATTATCCTGATTCTTTTCGAGTGCCTTCCCATTATCCACTAACTATGGACCCGCCGAGTCCCGGACTGGCAACGATCCACCCTCCCTTCTTTACATTTTAAGTATTTACATTATTTACAGTATTCGTTTAATCACATTTTCTTTGGATTATTTTTTGTTTGTTGGTTTACCACTAGACTGAATAGAGATTCATACAATAGTTTTTTTCTGGTTTTCAGTGTCGCAAAGTCGTCAATAATGTTTGTTAGTCTAATTTTAAAGTAATGTCGTTTTGGGTGCACAGCAACAACAAGCCATTAAGCTTCTCATCAACGAATGACGATCTAATTTTTGACGATCTAATTAAAGAGTAAACTCTTTTCAAAGCTGAAAAGCTACGTTCAGCTGTGCAGTTCGTCAAAGGTAAGGTTAGAAATATCCTGAGAGCGACCTCCAAATTGGGAAAAGTGGTCTCTAATCTGTTTGATTTTATGTGGGCGTACATATCTTTGATCTTAGAAAGGTTTTCCAAAACCATGTATTGATTGAAATGGTTACATTCCTGGGCAAGGTCTTGTCCATCAATATCGTTCCTGTATACTTCTCCTAACAGTTTATCTTCACAAGCCACCTCTTTGAAATTTTTCTCTTCTAGATTTTGTAAGATCTTAAATATTGTGTCGAGATTTTTATAGGCCTCCCTTCTTTTGAGCTGCGAAGCTATGTTGTCAACAATGGCAATAAACACCCCGGTGTGAAATCTTTCTCGAGATGTTTCTTCCATGCTTCTGTCCTTCTTTTCATCGAGCAATAACTTTCTTTTTCTAACTTTGTCGTATACAGCTTCTTCTTTTTCTGCAAGTTTAATGCTTTGGACTCGACATCATCAAATAAATCTCTTTTTTTTACTCAAAAACGAGGATAGTGTTTCAAGTTCCTTTGTAGCACCAAATAAGTCTAAATCTTGATTTTGAAGAGTCAAACTTGTTCCTTGTTTTATCAACTGTCTCGAGAATTTCGTCCCAGATCACAGTTAATAACGTGGTTTGGAAATTTCCAAGTGTTTTTAGAAACCCAGTGGCTGTGCACTGTGTTTCTAGTGTCTGAGTATCGTCTTTATTTAGCTCATCAAGAGCATCTTTTATTTCATGTTGACTTATTTTTTAAAGCTTGAAGGGCGTCTGCCCTAGCAGACCATCTTGTGTCAGGGGTTTTACCATTAGCTTTCTCTGATCTTTCTTTGATTTTCCTTCGTTACTCTTTTCAATATGCCTTTTTAGGTTGTTCCACCTGTAAGTGGATGCCGAGTCAGCAAGATCATTTTTGCTGTTAATCCTTGCCTGAAGACCTAAGTATATGCCCGACATGTTTGATGCATTGTCGTAATTTTGTCTACGACAGTTATCAACATCCAGCTCAAGTTTCTGAAGTAAACTGAGGGTTGCTTATTCCAAACTTCTAGATTCGTGGCATACACTTGGTAAGAGTTGTATCAGGCGTTCGTTGGCGCAAGCATTGGGCGGAAGTACTACAGCCAATTTGTCTGTGTGCGACACGTCAGGTGTGGAGTCTATGATTATAGAGAGATAGCGAGCTTGCTTGATTTCATTTAAGATTTGTTTCAGTACTTCTTTGCTCATAATATCAATAAATTCACTGCAAATGTCAGACAAAAGGCATGATATAAGGCATAAACCTTTGCCTTTGTTACCATGTGTTGCTATGCGTTTCGCGATAAATAGATCAAATTCACTTATCAGCTCAAGACAGCCTAGAAATAGTCCGTTTGATGATTATGCATGCAGATACAACCACGGCAATTTGTTTTTCCATTTTTTGCGCCCCCCAAAAATGCCAATTGCCTAGCGCCCTAGGCACGTGCCTACCGTGCCTATTCGGTAAAAACGGGCCTGAAGCTTGGGGAAGCCTTTAAAAATCTTGGATATGTTTAATTCTTTGGTGTATACGACTATTTTACGTTCTTTTGAAAGAAGAAGTTTCACTCCTACCATCATTACTGTAACGTTCAGTGTTGAAAATACACAGCAATTAAGGCATTGAATACACAGTAATTTGCAGTGTACTCAAATTAAGTGTAGTTTTATAATAAATACCTGCTGTTCTATTTAATTTCAGGGTCCTGATCAGCATGAATGCTGTATTATTAGTGTCATTTAAATAAACTCTCTCTGTTACCTTCTTCATCACATATATCAGTAATAAGATTACAAATGATAGAGTGTGAATTGAGACTGATTGATCTTTGATCTGTGAATACTAAATCATAGTTGGTGACGAAGAGTGGGCATCGTTCAGACATTGATATACGAGTATTTCAAGGGTTTTGAAATGTCTCTCGCAGAAGTAAGCAGTGGCATTATCCAAGATTTAATTGCGGGGTGGATCAGACAATCTTATTCTAAATTATGAAGGGAGGGATTGACCCCGTAGGGAATTACTGTAAGTGCTACGGTAGGGGCTTTCACACTTCTGTTTAAAGGAAAATGAATGATGAAATATGGAATTAATATTTTTAGTTTTTTTTTTTTTGTTATACATCCTTCAATGCCTCAGAACCACACAGTCGGATTCCCTAAGGAGAACGGCTTGATAGAGTTAGAGCGAGAATATTAAATAAAGGCTCAGATTGAGTTATACTCGTCCAAGCCATTTGCAAGAATTTGATGTGATAACATTGTTACGATGTACATGTTTTAAATGACGGTAATTTTAAAATGCACCGGAGTGGATATTGTACTCGCAAATAAGCCACTTGTGTTCTGTACTTGGGGAAAGTCAAATACACACTCATTAAATAAATTTGAAAAGATTTTAGTAAAACTGTAATTTAAGTCTGTTTCTAGCTATTAAATTTAATATAGAAGTATGTTTTGATATTGAAAGTACAGTTATACAGAGTAAATATTGTAGGTTCGACCCTAATGTGTTAATTAACTATAAAACAACCTCTTCATCAATTTAATGGAACAAATGAGGACAACTCACTCTATCTATTAGCGTTCATGGATCATGGATGTAAACCTCAACCATGAGTTCAGCAAAGTAAAGCTTTCATAACGGGTGACAATATACTGAAACGATCAAAATTTGCTCTCAAATTTGAATGGTATTTCTCTGACTCAGTGCAAAGTTTGCATTATTGTTCTGGAAAGTAGATGAATACGAACGCTAAATATATGTTCTTGGTAGACTTGCTTTATGCTTAAGTTGTCCTGAAATGGTCATGCTATATTGTTATATATCAATAAAATTGCTACAGCTTTCAAGATTGTTACTCTTACCAGTAGTAATCTTTATTAAATCACTTGTACTGAACAACGTGCGTGTTGCTGGAACCGCGTTCACCGATAACACATAACGAAATACTCATACTATTAATGAGTACATGAGGACATGTTGCCCTGAATTTATTATATTTTTTTAACTTACAAAAATATTTTAATGTGAGAAAAGGTTCTTTAATGGGATCTAGAAAGTCGACAATTAATCTATAAACGATTCGTTTTATATTCATAAACAAGGCTTTAGGTTAATTTTGTTTTCTTCAAAAAAATTCAGAATTACCAAGGAAGTACTTTTTAATTGAAACCTTCGAGAAGGTTTTAAAATGTTTTGTTACTTATTTCGTTTTATAATAAATATATTAAAATAATTATAGTAAGTGATTTGCACTATAAGATGAATGGTGTTAACAATAACAAATTATTATTTTGTGATCATTACAATTAATCTATTGAAGGACTAATAAAGCCAGTAAGTAAAATTGAAACAATGTAATAAATTTGGGATCGTGTCAGTCAAAATCGTAGTGCGCTCAATTGTGTACCTGATGAGACAATGAGAATAAATCTTCACCTAGATTACACTATTGTTTGTAATCTTGGTGTCTCTGGTGACGAAACACTGCGTGGAGTTCGTTTTGAGCATCTTTGTTCTTCGTCACCAACTAGAAGAACGACTCCAGACGAACATGACCCCAGATTTCTGAGGTCGTCTGCAACATCATCAGATTTCAGATGCTGTACGTAAGAGGAAGGTGAACTGGAGTTAAATTCAACATTCACA
This sequence comes from Homalodisca vitripennis, assembly GCF_021130785.1. Lineage (NCBI taxonomy): Eukaryota > Metazoa > Arthropoda > Insecta > Hemiptera > Cicadellidae > Homalodisca > Homalodisca vitripennis. The sequence goes on along the minus strand of NC_060210.1, from coordinate 171,065,106 downwards.
TCGAATCAGCCCTTCCCACCATAGATGCTTTATGTGTAGGCTTATATTGTTTAAACTTTTTAACCAACTTCAGTAAAGATAAAGTTTATACAATTCGACCTGTTTCTACGTCAAATCTTTTACGTAAGTCCACCAGTTCCTTCTAAAACTACTGAACTGATTTTCAAGAATCTATTTTAAGTTAGAAAGGGGTGCCCAGGAGTGAGACTTCTTTAATTTTAAGTATGCAATGGTGTATGACCAGGAGATCATTTTTGACGTTTCATATATAAAACAATAATATGGAAGCCAGACAAAATAAATTGGAGAGATCCGAGTTTCTTAAAATTACAACTTGATTTCCCCAGAAATGTAAGAATATATTAGTTTTCATATTTGGCTTCGGGTTGACGATGGAGGCAATATAAAAAATCTGTCCTAGAGTAACAGGACAGGATTGAGTATGGAGATTGGATTTTTTCAAATCACTTAGTTACATCAAAGTTGCTGAGGAGGAAAGCTTCTCAGTTTACATCAGGGTTCCTAATAACGCTTCTCCAGGATACCTTTGGGACATATATGGCGTGGAGCAACGAGTTGAAATAAATGCTGAAATGCTTCTTTTCTGCCTATGGCCATAACGTTCCTAAAAATATGCTACAAACCATTTTGTTGATCACAGTAATGGTCCGACTGATGTTACTGTTAGAGGTAATGTGGAAGTTTCCTGGAGCGATAGAGAAAATTGAGTGCGGTGATTGTAATTTATAAGATTACCATAAATGTGTTCATAGTGATGTTCGTGATGGAGGCTGTTAATCAATCCTAGAACAGTGATATGAGAGAGGGCAGAAATGACAGTTATCGAATAAACAAAAATTATACCAAAAACGTTTGGAGGATTTTTAGGGTGTGGAGATAGTGATGTTATGAAAAACCTCAGTCAAGTTAAGGAGAGTTTTTCTCTTATGTCAAAGATTGGTTTACAGATATAAATAACATAAAGCAGTTAAGGATTTCTGCATATCTTAAACAATTCTTCATATTACATAGATGTCATCGTGACAACTACACACACCAACATGAGCATATAATGTTTTGGAGTATTCTTTATGAATAGATCCTATTATAAATTAAAACTTCAAAAGCGTCTTATGTAGTTTTTATTTTAACTTGAATACCAGTAAAAGCAAACGTACATGTTTCTAAAAGATGTACCGGTGCACAGATATATTAGGCATAACGTTCAACATGGAGAGAAGCGATACTACGCAATGGAAATGAAGGAGGTGTACTCCTTATTCGAGTCTAGGAGCTGGAATGTGATGGTAAAGTCAAATGGTGAGTTGCGACTGATTCAGTATAACTGAATGTTGATAATTCTTCAGAGTAAGCATTACTTATGAGTGTCGATTAAATTTAGTATCTTAAGCGAATAACATTATTATCTTAAGCGAATAACTGTAAGACATTCAAACAGAGAAATACTTTTCCATCCTGGTATCTGAGTAGTTAGCTTCTCAACATCGTATACCCAGGAGTACGGGTTCCAATCCCGATTAGTGTTCGGCATTTCCACAAGCTAATGCATAATCATCTGGACTAACATGAACTATCGTGATAACAGTTCCGGATTAAGGCTTTAAATATTACAAAAACTACACCCTCGAATGTGGAAATGACCTTTAACTTTTAAAGCATAAGACTTCTTAGCAGTACGTAGAGAGTGAGCCATACTATGACACTAGACACAGTCAGGACGATGCATCTAAATTGATACATGCTATGTAAAGGATTAAAGACTTTTAGGAAGTTAAGACTTTACAACTGAAGGAGTAACCAACATTAAAGTATAGTTCGTGTGAGGTTTCATGTAGATCTTGCTCATCTTCCTGGAATTTCATATATTTATGAGCCTGTATATAATCATACATTAACATATTCTACATAAGTACAACTTTGCGAATAATTGTTGCCTTATGTAAGGGTACTAAAACTACGAAACCTTCCGGTGGCGACTTACGTAACGTTACAAGACTGTGGTTGCTTTGAGTTCTACTACATTACTTGATTTCGAGCACAACCCCACTGGTAATACCAAAATGTCTAAGGTTTTATTGAATATTTCAACAATAAAAATTGAAGAATACAACATTGATACGACATATTTAGGCCGGCTAGTATGTTGCTCTCGTAATGCCAAGCACGTAGTCGCCGCGCCGGGTCAATTAATTCCATAGAGCCGCGACCCTCCGTCTAATCTCGGCGGATTTTGCATGTACTGTTCAGTACGTCCATTCTCTTCAGCCGGTGAATCTTCTGTGAACATTCTCATGGCTTATACATGCCATTATTTTGAGAATAAACTAACCTATAGGCTTGCAATTTTGCATGAAGCTTCATTCCTATATAGGCAAACACTGAGTTCAGTAATGGTGCATGTCACACTGTGGGATGTGGCTGAGTGTTATCTAATTTTTATATTGGTCTTCTGGGTAATCGTGATGCCAACGAGAAAATTGCAAAATAAATACATTTGTAAATCAGCTGAGTACAATAATATACAATTTTAACATGTGACATTAACACATTTTGCTTATTCATGCAGTAAGAAGAATAAAATAGAGTGGAAAGTCAATGTTAAAAGTCGGTGACAATATTTGATTTCAGAGCACTCTTGCGTAGTACCCTCCCAAACTCACGGGAACGTTTATTATATAATCACTGCTATTAATGAATGTATCATGTAGCAAGATACCACGAAAATGTATTTAATCTGTAGACGAATTCACGAACGAGTTCTATGATGGTGTATCTAAAACCGTGGAATTTGGTTCAGCGTCATTGAAGCCTACCATTCAGTTGGCTCACACAATTTTCTTTTGTCTGCCAGGAGGATGTAAAACATTTCTTTGTCACATATGATAATTATCTGTCTATTTGTTCGCAGGACATGTTGAAAATGAAATGAGCTTTAGACTTGAATCTTGTTTTGTAAACTCAGCGAAGACTTATGACACGTGGTGTGTCGTACTTCTCCTACTCTGCAACATACAGAACTGTAGAAGTTCATAATGTTAAAAAAATAGTTGTTTTGTGATTTTAAACCTTACAAAATATTACTTTTTATCTCTACAATTTAAATATTTCGTTTTATATTTCTTTACAGAAGTAAAAATGTTGTAACTTCCTTCCTTGATAAAAGAGCTGTAGCCGGAGAGTATCTACGGTTTGATTTTCCCAACTTGAGACCGATTCTACGACCTTTAAAATAGAAAATCTTTGGAAGCTAACAATACAATTTGTAACACAAAAAATGTACTTAACGAGATAGTTTAGTTTTATATATGAATTGTTATAAATGGTTACATTAATTTAATGTGTTTTGTGGAATATTATATTAAATTACTTATATTTAGAAAATATACATTGAATTTGGTCATTGTTTTTAGAAATTAATCTTATGGCCTTTATAATCAAGGCTCATTCAGGCGAGTTTCTTGCTACAAATCTATTTGTGAGATAGACCAGCTGAGTTTTATTATATCTAATATAATAATGTAATAATATATAATATATATCTATATCATAGACAGGTCCAGAAAAAGGCAGATAAAACGATTGTGGAGATCCTTATAGTTGTATGGACAGGGGTGTTAGAATTCATATATAATTATACGTAATTAGAATTCATATATACAAATTTAATATAAACTTATGTTATCTCTGACTTATCAGTTAGAGAATTTGTAAAGGGAATAAGTGCTCAACAAATATGTTACATCCCAAATACAGTAACAATGTACAAGTACAACAACTATGATAGTATATGTATAGTCTATACTGTTGCAAGTGATGTATTAGTAACGGATTTATCAAATGTATATTATATATTTTTACTAGTTAACAGCTGAATAAATGGGAACAGATGCCATCTAAATAGCGATAATACCGTAATTAATTGTAAACTTCCCCAGGATTAGATGGAGTCACATATAGTATGATAAAGAACCTCCCAATGAGTGCACTCTGTATTCTGCTAAATTGTTACAATAATATATGGAACTATAAAGTGGAATTACCTAAACAATGGAAAGAAATTAAAATAATAGCTATTCTTAAACCTAATAAAAATAAAGGTAATGAACAGTCATATAGGCCTATCTCATTAATCTCCTGTCTAATGAAGATCATGAATACAATGATCAAGAATAGGTTTGAGTGGCTAATTAACAAGCAAAAATTAATTCCTGAAAATCAATTTGGATTTCGGAAGAAGCGTGGCTGCTCAGATTATTTACTTACCTTAACCACAGATATACAGGTTGCGCTAACTCAAAGAGAAAATGTTATTGTTGCAGCACTTGACATTTCAGGTGCTTATGATAATGTAGCTATTCCACTCCTACTGAGAAAATTATACATGCAAGGTATACCAACAAAGTTTATACATCATTTTAGTAAATGGCTCATAGGAAGAAGTCTACATCTGATTCTTCCAAATGAAACAATTACCAGACATGCCTACAAAGGTTTGCCTCAAGGAAGTGTAATAAGTCCTCTTCTTTTTTCATTGTACGTCTCTGATTTAAAGAACATCCTACCTGAAGAAATACAGACAGTACAGTTTGCTGATGATATATCTCTTTACACTTGTCATAAGAACTATGACACAGCATTCAACAATATGCAAATTGCACTCAACAACATTGTTAAAAGCTTTGATAAACTATATCTTGAGCTTAATGCCACCAAAAGTAATATTACAGTATTTTCAAGTAAAAGAAATAATGATAATGAAACAGTACGGATATTTTTATGTTAATGGTCACAAAGTAACACCTAAAAATACTATCAAACTGTTAGGTGTGACAATAGATAATAAACTGTCATTTTCAGATCATATAAATAACCTATGCAACCAATGTCAAAAAGACTTAAATATCCTTAAACTGTTAGCATGTGGAAGACAGGGATCTCATCCGGACTTCATAATTAAAGTATACAGAAGTCTCATACTGGCTAAACTGGATTATTGTAGTTTTTTGTTTGGTCATGTATCTGCAAAGTTACTACATAAACTTGAAGTTATACAAAATCAAGCCTTGAGGATAACCATGGATGCATTTAAATCTACACCTATCATAGCTTTACAAACCGAAACCTCTACATTACCATTAAGTATGAGGCGTACTGCCATTGCAGAAAGAGTCATATACAAAATAATATATGATGAAGAACATCCAGCACACTATAAAATTAATTATCTCAATCTATTAATCAGCATGTCAAGTTATTGGAAGAATAGGAAAATCCCTCTGTATATAAAAGCCATAATAAGATTGGTGAAGTGGATCATAATTACTTTGACCATAAACTTAAAATACCAAACCACTGGGATTTAGACTGTCCAATTTTATTGACTAATCCAAATGTAGTATTTAATACATTAATAAATAATGAAAGTTACAGTAAAAAGACCTGTAATGCGGCGGTAATCCATCAGGGAATAAATAGAATGTTTGTAACAAAATATAAAGATTGTTTGGCAGTTTTCACAGATGGTTCAAAATGCAATGAAAAGGTTGGAGCTGCTGTTTATATTCCATCACTACAAATAGAACACAAATTTAAGCTAAGCCAGTATATGTCGAGTTACTCTGCAGAAATATATGCAATTTATTTAGCAGTTGAGTTTGTTCTACCATTAAATGAAGTCAGCATAGTTATATGCACTGACTCTTTATCAGCCATCATGGCATTGGAAAACTGCAGTAAGGGACATAAAGAAAATGGTATTATCATGATGATTTTTAAACTGTTGGTGGAAACACAGAAAAGAATATATATTCAGTGGATACCTGGACATATAGGAATCCATTATAATGAAAGGGTGGATAAATTAGCTAAGGAAGCAACTAATGATGGAGTGGAAACACAATACCTGCCAGTACCTATTGATGATTTTAAAGCCTTCCAGAAAAAATTTTATGGTTTACAATTTACAAACCTCTTACAACAATCCTCAAAAGCTGGGTGGTTTAAACAGATACAGAGCCAATTTACAAAATACCCATGGTTTAAATCATGTAATTTTAGCAGGTGGGAAATCATTAATATCAGTAGATTGAGGCTTGGTCATGGCAATGTAAATTCATGTCTATACAGAATAAAAAAATACTTCACTCCGCTATGCCTAAACTGCACAATGGCTAAGATAGAGACAATGGAACATGTTTTGCTGGAATGTCCCAAGTACTCTTATGCCAGGCAACTTAGTTACAAGAAAGTAAATCAATCAAGATACAAAGCCAATCAACAGAATTCGAATATTATATTAATCGATTTGCTGCGAAAAGCAGACACTCAAATTTATAAAGAAATTAATGATTTTTTAAAAATAGTAAGTAGAACCATGTAAATTTGATTAGGTTGTGGAACACTTAGAATACATGCAGTGGCAGTGAAAAATATCAAAATCACTATCATATAATCCAATCAAAGAGATTTCCTTAGTTTTTCCTTCTCCTAACTAACCATAAAATTACACAGAACATGTTAGAAATTATGGTTCTAGGGTATGGATTTTACTCTACATAACCTTCATAGAAAACAAACAAAATGAAATAAGCATCTGATAAGCTAATAGCAATATAGTAAATTACAAAAAAAGAAGAAAATAAAAAACACATGAATTGGAAAATGCAAAGACTAACTAATTGTTCATAGCTTGGCCAGCAACCATAAGGTTCATATGTAAAAAGTGAATACGGCAAATAACTAGAAAGAAGACATAACAAGTGTACTATGTGGCCGCATTATAAGATTATAAAGGCCAGCCAACAGGCAAAAAGAAAAAAAAAAAAAAAAAAAAAAAAAAAAAAAAAAAAAAAAAAAAAATTGTAAACTGTCAGTAGAACATACTGTGAAAGAGAAAGGGCATTTGGTATTATCCAGTGGCCACTATTTTTGGAGTTTTTCTTGCATGACCTAAGAAACTACATTATTAGAAATAGCACATTTTATTTGAGTTACTGCAATATAAATCTGTATAACAACTTTTAACAATCAATCTTTATGAGTTATAAATATCTGATTAAATTAAAAATAATGTTTAACTTAATCTAATTTTCTATTTTTATCGTTAATTCGTAATAAAGATTTTAGAAGTGAAGGGTTGACCATAAGTACTGTATATACGTATTCGTATACACACAGTAGGAAAAAACCAATAACTGTGAATAGCAAATGTTTATTATATGGTTAGAAAATATTTTAATGCTTTAGCAAGGATAATTTTGTTTAACAGCAGGTTTATATTTTGATATACTTTGGAATATTCATATCAGACTTTATAGTAGGGTTGACTGGAAATATACTAGTTAATTAGCCTTCTATTATTTTTAAACTTAGAGATTTCAATTTCCTGCTTTATAATTTAGTTTTAATGTGGTTGTGTATTTTTTAAGAAATCCGGTAATGATTGTATTTATTACTAATCCTTCCAAGGTTTGATTTCTCTCGAGAAACAAGGATTCTTCTAATATTCTATCTATTTAAGAATTTGCCGAATTTTAAACTTTGTATTACAGTTTACGTTCAGAGCACACAAACTTATTTATTTATAATCTCATCTAAATTTACATTTATGTGTCATTTACTTACATTTATGTCCTTATAAGTAGATTTTTGTTTTTATAAACATCAGTGGTAAATTAATCGATCGCTTTATGTAATTCAGTTACTATAGCGGTTGTCGGAGGCTATAACACATATAGAGAAAATTTTGTGGTTTATTGGACATTTTCGCCTCAGTTATATACACGTGAACGTAAATGTGCTCAACCAACTCTCCAAACTTTAAATTTGGAAAGAGTTGCGACTATGAATATGATGGTAGTAGCCATCTCATCTGCAAGAACCAGAAGTGCAAGAAAGTTACATCTATAATACTGTTCTAAAGTATAACTAATGTAATAAATTCCGGAAAGCACTTGCGTTTAAAGTATTAAGTTTCCCTCCCCGTTCTTCTGAGAATTGAAAAAGACTAGTCAGTTGATTCAGTGTGATTACTTTCGAAACCAAGTAAATTCAAAATTCGTCATTCTAAATTCAGTCTTTCTACCATGTAATGCCAGTAGCGTATTCAGAGAGTACGAGAGGACTCCCTCCTTAGTTTACTTGAAGAGAATAATGGAATATTTCTGACAAGGATACTATTTTGCTTATGAACTTAGCATAAACCAAAATTTGAAATTGTATGAGTTTATAGTTATTAGAACTAAAATTTCTGTATCACTGATTTAGAAGTAATACGTTTGTATTGGTTGCTTTCTTCCGATCACCCTAAGACCGAATGAAACTCCTGTCGTTGGAGAAGCATCGGTCACGCGGCGCGGCGGTGTGCTGACTAAACCCAAACTAGATCGAGGGGTAGTGGTTGTGGGGGGTGGGGGTGGAATAAGGTCTTACACAGACTAAGTTTTTATCTCGGGCCGTCCCTGATTAAACTAGTATTAATTGTACGGTATTTCTTTACAATAGTTCAATTATTCCGTAATATATTTGTAATTAGCACAATGCACTGCTTGCATTTCTTAAATGGATTCCCTGTGTGTAATTTAGGTAGGGTGGTTGCATTTTGTTTCTTTGCTATAGCTCTAATCGTTATCCTAATATACGTTTAGGACACTAGCTGACTCCCCCTGTATATGGATATAAACATTATTTCCTGACATTTTTTTTTTTTTTTTTTTTTTTTTTTTTTTTTTTTTTTTTTTTTTTTTTTTTTTTTTTTTTTTTTAGCGTTGGGGTATTGGGGTGGATTCACAGATCCTCACACGTCAATCTGAGCTTATTGTGTGCCCCTTTGATGTTAGAGGGGTAAGCCTATCTTTGTGCCCTTAATTAGGCTAAGAAGCTTTTCCCCGATACTAGCATCTGGTTCGTCGCCTGGTTGTTTTATCACCGAAAAGAGCCCTTCTCCTTGCTCTCTCCCAGTCTCTCACAGTCCAGTATTATGTGCAGTCTCTTCAGACTTATTGCAGAGTCTACACTCCGAGTGCTCAGTAAACCTAGAGTGTTTAGGTGTTTCCTGAAGTGGCCGTGTCCAGTGATCAAGGCAATCACTTGCTTAACCCGATCCCATGCCCAGCCAAGCCCCATCAGCCAATGTGGTGAAGCCGGAGCTATAATCACAGCAAGCAGTCTTTTGCCGAGTGCTTGTCCTTGGTGACTCTGCCACCGCAAGCGGTGTGTCTTCCTGGACCGTTTGTTTATACTTTGGTAAGCGGCTGACTTGCTTATACCACAACTCGGTTCCTGGACCGGTGTAGTATGGCATGCTTGTTCCGCTTTTGGCAAGCCTGTCGGCGCATTCGTTACCACCTATGCCTGTGTGGCCCGGTACCCAACCAAGACGCACAAAGTTGCGTGATCCAATGTTTGCAGAGAGTGTTAAAGCACTCCCACACAAGCTTGGATGTAATGCTGTTGGAGTCAAGAGCTTTAAGTGCTGCCTGACTGTCTGACATTATACAGATGTTCTTTCACCCTTGGTACCCTCTGGTAAAGGCCTAGGTTGGCCACAGACCAGGATACCATAGATTTCGGCTTGAAATATGGAAGCAGTTCCGTCCCAAACCTGCCGCAAAGGGCAGTTCTAGTGGATTGGACTAAACACTCCATATCCAGTTCTGCCCTTAAATAAGCGAGCCGTCCGTGTACCAGACAAAGCTCTTTCTTATTGTTGGGATGTTATCTTGTGATTTCCACTCATCTCTGGAGTAGAAAGTCAACAGAGAATGGCTCCTGACATTAAAAATAAAAATGAATGAATGGAATTAGACATTTTGTTTGTAAAGATTTTTGTGCCGAGAATACACAATGTATTTTGTGATTTTAGTATAATAACTCAGTTTTAATAAAGGCAGAATCCAGACGGTAATTTAACACTTTGATGATCCATATAGCCTTCCACTAGGTTGCTTCCACAGCCAGTGATTAGGTCCGTGCATACATCTAGGTGGGTTATTAACAGATGTATACAAATGTAATATTAGCCTGTTGTTCACATCAAAGGCACTTTTAGGAAAGAGTACAATATCTCATCCCTTAAGTTAACGAATGAATTAAAAATAAAATTGATTTCCAGATAGAAATATAATTACAATACTATTGACCTTTTACATAACAAAAAAAATCAAATAATCACATATTATAAAAATAAATCATAACATTACAACGAAATTATGCTATTTGTTTATTACAGTAATACATAACAATATTAAAAACAGATAGAGGTACATTGGCAGAAGCCTGTGCGCAGGTTTTGATTTGCATAAAAATTAAACACGTGTCTGAAGATTGATTAAAAGTGTAATAAATGACAAAGTTGATAATGATACAATTATCAATTAAAAGAATGAATACGTTAATAATTATATTATGGGATTTATTATTTACTAAATTTTTAAGGTACGGTAATAAAAGAAACTGGCGGGATGAACTGTGTTTAATTGAAAATGAGATGATGGATGGGAAGTATTGTAATAGTTATGTCCTAGTGGTGGAGTGGGACGGACTGAAGACGCAGGGTCGCGGCGAGCGTGGTCGGTTGAATAGCTAGGGCGTTAACTACCAATCTAAATAGTTATAATAGCATGGGATGGCCAGCGGGCGACCTAATTCAGTAGCCAATGCTTTCTGTGAGCCACCGCTACAATGGATTACGAAAGCGAAGGAGGTATTTATGAGTTAATTATGACTTTATTATGGTATCTAGTTTATAATTCTCAGTATTAATAGATAATCTTGCACTCGGTCCGTCAATCAAATATTTAAAATGTAAAATATCAATTTCATATAATTGATTTGTCTATTTGGATAAAAATAAGTAAAAGCAGTCACGTGGTTGCTGTCGACGATCTTTAAATATTTTACACAAGGCAATTGCACAATAAGTACCACGACGTAAATTATGCTAAAATAGCATATGTGTGAACTCATTCATCACATTTTTCTATTGAGTACTAAAACTTAGATATTCAAGATTTTACTTTACATAAACATACAGCGTAACGTGTACCGAATTGTTAGACAGTGTTAAACCTAAATTAGATTTTTCCAAGCGCGGTATTATATTTAAAATTTAAGCTTTTGCAAATAATATTCTGCAGGCAAGATTTATCTTTGTCAAAGTAGTTTTCCAATTATTGTCTACGATTACGTTAGAGTTGTTGTATTTGTGTCATGAAACACAAGTTACTGACTTTAAAGATTATCGGTTATAAAGACAGATTTGGTTTTGTTAGTACCTACGCATAGGCAGAAACCCAAATTTTTATTCTTAGAAAAATGAATTTTGTAGGATATGGCTAAGTTACAATAAATTACTGTTAATCTGAACATATACATGCTGTACTTTTATATCCAGTACAGATACAACCACGTTAAACATTTGTCAATCATTACATCTAAAATTGCATTATCTGTTCATTGAAGGAGCTTCGTGATGTGAACTTACAAGAAGGTGAAAACTGCGTTAACGCTCTCCAAAAAGAAACGAAATTTATTTTGTTATCCAAAAAAGGACTTTATCATAAATAATTCAATTAATGTGGCTTTTATCAAATTATATTTTTATACGCTAAACAACCAAGTTACAAAACGATGGCAGCAAAGACAAATAATTCAAATTTGAATAAAATACTTATAGCCGAAGACAAGCCGGGATCAATAAATAAAAATAAAAATTACAGTTGAAACTTGAATAACTTCAAGTAGAAGAATAAGAATGTATTTTTTATTTTAAACAATTCCTTTCTTGAAAAAAAAAACACACAAATTTATAAAACATTTCCAATATCGCAGCAATTGTAAATCACCAAGTTCTGTGGGTTAAAACAAACGCGCTCTGGTTACACTGATACGTATCCACAGAACAATAGTGAAGTAGCTGTTATTAGCTTAACTGTAGATCGCAGTTATCTAGGAGGTCTACATAAAATGACGTGAAGTATTTAATTCAACTCATAACTGAATAATGTTTAATTGATTAACTGATACATACAACATTCTGGTATTCACCTACTTACAAGAACACAACATCAAATAGACAACATTTTCTCCGAAACCATATCCTCCTATCCCTCTACATGCTTAAGAATTATACATTTCCCTAAATTGTGGCTATACAGGCTAATTCTTCCCGTATGATATACCATTCCTCTCCGCTTACTTCACCTGGTGCGTAAAACATTTCTTAGTTAAATACTGGCATGTGATTTTTAGTTTCAAGTGCATTTTATTTATAATAACAGAGGCAAACATTTTAAGATCCAAAGTTACTATCAACATTGATATCAGTGGTAGATTTGGAGCTGAACGTACGAGTAAAACTTGCTTAGTGTTATTTTAATAAACACAACACTCATACTTAATTTTGAAATATTCTTCATCAATTTCACATACAAAATGTGATTATTGAGTATTTTTCCAACACTTTGATTTTGCAATGTACCGACATATGCGTCAAAATAAGTTTTACGACTAACAATTATTTTAAATGTTTTTTCACAGATCCGCAGAGTTTTTCTTTTTAATAAATATAACTGGCTATTATTTGTAACTTCGTACTAATAGATCTGCGTCTAACAGGAGATAATGGGCAAATCCTTTTTAAGATTACTTACCAATCATCACTGGAAGAGATCTTCTAATACCACATTCGCTTTTTATTGTCCTAAGGTGAAAAGACAATTTCTAAGAACGGGTCGGAGCCTCGATTTTGAAGAAAGCACCGCCCATTTTCAATGAGCAACCATGGAGTAACATGAACGTATTATTTATCAATGGAAACATTTTCATAACTTTTTCCTCCTATACAGTAGTTGGTGTTGAACTTGTTACCAATAACGTGTAGTTATTGAACTGATGCGGACGTGGAGTGGAATAGCAACTTTTCTCAGAGGCCAACATATTTCAGCAATTTCGTGACAATCAGTTGACATCTGTTTTCATATCTGCTTAATAATTTATTGATTACACTCTGGGTTGTGAGTAACACAATAAACTGTGGAAAACTATTTGGAAATTATTATTTATAATTATAAATAATTATTAATTATATTATGTTTCATTTACACCAGATTGCAACTACCAAAGTGCATACATCTGAGATTCCAGTTCATGGCATTTCTATAATTATTTTGTAAGATTTCAGTTGTTTCTAATTTAAAAGACCAGCGAGGATCCCAACTGTGAGGATAATATACAAACACCTGCCATTATCCCGGATTCTTACATTATAGCAAATTTCCAGGCACTCTTGACCCAACATGGGGGGTGGGGGGGGGGGGGGGTGGGGGGGGGGGGGGGTGGGGGGGGGGGGGGGTGGGGGGGGGGGGGGGTGGGGGGGGGGGGGGGTGGGGGGGGGGGGATCCCCATACAGTTAATTAGTTTTTAGTAATTAGTTTTTAAAGTTTTTTACATGTTACAATGTGGATTACATCAGCAGTTAAAATATTATGAAATTAATTTATTCCTTTTTAATCGGTCATTGTATATTTTCAGAGTGAGAGTAATTTTTAAGTTCCTAGTGTAAACGTGTGTTATTTTTAAAGGAATTTACCATGTGGTATGTATGTACGAAGTTTCGTTACGTTAGTTTTGCTAATATTAACCTTATGTTTGTTTTTGACACTATTTTATCGTTTGTTGAAAGTTACATTCAATATTTGTATGCTTTATTTTCAAATTTATTTTTATCCATACCAGAAACGAGATTTGCGTTATTAACCTATTGTTATTGTCCTTCTGAACAAAATAATATTAGGTTGCAGGTTATTAACATGACAAATAATGAATTTTAGAACATAGAAGTGGAACTACCTTTCTTGCAAGATACTAGGAAGTTATGGTTGGATGAATTTACAATATTTATATTTTATCAAGTTGCATTTCGTATAAAGGAGTAATTATGGCCAGAGGCATTCATGATCAGAACATTTAGAATTTTACTTTTTACTGAGAGGTACTAGCTCTATGGATGTTTATCTTATGTCACCATCATCGTGGGGTGCCCGCAGTTCGTGCTGATGGCCGGAGGCTCTTGTGTCAGGCTGATATTCGAACTTTTATTCTTAGAAGGTCTAAATTAACAAAAAAAATTTATTTGGATAAAATTTCCCTGATCTCAACACTATTGTTATTTTACTTATAGACAGATGGAGTAACGGCTGACTCAGCAGCAACCACTACGGGATTGATTAACAATCATAACAAGATTACGTAATGCCTATAGAACAATGAAATATTACTCTGCATGAGAAAAAGTAGTTCCACTTTTAATGTTCTATAACTTCGTTATTTGTTATTCCACCCATTGAAACCTCATATTGTTTTGTTCAGGACGATAGCAATAGGTTAATAATATAAAACTCATCTTTTGCCACTTCAGCCAATAATTTCACATTAACATTTTTTTTTTCTAAAACCTTGCGTATTCATCCAAGAACCTCTGGTACTTTTCACATAGTCATCAAAATAATAATCCGCACTTTTTTATGGATGGACAACATTGAATTTTTTCAATCTGGCACTATAAAGGTTAAGCATTTCTAGAGCAGAGTACGATAAGCGGACTCAGTTTTTATATAGCTTATTACAATCATCGATACTTTATATATTGAATAATAGAACTATCAATTAATTGATATCAACATATCTAAAATACTAAGTTAAAAGTCACATGTTTCAAATTAATAGAAATAGGTTAAACAATTTATATGCAATGTCATAAATTATAAAGGAACCATGACCATTAATCAAAGATAAAATTAAGAAAGGTGATAATAAAAATTATCCTTTTTTTAAATAATAAAGAAAACGTAACAACAAAACAAACATCTTGAAATATCAGAAACATTGTAGAACATAAAAAAAACTTGAACCACTTTTCACGTGTGAAGCAAAATTAGGTGTTGTACATACGTGTAGGGGGTCACGCGGCCTTTTGTGACCGTGATTCAACCTCCTGATAACGTCAACGATTACACTACCTTCTTTGGAAATGTAAATAAAAAATTATACTGAAATGAGCAGAATTTTGACACAAATGAACAATATTTTTCTTAATTTTAAGCTACAGATTAATTAGTTGTTATCGGGTTGAGACGAGTGTCTAACGAAAGAAAAATAGCTCTTGAGATAGTACCTATCAGTAACATATATCAAATTCTAGAGGGGCTGATCAAGAATATAAATTGAAAAGTAATGCAAAGAAATTTATGTGAAGTGTAAAAAACGTAATGAATCATATAAAAACCTAATATTAATAGATAAATGGACAGGGGGGGACTTTAATAAGTGGCCTACACTCATTATTTGGTTGTTTTTGTCGAATTGTTCGATATACTATCCAACTTTGATATGAAAAAATCTTACACAATAAGAGTTATAATAAATTACCGTAAAAAGAAGAATCTCGTTTATTACAATTTTAAAAACATAAATTTAACACTAACATTACAAAACAACAAAACCAACTAAGGCCTAGATTTACAAATCAAATAAACCTTACAATATTTATAACTTGGCCAGCTTGATAGCAATGAGTAACAGCTTTTGTGAAATGGAGGAATGAATTCTCCCCATGGGTTACCAGAAGCCAAACGTACATGTTGAAGCCACTTAAACTAATCTTGTCACTTGTGTGAAATATCTCACATATTTTTCTCATATTCATCCCCATTTTCATCTCAAAATATTGGTTACTTCTTGCTGTTTATTTTTTACATTAAAACTGGTATAAGTAATAAGGTGAAATCATATGCTAAGTTAAATAAATTGTAATATCGAATTATGCCTTAGGATAAAAACATCAAACAATTCATTAAAAACAACCGAAGGTAATTATCATATTAACGGCCGGGGCGGAAAAATACGAGTTTTGCGTTAAAAACTTATTGGAATCGTCATATAGAACAAAAAAGTATAAGGTTTGATGGGGTGGAAATGAGAAATAACGAAGTTCTAGAAAATGAAAAATTAAATAACTTTTCAGTAATATCTCCATGTTCTACATCCACGTCTAATGTCACGTGACCTTTTGTGGCCAATGATTGAACCTCGTGATGACGTCACCGGTTGCGCCGCCATCTTTGCAAACGTAAATGAAAAATAATACAGAAATGAGCAGAATTTTGATAAAAATAAATGTTTTTCTTAATTTCGAGAAAAAAATTAATTACGAGTGCCTCCGGCCGAAGGCATTAATTACCGAAGGTGCATAAATTAATTACCGAAGGTGCTGCCGAAGCCCGCGCTGATGTCAATAAAAGAAAAACATCCCTCGAGATAGTACCTATCAGTAAAATATAAAATACTA
The DNA here is from genome assembly GCF_021130785.1 of Homalodisca vitripennis. Classification (NCBI taxonomy): domain Eukaryota; kingdom Metazoa; phylum Arthropoda; class Insecta; order Hemiptera; family Cicadellidae; genus Homalodisca; species Homalodisca vitripennis. Next base: position 171,048,740 of record NC_060210.1, on the reverse strand, counting down.
GAGGGGCTGATCAAAAATATAAATTGAAATGTAATGCAAAGGCAATTATGTAAAGTTAAAAAACTAAATAAATCATGAAAAACTCAAATATATAGATGGATCAGAGAACACATACCATTAGTGTGTTGGCGGATACAGCTGAGCAGCAGCAACAAAAAAGTCGTCTATCACAACGAAACGACAAAGTCTCCCGGTTTAAAAACACCACTCGACCGCACGACGAACACATACACTCATTTTTTAAAATTCCATGTTCAATTAAAAAAGAAATAATTTCGTTTTGGTTAAAACGTAAACTCTTTACGTGCCCTACGAAACACTCCGACACACACAATTCACTAGGGTTGGTTGAACTAGTGGATGGTTGATTCATCATTGTAAACGCACTCACTCAATCCGACCTACTGAACACGATATCTTGTGTAGAACTGACCCATGCCCCGGAGAACTCAGATAACAGGTACGTTATCAGGCTGCTATCAGTCCCGGCCGCAGATAATATTCAAGTAAACAGATTATCCAGACACAGCACACAAACTGAACATTAAAACATTAGGAACTTAACCACTTATCAATATACCCCCTAAAATCATGTTATTTGTCATTTGCACCCCATAGTACTATATATATTTTTTGTTCAGGAGGGTGAGCAGAATACGTTGGTAACGTCAAATTCGTGATTTGCCGCCCCGGCGTTTAATCTTACTGGTACGCAACCGAATAACAAGTGTAGGCCGCTTATTAAAGTATATACATGGACAGTAATAGGGAATATTCACCATTAAAATGAAATGACAGTAAATTACTATTGGTTGATTATATCAATGGATATATAATAATTAAATATCGTTTGATAATTTCGATATATATATAAAAAACCAGATCCGCTTATCATTTGTACTCTACCCCATTTCTAGCCTATTCAATAATCAATAAAGATAAAGTGGGTCTTACCCAGTAATCTAACTTAGTTTCATAGGAAATAGAGTACACCTACGCCTGACATCCAGACCCTGAGATTCACCAATAATTCTTAAAAAAGGCAACCTAGAAAATCTACTTACTTGTTTTGTAGTTCAGGGACAGTATACACTCTTTTCTGACAGTACTGAACAACCTCCGAAAATAACAGTGCAAAACAACTTAAGCTAACCTCACCTCTGCCTTTACTAAGTGATCTATCTAAAATACTTGTTTTAGGTCTAACAAGTGAGATACTGATGCTGTTATTAGAATTCATCCTGCACACTCTTCTTGATTCTCTAACCTTAAAACTATGACAGGACTTTAAAAACAAAAGTAACAATCACAAAAATGTCTTGTTGGCAAATTTGCACATTCAAAATATGTTAAATATATCACTGTTCTATTTTATCAAAGCAAACATCTTTTTATAAAGAGCAATACATTCTAGACAATACACATCCTCCAACCCATTTGATGAAGAATTGAAGTAGATGTTGATTAGATTGACACTTGACAGTTCAATTCAGATTCAGCTTTTTTTGTATTGAATATGTAAAAAATGATGAACTGTGATTTTGTACGGCGTTACTATAAAGAATGAAAAAATACAGATTTAAGCGTCGCCTTTCACCTAAAGAAGAGTGTCAGTGTTCCACAGAACCACTACACCAAATACCTCAATAAAAATCAGTTATATTTTTTTTTATTCTTTCGACAGCAGATACCCAATGGCATTTAACAATAGCTATAAAATTGTGGATTTCATATAAAACATAACATAAACGAATCAATACATCATTAGAGTTTTATCAGATGTCCTCAGGGATCGCATCTGGGCCCCTTTCTCTTCGGCATATTTATGAATGTGTTATTACCACGAACTTCCTTATGTATGCTGACGATGTGAAGATTTTTGAGAAAGTCCCCACTAACCTGGGACACGAAGCACTGCAAAATTCCCTGAACAACATTGGAGACTGGTGTCGTGCGAACGGAATGGAGTTGAATGCGACTAAGTCCGTTGTCTTATCCGACAAATGTGGTGCTAATACTTTCACCAATGAATATTCTTTAAACAACACTTTATTGAGAAAAGTGGATAAGGTCAAGGATCCGGGGGCAATTATGTTACCTTCTTTCAGCCCCAGAGAACACATTCTACAAATAATCGCAAGAACTAACGTTATTGGGGTTCATATTTAGATCCACGAAACACGTTTCAACTCACCATACACTCTTGTAGTTTTATATAAGTATCTGGTTCTCCCTATTCTGGAGTATGGATCGGTCATTTCAACCCTACCAACGCCCTTACCAGTTCAACCATACCGACCAACTACAGAGTATCCAGGGGCGCTCCATCAAGATTCTTGGCTCCAGGTTGGGTTTCACCTACCGCACAACTCCTATAAGCGAAGTCGAGAGTCAATTTGACCTCCTACCTCTACATAGAAGACGTCAGCTCACGGACTTGGTAACTCTTTTCAAAACTGATGAATGGACTGCTTGACTGCCCTGGTCTCCTCGGTGATATTGACTTCCCATCTCAAGAGGAACTTGTTCGATGACCATCTTCCGTAGACACTACCATCCTACTACGTTTACCACAGCGGCCTCTACAGACTTCTTAGAACTGGAAGTGATGCTGCTCCACACGTTGACTTCTTCAATGAGACTGTCGCATCATTCAGAAGAAAACTTCTGTTGGGTGAAACGCTTCCAATGAGGCAAGGCGAAATCAAACAATGAGGCAAGACAAAAACAATGAATTGAAAAACATTGATTGATGAATAGAAATTTACAACAGATTGAATGGCTATTATAAAATTAATTACGTTTTGAAATTGGTCGTTGTTAAATATAAAATATTAGACGCTCTTCACGCCTGTTTCTGATTTTTGAAAAACGAAACCTTGTGGGAGTTCAAATTGTATTAACTATTTGATTAATTTGTTTTAAGTACTATAAGTGTACATTTCAGTATTTTATTCCTGTATGTTATTTAATTATTACTGTTTCAATACGTATGTTTTAACTTATTTATAATAAACCAAATTATTATGCTTTATGTAAAACTATTACATTTAATTCAACCGTATCCATCTTACAGAATGTTTCAAATGATTGGTCTCGCTTAGTATGTTTTATTCCAAAGTCATCAATGCACCTCTTTTGTAGTATGCTAGACGAATATGGGGTGGAACAGTAAAAATACAATATACACACTATAAACTAATTTATCTACTAAATAGAGTTGTTAAATGTTTTTAAGGGGGGGTCGGAACGAATTTTCGTCAAAATTATCGATTTTTAGATTTTTAGCTATCTAAATTCCTCTACTTTTTAGCTTTAATTTGATACCAAAATTACTGTTATTATTATTATATTTATTTTTTTATGAGACATTTTATTACAGTATGCACCGTAGTTTTTTCGTGGCTCCACCACGCCGACTGGGCTTCAATATAGTACTCACTCTAAAACTGTTACGAAAGATTTTTTTTGTTATTATAGCTGTGTTGGCAACACTTCATCACGTGATACACTTTGGTTGTGTCAGTCAGATGTTCTGTTTATTGTTTGTCTGACTTGTTTGGTTATGTTTGTGTTTGTAATGTTGTGACAGTGATTGTTTATGCTTCAATGGTGAAATTTAGTTACCAAAGTTATTGAAAGTGGTTGTAGTTTATATTTTTATTTGAAATGCCTCGCGTACCTAGTAAGACATTTAAAAAACGTAAAAGTTTATTCAGTGGGGTACCAGCTTGGAAGACAAACAATGGAAGTGGTGGTGATACTTCTGCTAGGCCTAGTGTTAGCTCACCAATGTCACTGAACTTACGCCTACTCCTGGACCAAGTGATGATTGTAATCTAAATAAACAGAGCACATCAGGGAAAAAGTTAGTTAGTAGTTTAGATGAGTATGAGCAATACATAAGTATGAGTAACAATTGTAGTAATGATATTGTAAACTTGCTGAGTTTTGAGAAGTTGCTTTTAGACATAGCGGTTTGCTCTCAATGCAATGGTTCACTTTCACTTCAAACAAGTAACAGAGTAGGCCTATCTGTGACAATTGAAATAAAGTGTAATGAGTGTGGATTTTCTGTATCATCTAGTAACAGTGAAAAATTAGGAAACCGTAGATCAGAAGTAAATGTTCGAGCAGTTTATGCTTTTCGCTGTATTGGGAAGGGGGAGCAGGCAGCGAAGACATTTTGTTCAGTTATGAACTTACCAAAGCCTCCTTCTTTCAAGGTATACAACAAACCCCTTGCAGCAACAGCAAAAGAAATTTGTGAAGAAGAAATGAAACAAGCAGCCACAGAAGCTGTGGTTGAAAATGATGGCGATATGAATATAACTGGTATTTTTGACGGAACCTGGCAGCGCCCGCGGCCATGTCTCACACAACGGTGTTATTACTGCTATTGCCGCTAATACCGGGAAAGTAGTAGATGTTAGGGTATTTAGCAGATTTTGTAGGTGCAAAAACAGACTAAATCAACAACATGAAGGTAATTGTGCTGCTAACTATGCCGGGACAAGTGGTGGAATGGAGGTGGCCGGTGTTGTTGACATGTTCAGGAAATCAGAGGCTACTAGGGGTATCAAATACAGATATTACTTAGGTGACGGCGACAGTGCTGCATTCCCAACCATTCAAAAGGAAGCCCCTTATGGCCCAGAGTATGTAACAGAAAAGTTAGAGTGTATAGCTCATGTTAGAAAACGTATGGGCACCAGGCTCCGAACTCTAAAGACTAAAATAGGGAAAAAAGATCTTTCCGATGGTAAAAAGATAGGAGGGCCGTGGTCGCTTGACTAACTCTGTTATAGATGAAATACAGACATATTATGGTCTGGCAATTATGAGGAATACAGATAGTTTGCAGAAAATGAAAGCAGCAGTCTGGGCGACTTACTTTCATCTTGTTTCATCTAACGCTGAACCTGCTCATGCACTATGCCCCAATGGACCTGATACATGGTGCAAATTCAAGAAGCTATAGCTGAGGAAAAACCATACAATCATAAGGACCACACCCATCTGCCTCCAATTGTTATGGATGAAATAAAGCCTATTTTCAGGGATCTCTCTCAAGAGCATCTGCTGCGTAAGTGTCTGCACGGGGGGCACGCAGAATCCTAGCGAATCCCTGAACAGTGTCATCTGGTCTCCGGGTTCCTAAAGCAGTTTTTTGTAATGAAGAATACCTTGGAACTAGGAGTGTGTGAAGCAATAGCTACTTACAACCGTGGTAATATTATAAAGTGTAAAATTTTACACAAACTTGGAATCAATCCTGGGTCAAACTGCATCCGTGTCATGAAGGAGCTTGACGAGGTGCGGATAAAAAAAAATCGGATAAAGCTATGCAAGAAATTGAAAAACGGTGCCGTAAACAGCTCAGCATTGCCAATAAGAGGTTAGAAGATGTTTTATGAAGATATGGAAGACCCTGACAACCCTTCCGATGGAGCAGGCATGCACTAAGGTAGGTTTTTTCCGTTTTTCATAATAAAGTTGGTTTTTTGGCGTTTTCCGAAAAGTAGATTTTTTTACATTTAGGTACACATATATCAAAAACTACTAAAGATATCCAGTTAATTCTTTTTTTGTTGTGTTCCCCACACTTATATCTTTGTTTTAAGCGATGGGTTTTATGATATTCCTATTTTTAAATTTGTCATTAAAAAAAATAATACAAATAACATCCGCAAATATTTTAATGACTAATTAAAAAAAAAGATTTTTTTGGGAAAACATTTTGAGAAATAAAAACCAATCGCTCTAATTAAAGACTAAGGTGTGGGGAACACAACAAAAAAAGAATTAACTGGATATCTTTATTAGTTATTGAGATATGTGTACCTAAAGATATGGTATTTTACATAGGGAAGATAGGACATGCCGACCCCCCTTAATGCATTCACAACACGTTACAATAACAACACTCGGTAAATTGGTCAGCTCAACGGTTATTAGGCAACAATTAAACCATTTTGTCAAAAAAACTGTTTTCAACAAACTATAACAGTTTAGCATAAATAACTACTAAGCATAACTCTAATGAAAGGAGCCATAAACCTGGTAGTTTGATGACGCCTTGCAAACAGATGACGGATGCTCAATTACCTTGTATGGATATAAGCTTTGATTATATTAGTTACACAAGTTCTGTAACGTTTCTTCTATAACTTTTCAAAATATAATGTAACGCCAATCAAAATATATATTTGCCCTTTCCTTGCTCTTGGAATCGTTCACTCAATCATTCTGGCTAACGTCTCTTGAAGCTCCCCTGTACAGCGGTTTACATTCTAATACTACAAGTGCAGGCCATCTAGCTGTTACAGCAGTAGTCAATGAAAATTCCGCCAGTTTGCACCTTTCACATTCCAAGATCATTCTGGCATTTCTTTTGTGTTAAAATTTCAAATTTCAACTTAATCAGCCTATGATCACTCAAGTGTGTTTTCTAGGACTTCCAGGTACACATTCTTCTATCCACATCATATTTTGTAACGTAGTTTGATTAATCGTGTTGTGTATTTTCAAACATAGTATATATTGTAGACTCTTGGAGCAATCGGAAATTCTTTAAATATTATTAAATATTAATAAAAACACTACTTTTTCCAAATTGTTTATTATTTCGGGCGAGGCCTTTCAAAACCAAAGGTTTCATCTTCAGGCAACAGTTGCCTGAAGATGAAACCTTTGGTTTTGAAAGGCCTCGCCCGAAATAATAAACAATTTGGAAAAGTAGTGTTTTTATTAATATTTAATAATACAGTATATATTATCCAATTATTTAACAGTCCTCATCAAATACATCAATCACGTCCTCGACACAACAATATTCCTTTATTCTGCTTCTCACATCACTCCAATAACATACCATATACCTTGCACTTTTGTCTCCTCAGAACATGAGGGTTTTACTGCCTTCTTCTTGACAATTTTAGCCATCCTTCTCAGATGTCCATCGATCTCCTCCGATGGCCAGCAATACTGTCTGGTGATATGAAGTGCCATTCGCTAACCTCTCCAACTATATATTTACACATGAGCCATTATTTCATCCACATATAACACTGCATAAATACTGCCATTGAAGTTAGCTACAGCGCTCCCGCTTTCTTTCACTTGTTCCGTTATAGAAGCACTTTTCATCACATAACATAATAGTAGTTCCATTCATCATGTATGACTCATGTATTAGAAAATACGACTATTATTTCTTCTTACTCATCTCACCATTTTTACCATTGCTAGTTTCTCACTTCTTACATTTACCTGCCCTAATCTATACTCCATAGTCAATATGCTTATTGATTCTTGTAACTGCTCTCTCGTATTATATCGGACACCCCTCCAGCCTTCTTCTTGTCAGTTATCCGGCTGTTCTTCTCTTTTTAAGTTTAAGCAGGTCACTGTGTCTTTATACTCTATCTTTACGCAACGTTTATTCACATGCTCACGCTAAGGTCAAACCTCGAAAACCCCTAAACCCGCATTTCACAGTCACGCAGGGGACGTATGTCCACGTTTATTCATCTAGAGCCCGACAGTGTTAAATCACTGTTTTCAGAGTACTTTCAATGCTATTATTCACATATATCCCTACTAACGGCAGCTTTAGTTCAGTACTAAGTAGAAGCTAAGAGCCATAGTTCACATGCAAGATGTATCCGCTAGGCGTTCCCGTGAACACCAATGAGAGTACAGGGGGAAGACTTAAATATCTCTATCTCTGGCATAGAGACTGGGCTCGAATCAAGTCAATTTCTCTAGGACGAGCCAGAGAGTTCCCGGATCCACTCTCCGTATTGTAGAGGGCAACGCAGCGCGCATACGTCGTTTTAACCGACCTCCACTTGATTTCCTTGAGACTCAAACCTTTTTGGCAGCGACAGCTCGGCACTTTCTGCTAACGAACATCGAACTCTTTCTGTATGACAGAGAAACTACCATGAACGTGTGAGATAACATTTTCCTGGGGTGTTAAGCCTGCTCCTGCAATAAATGCTTAATGATAAGTATCACCAAAACATTAAAATCAGCTTGTGAACGCGTTAAGGATTCATCACCATTTTCTCTTCAGAACTTAGGTACGGTATTAATATATAAAACGCGTGTACATTACGTTACGCGTTACATGTCTTAAATGGCTGTTGCTCTTCGTATTGAAATAAAATCAAAGGCAGAGCTTGTACATACGTCGAAAAGTTTTAAGTTTAATTTACTCTTATCTACCTGTAGAGTATTGAGATTATCATGATTAAGGACAGGCTGTTAATACGCCATGTCGAGGGGTCCTATTATGTACTAACAGGATAACGTTGGAGCTAAGATTTACTTTTTTTATATCAAGGCAGATTTTATATTAATCTCAATTCTGATTTGGGAGGCGAGACTCCGACTTTCACTGTTTCTTACCTTTGCACACTTGTCGTCTTACACATTACTCCTCTACAGCTCTTCTTTCTTAACAGATTGAATATTGTTGGACGCACGCAGAAATTAATAATGACAACGCAGTAGAGAGGACAGTGTTTTTCTTTACACGTTTGAAGAGAAATGTACAAGTTTTAAAGTTTAATGTACACCTGTTTTTCTTACACAGCTAAATGTCATTACTTCTTGTTTGTGTTCTAATGTGTTGTCTTGTCTTCTTATAGCCTTGACTTTGACTGATGTAAACAGAAGAATGGACCGGTTTATGTTTGAGTAGTGTTGTGGTAATGCGGTATATGGATTAGTAAATATTGAAACTGTAATGTTTTCCTAAGTGCCGTGTGTTCACACGTCTTACGTGTCAGCTATTGCCTGCCTTTGTAATCAAAATGCGTAATTAGTTGAAATATGTGGTACGAAACTATTGGTCGTTTTAGGGTATAACAATGTATTACCTATGTTAATGAAGTTACATTATGGTTTATAGGTTAGGTAAATAATACAATCATAATATGCCTGTAGGGTTTCGTGATTATTTTCATATTGCTCTCCTAATTTTTTGTGTTCCATTTCAGTATTATTTTTCTATTAAAAAAGATGTTAGTAATACTCCAAAGCAAATTCTTGAAGTAGTTAGTGAAATAAAAAACGTTAAAGAAAATTGGTTCACCTTGGAATCGTGGAAAAATACTTGGAAGAATTCCTTATCATGGGTTATTATGAGTAAGTAGTCTACAGTTAAAATTGGATTAAATGCATTATTGTAAGTTTCTAAGTAGCCTTATTTTAATATACAAACTGGGTAGATAGTCAATGCTGATAGGCCCCTATTTAGTAACAACTAAATAGATACTTTTGAACATATTCTCTGATACTTTAAATCTAGAACTTAAAATGTTAATTAGTAAATGATTACTTTAGCCATTTCACAAATTTCTTTCAACCAAAAAATACTACAAAATGACAGGAAACTTTTGAACAGCCAAAAATTATTGACAAACAATACTACAAATTATAATCATTGATATAACCACCCGATACTGTTTAATTAACTAAGTTAACTGATGTCATTTGTATCAACATTTTTTCAGATAATAAAAATAATATTTTACTTTTCAGTGTGTCTGTCCAATTCAAAATGAAAGTCAACTTTAGAAAACTGAATGAATTTGCTCTAATAGATGGTAACACATACTTTTCTTGGGTTCAGGATGTAGGTGTTATGCCGAAAACCCTATTATGTGGACAACCATAGTCACATACATGTGGAAGGCCTATTTTTGGTAGAGTGAATGTGGTTTGTTACATTTTACAGTCAACTGTAGTGAAGTTTTAATCCCGGCAACTAGCGCTGAGACAATTGGAAGCTCGTATAGGGCCATGAAATGAAGTATAAAAAGTGGCATACCAACCGACGTGCTTGCAGATCATCTCTGTGAGTATTTGTACAGAAGATTTAGGTAACTTTTGGTTTTCTGGAGAGGATGCTTTCAACCACTTCTTGGAAGCGATTAATCATTGCTATTCAGAAGAAAACATAAATAGTTATGTAACTTTCATATTTTCTGTTAAATATCTTTGTTGTGTTGTTATTATTTATGAGTTTTTCCCATTTAATTTTCTAATCATTTATTTGATCCTTGTGGTTGTTCCTGTATTATTTATGAAAATGTCTTTGTGTGTATTAAACTAATTATTTTAATTTCAAATGTGATTATTATAATGATTATAGATATGTTGAATCGATTGATAGTCTCATATTTGATATAAAAATTTTATGTATTGATAATTAATTATACTAATCAATATAAAAAACCAGGTCCTCTTATCGCACTCTGCTTTAGGGCTAGTAATTTAATGGAGTGACAGTAATGCCTCCATTAATTAACTTGGCCTAAGGCAACATTGAAGGTTCCACCCGCATTGATGGCGACAAACGTAAAATATCCCTTGAGATAAGTTGTACCGATCAGTAAATGATAGAACTCCAAAATTCTGATCCAATGCTTAAGAACTAAATTATTAGCCTACAAACTCACCTGAACATATTCTGTGTAAAAGGGCAATGGCTGACAACGGCCTCCTATAGAATTGGGCAAAAGAACTTAAATTCCTATTACGAAGTAAAAGAAAACAATGCAATGTATTTTCCGGCATATTTTTGACACATAGTAGTATACTTTAGAATGCAATCATACCTTAATCTTGCATATGGGAAAAAATATAACTCACAAGAGTCAACAATGACTATTTCTGTAAACGGTTACGCAACCAAATCAAACCAATCAAGAAAATCAAGGTCTTGTTACCCAAAGAAGTTGTAAAATAGCAAACAAGACTAAAATAACAATGAAAAATCTTTACCATTGAGGTAGAAATGATGAATCAACTTGATGAAGTTTTGAAGTTCATCATGATGATGAAGGTAGGAAGTATGGCCAAAATGACCGTACAGAAAAATTCTTAAATTATTTTGAAGTGCAGTTAGCAGACATTTTCTTTCCATTCAAACAAATTCTCCCTTGATTGTTGACAATCCTGTTATCTCCTCCCCTTATACCTATCTCTCCTTAATTTGATATCTTCTTCCACCCAGAAACTTCAATTGCTCCCTGTCTCCTCGATCACAGGAATAATTTAGATACAATGTAAAATTAAAATACAGTAATCATTTATGTGCAATATGGTTTGCGATCGCCTAAAAATTATTTCTGGAAATGAAAGTGTATTATTTTAAGAAGTTGTTTGAAGTGGTTTTAGATGATGTAGTTAAAGTAAACATTATCTTGTTAATATATATACTAACTGAACTTCTAACAATTAGTGACATGCGGGCGGGAATATCCTGCCTCTGAAGTATTTTTTGTTATCTGTGAGTATGTTCTTAATGGAAGGTGTTTCTCTAGTACATCTCTTTTTTACCCCTTTCGGACATAAATGTTGCTGTTTCTTTGAACCTTAACACTTAGTGGAGTCAGTACACGGACGTTCACTTGTCGTTTGTCAGGGTTTCCCCACCAGTGCATGTTACAGTGTAACATTATTTGTAGGGAACGTTTGAATTGTTTTACTGGTCTGTATAACTATGTGTTTTTAAGTTAAAATGGAAATACAGGAAGTCCCAGAACTCATTATCAATATTTTCAGGTATTATTCCTGGACCAAAGACAACCCAAAATATCATATTAAAACTTTTAAAATCTCAATAATTACCCAAATAACAACAATTTTGCTTTATTCATTTTAACAATTTTGTATTTGAGAACTTCTTGTAATAAGTTGAAAAGGGATTAATACTTTTATAACCTAAAGGCCTATGTTTGAAAAATTTAAATTTTTAAGAAGCTTTATTTTTAAAATGGCATCATAAAATCTTTAAACATAAATATCTTAAAATGGTATATGATAAAAAAAGTCAGTTATTACATTTTAGTTAGACAATTACATTTTTTTTAACGCAAGGAACTAAGTTTAAGAAAATTAGTTCATAATTAAGGGAGCTAATGGGCTTTTAAAAACTGAATAGTAAACAACATCCACTGTCATTATGTGGCAGCACTGTTTGTGAGTCACAACAATCGGCTGTTTTATTTTTAGTTGTACACGACAGCTGATTATAACATTACACTGTTGAACTGTGGTCATAATATCGTTACCTATTGCAGCATTTAGGTTGCTTTGGATTAAAACATAAGAAAATATAAATATGTATAATCTAAAAAAATAAAACTTTATTTAAACAGTACTTCAAACGAATTTACAATTTTTATGTTATAACAGAGTTCAAAATAATTTTGAATTAAATTACTTTCTGCTCCTAAGTGAACAGTTTCAGTCCAATATTCAACGATCTATGTTCAGTATTCCTGCACTGCAGCCAGTTTGATTGCACATCTTAAACTGTGCCAGTAGAGTTAGCCCCAATTTCGAGTTTTTACTTTTTTTAATAAAAACCTTAAGATTTTATTAGCAGTATTATTTAAATAAAGTTATTATTTTCTAAAACCACTATAATATTTTCAATCTTGTTTTCAACAGACATGTATATGTATGTTTGTAGTCATGAAAAAGAAATCAGACCGAGAAGCTGCACAAGAATCTCCAGCAATAGAAGTACTAGAATACAGAAAAAAACATGGTGTGAAAGATAAAACTATTAAAATACATGACATGAGATCACCAGGACTTTGGTTCCGAGTGGGGCAGGTTGTTCAACACATTTATGAAGGTTATAAAGGAGTTATTATTGAATGGGAGTTTGATTCAAAGGTTAGTATTATACATAGCCTATAGATGTTCCATAAGATCTTTATCAAAAGTTTTCAGCTGATTGGACCATTTATTTTTCAAGAGTGCTTAACAGGTCAGGCATACTTACAGTTTCTTCAAGAAGAATTAACATTGCTTGAAGATGTTCCTCTTGAAATTCCAAGCTGATGGTGCATCACCACATTTTTTAAATATTGTTTCCACCTACTTAAATGAACAGTTTCCAAATAAATAGATCGGTTGTGGAGGCCCTAGCTGGCCACCCAGGTTACCAGATTAAATGCCACTGGAATTGTGTATATGGCGATGGATGAAGGAGAACGTGTACAAAGTCCAAGTTAAATCCCATGAAGCACTACTTAGATATATTAATAAAGCTTTTACGCAGTTAAAAGAAAGTCCTATTGAACCACAGAGAGTAAGAGCCATCCTTAAATGTATTGAAGTTGGTAGAGACTTCTGAAAATTTACTATAATTTTGGTTGAATAGGTTTAGATTAACATTTTCCAGTTAATTTTATTTTGTACTGTCATCAAATAAAATTTATTTAATCAAACATCTATTCACTTTCCGTTTATTTTATTTACACTTTTTTGTTCAGAATAAAATTTTCTACAAATTTTATTAGGTACAAATTTTGATCTGTTTCTAGGTGAAATAACATTGTTATTATTTCCCAAAGATGAAAACCATGTTTTCTTACTTTTGCATTTGACACTGGTTTTTTCTCAAAAACTACTTCACTTACATTGGTACCTGTTTTATTCAATTTATCAGATTTAAATCTACAAGAAATTATCGAATTTGCCACTTAATCTACCTTACTATAATTTCAGGAAGACCTCGTTTTACATGGTTAGTTGAAATCCAGGGGATATCCTTCACTACCAAAGCATTTCCGGACTCCTATTTACGTAAACTTTTTCATATTTTTACATGTAAGAATGAGTTCCCACAGTTTCTGTATATCTTCATAAATCACCCTGCATAACCTAATAGCAAAAACAGAGGAAGAGTGGCTTCTTCTAGCCTACATCGCTTCCTTTTTGGAGACAAAACAAGAACCAATTGTCACAATAATATAATTTTTACAGTAAGTCAAATAAAATCTGTTCTTTCTAATAATGAAGTTTTTTAGCTCTCCGGTAAGAAAAATTCCTCCTAAAATAGTAACTTCTGGATAACAAAATACCTTAAGTTAACCACAAAATAACTAATAGCGCTACAATAACAGGAGTTACATTAAATTAGCATATTTCTTTTAGTTTTTATGTCAATAACAATGAAAAAGGGTACCAGTTTTTGGCACTTTTCAACCAACTGTAACTGAACATTTATACCTCAGAAACTTACATCTGATTAAGACTACATTTTTATTCTTGGTAGACTAAAAAAGTTTACTGTTTTTGAGTACGTAAGTTTAGAATTTTAAAATTATAGGAAAAAAGGTTGTTATTAAATTACAATATTGATTATTATTCTAGACTGGATACAGCTAAACAATTTCAGCATTGGTCCCGTTATAGACCTTGTTATCTTGGGCGCGTAATTTTGTAAACCATTATTTAAAACAGATTTAATTGAGCAGGATTTGTTCATTTACTGTGGCTACTTAGTTAAATAATCACCGGCTACTTCCACTATTGCAATTGTTATTTTTCAATTTTATAAATCATAACATGTTAAATGTCAACTTTTAAATATAGTGTTACTATTGCACAGTAATCATTTACATTTTTGGAATTTTCCAGAGTTCAAGCACTCCCATGTACAAAGTTCTTGTGGATGAAGATACAACAGATGAGAATTTTTCAAGTGTTGTAAATGTAGTACAGGACCAACTTTATTTACTAAAAAATACAAAGGTGAGTTGTCAATTAAATACACTTCTGAGATTATTGTACATGGTTAAAGTTAAATTAGAAATAGCTAATGTATCCAAACTTTAATAATTAATCTCATTTGACAATCTGGCACATGATCTGAGGTTGGGAAAGTACTGATCGAAAATACCCCTGGCAGTCCGTTAATGCGGATTTCTGTGGTGTCACTCCGAAATTCTAATGTAAAAAAAGAAAAACATCTCTCAAGATAGTACTCAAATTCAAGCTCAGAACACATCAACGCTCATAAAGGTTTAATTAACTTTGATATTAACGTAACATATTTATGATAAACTGATCTAAACCTGTTTATATTGTCTAATAATAAGTAGTAGATGGGGACAGAAGGGCCTAATACCATAATAACTTTGTCCTTTTTGAGACTAGATCATAGGAGGTAGCCTTACTTTTGCATAGCTCCATGCCCTTTGTTTCATAATTATTAAACCTGTCTCATAAACCTTGTAAGAGATCCATATAAGCAGCAAATAATGCAAAGGTTAGTGGTTAATGTTTTTGTTGTAGCGTTTGTTAATAACATTATGTGTGTTAATCTTATGCTTAAAACTTTTCTCATGATAAAAATCTATAAGTAATGTCCCAATCAATATTAAACTAAAGCACTTTCAGAGGTACCTGTACAGGAAAGATTGCATGGGATGAAATAAAAAAACATCCTTTAGTGTTTGAATACATTACCTTTTTTGCAGTTTTCCATTTTGTAAACGAGTAAATAACATATTTTGCTGGCATAACTGATTTTTATGGATAAATACGCTTAGATTAGGAAAAGTCACAGACCGATATTTTTGACTAGTGTTGTGGCAGATTTTTATAATATTATCTTTTAGATCGCTAGTTAAATATCCCCAAAAATGGGGATCCAATAAATCAAAATCAGGATTTTTATCTACTTCTACTAAAATTGTGGGAGTATTGAGTATCCTGAATCTGAAGCTTTAGTTTCATTATCAGCAGTAATATTAAAACTCCGGGGTGAATAAAAATTCAGGACCCCACCCCTCTTCTATTTCGTTCTAAAGATTATATACGTTCTAAAGAGGTATTCTTTGGGTAGTGGTATAATATGAAAAGGAAGTTTCATTTGGTGATTTTGAAAATGTTTTGTGTCCTCCACAAATGCAGGATTTTGGGGGAAACTCAGAAATTTTAATTGTAAACCCCTTGCAAGTGATCCCTCATTTTGAAGAGCATAAAAAAACAAAGAATTATGAAAACTCAAAATAATAGGTTGTCAAAATTTTAATTAAGCCTGTACACTTGTCATTTGTTGTGTTCTGAATCAATTAGGAATGCAATGAAGATTTAAAAAGTATGTAAATGGTTGAAGGCTGTAGTGTCTTAACTGAGCTTTCATTTAGTATATGTCAACAATCCTCTGAGTGATAATTGTTGGTGATAGCCATACAAGGAAGTTGAGTTTGAGATTTGAACGGCTACTAAGTTCTAACTTTATAGTAATATCTGTTACTCATTCAGGAGCACCTTTCAAGTATATTTTAATCAGTTCTTTGGTTATCGGTTACTCATCAGCTCTCAGTTATAGTGATTGCTGGAACTAATGATGTCCTTCCTAATCACAAAAGACAATATATTTCTGATTTCTCTCAAGTCTTAGTTTTGGCTGCCTCCACAAGTGCGATTTTAATTTAAGTACCACCTAGATTTGATTCAGTCTCCCACAAAAACAACATTTTTTTTAACAAAATGCTATCTGTAAAACTGAAACCATCAAACATTCAGCTTCTTAACTTGCATTATATGGAAGGAAGTCTTTTATTCAGCAGCTTACCAAACAGCTTGCTGAGATTTTGAGAAGAAAATCAATATCAGCTCAAAGTCAGAATTTTTAAGGGCAATGTAAGTTTGGCCAACATACCTTTCTCAGGATGGTCTACCCGAGAGAACAAATTGAAAAAAATCAGGCAAGTGGTGAATGGATTGGCCACAGAAGTCAGCATGCCAACAGCAGAGAGTTTGCCTACCTTCTTGCTTTACTCCCACTCTTGACATCCCTACCTAGGCTAAGATCAAAGGCAAAATCTACTAGAAAAGAGAACAATGAAAATAACAATAGAAATCTGTGAGATTGACTTTCACATGTGAACTTAGCTTAGAGACTGGAAAAAAGTGTGCAGAAATTCTTTTCTAGTCAGTTGTACAACATCCATCACAACCACTAGAATTCAGAATAAATTACTGACACCCTTTTTTAGAAAGCCTGAAAATTATTCCACTGCTGACTCAAATAACTACAGATCTTGTGAATGACTTCTCCACTCTATCTGCTAAGAAAAAATACTCTCAATGTTGGCATGTTAATATAATCGTAACACTTTAAAACATCTAGAAATTCTTGAAACCTTACAAGTAAAAAAAATGTGTATGAGCATATAAATTTCTTTGTAAGAATTTAGTCACTACTAATCAAGCACTGTACAATTAATATTTTATAACGTGAACAGAGATTTCAGTAAATTTTTGAACTTTGGTTGAAAGTGTCAATAGCTGTTTAATGGTAGTTAAATTTGGATTGTGAAACTTAAATACTACCATTTTTCAGAATTCCAAAATAATCCAGGTAACTTTTATAATCTTTTTTACAAGTTTTACTGATTTTAATCTTTTTCACAAGTGTATTTATTTATTTATTTATTCAATTACATTGTTTTACACAGTTTGGTGGCCTCGCCAAGTTACATAAAAAACTTGTCGGGCGAGGTCCAGCGATATTTCCTTACTTCTACTGCTCCACTTCTACTGGCAATAATGTCTTTAATAAGTTGTATCGCTTAAATCAATTTAATAAATTAAACTACTAATGACGATTTATTTGCGGTTTAGGGCAGGCATCATGTTTCTATTTATATTTGGCAATTGTATGAATATGGTTTGAACTTAATATACACAATAACAATAACAATAACAATAAAATAATATAACGATTACATAACGAAAAACAATATAAATTACAATAACATGGTTAGATATCTGAAAACGATTTTTCTAAATAATAAATAACAATATATTCTTCTAGGAGTTCAGTGGTGTGTAATACGTGCATACCTGTGTGAATTTGTTCCTCTTTGTCTGTCTCCAGTTGTGTGCAGTAGTGTCGTCGTTGGTCGAAACAGTTTCTGCTAATCGTGGTTAGGTTTATGTTTTGTTTTTGGTTATGTTTATGTTATGTTTGCTCACTGAGTAAAGTGGGTTTAGTGGCCTTTTCGTAGTCGGTGAATAAAAGTAGTGTGAATAAACAACAGTCTAGTACAGTGAGAGTGAATCTGAGTAATGAAAATAGTTTTGAGTTGTTGTGCAGTGTAGTGGAATGTCAGTGCAGGCTAGTGAGGATTGGGGCCAGGCTAGGCCTATTTCTAAGACATCTACAAATGGCAAGTTTTGTCTTTATTACTTGATATAGAGGTCTAGCTGTATTTAACCAAATGTAGGCTGCCGATTTAAAACTTCTTTAGATTTGGTAAATTTTCTATTTCACTAGGCAGTTGATTAAATAGATTCGGTACTATATATTCTGGTAGCCTGCGCCCATAGTCTGTCCTTGGGGTGTGTATTTTGTACTTAGCCAAAATGCCTAGTATTATAGCTTCTGTCCAGGGTTTCCTTAAATTGTTTGTTTTTCATAATATATCTGTAAAATTTTAAATATATACAATCCTTTAGGTGTTAGTTGTCCCTTTAAACTATAGTGCTGGTCCAATTGATTGTCATTTATGTCCAATTCATATCCGTTAGAGTGCCCTTAAACATCTTTTTTGTAAATTTAGTATTTGGTTTAAAATGGCTATTCGCTGTTGTTCCCCAGGTAGTTATTCCATATGTGATTATTGATTGAAATAGTGCCTTATAAACTGCTATCTTTGCTGGTTTCAGTAAGTTTATTTTGCAGTTTATGCATTATGGCAATACAGGGGCCGAGTTTTCTCTGTAGTAAAGTTACATGAGGTTTTCCATGTTAGCCTATTGTCAACAGTTATGCCCAGGTATCTCACAGTTTCAACCAATTTAATACTCTCACATTGACATTGTTTTATGACCATGCAAACATTCACAATCATGGTATTTAATATTTACTACTCTATCAATTTTCATATTCTTTTGTCAAATATGCATTAAGCATGTCTTTTGGTTGTTTATTATCAAGCCATTGTCATGAGTCCATTTGTTTAACGTGTTAAAATTATTCTGTAGTATTTCTTCTGCAATTCTTATATCTTTATGCTGTGACAGGAGTAGTATGTCATCTGCAAAAAGCAAAAAATGTGACAATCCTCAATCTTTCTTAAAATCTCATCTAAATAAATTATAAATGAGCTGGACCGATTTGGCTTCCTTGCGGTACTCCGTACTTTATATTTCTCTCATCGCTTAGTGTGTTCAATACTTTTACCACAAATTTCCTGTCTTTTAAATAGCTCTTAAACCATTCTAAATAGGGACCCCTCAACACCCATTTTGAATAGGGCTGCAACAATCTTATTATGCTCTACAGTATCAAAAGCTTTTGAAAAATCAATAAACAAATCCAATCCATGCAGTTAGTGTCCATAATTTTATTTCCTATATCTGCAAACCCTTTTAATGCCATTTCAGTGTTTGTAATTCTTTCTAAATCCAAATTGTTTATGACTTAATATTTTATCCTCATCTAAGTATTTATTTAAGTTTTCTAATACATATTTTTCTATAATATTTTCTCTACAGATGATAATATGGCTATCGGACGATAATTTTGAAAATCCTTTTTACTGTTATTTTTGTATACTGGTCTAACAATAGATGTTTTCAAGCAATCCGGAAATATTCCTTCTTTTAATGATTTATTTATTAATATAGTCAATGGTTTGGTGATTACCATCCATTGCTTTTTGAATGTCTTTCATTCTTACTCCATCGATTCCTGGGGACTTGTCAGCATTAATGCCTTTTATTATTTTTACAATACTTTTCGGAGTAGCTATAGGTATGTAGAAATTCTGTAATACACTGTTATCCATATTGTCATTTATATCACATTCCTCTCTATTACCACAGCAGTGTTTTATTCTATCAATGCCTTCTAAAAAATAATTGGCAAAGCTATCCACAATTTCTTTGTTATTCATGGTTTTTCCCATAGCCACCTCAATTGTCTTATCAATATTATTTTTAGTTGTTCTTCCCAAAAGATAATTTATGTTTTCTCAAACCTTCCTGGAATTTCTTTTTGTTTACTTCGAATAAATGCTGGTAATTACCTATTTTTTCTATACTTTATTTTATTGTTCAATCTATTTCTTAAATTCTTGTACAAATTTCGGAATCTGATGTTAGAGGGGTCCCCTTTCCATAGGTCTAAATATTCTGTCCCTTTTCCTTTATTAAAGTTTATTAGTTCCTGGTTCATCATTCTTTCAGTGGAGTCCTTACGTGGTGTCCACCTTGCTTATCAATCCTCCCACCTGTCCTATTTATGGTAATATACTTCTGTCATAGATGCTAATGAATTTATTTATTACTTTCTCGAATCCTTCATTTACACTAGTTGTATCTTCTATATCCCAAGTTTTCTTTCTCTATGAGTTTCTTTAGCAGTGGTTCTTTTAGTATTTTAGTTTTTTCAACCTCCGTGTCTCTTTTTCTTCCTCCCAATAGCTCTATTCTGGCAACTATAGGGTAATGGTCAGACATTTTGGTTTTAATTATACCAGTGAAAATGTTTTTAATAGACATATCCAGTTTATAATAAATGTGGTCTATGCATGATCTTACTACACTACCCAGGCGTATTTCCTCTCTCGTGTAGTCCCATATACCCCTTTCTGCTAATGCTGCCTCATAACTCAATACATTTATATCACTTTTGTTCTTCAGATTTATATTGGTATCCCCTATTAGTATCAAATTTTCGAGTGTGTGCAGTTTCGTGAGGGCATAAGTTAGCTCTTCTGTGGCCTGTGGGAGTGAAAAAACCACTAGAGGAGGTGGGAGGTCTGTACACTGCATGAATAATAAATTTGTAAGGTTCTTTCGATCCCACTATACTCAATTCTCCAGTAATGTGTTCGTAAGTGCTTATGTTATCAACTGTGATTTGTGAAAACTGAAGCGTTAGGTCATTGACAAACATAACAATCCCCCCTCCCCCCTTGTTTTCTCTAAGTTTTGACACTTTAGTGTAGGATGGCAAACTAAATAAAGCTAAACTCATGAGAGTCACATGACACTTCAGATAAAATAATCAGATCAAACTTAGGCCTACTATTTTTGGATAAAATTTGTAATTTTAGTGTGTCCCAGTGTTTATTCAGAGATCTGATGTTTAGATAAAGAAGGTCTATATCCTTTCTACTTTCACCTAGGCTATTTGTCCATTCATCAAAACTGCCATAAACAGTAATATAAACGACTATCGGTTAAATTTAATTCCTGCATGAATAATGAGTTTAGACTAAACTATTTAAAATGTAACAACAAAATCTAAACATTACTGGCAACAGGTAGTTTGATTGCCAGTATGATTGAACAATGGCAAATGTCCAGAAAAATCTTGTACTGAACGTTTTTATATCACATAAATTATTGAAGACTTCAGTGATACTTACTTATGCTTAAGTTAATTAAACAAAATGCAAGAACATCAGAAACCTTTGGATAAATTTTCTTACAAAATTAAAGTCACCATATTGGAACATTTTTGCTGAGCACAATATGGCAACAACAATGATGTTCCACTTTGGCCAGACCCTGTATTCTCTGTTGCCCTTGATTGTAAATATATCATTACAGCCCAACCAGCACTCTAATTGCATTGACAAGAATTTCAAGAATCAACTGTAAATGCTTATAAAAGTAATTTGGTAGGTTTTGTTGCATGTTAAGTACATTATAGTATTTTTATGTTACATATCTTCCTACTTTGTGTTGTTCCTCAGGTGAAAAATCGGCTTTTGAAAAACTACTTTACTGCTTTTGATGGAACGCAGTATATCCCTCAACCCTGGTTGCAAGAACTCTTCCCAAAGGACTGACTAGAGATTTCTCTATGTGGTAGCAATCAATAAGAACTGCAATAGTGGCATCATAAAAAACAAGTAAAGTGTTTAATATCAGACAACTTAGGGAGAATTTACTCACATTTTTATTTTAACCAGTTAACTAATCTTTTTTATGTCAAATGCTCTGACAAATCTTAATAAACTTCTCGTACCTATCGTTGTGACTTCATAATCTTTGATTATAAAAAAAAACAAACACAACAAAAATTGTGTTGTTTAAAAATTTAACATGTACAAATTTAATCCGACCATGTATATCTAATCTCAAATTTCTTTACAATAATTAAGGTAACAGTCCAACAATACAATAAATAAAACATTATTATAAATGTGTTAATTTATTTACATTATTATATTTTGTCAGTGTGCTGATAGTCTATAAACAAATTATCGAATAATGCAATTAATAAAACCTATTATTAATATTAATATAATGCCTATTAAAATTAATAAAACCTATACTACAAATACAGTACATGAAAAACCTAGATTGTCTGTGAAATGGAAAGAGATCTGCATTCTTGTAACATTCTTTGTAAGTACTCTTTCAAGTTCTTATTTGCAGCAAGTTTAACCAATTCACGTTAAAATGGTGCATTTCCATTCTCAAACTCAAGGATTTTTTGAAGTGAATTAATCTTTTCCACTGTTGATAAAATCTAAAACGACAAAGCGGGTTAGAAATCCCTGTACTAGTTTCACAAATGATGTTAACTGCATAATGTGAATGGAAAGACAGAAGTTTCTTAAAAGTTTCAAAGTGGTCAAACATTATCTTTCCCTATTGTTTCAAAGGATAGCAATTTTTATTCTAAAAGCTTTTACATGTTGGTACAATTAGGTGACAGTTTTTTTTATTTTGAAGCTTGAAGTTAAAAAAAATGAGATGGGTGGTTAGATTTACTGTAAATTCAAGCTTTCAAAACCAGTGATCATCTGAAAGCTCCTCTATGGGCTTAGCCTGTTAAACCATGAACATGTTAACAGATTGAACATGTTAACAGATTGAACATGTTCAATCCCAAACACAATAGCTTGATTTAATTCAAAAAATCTTTGCAACACTTTCTTCTGCATAACATTGATAGGGTACATTGTACACCTGTATATTCACTCTCGATTTCTGAAAGAAAATTGTATAAACTGGAGGTGTTTCAGAGCATGAAACCTCATATTGCCACAAAGGAGTTGACACTCCACTTATCATTAAACACACAGCACTGCCATCAGTATTTCTCTTTTTGGATTGTGAAGGTTATGAGTTTTCAACATTAATACACTGGAAATTCAGTTGTGAACACTTTGTTTATAATTGTATTCCTGCATCAGTGGCATTCGTTGTGTGATTACTTTATCATACCTGAAACCATTTTAGTCAAGGTCTGCTTGCGGCCATATTTTCAGTTAGTTATGACGTAAAATTTGATAAGTTTTTTCCAAACTGACTAGTTTGTGGCATTTTCTGTGGGGATATCTAAAAGGAATGTGTACTCCAGTGATCAAAGGATCTACAATACTGATCAAAGTAAAAATACTTATAAGTAGTGAATTTTTCTTAAAATTTATATAAATCTTTTGTTAGATGCTACTACCAATGCGAAGTGGTAGATGGGTTTTAATTTCAATACATTCTTATTATACAGTAAGAAACATGTTCTGTCATAAATAATAAGTTTCATGAGCCATTTACTGTTATATTGGAGTAACCAAATTCAAAATAACAATGATAATTATTAAAATTTTTAAACATAATAAAGCATAATTTGTATTAGTAGTGCTAGAGGGTCATTTTAACATGTTCTGTGAAGAGGGAAAAACAGAATAGAGGTTAAAAACTATGCTACTCCTAGTTGCACTGGACTGTTTTATTATATTGTTAATATGTAATAAATAAGAAGGAAGTTATAGAGACGGATGGTGGTAATTAAATGTATCCTTTTCTTTATAACACATGACAAAAATATGTTTTAAAAACTATCACTTCAATATTACATTTAATGTTAGAATAATGAATACTTCTATGTGCTACATTCTCTATCAACATGATGAACTCATCATAACTTGTTTGTATTTAAATAAATGTATCAATAAATTATTGAAGATTCAAAGATTTGCTCTTGCATTTTTATGAAGCAAATTGATATTAGGCTATTTATAGAATTAATATGAGTTTATTATTAAATCTAACACATGCCAATTGGTAATGTGTAATGAGTTTATTAATAATGTAAACACTCATTCCATATTTATTACCTCTCAAACTCCCCTCGCCTGTAATGGCTTGGTCATCATACTCAAGGTTTGTTTTGTAAGCAAGCGGAATTCATTCACAGTTAATTTGATCTAGTAAATATATCATAATTTTAACAAAAAAATATGACGGTTTATTTTGAGGCAGTTAATTTCCTTCTATTACAATACCTACATAGAATCTTTCTCCTTTTTTATTTTAAATCATTAATAGTTGCACTCGTTATTTGCTTATAGGGTTTAAAATGTTATGTCTTTAAATGAAATTGTTACAATCAAAATACAATTAACTGTAAAGCTATACTGTATGTCTTATATCTGGACATGTATACAGTTGCAGTGATGTTTAGTCGTTATAACATAATCATCCAAGAGTAGGCTCCAGTCTTGTGCTAGCTTCCTGATAGAGTTAAAATTATTGTGCTCCTAGCTTAGTCCATTGTTGTAAAAGGAAATTATGAACAGCTTACCTGTTTCTACTCTCACCCAATTGTCTTCTTGTGGTGTGCCAGATGCCATAAGTTTCTCATGAGAGGATGTAATTGAGAAAGACTTTCGACTGTGTACCCAGCAAAGTCCATAAGCTCTGGTTGGTTGATTTAAAGTAATTAATCCTATACAACTTCATATTCATGAAGTTGAAATTGGCTTTAGTTGATTAAATATATAGGTTGTTCATCTAGCAATATTGATTCCTGGATTTGTTTAATCCTTTAACGTGGTGTGAAGTTCATTAGTCTATCGTGTGGTGGAAAAATTACATACTATTTTGACCAAGTAATAATGTGAGAACATTTAGGATAGAATAAGGAACATGTGTTGCTGTTCTGTGTTTTAATTTGTATGAACAATTACGATATTCAACTGGCTGTTGTCAGCTGACTGCTGTAATTGCGGTGTGAGTAAACAAAGCGGCGTAACTTGTTTACCGAGACGTATTCGATTGTTTCTTAGAAGTGTATGATTGTAATACGTGATTTTAATGGTGCAGTTAGTTGTAAAAATAACTGCACAGGATAGTGAAACTGACCATCTAGAAATAAAAGGAAGGGCTTTGTTTAGAGCCATCCTTTAAAGATTACCACACCAAAATCAACATTTAACAGGTAATAAATATTTTAACATGCATGTAAAATAATTTTAAAATAAAATAATTACTGTGTATTCATTATGCAATTCTTTATATGCATTTTTATGAAAAAATCATGAGTATTTGACCAAAATCAGCTAAGATATTGCATTTTTATTAAAAGTTATCGTACCAGATTTGTTCAAAAAAAGCACCGCTGTAGGGGATATCATGCACACTATAAGTACCACACGTCAAAGGGTTAATCCTGCAAAACAATTGATGACCGTTGCAAGTTTTTTCTGTAGGAAGACCTCCAGATTTATGAAAAATACAATTAAAAGTAAATACAGATATTTCAAAGTTGTTTTAAGAATATGAGAAAAAACAAAATTTGTACTTATTCTTGTATTGCTTATTATTATTTTATGACTGCAGCAGATGCCTTATAGCTTCCTGGTTCATTTCAGTGTATTCAAGATCACTCAATACAGACGGAAGGTGTTCAGAAGATTTAATTTAATGTACTTCAAGAAAATGATTAGTGATTTAAAAATGTTGATCAATAATATTAATATCATTTCCTTTCAAACATTTAAACTTAAAATACCAAATAGTTTTACTTGATTAATATAAATTTATTCAAATTACATATAATAACAAATTGTTCTACAAACATTTCTAAGTTGAACAGATATCAGAGAGTGGAAAGATTTTGAGGGAGATTGAAATCTGGAAGATTTACCTGAATTGAAATCAACTTAATATAAAAATGTACTTACACAACTTTAGTTAGAACAAAGCACATGTGGCTGTTGTTACCTAATATGTTTAAAAATTATTCAATTGGCTTAAAAGTAAATCAGTGAAAGAATAACAACATTGCAATAACCGTATATAAAAAAATAATAAAAATAAATAAGTTTTATTTCACAAGCAATTAATGTTGTTGTATGAAATTCTCTAGAAATTCACATTTAAATAGACTATAAGAAAGTTACAAGTACGGGAAGAAAAACTTGTCAGCAAGTTCTATATACAGTATGTTTCTTCTCATGAGATCTTTGAATAAATCACAATATCAGTAGACTTACAAATATTCCAGCTATATGTAGTAAATAATAATACAGGTCATACATTTTGTTATTCTATTCTGTAGAAAATCACGAATCACAACTAAAAAACTGAAGTTGTCACATCACAGTCCTTCCAGTAAAAATGCTCAATTATCCACCAGTAATTTTGTCTTGTATCATCGCCTCTGCCTTGTACACTTTCCAGCATACAAGATAGTCTCTGGAGAGTTTGAACAGAGTGTAATAGTTGGCGAAGAGAAGCAGTGCGAGAGAGACCACCTGGTACCATTCAGACACTCGCACCAATATTACAACCTGTAGTGCCACCAGTGACAGTTGCAGGCCTACCACCATGCACAGTGGAATCGCTGGGTTGTTGAAAAACGACTGCAACAGACATACTCACTTTATTTTCACTTAGTTTTTATTTAGGATTTCAAATCTACTTAAAAAACAAACACATTGTAAAAAAATTAGAATGACAGTCATTTCTCAGTTTTAAATCTCATTACTTGCATACAATAGTTACACCTAACTAGGAGAATATCAGTTTAGAGAGAGTGAGAATACCATAGTACAGACCAGGAGACTGGTGAATGCCAAATAATGATTTAGTCAAATAGTCAATAGTCAAAAATCTTTATTACAATTTCTTTAAGAAATGTACATTCGTCAAGAGATACAAGTTTATTGACAAAGGAAATAGGTCCTTCAAGTTTTCGGGTCTTGCTTCAGTCATCTTGTTTCAAAATATTCCTTCATTGAATAAATGGGCGATTCGCTCATCAGCCAGTCTTGCAGATGGAGTTTTAGTTGTTGGCCGTTGAGGATTTTCAGATTTGTTGGAAGTGACGTTGAAAAAACTTTCCGTCCGATATATGATGGTTTTCTGTTTCTGTATTGTGTGGTGCGACGATTGCGCTGGAAGATGATAGTCTGCTGCTCCTCCGTGTGTTGTAGGAGTGTTGAATGTTTTTCTCCTGTGGTAAGCTCTGCCTGGTCTGTGTAGACAAACTACTGAGTAAATGATAAAGGGCAATGACAGTCATTAATCCCCTCAAAAAGTGATTTGAAGGCATCTCTACAACTCTCTGTTGGAGTGAGGTTGGCGAGTGCTCTTATAGCTTTTTTCTGTTGCACCAGTATTCTGTCAAGGTTCTGTTGTGAAGTTCCTCCCCATATAGTCAGGCCCATATATCTTATGTGTGATTTCTACCAGCGCATGGTATGCTGCTTTTGCAGCCTTTGTCCAGCTATCCACTTTATTCTTCTCCACAACAAAAATTCCAGGTCCACAAGTTTTTTTGCTCAATGTATCAGCATGTTCAGTCCAGGAAAGATTGGTGTCTATATTGTCATGCCCAATAATTTAGAATGACTTTCTACCAAGATGTTGGGAACTTATGGGAATCTGTTCATGTCTTCTACTGAAATTTAGCTGAGTGGTTTTTGACGGATTGATTGCCAAGTCATTTTGTAGACAGTATTGTAGTGCTTTTCCAGTTGATGTAGTGATTGTTGAGTGTAGTCCCTGCGCGACAGTGTGTCATGTTGAAGAAGAAGTGTTAGTGTCATCTGCGTTCATACATAATGGGGAGGATGTTGTTGTGGTTAATGAAGTCATTTTAAAGTCATTGGTAAACAGCACAACACAAGAAAGGACCCAGGAACTGAACCCTGGGGCACCCCTCTAGTTATTGGCTGAGTTTGGGACCTAAAAGTACACGATTTATTATTTATGGTTCTATGGGTTTCCACAATCTGGCTGCGATCTGCTAGATAGCTTGCCACCCACCCATGCCTTGATTTTGCCTTGGAAGCCTAGAATTGATAGTTTTTCACAATCAAATCATGCCCTAAAGCAATCAAAATGCTTTGCTGTAGTCTAAAAGGATGGCTGAGACAAACTTATTATCTTTCTAGTTGGTCTGTGATATGTTCTACTAAGCTTGCCATTGCAGTGATGGTGGATCTTCCCCTTCACAGAATCCATGTTGGCAATTTGATAGCAGTTCTTGTCTCTTGCAAGTGTTGTACCATCCTTTTTAGTGCAAATTTTTTCTATAATTTTTGAGCGAAAGGAGAGATTAACCCATTCGTGACTGAATAAAAATTACTATAATTTTTGGACTATCAGAACTGGATATTTTTCCATGCTTTCGTGTAAGAACAGGTGCACATTGCATAACACTTAATGTATAACATGCTATGAATATTATACATTTACTCTAGTTATTCCTTGTTATTTTATGAACACAAAACGTTAGTTTTTTTTATATAAATATATTTACCACATCTACAAATTTTTACATATACATCTTTAGAAGTTGGTTCGGGTGTGAAACACCTCAAAAAATGTTCTCAGATGAAGTGGAACATGACACTTTTTACTATTGGTACACCTGTTTCACATTCTTTTCCCCTGTGAGGCACAAACTTTACATTTTCTTGAGGGCCTGGCTTTGGTGGTTGGAGGTATCTTTTCAATAAAAGTGCCCCCAAAGAACTTTCCTTGAAGGCGCAGTGGTGATTCTCCACAACCGGGAAAGCCTACCAAAGGGTTAACTGAAGCCCAAACAGGTTTCGTCACAGAAGTGATTGAACACATCTGATTCAGTGCAGTTTTCTCTTAACTACCTCGAAATGATAGGATTTATTCTCATCATTGCCGGGTTTAAAAAGCATTGTGTACTAACAGTATTTGGTCCAACACTTCACGCAAAATCACAAGGCCTAGCCGGTGGGTTATCGTCACTTTCATTAACAACTGCTGTCAACGTTTGTACCATCAGACATTTAATTATTTTCATGTATCATGTCATCTTGTTCACTGTCACATTCCTCATCACCACTTCATCTAAAACATTAACAACGTTAAGCCGCAAAATCATCCGAATTTACGAAACATCATTTCCGGTCGCGAGACGCCTATCTTGACTGTTTACAACGAAAGAAAGCTGTTTTGCCAAGAATGATTTGAGGCAATATCAGATGATTTTCATCAACGAAGAAGAAGAAAAACATAGACTACAATATTGAGAACAAAATATGCAGCAAATGTGAATGCCTATGCGATCTATCGGCAATATATTCAACTACGTCAAATGTCGTGTCTAGCGGCGGGGACGGGCGCGGCCCGTCTTTAGTCGTTGCGCCGCGCGAAGGGGATGGGGGGACGGAAAACTGCCCGTCCAATGTCTTGGAATGGGTTAAAGAGATTGGTCGATAATTTTCAAGTTTGGTTTTTGATCCCTTCTTGTGCTTTGGGTAGACTTTAGAGAGTTTTTAGTTATGAAGGGAAGATGGACCATTATCAAAGGATTTGTTAATTATTGTGACGAGTGGGGCTGCTAATTGGTCTTGCACAATGCTTGACTGCCTTTGATGGGACTTCATCAATGGCCACATGACAGTTTAGGTTTTAATGTCTGTATTACAGACATGTACTTCATTATGTGTGGTGGGGGCACACTGGTTTGTTGTGGGTTTCTGTTGGATATTTGCAAGTGGGCTGTGAGGTGGAACAGTATTAATTTGGAGAGCACTGCGATTTTGATTAAGAGTGATATCTGCTTACCCGGCAGAAATAGCTGTTTAAGTGCTCTGCAATTACCATCGGGCTGCTGTCTTCTATTTTTCCATCACAATTTCTAGCTGTCTAAGTGTGTCATCAGACTTTTTTTGCTGTTTTTCTCATCGATGATGTGCTCCAGAGCTGCCTTAGATTTATTGTCAGAGGCTGGCTATGTGCTCATTTGCAGCTGCTCGCCTGAGTTCTCTAAGTTTTAGGTCATAAGTAGTTTTCTTTTTTTGTTTCATTGTGTCATTTGTCAAGTTCACTTACTGTCAGTTCATATCTGTACATGCCCTTAAGGAAATCTTCTTTAAGTGTGTTTACTTCGAGGGTCATATTGGAACTTTGAGTTTTGGATTCCCTCTAGGCCTTTGATTTTGTGAGGGGGACATGCAAATGTCTAATGCTCTCTTTACAATGCGCATGAAATGAGTTATATGCTTCTATTCAGCATCTTGGGCATTGTGTACACTGTCCCAGCTTTCTGTGTGATAAGTTCCATTTTTAGATTATCTAGGTTTCGCTTGCTGAAATTCCATCTTGAAGGAGTTTTCCTGTTTTTTTAACTTTATTCCCTTCATACTGCACACTTGCCCAGAGTTGGCCAGTATGGGTCGGATAATCCGCTTTGTATGATACTGTAGCTAATATTGTCCCCAGGTACATTTGTGCAGATGCAGTCAATTGATGTTGCAGTGGTAACTGGTCGTTCTTGTTGCTGGGAGTGGTAGACGCTTGATCCAAATGTTGATAGTTCTTCTTCAAATAAGTCGTTATCTTGGTTTGCTGTCAATCTATTAAAATTAACGTCACCCATTACAATAATTTTGTCTTGCATTCTGCCCGAGATGTTGAAAGAATTGCTGACATGACCTCTATATGCTTGTTTGGTGTTTCCTCCTGGAGGTCGATAGAGGCCCATAGTAGATGGAAGGAGCATTGTTTAGTGCCAATTTTTTTTGCCATGGCTGCCTCACAGAGGAGTTCCATGGAGTGGTTTTTTATGTCTAGCATTTCTACACAGGATATCTGCGGTTTCGTCAATGTAGATGGCAGAACCCCTCCACAATTTGTGTTTGTTCTCTGCAAAAAGGTCTGTTATTAATTGTAGCCATTGACTTTTGTTAAGAGCAAAGGTTTCGGAGCTTAACCCAGTGTTCAGTCAGAATTATAATTGTAGGTGGGAGGGTTCTTAAGAAATGATTTAGTCTTTTCCTATTTTGTTGGTTAGGCCTCTCACGTTTTGGTGCAGTATACTTTATTGTTGAGGTTTCACTTGAGCTTTTAGTGCTGTATTTGGTTGGAAAGCCTGATTTGTTGTGCGTAGAAAAAATTCTTGTTCTGTAACGTTGTTTTTTTTGTATTGAGCCTGCTGTAAAAAAATTATTAGGGGTTGTCATGGCAATGTACTATTGTCTGGAACATTATCTGGTTTTTCGTCTATTTTCTGGAGTCATATTTTTATTTTGCTGGGACAATTTTTGGGGAGCTCCCTTATGGTCGTCATAGTCTTCTTGAAGTTGGAGAAAAGCTCTTTTCGAAGAATTCTTCAAGAGTCTTCACCTTCTCCTAGTTTGTGGGCTGTTACAGGAGCGGTCGATTGAAAGTAATTTTGTTGTGTTATTTGCCTCTTGGTTGTACTTATTTTTGTCAGTTTGAGAATTGCACATAAGTTCTTGACTCTCTCTTTTTTTGGTTCAGGTTAGTGCATTTCGCTTTGGGGGTAGTTCCTTATTTTGTATTTAGCTTGACTTGCAGGGAGATACTAAATACATTCCTCTTCATCCCGAGTACCTACTTCTCCTCCTTGGGGATGAAATATGCTGTACTGAGGGGTCAGTGTCACTTTAGGGGAAATATTATTTTTTGTTGCAATTTCAGATGGTGGGGTTTTGATTGCTAACTCTAACTGACTTAGTTTTGTTTTTATTTTCCGCTAGTTCAATCAATATAAATGGTGTGTTACTTTGCGTATGTTTTTTGTTAGGTCAATTTACTGGAGGTGTAGTTTGCAATACAGGGAGTCTTTGTAAGTTTTATTTATCCCTTCATGTCCATCAAATTTTCTTTTGCAACCTGAAAATGAGTTTTTTTTCTTGCTGGTCAAGCTTTTCTTTAGATGACTGTCAATAAGTTGATTTAACTTACGGTCATGCCGTCTTCAAAAAATATGGCTTGAGATTCTTGACGTAGGTTGTTTTTCCTTATTTATTAGCTGGTCTTTGTGATGCGGCATTTCTGTTGTAATAAAATTTCAATTCTGTCTATGTGTTTTTTTTTCCTCAATTTCCAACTCTTCCAATTTCCCTTCACTATTGTTAATCTGGTTTCTAAACTTAAATTTTTCTTCTTTTAGAATTTTGTTTGCTTCTAGTAAGGCCGAACCGAACCTATTTGTGGCAGCCATCTGCAATTTGTGGTCATCGTTATTTGACTCTTCTAATAAATTATTTTCAATTAGGCTACATTCAAGTTCTTTAATGGGGCTATTTAATACCTCTGAGCTTATTCATCGTATTTGGGCGTGACAGTTATCCTTGATACAGGAGGTTTCATTTGAGGATGGAATTACTTTAATATCTAGCCTGATAATGAGAATGGTATATGTATGTGGTAAGCCTTTGTCTCTAGGTAAAATATGAATTTCTCATTTAGTAAGTATGTTTTTACTTCATTAGTCATGTACTCTTTTTTCAACATCTTTTAAGAGTTGGGGAAATAAACAGAACTGACATCTGTTGTAGAATAATGTGACTTAGATAGTACAAATTCCTTAAGAAACTACAAATTCCTTAAGAAACTATATGTCAAATTGTGGCAAGTTAATATATGCCTTCTTACATGCTGTGTGTACTTAGAATAATGTTATATCCAATTGTTGCACTCAAGTTTTTTTGCTAATCACATACAGAAAAATGTATCTGGATGTAATGAAAAAATTCTGTTGTTCTTCTGTCTACCAAACTTGAACAAATTCCTGCCCAACAGTGATGATTCAGATCTTCCGATTTTGTCATGTAAGTTCAGTTTTATTTCACAGATTGTCAGTTATGACCTAACTACAAATAAATTGAACTTTACTTAAACCTCAGATCACACAATACTTTGCCAAACCAGCCAATACATGTTCAATTTATCTGAAATTATCAGATCTTGTAACTAATTGTCCAGCAATCTATTTTTATCTGCTTTACGTAAGACCTACTACAACAAAACCGTTATTTATGTCTTTAAATATAAATTGATCGATACAAAAAAATTTCTTGATTTTTATAGCATATTGATTGGTACTCATTGGTCAAGGCAAAGATCATACAACCTTTATATGTATATATGATCATAATTCACCACAAATTATTTGAGTTTAAAAATCAGTGTTCTGGATCTGAAGTGTTATTTGTGAATCCATGGTTTATTCTTTATTTACTCACATAAAAGCGAGTGTGAGAAGGATTCCCTGGTTCTGCTGCATTGGATATTCCCTCCGCCTTGTAAAGCTCCTTACAGTGCTTGACCAGGGCTCCCTGATGCCACAAGGTGGAGTCTGTCCAGCTGTCCAACAATCAAGATGTACAGATATACAGACACATGTAATCTTCATGGATGTAATAGGAATTGAACAGTAAGAATTATGATCAATAGTTTTTGATAATTATAGAGTAAAGGCCGCTACACACGTTCAATTCGGCTTGTCAGTTTGACTTGTCAGTTCGGCTTGTCAATTCTAACTGACGCAGCAATCACATACACACGTTCAGTTTGGCTTGTCAGTACGATCTGGTTAATTAACTCCAAAATTTTGTTGTGCTTGTGTTTCGGAAATTCCAAGTTAAATAATGTTTTCGGACGATGAGTTATTACTAATATATGGTGCAGTGGCTTGTTGTGTAATTGTGAAAAGAAGAAAGTGTCAACTCAAGCGGAATCAGTGGACTAAAGACTGGCTTTTAAAACGAGCCCAGTACTCCCATGTTAACCTTTTAAAAGAACTTCGGTTTCACCCCAAAGATTGGCATAATTATTTGCGGATGAACGAAGAAACATTCTTTTCCCCTAAACAACTCTATGAACTGAAGAAGGAAATCCTTACTCCAAGAACTCATTGCACTGACAACACAGTGTAATGTAAATAAAAAAAACTAATTTTTCAAAGTCTGCTGTCACTTGGAAAAGGGCTACAAATTTCACTGACTACGGACACAGCAGCAAACACGCGGGACAGTTGCTAAACAGACGCGTGTCACTGGTGCGCATGCGCAGACAGTTGATTTGAGGAACTGAACTGACGCTCCCATACACACGATCAGTTCGGCTTGCCGTCAAGCCGATGTGTCAAGCCGAAATGATGAATTTCCATCATGCCATCAGTTCAAATTTCTGGCTTGAGCTCACATCGTTTGAACAAACTTTTGCATACACACAGTCAATTCGGCTTGTCAGTTCGGCTTGTTCACATCGAATTGACAAGCCGATTTGAACGTGTGTAGGCCGCTTTATCTTTGAGTCTCAGTCTTTTTCAAACATTTAACAATAAAATAAACGACATAAAACTATATATATATATATATATATATATATATATATATATATATATATATATACATAACAAATAAATATAAACAAACTGGCTACATAATGATCCAACTTTTGTGTCACTTATATCACTAATATTGGTCACTTACATGTGGGAAGGAAGATGCATGGTGCGGCCTTCAACTCTGGCCCACTTACCCAGGTGCAGGGCTGCCCTGTGCAGTGTATCACAATACCTACACACATGCACACATTTTAATAATGTTTTGTGTTGTTTACAGTTATAATAATATTATGAGGTAAAACAAAAACCATCAAACATAAAATAAATTTCTAAAAATTTGGAAATATTTCCCTATATACATACAATCATGACAGACATCTCTTAATATATTTGTGATATGGTAATGCAATGTTAAATATCTATACATCAACCTTTTTCAAGGCTTTTACTGGTGTAAGCAAAAAATGTATACTGTTAATGTTGATAGTATCACTTTCTACTTGAACTAGACAGAGTAGAACATTTCACAGAACGTTGTTTTTTTGTGGTAAAGTGTTTTTCCAACTGAGTAATTGAGATTGAAAGATTGGACAGTATGGATGCAATTATTTGGGCCACTCTATCCAACAGGTTATATATATTAACATATAAACTAGTCTATGTTATTCGGTCATACAAAAAGTAACACTGTCTTATTTTTTTCACTCAATTTATCATACTTTTTATTTTACTTAATTTTATACAATTAACAAATATTACTTGTGAATGTCTAAAACATTTCTGATGGTTTTTCAGGAGATATCCATTACAAAATGTGGCTACCTGTATCATATTTCTTGCCACATTACATGCTTTTTCTTCAGGCACTCTTTTGTAGCACATTTTGCATGCTTTTCATGCTCTGTGTTTTCTAGCTCCTTCCCAACAAAAGGAGATGATGTCAGATAGTAGTGACCAGTTGCTGTTACTCTCTGAATAAGGGGTTTTCTTTTTGCACGCCCATCAATGATTAGGCCAATTCCTCTTTAAACTGAGTAATTGAGACCATGTGTTTCTTTTTCTGGGCATTAGGATGTGTCTTACAGTTCAGAAAACTATTGTAGACCAACTAACTGTTAACTACTGAAGTTCCAAGCAGAAGTTCCTCTCCTATGATGGAACCATTGCATTGTCTTTTCCACTGCAGTGCTGTAGGATGAAAGATTCTGAAAGATCAATCCCAATTTTTGCCTTATTATAGTCAACGACATCTAAGGATTTCAAGATTTGTGGTCCACTGCCTTTTTTTAGGTTCAAGCACAACATATTCAGGCCTATGGAATTTGGAGAGCAGGGTACTTCTCACTTATCTTTCCACTTAATAACAACTATACCTTCATTGTTTTCTGATCACACCATATCACCCTTACAAATGTTTTGTTTCAAGAGGTTTTTTGGTAAACCTTTGTGGTTCTTTCTCAAAATACCAGTGAGATGTATTTGATTTGAACAGATTGGTAAGTTTGACAGAGGTGTAATCGTTGTCAACATAAAGGTTATATGATCTTTATTCAAACTGTTTGTCATAAGCTCGTTTACCACTTTGGTATTTTATACAGTACCTTTTCCGTGTATATTTTTACTGAATATGTACCCAGATTTATCACACAGCTTGAATATTTTGATGCTGTACTTGTTAGTTTTTCCTGAAATGTATTGCCAGAACGAAATGGTATCCTTGTTTCGTCTATCACTAAATCTTTTTCTGCTACTTTCAAGTTGTGAAATAAATCATTCAGTGTAACCAGCATGTGTTTAACTTTGCCAATTCGCCCATCTTTTTCTAGGTTCTTGTTGTCATTAAAATGCCAAAAATGTAAAAGTAACTGGAAAATTTGGAATAGAAAAACATGTCAAGCTATGATAAGTGCCTTAATTTTAATGATGATTACATTGAAAGAATAGCCTAAGAAAGTACCTTTAAATTCAAAAGTTTTTCCTTCACTTTGTCAATCTTTTATTTCAAAACATCTGTTACTTTTTGGGCAGCCTTCATAATTATTAAAAATGTAAATGATTTACAATGATGCTTATTAACTTACTTAACTGGGTAGCACTGGACGAGGTACATAGTGAAACACCCGAGCCACACAAAAGTCAGGTGTTGTGTTGCCCAGTAAATGTCATAGTACAGGAAATTCTGCAAACAATATAAATCTGTAAATAACAGTTTCTGATACCATGAATAAACAATTTAAACAGTCACCTGAACTAAAGGTCAAGAAGTAAAGCATAATAATAATAATACAATGTAAAGCACAAATTTACAGAGTAACTAACTTTACTGAGTCATCCAAAAGTCAGTGGCCAACCCTATCATTTCTGGGTTTAGACAATTTGACCAAATTAAATCAAATTTGGGGATTTTTATAGGTTAGTGAGACCTACTTTTTGGTATATCAAAAATATTGGGAATGGTCCCTGAGGTAGTAAAGTTGGCAACACCCCCATATATTGTTGGATACACTGTTGGAAAGAGAGTAAAAAAACATTCTGGCCCAAACTAGTTTTTATTAACATTCCAAGATAGCAGTGCTAAATGGCAGAAAATAAGGTTTTCAGTTATTTGCGCAAAACATGGTTTGTGGGGTTTTTTGAGTGAAGAAATGAGTGGTTTATAACATTTTTACAAATTACCATCTCATTTTCTGGATGGTAGGCCATGTTTGTCTTTTGGCAGTGAAACAGCCTACTTCTAAATTCCTCTTAGACATTTCACAAAATACAAGTGTAATTTTGTGCATTTGCCAATTATTCTTTAGCAAAGTTCAGCTATATCACACTGAAGGGTTGTGTACACTACGGTCCTGAGATGACCCCACAAAAAGAATTCCAATGGATTAAGGTCAGGTAATCTCACTAGCCATTTGACAGGTCCCCACCGCCCAATCTACAGTTCGAGGACTTTAGCTGCGCGCGTGACCTTGAGTGTGTGGTGATAGGCGGGAGGGGTGGCGGGGTAGCATTATGCGCTGCGTCCCGAAAACATTTCCGTGACTCATGGATAAAAAACCCTCCTTTCAGGAATCGTACTGACCCAAATAGCTTATCACACTCGCTACAATCAGTCTGTTTTGTGACAGTGCTGATTGTGGAAGAATTAAATAGTAAGAGAATGCCCAATAATAGCAATAACAGGACTTATCCTTGTTTTTCAGTTTTTATAGTATTGTTTAACGTGTTTTTTAAAATAAAGTATTTGTCAATACTAATCTGCAAATCGAAATCGGCTCGTTAAACAGATTGTTGCGCCTTCATCTCAGCGGCTAGCACTTAAACGCAACTCGCCACACAGATAGCGTTTATTTGTTGAAAGGGTAGTATTTGGATCCTACGAGCACAGCTAAATTCCTCCAACTGTACTGATGAGGGAATTATTGATCCAAAAACGCTCGGAACATCCCTTGCATAATGTGGAGGGGTTCCATCCTATTGAAACCTATGGTCAAGATCCTCCTCTGAGACTTTAGTTATTTTAGGGACAGTAACTTCTTCGAGCATATTGAAGTAAAGCTCACCAGTTACATGGCCATTGATAAAAAATGGGCTGATGATGTGATCACAGATGGTACCAAACCACATCTTTATCTTTTCATGAAATTGTACACTTCCATGGTAGCGTGTGGGTTTTCAGATACCCAGAAACAATAGTTATGCCTGTTGACCTCACCGCTAAGAATAAATGAGACTTCATCATCTTTGAAGCATAATTTTGTTTAACAAATGCGGATCTGTAGCAATCAGTTCCTCCGCCTTGCTCACAAAAATTTATACAACAATCGAAATCATCCTCATTCGAAATCATCCTCATTTAGTTCATTGAATAGTTTACTCTTGTATGATTGAAATTTAAGCCATTTCAGTAACTGCTGTGTACTTGTGGCTGAGATTTCATGATGATGGAATCAAGTACTTCGGCAATCGACTGTCAAGGATTTTTTATAATCACTCAGTAAGGACGTTTGGATGAGCATTTTTTTTAAGGTTAAGGTGCATTTTTTTACAAAGAACATGGTTAAGAATTGTTCTATTATATTTCAACATAACTATATGAAATTGGGCTCACGGTAGTTGGCAGTGTTAAATGTGCAAGTGGTTGGTAACATCTATTTGACGCACCAAATAGATGGTGGCATTTATTCCTCATTTAAACTCTCCACCTAGTTTTTTTAACTAAAAGAGGATTTGAGTAAGATCAAACTAGTTAATAATACCAATAATACCTGAGCAAAACAACAGGGAACAAATCCAGCATAGTACGCATTCAGTACAGAGCTGAAAAGTACTTGCTTCATGCGAATGTTGAAATCAGTCTTGAGATAATCCACTTCTTCTCTGATAGTCTGAGGAGACATGGAACAGCTGTGAAGAGGCTTTCCTGAAACATTGGAAAATTCCAAACTCATTAAAAAGAAACGGTCTCCATACAATTTAGGTTATAAAAACGTTACTATTTTTTATGCTTTTTGAATATTTATCTGCATATCAAGCAATCATCAATTATTGATATTTTATTTACAAGATTCATTGATATTCCTAAAAGAAAATGAGGTATTGGAATGTTCTCAAAGTTATTAAATCTGAGAGAACAGTAAACTAGAATGGTTCATTCTCTTGTATACCATGTTATGGGTAACCTTGAAGATGATTTTTCTGGAAACGTTTCATTACTGATATCTTAATGATATGGATATATAGTAATAAACGCATAGAGCACATTTTACTATCACTAAACACTTTCAGCTGCCTAAAGTTCACTTGGATTATATTTAACACAGTTGTATTATCGATTTATTAAAATTGATCCTTGATTAATCCGACCAGGTGATGCATCAATTTTTACACCAATAGATGGAATTGTTCATGAATGAATAACATCTGTTGATGTAACTAAAATACGAATTTGAATATTATAAGGCAATACAATTCGATTATCTGTGTCTAATAATCGAAATTCACTTGATTCTAAATTAATAGTTGGCTTTATATATGAATCAAATTCAATTTTCTTAAAATATAACTAACTATATATATACATTAAATTTGTATAAATGGCAAAAAGCCTTATTTAATTTCAATAGATATTAAATAAGAGAGATCCGGGTTCGAGTCCCGGCACTTTTTTCGATTCAATGTCTATTGAAATTAAATAAGGCTATTGCCATTTATACAAATTTAATGTAAATAAAGTCATTTGACAGGTATTTGGTCTTCCGATCATATGTTAGTTTGGTTATTTAAACACATATGTGAAAGAAACAGCCAAATACAAAATAATTGAATCGTAAAAAGTGAGGTCTCTGTGGTGTAATGGTAGCACATTCACCCGGCAAGTGAGAGATCCGGGTTCGAGTCCCGGCGGAGCAAGTACTTTTTGCGATTCAATGTCTATTGAAACTAAATATATAAAGACATATATTTAAGACATTACATGTATTCACAGGCCAACGAAAAATTTTTTGTGAAAACTTTTTTTACTCTAATAGCTGATTTTTTATTAGATTTTTATGTGCTGAATCCAAATCTGGCCTTAGTTTTTTTGTATCACCCATAGTTTTTTCTGCAATTTGGGTTTTTATGTAGTATACATTTTTTATGTAGTTTTCTTATGTAGTATAAATACGGTATATGGTGAAATTAAATGAAACACTATGTTACATCATAATTATGAATATATTAATACAATAGGTTACTTGAAAGAGTTATACATGTGGTATAATACAGGTTCCATTAGTCATCTGGGATTGGTTTGTATTTTCTTTCCCTCTTTTTCTTTGAAACTTCTTGTGTAGCTTTTTCTACGATGAGTCGCCTGCTGAACTTCTCTGTGAAGTGACCAACAGTAGTCCCCCATCATGTTAGTGTGTTCCAGCGGCCCTGATAGCGTTTTTCCATCAGTTTAATGTCCTGGTGAAAACGCTCTCCTTGCTCCTCACTTAACATCGCCCAAGTTTTCTGGGAATAATCAAGATGACTGTTCAGGAAGTGAACTTTCAGGCTCATCAAACATCCTAACTTTTTAAAGTTTCTTTAACATGTTAGCAACAATAGCAACATATTCAGGATCTTTTTTATTCCCCAAGAACTTGGTAACCACTTGCTTGAATGACACCCATGCTTCTTTTCTCATTTGAGGTCATTGTCGATTCAAAGTTAAGGTCTAACATCATTTTTCTAATGTCTGGTCCGACAAAGACGCCTTCTTTCAGTTTAGCTTCTGAAAGGTGTGGAAACTTTAGGCAGAGATACATAAAACATGGCCCATCTTTAGGCAAAGCCTTGACAAACTGTTTCATGAGACCTAACTTTATGTGAAGAGGTGGTAGGAGCACTTTTTTTGGATCTACGAGGTTTTTGCGAAGAATGTTCTTTTCACCTGGTTTTAAAGATTCCCTAGCAGGGCCAGTTCTTTTTGCACCAATGTTGATCTCTAGCCCTACTGAGTCCCATTCACACAAGAAACATGGAAACTTGGTAAAACCACCTTGTTGACCAAGTAGCATACATGTTACTTTTACATCACCACATATCATCCAACCATGATCACAATAGCCTATTTTATTCAGCCACTATTTCTAGGTTTTCATAGCTTTCTTTCATGTGTACAGAATGACCAACAGGTATAGATGCGTACTGGTTTCCATTGTGTAATAATACAGCCTTTAAACTTCTTTTGGCTTGAGTCAATGAACAGCCTCCAGTCTTCCTTTTTGTACTCAACACCAAATTTCATTCATCAGACCTGGAATGTCTGTACAGTACACCAAATCACCATTCTTGTTCAAAAAACTTTGAAAATTGTTGCTCTCTCTTTCTATACACATAAATGCTGGTTCCAGCACCCAACAAGTTCTTTTCTTTTAGTCTAGAGCCAAGCAATTCAGCTTTTTCTTTAGTTAAGCCTAGATCCCCTAACCAAAGTCATTAAGTTCAATCTGAGTAAACAATTTAGGCTCTACATTTTCTGTAATACATCGAAATTCTTCATCATCTTGTTCATCTAACTCAGATTCTACATCATAAGATGGTTCAGTTTGAATGGAATCCAAATCATCTGGAGGTTCAGGGACCGGCAAATCTTGACCGTGTTTCACTGTTCGGGATGGCAGACATAAGGTTAGGGTAGCTTATTACCTTCTTATTTTTTGCGTTGTGACCAGTTACATCAACACTGCAAAAGTAACAATCATCAGAATGATTTCTTGGCTCTCTCCATATCATAGGAAACAGCAAATTTTGAAGGATTTTTTTCTCCTTTTTTGACCATTTTCTTAGATCTTCAACACATTCCATAACATACCTTATGCGGCCGCCCAATATTTATCCTGATCTCCAAGTAAAGTTCCCAAAGTATGATCGATAAACCTTTTTCACAAAGTCCCGTAATGTTTCTTTGGTGTTTTTTTAATCACAAACTCACCACAAATATAACAAAAACTGTCAACAGAGTTTTTACAACCGCGGTTAGACATTGTGTTGAGCACGTGTACAAAAACCGTGAAAGTGAGGTTAGATTGACAGTAAACAAACATCAGCTGTTAACGTTCAAATGGAATCTACCTTTTTTGATCTTTTAGTGTGTTTCAGCAGTGCTACCAACAACAATTTAAGTCCATTACCTCTACTTTTTTGATTATATTTAAACTCTGTAGAAATCGCTTAGTTAAAAAAATATTACTTCAAAATGTGAAGAAATTGTGGGTGATACTGCTTTTTAAGCATCATATTTGGATTCAGCGACCTAAAAAAACATTAGAATAAGGTATTTTTAGTAAAAAAGTTTTTTCATCGTTGGCCTGTGTTATTGAAACAATTTAAAACTAAAACTGTCATCAAGAATATCAACACATACATTCCAATACTTACATTATAACAGTTGTCATTCATCCAACATCAAGAAAGCCATACCAACAAGTTTAGCAAACAATGCCCAAAACCTTTGCTGTAATATTTTGTCAAATATACTGTTTTACTATTGATATTTTAAAACAGAGGTTATGTCGCTACCTTCTTAATAACAAAGTGAACACTAAATCACTAATAAATGGGACAACTAATTCTACATAGACAACAATGATACAAAATGTTTCCGCAAATATCAGCCAATTCTTTGTAAAATTAATATTTATAGAGAACCATATGGTTTATTGAATATGTCTGGTTTAACCAAGAAAAACACAAGTAAGATTTTAAAAATTACCATGTTGTAAGATTGATAATTAAAAGTATGGTATAAAAGTTATTTAGTTTTGGTAAATTCAAAGTAAACTAAATATAATACAACATGTGAAATAAAATGTAACAATTGATTTACAAGTAGTGATAATATACAATCATACAGATTATCTTGTGAATCAAAAACATTGCAAACCAAATTCAGTGTAAGAAATTTTCTAAGGACTACATTGGCTCCACAGTACACTTTACTAAGAATGTAAATTATTGGAGATAAGTACGCATATAAACACAAACAGAAAGAGCAACCTGCAATAGCATCTGGTCTAACACAATTATATTTCGGAGATACATACTCAGTTAATGTTCTTCACTATTTTCTCATGTTTCTTATTGCCAAGATTGATACACAAACATGAACAAAACTAAGTTTTGCAATACTTTGGCAATCGCCATGGCGGAGAGCCTGGCACTAATATCCAATCTCCCCAGATTGCCATCAACTACTTTATCATAACTCTCTACTTTGTGGTGCCATCATACAGCTACTTTTGGAATTCCTAATGGAAATATCTATTGCCAATACTGTTGTCCTTGTTCATAGCATCTTTTCTGCCTAGTGATGCTATCCAGGAATATGAAATGTTTTATCAATATCTTTATTGAAAATGATCTAGCCGTTTTTTCATCAAAATTCCTTCCAACTTCTTTTAATATTTTATAGAATTACTAGACCTGTTTGCAACTTCCTGCAGCTACTGTTTTACTGACATATTGTTATGTTGATTTTACAGATCTTTGTACAAGACATATGGTTTAATTTAATTTTATAACACAAGCAAAGATTTCTTGTACAAATGAGTATTCCTTTAGATTTAGTTTACTTAACAATACCACCATATTATAAAGAATTTAATAACATTAACAATGATATACAATACATAATATTTTTGTTTGAATACAGTTGTTAAAATATTAAAAACACAAGTGTGTTCTCCCGTGATGAAGAGGCCCAATCAATTCAGCCTTGTAGCACTTGAGGTGCATCATGGTAATTTGACCAGGAGAGGATTAATATCTTACCCATAATCCTGGCAGCAGCTTTAGACTCTTCAGTGGTGAGCGAAGGTAAGGACATAACATCAAAAAAAGGACTGACACTGAGTCCGAAGAGAATAAAATATACAGATATTCTGTAACAAAAGAAAAGAGAATGTATTTTATGCAATAAAAACACACACAATTTCATATTAATTGATGTATTTTCACAAATGTTAGTAAATGTTTTGCATAAGGAAGATTACAGTCATGAACATCACTATGAAATAATATTTAACTCTCACAAAAGATAAATATTATTGTAGCACAAAAAAATATTGTAACCAAAAAAAACTTTTGTGTTGCTTTACCAATTTTAATATGATTGATTTTTAAAATTATTCTTAAATAGATTACTAAATAATAAATAAATAACATATTTGGTTACTTCACAGACCCCTATCATAGGGGTCTCCAAACTTTTTGGTTCCAAGACCAAATTGAAAAAATTTAGGAGGCAGGTGGGCCTAGTATTTTATTTGTATTTTATTGAAAGACAATGT
Organism: Homalodisca vitripennis; assembly: GCF_021130785.1. Taxonomy (NCBI): domain Eukaryota; kingdom Metazoa; phylum Arthropoda; class Insecta; order Hemiptera; family Cicadellidae; genus Homalodisca; species Homalodisca vitripennis. Next base: position 171,004,757 of record NC_060210.1, on the reverse strand, counting down.
GGTTGTATGTATATTAAATACTAAAAGTTGAAAGTTTTACAATAAATTACTAAGCCACTGTAGCAGATTTAAAAGAACATTACAAAACATCTCCACACAAAATATATATTAATTTTTCCGCTTAAAGTTCTGAGGGTGCAATTATCAATTTCAATTTGTAATGGATGTTGATATAGCTTTTTTTTTTGCTGTTAATGCATCATTGAAATCAGCAAATCGAGTTACAAATTCCTTCCACAGTTTCACAATGGTATCAATTGGATAGGAACGGTACAGAAGTTATACTATCAATTATATTGTGCAACCTTCTACATGTTCTAAAAAACGTTCACATGCTGAAACAAACTGCTTACAAAAGAATTTTTGCTTTGGAGTTTCAAGTTAAAAACAATTAAGATCCACTTTAAAATTCAATCTTCGAAGGTGATGCTTGATCAATTTGCCAATGATCACCTTAACCCCTTGAAGGCCACAACCATGTTATCAGGATCCAAATAGTTACTTTGCTACACGATGCCTGGCAGCTGTTACATGATACACATTGGCCTCTAGTAGTATAGATTTAATTGCTGCAAATCGACAGTGGTGCTGATTAATGCTACTACACTCTGATGGTCGACTAAAGAACTATCATAAAAGCACATGGTGAAGTTTTACCCGGATATTATAAACAAAATATAATTGTTTTTATAGATTTTTTGTATTTGCGCTTTTGAATTTCCTACTGTTTATTTTATATTTTGATTGTGGTTCAATCAGTATAGAAGAGTCTTAATAATGATAAGAATGTTTTATCAATTTTAGACTTGTCCAGATGCAATTTCTAAGTTAAGCATTCAGCAGTTTTAACTTTTTTGATAATTATGGCGATAGGGATGCTGACTCAATTTAACAACCACAACCTGGTGTGACAAATCAGGAGATTTTGACAGCAGTTCGGTAAACTAAGTTGCTAAAGTTGATCATGGTGTAAAAAACACGCTAAATATTTTGACTGTGGAGTAGCTCTGTGTGCTGCAAATAAACCCAGCACTAGCGTATAACAGCACTGTTGAAAACTCAGCTCTTACAGGGTTAAAGCTCTTCTACAGGCTTAACCGTGATCACAGCTTGACGTAGTTCAAAAAGTCTTTGTAGCACTTTTACTCTGCTTAGCCAATGATGTACATTACAATGATATGAGATATTCACTTTTGATTTTTGAAAGAAAACTCTTAAACCGAGAATATATATATATAATTGAAACTTTTACATTAACAGCCAAAAGTAAATCAACAATTATTTCTTTATTTACAAAATATTTCAATGTTCATTAGTTGATAGTGCTCCATAAATAAATAACTAAATTATGACTCAAGTATTTCACAAAATCATTTATTAACTGATTCTTCAAGTGTCTAATAAAGTTAGTTAAGTTTTGACAACTCTCCATTATTCAAAAAATGTATTATTCTATACATTATCTACGAATGGCACAGCCTATGAGATACATTTGACCAGTGACCTTCATCTAAATTATATATTATTTAATAACAAATTGTACCACCACATAATGGTACATACAATCAACAGTAATACAGGGTGTATCATCAAAGTAAGAGTACTGAGGCTTTCACAGTCGGAGGTATTTTTTTCAACATATGGGCTGCACTGCCTTGTAGCCTTGATTTCTGCCCTCCGCAATGAGATCGGTTCAAGGTCAGTACGTTGAGAACTATCAATTTGACAATGCATTTTGTAAAGAATTTCAATCTAATTTTCCGTCAACTGCGAAATAAGCAGCATCATCCGTTATCTCGTTCTGAAGGGAAAAACTCCGGTTGAGGTTTATGAGATAGAAACTACACATGGTGAAAAACCTATGAATCGCACTAGTATGTTCAAATGGTGTTGAGAGTTTAAAAACTGTTGTATATCTGTGTATGATGATCAGGGGAACGGAAGACTGAAGCGATTGTGACCAAAATTCTAGAAAAATTTAAAATGTATTCTGTGACAATCAAAGATTGATTGTGGATGAGCTTTTTGCGATATTTCTTCATATCTTCAGATCTCTATTATATAAAACCTTTGGATATCGGAATCTGTCTGTGAGGTGGGTCCCAAAAACAGCTGATAGACCAACACAAGTTAAATCGAGTGGAGGCTGAACAAGAGTTTTTGAGACACTACAAACTCCATGGAGATAAATTTCTACACTCCATCATTTGGAATTATGCAGTTTTTCCCTTTTAACCGAGATAACGGATGACACAGCATATTTCCCACTTGGTGGGAGATTGTCATGTTGACAGTTCTCAACGTATTGACTACAAAATGGTCTCGTTGCGGAGAGGAGGAATCAGGCTACGTGACAGTGTACCCAACAAGTCAGCGAAAAAATCCCTTCAGCTGTCAGAGTTTTAGTACATGTAATTTCTGGATATGCCTCTTAATTGAATAATTATTCAGTGTTAATCTTCAAATAATTAATATATTTGAACCACTTCATTATGTAGTTAACCTGGGCCAGTTAATTATCATTCTTAAACAGTATTAATAACAAATTTGATTGCAAATAGATAAAATATTTAGTTTTAATGAAAGATTTAAACATTTTCCAAATTAGTGTATCAATTCCAGAACGTCATAGTAAAATTTCTATACAGAAACCTTAACGTTTAAATACTTAAATATTACTTTCTTATAAAACAGGCTGATGGATGTTTACTTTAAACAAAAATAATACAAAAGTCAGTACAGTAAGAAAACTGTTATTTCTAAACAACTATTACTTTAATTGTGAAATAGATACTTACGGATAACACAGATAAAATATGTTAACAATTGGATGGTTTTGCATGATGTTGTATGTGCACCAAATGAGCGACGCCAGAACAATGCTCAGTAACAACAACCTAAAAAAAATTTATTCTTATAAATTTTGAATATCAAAATAAAGTTTGAAGAGCTATAAGCTCTTATTATCATTAGATTCACAAAGAGTACTCAAAAGATAATTTGAGAATTCTATATATTTGATAACATTGTAGGACTTATGAACCACTAAATAAACCCTACATTTGTAAAAAGTAATAACTAGTCCATTTATCAATATTCCAACTTATTAGATGTATTTTATTAGTTTTTGTTAATGTTGTAAAATGGCCCTCTCCCATCCCTCACATCATAGTTACAACAGTTCTACAATTTATCACTTCATAATTGTGCATATGGTAAATATAGATACTATAACCGCCAAAAATACTGCCTTGAGATAGCAACCTCTAAGTTTCATTATTAATTTTCTTTCCTACAGATCTTTTAAAATTACATTTTTAGAAATTAAGTAATTACTAATATTTCAAAGTCTTTTAAACCGTAAAGTTTCAAAATAATGGGTTTCCAAAGGATGTTTGACTCGAGGGGGGTTTACATTTAAAACTTTATAGTTGGCCCCAAAATTTAATATTAAAGAGCAGGGGCAATGTTGTGATACTAACCAAAAAGTGCAGTTTTGTACCCTACAGATATATATTGAATTTGAATCTTCTATGTCTGTTCATTAAAAAATTAATATGGAGTATCCACATTTTTTATTCAGTCTATATACAATACACCCAATATTATGCAAATATATCATCTTTAAATTTAATTTAGAACATCTAGGTAATGTAACCAGAATTTCTTTTTGTCTCAAGATACTGGCCATTATTATATGCTATGTACTTTGGGACAGTTCCTCTCCTTCATTGAAAATTATATCATTCATTGCTGAAAAGATCACCTGACTAGTTGCTGCAGAACTGCCCATATAGATGGTGGTGTCCAGACCATGACAGCTTCGCTCACCAAGCTGTATAGAAGTCGGCGACCCAATATTGTGCCAATAAACCCCACTAGGTAAGGGTCAATCAGATAAAAATTCTGCAACAACAATTCTCTCATTAAACAACAATTCATGATATTACATAATATGCAATGTACAAGATAGTGAGAATAGAACATACAACACATTTAAATGCTGGCACAACCAAGATTTATTCCATATGAACAATGTTAAACATTTACGCAACAAACGCTGTTCAAATAGTGAAGTACAAAAAAGTTTTAATTTCTTTATAAAGAGTCAATACAAATATAAAAAACCTAAAAAAACAGGTGTTTTTAAGCATATATTTAAAATGAGACATCACCCATAATTCTGCAACTAAAACTAAGAGCAAGCACAAAGGTGTTTTAAAATTTAACATTGTTCTTATAGAACTAAAAGTTTTGTTTTAGTTATTAGTGTAAAGAATAGAACAGAATATAGAGTAAAGAAGTTCTGTTTCAATAATTAGTGTTCTGTTTAGTTTTTTATTAAGTGCATGTTTTAGAGTTAGTGAAGTTGACACACAACATGGTGGTTGTGATTCCTGACTTAGGCCTGTCACAATGCTCAGGTATAATTTGATATTTTTAACCTAGATTGTAATTATGTGTTAGGTTAGTTATTTACCTGAAGACGAGATCAGATTAAGGATCTTGAAATAAAGTGTTACTCATTTTTTATTTCACTGAACTCCTGTTTTATTTCTGGAAAAATCCTGTTTCCTTCACTAAAATAAAGATAACTGGCTGTGCAGCAGCCTTTTCAAAGTGTTTATTTTATCCATATGTGTTGTTTGTACACATTGTAGAATCTTTCAGTACAGGGGTTATAATGAAATAGAGAAAAGATATTATCAACCAAAAAGATTACAAAAATACAACATTAGCAGAAATACAGAAGCTTAAATTTTAAAAACAACTGAAAGATTGTTTGTAAAGCTTATTTTACTTTACACTTTAAATTAAAATAAGTTCTTTCTATTAAATTTATTTTGTTATCTTTTGATATATACCACATATACTTAAGTTATTGGGCATATCTTACTACGGGAATAGTAAACTCCCTCTCCTGTTGTTCTATTCCAGTAATAAAAGGTGAAGCTCTGATAAAGTTATTGAAGGTTTTGAATATAAATAAGGACCACCTGAAGTATCAAGACATTAAAAAATTGTGAAAAATTAAATACCAGCACTACATTAAGGTTTGAATTTCAAAAATATTAAAATGAAGAGTTAAGGAGACAGAAACTTACCATAGAATATCTTGTGTAAGACTGTGGCAACCACCAAACAGAACGATAAAGATGCAGGAAATTGTAGAAATGTTGCCATAGCAGTGAATGAGAACATAATTATCTCAAACATAAGACTACTATCATGTGGTAACACTGGTAAGGGAATGTGTCGAGGAGATACCACTTTGGACGAAACACCTTCACACTGCAACCCCAATCTGTGACAAAAACATTGACATTATGACAATACATAATCATACCCCAGGAGAGTTTCTTTCTGGCTGGGATATACTTAACAGTAGAACCTGCACTGGATACAGTGAAAACTGTCACATATCTGATACTTTATAAGAAGGCAGGACTTACACCTCACCTTACCCATCCAGAATATCCTGTCACTAAGGAAGTAATGCAAAAGTTCTTCCTAAATGCATTGAGGGTTTTGCTCATTTTATTGTCCTAAGTGAACATAACATATATACATGAGGCTCTCTAAAATTGATGGGCCACACATTATAAACAGTTAACAGTATTTTTTACATAAATTGGCAAATATAATAATATAATTATCAAGATGGCAAACAATCTGCAGTTAATAGAAGGATGTTCCTTAGGTACCTGAACTAAGTGTAAGTAATCAACAATAGTAAATATGGGATGTAACTACCATAAGGATGTTGTCAAGCATAATACAATATAACATTACTAACAAATATAACAATTAATCAGTAAAAGAACAATATTTAACTACAGGAAAGATATATTGACCAGTAAGCTAGTGATTTGGAAACTACAATAGCATATTTATAACTGAGTAATAAATACGCTTAACAACAATACCAATAATACATATTTTACAGTATTTTACATATCAATTGGTTACAAAGTGTTGTTTTGTGTAAACCAGGTTATTTCTCAAATTGTTTCAGTCTTGTAAAAATTAAAAATGTATTAGCGAATTTTATTCGGAAAAAAGTGATTACTCCACCATAACCTCATTTTGTAATGTTTGTGATTGATTTGTGTATTTCGAATCATAATTTGAGTAATATATTCCAACACCATTTGCAGATGTACTCGTATGTCTGATCTTTTATAAATAATGGAATCATATATTAACTCTGACTTGGAGCGGATAGAGTAGCTTTGGGTTGGGTGTCATTGACTTAAGTTGCATGAACTATATGAAAATTTAACCAGTGTGAATTGGCAATTGAAGAATCAGATTTTTGAACACATTCATTTGTCCTCGCCACACATAACAATGGCTCATCCCTGTGCCGTTTGTATGAAGAATGTTCTCGATACAGAACAGGGTGTCGAGTGTGATGGCCAATGCGGCCGTTGGTTTCATAAAGATTGTGTAAAGATGAGCAAAACAGAATATGAACGAATTTGTAAGGATAACAACATCAAGTGGTACTGTGGTAGAGTGGACTGCAGGGCTCAACCTCCTGTATCCTTGGAAAGACACTTTGGCTAAGATTATCTCCGAGTTGTCTGAAGTCAAGGTCTTGGTTAATAAGTGTGATAAAATAGACGACATTGCGGCGGGAGTGGAGAATATCAAGAGGGAAGTGGCAGATCTGAATGTCAAATTGTCGTCTTTGGAACCTCGTGTAGAAGCTAATGAAGCAAGCATTTCCCGTCTTCGTAAGGACATTGATAGTATCAAGGCAAGCAGTAGTTGCCTCTAATAGCATTCTTGTAACCGTTAAGGAAATTAATGAACGATCAAGACGTTCTCGTAATTATCATTGCATACAGTGTTCCTGAAAGTAAATCTGCACATACCAACAACAGAATTAGTCATGACTTGATTTGGCTGCTGCAATAATTGGAATATTGCCAGACTGACCGTTCCAAATGTTTAAAGACGGTCAGGCTGGGTAAGGTGAAGCCTGGAGTGATCAGACCTCTTCAAATTCAGATGGAAAGTGAAACTGATGTAATAAATATTCTGAAGCACCTATTCTAATGAATCATTCACGTTTCAAAATCCTACTTTAGCTGATGTCAAGTTGTCGAGGGATAGGACAGTCAGAGAAAGAGAACTCCTAGTGGAGCTCAGGCAGGAGTTGAAGCACCGGCTGTCTCAAGGTGAGGTTGACCTTACTATAAAGTATGTGAATGGAGTGCCGAAGATTGTCAAGACAAAAAACATGCCTGCTTCAGTAGACATCAAAAGTTAGATGTCTACTACCAAAACGCCAATGGGCTACGTTCCAAAATGAATCAGTTTAGAACTGCTCACTCCTTGTGTGACTACGATGTTTATAATTATTGCAGAAACTAATCTATCCCATGAAATCTCTAATGCCGAACTGGGATTAAGTAACTATTCCATATACAGACAACACAGGACGGCGCTCACAAGTTTTAAAAAATTCTGGTGGTGGTGTGCTGATTGCAGTCAAGAAATGCTATACCTCATGGCTCATTCCATTGATGAACCAGCAGTTGAAACCATATTTGTTGCTCTGAGGTGTGCACATTCTTCAAATATACTTATAAATACTGTTTATATACCACCAGATGTTGCCCACCAGACTTATATAGAATTTTGTGACATTTTTTCACACCGTCATCTCGAACAATATGAATATTTCTTCTGTGTTTATTTCTGGAGATTTTAATTTGCCAAGGATCGACTGGGACCGCACAACCTCCGAACACTTACTCGCCCTTCCGCTCTCAAGATATTGGAGCTTACTTCTTTTCTCGACCTTGTGCAGATGAATACTATTCCTAATTACATAGGAAATTTCCTTGATCTAATTTTCACTAACATCCCTTGTCTTGTATCGCACACCGCAGAGAGTTTGGTAGCTGAAGATATAGCCCATCCTGCCCTGACAGCTGTGATTGATCTTCCTGAAATGTCTCGTCGCTCTTGCACTGCTACTTTCATCCCCAACTTCAGAAAGTGCAACATTGCTAATATTTCTTTGGCCATTGCTAATATCGATGTGCGTTTGGCGGGAGGGCCCTGGCCTTCAGTCGTTTTTGCGAGGAACTTAGAGAAATTATTTTGGACAACACCTGCATGAAAAAGGTTGGATTGTCCAAGTTTCCCATTTGGTTTTCTAAAGAACTGATAAATTTAATCATCTTAAAAAAGAAACTGCACAGGATCTACAAGACTTCATTGTCATTTGAGGACTACTGGAGGTTCTCTCATACCAGGGCCCAGTGCAAGTTGCTGGCCAAGGATTGTTTTAACAGATACGTTGGGCATATTGAGTATTCTATACCCTCCAATATAAAATCTTTTTTGGAGTCATGTGAAGCAAATGCAGAAATCGCAGTCTATCCCAACTCGTCTGACTTTTAATCACACAGTTACTGATGACCCTCATGTCATGTGCAATCTTTTTTCTGGCTTCTTCGCCTCAACTTTCAATCCAGGGATGACACAACTTTAGACTTTCATTTTGCTAGCAACTTCAATGTAAAATCGCTTCCATGTAAGTGAGGAAAGAGTACGGAAGGAGCTGGAGTCACTTGATGTCAACAAAGGTAATGGTCCTGATCTCATCCCACCTGTAGTTCTCAAGAAATGTAGCGTTCAGCTTTCAAAGCCTCTCACCAATTTACTTAACAGACTATTTATGGACGGCATCTTTCCCACAGCACTCAAGTCCAGTTATGTTGTGCCGATTCCTAAAACACCAAATGCTACTGATGTCACCAGCTTCAGGCCAGTCGTCATCCAGCCTGCTTTGGCTAAGGTTGTGGAAGGTTTAGTGCTGGAATTGATATCTAATGACATAAAGAGTATCATTGTCCCCCAACAACATGGGTTTTGCAAGGGTCGTTCCACCCAGACCAACCTTGTCATCTACACAGACTATATTCTTTCTGCGTTTAATCGAAGACATCAAGTGGACAGCATTTATTTAGACCTTTCCAAGGCATTTGACAAGATTAGTCACTCACTTCTGATTTCCAAGCTCGAAGGATATGGTTTCTGCGGACTCTCTCTAGAATGGTTCAAGAGCTATTTAAGTGGACGCTCGCTGAGGGGTCAAACTTGGAAACCATTTGTCTGAAGAATTTCCTCCCACCTCAGGTGTCCCCACAAGGGGTCCAAGCTTGGCCCTATTCTTTTCAACTTGTTTGTCAACGACATCATCATCAGCCACCTATCATCGGAATATCTCCTCTTCGCAGATGACCTCAAGATATTCAAAGAAATTTACTCTCGTGATGACTGTCTCAATCTTCAACGTGATCTGAACCTAATTGCTGAGTGGTGCGATGATAATAAGATGGTCATTAACTCAACCAAATGTCTTACAATCACCTTCTGTCGTCTGAAGAATCCTGTTGCTTTCAATTACACTGTATCCGGCGACATCAAGCGAGTGACCTCGATAAACGGACCTTGGAGTAAGTATTGACTACAAATTTTGTCACCCGATGCACACATTGATGCGGTATCCTTGAAGGCAAACAAAAATGCTAGGATTCATTTTTCGAATGTCTAGAGGGACGTTCGGTGACGAGACACTACTGCTCTTGTATAAGGCTTTAGTTCGGCCTAATCTGGAATATTGTACTCTTGTTTGGTCCCCTCATTACGCATCTCATATTCACAAACTACAGAGTATTCAAAACAAATTTTGCAGACTTCTAGGAGTCCGGAGAGGTGCAGCCTATCGGGAGGTCTCTGTCCCCGCACTTGAGCAGGAATTTCTTCTGCCTACGCTGGAGTGCAGAAGGAGAATGTTTGATTATTATTTTCCTGCACAAGCTTATCAACGGGGCGATCGATTCACCAGAGCTTCTGAGTAGGATATCCTTCTTGGTGCCTGCTGGAACCAGATCCAGGAATATGTTTTCAACCTGCCACCACTCAAACTAATTACAGCTATCATGGTCCTATTGCTCGACTTCATAGGCGTGGAAACAGCATTCCTTCCCGATGTTGATATGTTTTATGACAGCATCGCACACCCTTAAAAAGAGACTGCAACAGTAATGAGTGATAGAGTTTTTTCCCCTTAATATCAGTTGGAGATGATGTTTGTGATTTTTCACTATTGTAACATTATTTCACAAATCTTAATACTTATTTATTATTCCACTGCATAATCACTACTTTCTGTAATTTAATTAGTTGTTATTTATTTTGTTGATGTTATATTTAAGTTGCATGAAAATGTTGTGAAATTATTGTATATTGGCGGATGCCGTTGAAATAATAATAAATAAATAAATACAATTGACATGCAATATAATTAAAATATATAATATTACCAACAGACACAAGTAAAAAGAAACATAAAACACTAGTAAAATAACAGGGGTAAACAACTTGCAACAACAGACATCACTTATTCAATACTACTAATGGAAAACTAGTAGAGATGAAAGATCTCTTTAGCAACACCACACAATTGAAGAAGTCATATTCAAAATAAACAAGATATCCAAGCCTACGCAGTCTAGGAATAACACTAGGATGAAAAAGATCTTTGGATTGTATAACTGTAGATGCTCTGAACACAATAAGATGTAACAACTCAGGACAATCAACCTTGCCAATAATCACTTGCTGAAGGAACATCAGAACTAAGAGCTTTCTTTTACCCATCAGCAAATCCAATGTTAACATCCTCCCCCAACAACTCCATTGGAATGTTACAATAATTAAAACCTAGTTTGTAGCCCACAATGTTTACGATACAGTCCTAGATACTTTGGGATTCGCTGGATGTGTCCGAGCTGAAATAGAGACCAAATGACACTTCACATTTCAGGACAGCTCTAATGAGTACAACATAAACAATTCTTATAGCCTCCACACTAAGCCCCCTAATGGTCATGATGAAGACAAATCCTAACATTTTTTCAGCTCTTCCAATAATTCTCTCAATATAATTTCCTGGACCCAGGTCATGAGAAAAAAAAACTACAACTGATCATGGATTGACATCTTGCGACAAAGGACAGTGTTACCCAAACAATAATCAAATAAAAGGAGTGACTTAGGCTTGTGAAAATGTACTATGGCACACTTCTTAGCATTTAATTCAGAGAGCACCCGTTCTCTGCCACAATTAGGCTATTTTGAAGTCTATGACAATCAATAGCAGATGAAATTGAAAAGAAGATCTTGATGTCATATGCAAACATTAGCCACTATACATCAATCAAATCAGCCAGGTCACTGATGAAAGTGATAAATATAAATGGTTCTAAAATGAGATCCCTGAGGAACTCCAGACACAGCATAATGCTCACGGGTATTAGTAGTAGCAGGTATCTCACACACAATTTATTTTCTTCTTAAATTGTACTTTAAGAAGAAAACCACAGTATGAGATTACCACACAAGTACTCAGTTTGGTGAAGAGATGATTGTGGCTAACAACATCAAATGCCTTGAAAAAAAACCTACATAGATGCTGTTGTTTACCGTCTCTCTGCAAATGAAGAAATTATAAAGATCTCATATAGCGTAAGACAAGTAGCAAGCATTGTATCGTTCACTGGTAAATTCATGTTCCTTAGAGGTAAGAATATTTTTGAAAAAAACAAGTGATAAGAGTGAAGAACAAAGGATTAAAATACCTTCCAGGGACTGGTTGAATCACTTCTGGATGATAGTTCTGTTCATCAACGATATTTGAAGACTTACAAATCAGTATAACAAAACTAGATTTCAGCACCTCCAGGAACATACCTTCTTACAGAAATCTGCTGGAAAATTATTTTTAACTGGGAAGTAAGGAGGCCAAAACCCTCTTTTAGTACAGCTAGTGGAATCTAATCAGGTCCTGCACCTTTAAAGGTGTCAGGAGAGACAAGCTTCCACTACACATCATCAAAACTCAATACTCAATATACATATAGAGATATTAACATGCTTTTGGAAGTGAAGAGGTATTCTCATTGTCTCATCAGATGCACAGTTGAGTGCACTATGATGTTAAAAACACGATCTCTAAGCACAGTGAGGCAACCAAGAGTTCTACACGTAACTTAGCTATGGAGGGAAGGGTTTATTTAATGTAAATGTTGAGTTTAGCTCCAATTAACCTAGTTTTGCTATCTTTTTACTTAGATTACACTATATTTTGTAGTCTAGGTGTCTCTGATGTCAAGACAATGTAAAGAGTTCATTTTGAGCTTCTTAGTTGCCAACTTTTAGATCTCTTCAGATGAACATGGCTCCAGATTCCAAGAGTCAAGTCTGTGACAGCATCAGATACTACACTGAGAGAAAGGTGAACTAGAGCTAAACCCAACATTCGGCTACTTTGTCACCTACAAAATACACACACACAGAGCACACATTTAATCGCAATATAAATCAAATGCAATTGGGAGTGCCGATGGCTGAGTGGTCTAAGACGTCAGACTTTGGATCTGAGTTAGAGATAGTACAGTTTTAAATCCTATATGTGACCGAAGGAAGGTCAGATTAAAGAAGTATCAAGAAGCCTTTGGATGAAACAAATTAAATTATCAAGAGTCCTTAAATTCATCGATGTTTGAAGCAACCTAAACTATTTACTTAAAACAGTGTATAAAAAATATACTATAGAGATAAATTTAACAGCAGCCTAATATATACAAAATCTTAAATTAAATGGTAACGGTTGAAGTGTAATAGCCTAAATGTTATAATACGAGTAAATAAGTATTCAAAGTTATTATCAACAATTCGTCATTTGGTAAACTCATTATTAGAAAATGAAGATATTTGTCAGTGCCTACAATCCTTAGCCTTTCTCATACCTACACTAAAGTTTTAAAAAACTTACTTTGATTTGTTAATATCATCGTTAGTTGAGAATATTGGTTGAGGAGGCCGTCCAGATCCAGATCGGCTAAGGTTTCTTCGACCTCCAGGCATTTTGCTTTGACTGATTATATTTTGAAGAAATTAGATCTGTAAAATATATTTGATCAAATAAGTTATAAATGGATTGTATTGAATTCAAAAGATGATTTCAAAGCTTCATATTGTTAGCAGCCTATTATATCATGATCCCATTTCAACATAAACTATTAGCCAAAACTATTATGATTTTAGTTCGACACAATAAACACACTGGACCCACGTGGCAATAAAATGAATAACATTCATATCACCATTACTTTACCAAATTATTCTCTTCATGTACAAGTATTATACTTTAATTGTTAATATGACGTATTATATTTATTCCTTGTCTGCATTACATATCCCAGTCACATTTAATAATAAAACCGGGGGTACTTTGGGATTATACCGACCACACCAGTATGAAGAGAACACAAAAATAGAAATTTATAGAAACAAACATGATAGAACGAAAAAACAACTCTTCAATTACAAAATTACAAACTTACAAGCATTTCCAGGTATTGTGATCGGTATTGTTGTCGCTGTTATCTTATCTTTCTCGAGAATCCTGATTACGGCAGGCCGCGCGGCATCACGTGATTTGCACGGTACATCATTGCCTTTACATTACAATTCAATTTATATTTCTGATTAGCCCCTCTAGAATTTGATATTTTACTGATAGGTACTATCTCGAGGGATGTTTTTCTTTCGTCGACATCAGCGCGGGGCAGCACCGAAGGTGCTGCCGAAGCCCGCGCTGATGGCCGGAGGCACTCGCATTTTGGGTGGCGGAATGTGATCAAGAATAAAAAACAAGTTTTTGAGTGTTTTTTTAATAAAAAGTTTAGTTTGGTAAATGTTTGTTTTTGTTGAATTTTTGTGTTTGGAGAAATGTAGAGGTAAAACACGGAAGTACAACAAAGCGATGCACCAGCTGAACGGGCGGCGAGACTCTGCAATCACGTTATCTACTAGACGCTCGACTTTGACCTCTGTCTGAGGATGGGGAGGTGTTTGCGATAAGACAATTCCTGTTTTATATTGACGAAATATTGTTCTACGCTAATCTAGTAATCAGTAGAAACGAAATGTGAAATAACGATTCATGTCTGGGTGTGGTCGGTATAATCCCAAAGTACCATAAAAACCCAGCCAAAGTAATAAATATTTTGATTTAAAAATATATAATGCTTTTCCCATAGGCCCGTAACATTTATAGGATGGCCCTTAACACCTTAACTGCGACACGAGTCTTGTACTGACTTAAGAACAATGAGAAAAGTATCAGTGTGCATCCACCACAGTCAATGTGTTTAAACTATGATACATCTCTAGCTATATTGTATGTTATTAGTACTTTCACTGCGACACGAGTCATGTACTAACTTAAGAACAATGAGAAAAGTATCAGTGTGCATCCACCACGGTCAATGTGTAAAACTATGATACATCTCTAGCTATATTGTATATTGTTAACACCTTCCCTGCGATACGAGTCATGTACCGACTTTAAGACAATGAAGATAGTATCAGTGTGCATCCGCCACAGTCATTAACCGGCAATGTCATTTTTATAACAAGCTAAAACTGCGTAAGACTGTAAAATTTGCCAGTATTAAGAATGATAATCTGATTGACAAATAGCATCAATCATACTATATAAACCTAAAATAGTATAATCTGTACTGTCAGTACAGATACATATCAGTCCTATTTGATTCATCTACCGGCTGCAGTATAATAAGCAGCCACCACCACAATTAAATCATCAGTATTTGTGACTATCTAAACAACCGAAACTAAAATGTTGAACCAAATAACATTGGAATTATTTCAAATTATGGTCTAGTTAAACTATTTTTATACTCAAAAAAGTAATAATGTATGATGAATCAAAAGCTCTATGCTATATGTATTTATAAAATGTAACAGACAAACCAGTGTAACATTTGGTTACTTTTTACTACCTTGAAGGATAACCATATCTGACAACTTGTGACACAAATAACAACTATATGTGGTCATTACTCGATGTTTTGAATGAATTTGGAACAATATTGTTATTCAATACATTAAAAAAAAAAGAGCTTGCAATAAATTTTAATAATAAGTAACGTAAATAACTATAGTTAGATTGTTTTTGTATTTGATATTTTAGGTATTTCTAATCGATAATTTGGTGTCCGGATTCGATTGTGGTGGTCGGCACTCACTATACTGTAGCCAACCGATTGCCTGATACAGAATTGTTTGAAATTAGAAATTCACATACTCATCAACATAAAACATTGTATGTATCATATAACTATTGTGGTTATTGTTTACTTTGGCCACCTCACAACATTTGGTGTTACTTTTCAAAAGGAAAATGCTTTAAAATTGAATTAAAAAACCGATAACAATTAATTTGAATGAAATGTAAATTTTCAGTAGGCACATTGGGGGGGGGGGGGGGTGGGGGGGGGGGGGGGTGGGGGGGGGGGGGGGTGGGGGGGGGGGGGGGTGGGGGGGGGGGGGGGTGGGGGGGGGGGGGGGTGGATCATAAGAAAGCCACAATCTCTTTCTTATGAGAACTATGAGTGTCTACCAGCCACTCGTTGCTTATATTTTAAGCAAACAAAGCATTTAACTGTTTCAAATTCAGCACTGCCAGGATAACCACAGTCACTTTATTTACCATTCTGGTTTAAATGGTTGAATTACTCCACTTATAACCCTTATCGGGTATTTACAACGTAAAGGCTGAAAATGGCTCATTATTATCTTGCATACCTTTGGTTTCGAAGCTAGAACGGGGTCATTAGTCCTAAAGTCATTACTACTTTGCATAATATCATTAGAACTTTCACAGCACACACCTTCACTTATGGACTTTGTGATGCTCTTAGTTTTCTTACTAAAATAATTTTTAATATTTAGCCTCTTCATAATTTGTAAAAAAACTGAAAACACGTCATTATCGAACTGAAGAAAAAGAAATAACTCACAATAGCAATTAGCGAAGAGTAACAATGTAGGTTAGATGTCACTTCACTTGGTGCCAATGTCAAATACCCGTGCAAGTGTTTGCCATTCACCATAGAGTAATGTGATTTTGGCTGAAACAAAACTAATGTCAAAGAAATATTTCACTAAAACTACAACCGGTAACAACAGTTTCTGACTTTTTGATTAGTAATTTAATTGAATGTAATCAAAATAAATCAAAAATTTAACATAGCAATTGTTTTTATTGACCACCAATAGTTATACGTATATAGCTTTCACATTTACACAAAATGGAAAAGCCTTCTCAAACATATCTTCATCATTCTGAAAGACTGCAATGGATACTTCTTAAATATTGAAGAAAATATATAAACATTTAAAGTTTAAAGAGTTTTTTACATTTTAAAACTATTTGGTTGGGATATCATAATGAAGTGATATTAATTTATGCAACTTGGAGTCTATGTTACATTGACTTCCACTTCGACCTTGGAATTACAGCAATACTATCACGAACTTCATCCATGACATGAAACAAGTGACGTGTCTGTCTATATTCTTATTTTGTATTATTTACTAATTTATTAACTCAATAAATAATGTTATATAATAATGAATATTAGTTTGTTTTGAAATGTAGCATCATTTCTAGGTATAACATGTCTAACTTTGTAGTTTTTAAATAGAGCTCTGTTAATGACCTTATTTGTGAGAATACTACCAAATGTTTTATATGAAACTGATAATTTATTTATTTCCATTGCTTTAGCTAGCGGCTGTAGTAAAATAATCTGCATTTTACAGATTTAAACGAGTGCACAAATGAAAATGCATGTGTTGAAGAGGAAGTATGCATCAATTACCCAAGGCAGCTACCACTGTATGCCAACACCTTGTGTCAACTCATACTGGGATCAGATATCCAGGTTAAAGAACAAATATTCAAGTAATTAATTTTACTAATAAAAATGATAAATGGAGCAAAATATACAAGAATATAGAGAATGTTATATAGTAGTATAACATTGGCAATTTTTGTTAAAGAACAGTAGGGTGGCAGAAAAAATTAGGAACAACTTATAATATACTGTGGAATTTTAATGCTTTCCAGCATACTTGTGAATGATTGTTCACATTCATCACACAAAGTCATTGCCTGTCAGCTGACCTTATTGGCGAACATCTGTTTTAGTCACCTTACTTAAACATATTGTTGAATATATTACATTATTGTGCATATTCTCATTCAATTACTTTACTTTATGATAAAACTGCTTCATAAAAATTATTTCTTACCTTTTCATACTTAAACTTTTAAAGATGATTAAAAAATATATTTTACTCTTTCATCTTTCTGTACTTACTTATCCACTATGAGGGTAACCCCTAAGAATTCTTCTTACAGACATTTTTCCATTTATCAGTTTTTGAAAATCGGTTGAAAGAGACTTAAATATTTCTTTAGTAGAATAAAACAGTTTCAATAGAACAAATTATAAGATATGTTTAACAGGTTGCTGTAGCACAATAGGTCTTTCAATTAAAATAGCTACATCACATTCTACTTGACCTGTCTAAAGTCTCATATACTGATACACTGTAAAGTGAGATAACTACAAGTATCTCTGTCAGGAGTAACTTTTTGTTTGAACATAGTTTCAATTTTAATTTAGGTAGGCATACATTTGTATCTTTATAATATGATAGTTAGGTCGACCTTTTTATATTTAACACTTTCAGTCCTAGGCAACTATGTTACTCTACAGTAAGTTGTAAATTAAAATAATCATAAAATGTCACTTGGGGCTGAGAGGTAGGTAGTATTAAGAGTGTTAAATATTACAAAAATATAAACAGCCACGTTTAAATTTACTCAATAGCTGAATGACTTTGCAGGTCATGTATCAAGATGTGCGCACGAGTGGCCAGAAGGGTGTTCTGGAAACACAAACTATAGCCGAGGATAGTGAAACATGAGGCTGTAATGCTGAACAGCAGCTCACTTAGACCCATACGAGGATACTGGTGAAACTTGCAGCCCCTTGGACTACACCTTGAGCCACTCACTCGTAACAGTGTATGATATCACCAGTAACAAATTAGGTACAAATGACTTACAATATTTTCTAATTAGCCTTTGTTGGGTGTAAGTGACAAGATGCTAGATTAACCCTAAAGGCCGTTTTCACACCGCGGTCACACTATGTCACGTTACGCAACGTGACAGATTTTTCAAAAGATCTGTTTCCATAGTTTTAAATGGTGTAATTCACACCGACCTCGCAGAACCTCACAGACACCACAGACGTCGACAGACGTAATCTGCGGAATCGCTCCGAGAGCGATCTTTTCAAAACATCTGTCGACGTCTGTGGCCTCGCGCATGCGCAGACCTGTCGCGCAGTTTTGTGCTGTAACTCTTTACAAGAAGCTGGATTGCTATTTTTGTTATTTATTATGGAAAAGTTAATTGAAGCCGTCAGAGAACCGCGTCCACTGCTGTGGAATACAGATTTGGAGCACCATAACGAGGAATAGGTTTCCATGCTTTGTCATAAGCTTCTAAAATTAAATTACCTCAGGTGTCAGTACTGGAGAAAATGATCCTTTTGAGCAAAGATAATTGTGAAGGACGGCTGTTGCTTTGACTATCTTGTTTACTAAGTGCAGCTTACAGTGGGTCTGAAGTAGATACGCCATCTTTGTGCAAGAATGCCAAAAGCATTTTAAACTACTCTTCTACATCTACAAATTCTATAGTTGAAAATTCTTCTTTCATCGTTAAGATTAGTATTACTTACCACTTTAACGCATGGTAATCTTTCTCTGCTGGAAATGCATCTCCTGTACTTGGTATCTTTTTTTACTAATATCGTTACATACGAGTATCGATGTTAAGATCTCTTAAAGAATCAGGTTTAGATAGCCGAAAGTGTGTTGTGAATCTGTCATCATCTAGCTCCAAAGCCTTCATCAGATGATGATACTCGCCGCACTGTCTTTGGTTGATAAGGTGCATCCATGTGCGTTCGGTTTGTAACAGAATTAAAAATCAGCATGAGTCGTTCCTCTTCTCTATTCGAACTACTATCGCCGTCATCCAATCAAGACTCATTTTTTAGTAAACGCGCTATCGCTCTACGAAAAACCACTTGCCATGTTACCTGCTTCAACTAAACCGACTGACAGAGCAGAAACTATGTCCCAGTATCTGACAGACGTCGTCGGTGGCGGTGTGAACTGTACTTCTGTCACGTGACATCTGTCAACTTTAAGTAACGTGACATAGTGTGACCGCGGTGTGAAACGGCCCTTTAGAGTGCTGGATATAAATTTCTATATTTCCCCTTAGTGTGCAATTAACTTCTAAAAAAACTAATGTTAACTAAGTTCTTTTTCTGTTTTTAATGGAGAGGCTGATCCCCTTTTAAGTTTTATCCCGCCCGTCCTCACGGGTAACTGGCCTTTGTGTGAGGATCTCATCAAACAGAATAAATGGGAGACGATACAGAACAAGGTTGTTAGTACTGATGAAAAGTGAACAGGCACAATCAGGATTTTGAAACCCACTATTTCTAATTCAGACCGAAATCCAAAGTCTTAGACCACTTGGTCATCGGCACTTCAATTAGTTACAATACATGAAATAGAAATTTAATTGTTTTTGGAAAAGCCAAATGTAGTAATCCATAAAAAGATAAGCTACGCTGGTCACATTTTTTTTAAATTACCTCTTTACTTTAAAACACAAAAATGTAAGAAGGATCTTAAACTGTTTTTAATTAAGAATCCATTTTACTCTTTTGATGAATATTTTTCTTTGAATTGTATTTAGAGATTTATGAGTTTTGTGTTTGTTTTAATATAAGGCCTAAATTGTTTATACCTAGTTTAATGTAGGTAGCCTAATTGACACAATTCATGTACTAGAATATTTCTGTACTAAAATATTGAATAAAGAGATATTGATTGATAGGAAATACTGGCTTTGTATTTTTGCTTTCTTTGTTAATAATATAGCAGTTTTGAATATATTATTAGATAATTTTAATGTTAATTTTTGTTTTGTTTTTAAAATGTGTTTTTAAATGTTCATTGGTTTATATTTTTGAAATCTGATAATATTCTTTTAACTTTACTTATCTGTAATTGACTACCAAAGTGTGACTAGGCGCCCTCTTCAGAGTTATTTTAATATATTGATACTCAAAAGAAACTTATTTACATATTTTTACATATGACACAGCCAACATGACACTAGATACTTATACCCTCTAAATTATTATGAGCCACTTCATATTGAAGGTATATAAGAATTTTGTTGTAAAGTTAGAATATTATGAGGTGTACAAGTCTGGTTCCATGAGAAAAAAACATGCAGCCATCAATAAGTGGTTAAAATCTAGGGTAGTAATTTCTTAAAAGATGGAATCCATAAAGCGCATTATTATATTAAATGCCTCAATTCAATGATTTCAAAATAACAGTTAAGAATTTCACCTTCAAATTTGTCACAAATGTTGTTTCCTTCCACTTATTGGTGGTTTTCTACAAAAAAAATGTACTTTTGTACATCTCATATACGTATCATTTTATTTAATGCATATAATAATCTAACTAAACTGGACAATAAATACTAATATAAACTTAAATTTTCAATAATTGTTCAGTATCTAAGAAACAGTGAAATATTGTTTCGTTTTAACCCATGGAGCAGTTAACTGTTTTTAAAACGGTTTCAGATTCTATTTTCATGAATTCCTCTACATTCTCAATGACATTATTAAAACTTCCATGATGTGATTATCAAAATAACCAGAAACAACCACAAACATTCTGCCAAGTCAGTCCCTGATGTGTTCACCACAGCCTCTCCCATGGATATCTTCCAGAATAATGATATAAATTTGTTATTTTGTTCCAGTTTGGAAGTGACGCATGTATATTTGGTTTAACAGCATTTCTTGTAGATCACTACCATTAATATTTGATACACCCTTGTATTTGTAATTTGTTTTAATATTTTGTTAATATGTTACAGATGTCCCATTACGAATAAGAATAGAAAACGGTGAAGGCATTTTATATGCTCTAAAAGTATTTTCCTATAAATGGTATTACCAGGTAATATAACTTTATTAGAAAACAATTTAATATGTATAATTTAAGTAGATATAAGCTAAATAACAGTTATTCAGTTTGATTTATATATTTAAATATATACTGAAAAATTATATATTTTGATCCTGAAACGAGTCAAATTATAAACAATGAGTAGGAAAAATTATATGACATTTGGCCATTTTACAGAATTTTGTTTAACATGGAAACTAAGACTCATTTTTACTTGGAACAGCAGCAAGCAGTCCTCTATAAACCTACATAGATTCTAATCAAACGCTCTCACTATGCGGTATGACTTATAGCAATGACTAAGCATGGCCAAATTAAATTCTCAGACTATGCTACCATTCGACTCATGTGCCTGCTACATCACATGATGAGGCAGCAGAGGTTCTCAGCTCCACATTTTTTTTACTGATGTGTACTAATTAATAGTTATTATAATAAATTACTTAACTTTTATTTATGAAGGTTAGTGCACTAGGGTCTACTAAAATGTTATGAAGCTGACATGACTAAAAAGCTGTACATAGAAATTTTATTCAATTTAGAAATATTTTGTTTGTGTGTATAAAACACTAATAAAAAACTGTAGTATAGAGGAATTTTGTAATTCATCCAGATGGACCAGTCCTGATTGTAAAACAGAACAAATTGAAATTAACAAAACAATACTATACTAACTTTTTTTTTTTTTTTTTTTTTTATCTACGACTTATTCATCATAAACACTGTCTACACTCAGGAGTTACAAAAGGGAACTGAAGAACTGAAAATACAAGAGAAATTATGAGACAAGATTATTAATTTTGATTGATTTGAATGTTACTTTAAAATGAATGCAATACAGAAATACAAATTGGTACACCAATATAGTAAATAAAGTGGAATTATACTGCATGATAATAACAATTGGGGCCATAATACATGACACCTCATAGTAGAAAAATTTTGTTCTCTTGGTTGGCTGCACAAGTATCTTGTCTGCTTTTGTTCTCCGGCTACCGCAGGCAGCTGTACTGTTACTCTTAAAGCTTTATTGGTACCTGTTATACTGGAAACACATCTCTTTATATACCGTAAATCTGAAAATGTTGTGCTTAACCTAAAAAACAGTTGGTGAGTTGCAAATATTGAAACCCCCTTGATTACAATAAGGCAAAATGAAGAATTGATCTTTCACATTAGATTTCATGCTACAGCACTGCTATACATCCAAGTGCTGTGATTTCTACTACTCAACAACATGCTTAAAAGTACCACAGGGCTCACATATAGTTTGAAGTGGTCAATATTAAGATTTTTACTATCACCACTGTAAAAAACCGGACTTGGAGCATAATTTACAATGCACTTTGATAGAACTATTGCTGATGCGTCCGTATCTCCTTTGTGTATCACACTACAAGCAACACAGTCAGGGAATTTAGTATGGCCTTTACAGATTTACTGTATTTTTCAATGTAAAATATTATATTTTTAAACACATGTTTTGTTACATTAAAATTATAAATTACTAGCAGTTATCTGCGGCTTTGCAAGCAATTTTCATGTTGAAAATCGGTTGTCTTCTATTTAGGCATGTTAGGCATATTAAGTATCTAGATTTTTATTCTTTTTAAATTGCATTGTAAACACTCCAGAGATAAGTGATAGTCACTGGAAGATTTTCCAATCTCCTAAGCACAGTGTTTTGGGCACTGAAATCAAGAAAATGAAATAGTTTTTATAAGTACCATGAAATAACACAAATTTCTCTCCAATTCCATTATATTTTTTATTGAATAGCTCCAGCGATTTCAATATTAATTGAATAATTAGAGACTAGTGTGGATGAATCTTAGTTGAAGTCCTTAGCTTTTCAGTTACCGCACTTGGCTATGTAATAAACAATAGGGCTCTATGTAGTTTAGAAACGGAAGAAGGCATATTTTAGGTACTTACTAGGAAGTGTTCATGGTTAACAGTTTCAGATGTTAAGCGAAATGTTGAAGGATTTTCGAAATAGGAATAGGTCTGTTATGTTAACCAGAGATCCTATGAATGTCTGTGTAAAATTTCAGTACAATCGCTCTAGTAGTTGTTTGTGATTGAGTAACACACACACACACCATTAGATTTTTATACAACAGTATAAATATTGAGTTTTAATATTAAATTCTTAGCTTGGATTCATTGATTTGTAATCTGTTTTGTTGTTACAGGGTAATGATAAAAGCTTCCTCATTCAGCAGGAACTACAAGACAGAACTGTACACAACTTACTATGTCATATTACTGTATATAGATTAGATTATTTTCTACCATTTCAATTTTTATACTGTAATGAATTATTTTATATAAAATGAATGTACTTGTTGTAAAAAGTAATGTACAGTTAAAAGTTTTTGAAAATAAGATGATCACATGAGTGTAATCTTGAAGCCACCAGTGTTAAATGAGCCTTCCACTTAAAGGTACTGCCCACGTCAGAGATTAACTGAGAGGACTTTTGAGTCCTAACTTAAAGAATATAAATAAATAATAATAATAAATAAAGATATATTTAATTTCATCATGACCCCCTAGAACCTTACCGACAACATCACAGGAACATCTATATTTGCAGGTGCATAAATCTGGTTTGTTTTTCTTGGAAAACTTTATAAGTTGATTTTCTCTCTGTTCAGAGCTTGGCTGTTTGATAAAAACCAACTCTGCTTCCTCCAATATAGTCTGCAACGAGTTATTGACCTCATGGACATTTTTATTGAGACAGTTAATGTAGTGTCATCAGCAGAGGACCACCGATGAACCTGTAAAAGCCTATAGGAGATCATTTACTTAGGTCAGGAATTAGTGGGGTCAATATTGATCCCTGGGGCAGCAGCACGAGATTGTTGATTAATAAAGTAATACCAGCACTATTTACATAAGATAACCGCTCTTTTCTCCCGAAAAGATAAGAATTCAGCTAATCTTTAAATAGCTTTACCATGCATCCCATAATGTTTTAATTTCTTTAGAGTATGATTAACACAATCAAATGCTTTAGAAAGATCGCACATCACAGATATGTTCATTTCTATCAATTGATTGTAAAACTGTTTCAATAAATAAAAACACTGCATCTATTGTTGAATATTGAGAATGGAATCCGAATTGAAAGTCTGTGAGAATTTTAAATGTACTTAAGAAAGTAACTAAACAAACTAAAACGATTTGTTCAAAAACTTGATCATACAGACAAATTCGATATTGGAAGGTAGTTTGATATAGCCATCTTGCAGTTTTTCTTTGTACAACGGTTTTGACTATAGTGTACTTCAAATTTTGTAGAAAAGTGACAATTTCGAAAGAAACATGTATGATATCAGCCAGGAGCTTGGAAACAAAATTTACAGTAGCTTTTATAATGGCTATTGGTATGCCATTCAATCCTGAGGAGTTTGTATTTTTGAGTGACATAACTATCTTTGCCACTTCATCCAAAATCCGTACGATATAAAAACATCAAAGTGGGTCTAGCATTACGTGTTCGAGATAAAAATCAGTTATATCAGCTTGATTTGGACTAATATTTTTAGCTATACTAATTTTGAAAAAGGTATTTAACTGTTCAGCAACTTTTAATGACTGTAATTTCTTTTCAGTTTACAAGTAACTACATGTTTCATTAGTGAGGATTTTTATTTTGCCAGTTTCCCTACTCACGACCTCCTACAAAGTCTTTGACTTGTTCATCACAGATAAACCTGTCATTCGTCATGTGTTTAGCATGTTTAATTACTTTTTGTAATATCTTAGACTAAATCTCATAGTGTGCTGCAAGGCAATTGAAGATGTGCTAAGCCTCAAACAGGAATTTCTTCTTCTTCTTACAGAAGTCTTTATGCCAAGTCATCCAAGAGGGAATACTTGATTCTATCATTTTGTTTGATAGGCGTTTTACACTATTTGATAGGTCATAAAATACAGTGAAAGGGATTGATACGACCAGGATTCCAAAATTGGTTTGTTTATTATAGGTAGACCGTTTACAAAAAGACCCAGGGTGATTTAGGTTCACGCAAGGTGGGGTAAATACCCCTCCGACGCTGTGATGCCACCCTCTCCTAAAATCCCCACCACTGCTTGGCATTCCCTCTATCGGATCATCTGATTGATCCTGCTCAGTCGGATCTCGTTCACTTCATTCTGCGATTCATTCAGTTGAACGGATCAGTACAGAGTTACTGAGCCTTCCCGCTAGAGTGTGTTAAACCGGTTCATCGTGTTGACCGAACAAAATGAACGAATGAACGACTGAATGTAATGGCCCAGTGTAGTCCGGTAAATTTAGACATTGACCCTTGCAAAAATTCCCAGAAAGCTGAAAATTTGCATAGATGTTAGGGACACACCATTGTTATGAAACTGTGTAAAGTCCCCAATCGATACCATGTCTGCAAAATTTTTTATTCAAGGTCAAATTTCACAAAAATAGGTTTTTTGAATATTCCAGCGAATCGGTTTAGTTTATGAAAAAATGTTTCAAACAAAAATTGTAGATCATGCAATTATCTACAAAAATGCTCCTTATGACTTTTTCATACCACTAACCATTTTTGAGAAAAAAAACAATTACAAAATGTTCTTACGCTGTATTGTCTATACAGTAGAACCCCTCATATCCGGCCACCACGGGACCGAGCCCCTGGCCGGATAACGATTCGGCCGGATAAACCAACCTACAGTATACAGCACTTGACGAAACAAAACAATTGTACTGTACTGTACTAACCGCACTGGAAATAATCAACGAACTGTTTTACAGGTTAAACCTACTAGCTCAACTGAGGACAACACAGGAAAATGTAAACAAATAGATACACCAAAATAACGCAAGAGTCGTGGGAGGCTAGTGCGTGCAACTGCGCGTCTGCAAGCCGTGGTAAATAAATTTCGATATTGGCTTCCGAGAAGTGGCCGGATAAACCGAGGTGCGGTAAAACCGAGGCCGGATATGAGGGGTTCTACTGTAATATGGACTCATTTCCACGCCACCTATGATGGTAGTGTACCTAGCGCGATTTTTCTTAATGTAGTTTCCCCGGTAGGCCTATTCCACAGGTCTATTCCAGTAAAATTTAATGAATGTTTGGTTATTCTTCTTCTTTTCAGTCGTTGCACTCTTGTTAGTGTGGTCGTTGTCGATCAGGTACAGCTCGAGTGACATGTCCCGTTATACTTGATTGTAAAACATATTTTATTCATCATTCATCGTCACTAATTATTTCCTCTTCTTCCCGTTCCATCTTCTTCTCTCTCTCTATTTTCTTCCTCCTCCTCATCTTCTTGAGTAGACATAAATTGTCCTAACAGCAATACATCAGTTGTTTCGTCGTTCATGTAAAAACCTTCTTCTGTTGAGATTCTACATTTGAAACACGATTGGCGTTGACAAGTGGTGCACGCCAGTGAACAAATTAAGACTACTATTTTTGCGGCCGCATCTTAAGTTACACCCATTTTTACAGTTCCAAAAAACAGAATTAAGGAGGTTTTCTGGTTCAGGTGGAAGAAGTGGTGGGATATGCTTCCAACCCCACTGTTCTGGGTCTAGTTGATTACCAAGCCACACCTGAACCTAGTAATATACACGATAAAACTGTTGGAAGCTGCGGTTGGAGGAAGGCAAGCTAATTGCACACGTTTTTTATTACATGTTTGTTTTGAAAAAGATAAGTAACAAAATTTGTCTATCGAAGTAATTTTTTGGAGCTCCATATATAGACAGAAGAAAGCGAGTTTCTGTGAAGAGTTGAATATCTTGCAAAGCTTGTGCACAAGTAATAAAATTTTCTTTTCAAACAATTAAAAAATTGTTGTTTTACTCCTTCGAAACATTGCTGATGTCTTATCACAGCCAATCATAGCATGTTAAAACACTGTATATGATTGAACCGATTGATTATCTTTCCCGAATAATTGCTGCCGCAGTTGATAGGACCTTCAGTTGCACTTCTTTGCCTTTAGGTTTTTTCACTCGAAGCTTGATTGATAATATCATGATAATTAACAAGAAAAACATGCAATGTTAATTATCCTAGTTTCTGAGTAATAATGACTCTATTACTATAATTTTAACTTCAATCGTAATTTAATTTTTCTGTTATCAACACTTGCGTTTTTACAAATATTTTCTAATTCTTCTAACGTAAACTGTAAGTCATCACTACTTTCAATATTTGAAAATATTTTCCTCCATGGCGAGATACAATGCTTCATTTTGAGGACGGCCGACTTAGCCTCCGGTGGTCGGCTTTAAACATGTTTAAGCAAATCATTATGGTACTTAGCTTCAGCATTAATTAAATCGTGTTCAAACCCGATGCGAGCAACAATAGTTTTTGCGGTGTCACGAGACTGAGCTGCTTTCATAACTGAGTCTTTAAATGAAAGAGTTCTAACATTACAAATTTTTCGATGAGATTTCTGTGCTTGTTTCTTTTTGTATTCCTTACTCAACTCGTCACCGCTAAAAACACAAACAATTTTTAAAAGAAAAAAATATGACTCACTTACATGTGCTCTAGTACGAGGACTTTTTGAGAGGTACTAGCTGATTCCTCTTTATGTTGCCGTTTTGCTGCTGCAAATGTACTCTTTCTATTGTTTGCGACACTGCACATGATTTATCGCTGAATTTACATTCTTCAAGTAATCAGTTAAATTGATTCCCCCCTTGAATACTCGCGTTAAGTAACGTCTTCATGCCGTGATCAACAATAACACATTCACTTGAAGATAAAAGTTTAGTGCAAATAAAACACTATTGCGACATATTTTCAACAAAAAGTGAATACAGCACAAACTTTTGCAGAGAATATTTGAAATAACTACGTGTTTTCACTACGAAGGAATTTTAAAGACTAACGGTGATTTAGGTGTGACCTCAGAAAAGCAGGTGGACGGAAAGGCCACTCGAACAATGGAATGACAGGTAGATGTTGTTCAAAGGGCACATGGTCCCTTAAAATTAGGGATAACTCCCATTTTTTTTAATATAATATTCTCAGAATTATCGGTCAATATAAATGTATTAGTCACGCAGAGTTATAGTTTTACTTATATTACACACCCAATGATATCATAGGCCAGCTTAGTCGTGCTTATTATGGACAATACAGCGTAAAAATATTTTGTAATTGTTTTTTCTCAAAAATGGTTTGTGTTATGAAAAAAATCATAAGGAGCATTTTTGTAGATAATTGTATGATCTACAATTTTTGTTGAAATATATTTTCATAAAACTAACCGTTTCGCTGAAAAATTCAAAAAACCTATTTTTGTGAAATTTGACCTTGAATAAAATATTTTGCAGACATGCGATCGATGGGGACTTTTCACAATTTCATATCAATGGTGTCCCTAACATCTATGCAAAATTTTCAGCTTTCTGGGAATTAATGCTAAAGTTATCCCTTATTTTTTTGGCTATATTGACCGACGGACCAGTGAAACAAAAGGATCCGATTGTAAAACAGTGTTTCTAATAGAGGAAGAAACAGCATATCATACAGTGAATGGATATACATACATACATATTTCATATATATATATATATATATATATATATATATATATAATATAAAACAATAAATGTATTTTTCAGGAATTTAGTAAATGTAAATAGATCTATTAAAACTGATATAAAAATGCAATTGTAAGTTACTAGATTACATTACTAAATATTTTAAATGTAAACATTTGTAATCAATGGACTTGGTTGATTGATATGCCTTTGGTTTATCACAAGTAAGGTTATTCTCTTACAAATGTTTTACATAAATTACTTAAAATTAAACAGACACATTGCTCGTTTGAAAATTATTTATTTTTATAAATAACAAGATATTTTATATACAAACCGATTAAACTTCCTAACCACTTTTCACAAAACCCAGACTCCTTACTCCCCCTCCCCCCCATGAATTATACGATTATGGTTTTTATTCTTAATCGGTTAGCAGTGAACAAAATGAACAACTAAACAATCTTGGGGACCTAGTGTAACCTAACGCATAAAATTTATAGTTTTAGTTAGTTTCCATATGATGTTAAGCTATTTTTCATGGATAAGTGTTTTTAAATTAACTTATTATAATGTTGTAAGTTTTAACGATCATTAAAAATAATATATCTGATTTGAAAAAAAATGTCAAATTTATTCAGTTGTCTTGAAAAAGTGAATGAAACGTTCAAGTTGAACAGTTTCTTTTCAAACACTCTGATCCGGATCACTTGTTCAATTGACTGACCCGTTCAAATTGAACGGGATCAAGACCGAAACGACACATGTCTATTGGCCACTGCCACTGTGCGGCTTTCAACTTCACAACAAAGTGCAATCTCCCTGGAGGATACGTCTATGGCTACATTAATCTGTTCAATTAATATTTTATGCTTAGACTGCGATGCTTGCATATGTCTAAACACAAAAATATAATTTAGTTGTAGAGCAAGTAAAATAGCTGCAGTGTAAACAAAACTATGCGAGCGAGACACGATTCACACAGCTGATAAACAGATAGAAGCAGGTGCTGGTCCCACTCCCCACCACAACCCCTGCTGGAGGGAGTCCCTTCTGTGCAGTACTGCTCAGAAATTTGCTTCTGCGCAGGTTTCTTTGCGAGTGGTTTATCGATAGCTATTACTTTCATAAGGTATAAAAAAGTTTTTGCCCAGTTTTACAACAGCTTATTTCCGATGTGTTAAATGTCCATTCGAATAGCTACAGTGGTTATATTTCGAACCGTAGTACGGATCACAGAAGTTTCACTGGAGCACTGTTTTCAGTGCAATCTGACACCAGACCTATCTACTACCACTGACAACATTATGTACCACTAGTGAATTATTGTTAACTGCTCTTATTTTATTACTCATTGCTACAAATATAATAAACAGCATTTGAATTGCTTCTCATGACAATCTAAACCACCTTAACAAACATTATTGTTCAAACACATTGTTGTGAAAAAATTTGGACAAATTTGCATTCGCTTTTTTAAAATTAAATTAACTTAAATTAGACCTAATGGATTTTGAACTTCCTATGCATGTGTCAAAATAAACAGTATGTTAATTTATAATTTTTACACAGTAAATATGTTCAAGTGTTTATTGCACTATTGTATATGTGTAGATAAAAATATATATAGTACAAAACCTTAACAGTTTTCAGCTACCACAAAAATTATTATGAAGAAGTAGAATATAATATGAATATGAAATTATACTCTGCACATATTTGACAATCTAAATAACTCATTTAATCAAGGAAAATGCACAAATGTCTAAATCAAAGACCTTTGACGCCTAAAATAATTTCCAGACTAAAGGAAAAGCCTCGTTATTTACTTAACATAGTTTTATTTGAACTTAAATTACAAGAATTATCGTTCTTCCATTTGCTTGTCCCTGGCAATGACTGCTTCATCAAACTGTACCATGTATGTGGTGCCCTTGTGCCAGTGTGCAGTAACCTTGGCTGTCTGTAACAGGTCATATATTTTACTGAAATATAACTGAAAAGTTATTTGGATAACAACTTAAATATATAGCAGTTGAATAAAAAAGATAAAGTTATAGAAATAAAGGTAGTAAAATCTTGTAGTTCAAGCCCACAAACAGAAAAGAAATAGACAAGTTATTGTAAAACTTATGAAGTTAGTTTTTAAAACAGAAAAAATATCTAAATACATCTTAAATCATCAAAATTTGTGAGTTTTATACAAATTACTTATAAATACGTCCAATTAAAAAAAAATGTTAATCCAGTAGCTAAGAATGTAGAATGCCAAACTAGCACACCTTCAGACTGGACCAAGACTACAATAATCTACTACCAGCTGCTAATACACTAGACTTATGAAAGAACCTCTTATCCGTATGAAGATCGTATAAGTACTGTTCTGTTGTTTGCTGCTAGATAGCGAGCAACCAGAACATTTCCAGCAGCAACAGATTTAGAATTGGATGACATATCTTCTCTTGGCAGTACATACTGGTGTGACAGTAGCCTGCCAGATAGAGCTAGTGGTATAACCAACAATGAATGGAAGTAATATTGTGCTTTTATTTGTGAAGTAATCACAAGTTGTGTTGTAGAAATTATTTAAATTTTTTTTCGCGATGAATTCTCACGGTGAAAGTGCATGAACTGTTCTTAGCAATTATAAAGAATAAACACAGATTAAAGACTACAAAATCTACAATATGTAAATCAGGTGGTTAAAATTTTAAACTCTTAAAACTATAAAACAAAATTTAAAATTTGATGTTAATTAAAACTTAACAAGATAAAATTAAAAACTTAAGGACTAAATATATACAGGCAAAATATACACACACACATATACATATATATATATATATATATATATATATATATATATATATATAAGTAGATATGAATGTAAGGGTTCTAGCTCACTTTTGGGACAGTCAGAAAATCAACGTAAAATACTGTTTAAAGGACAATAAACTAATCTGAGAAATCACGAATGTTAAATAACCGAATCTTTAGCTGTTTTACTGTTCAATGTTTGCTTCTACATTTATAAGCTGTTTTAATGAAAAAATCCAGAAATCTTCGAAATCTTTATTCTACAAAGTTAATTGTAACACAGTCTTTATCTTTAATAGTCTTTTTTCCAGTAACAATCAAGTGTAATTTTTTCATTTTTGTTTAATTCTTTAATCTTTTTTTTCATCCAAAAACAGTCAAAAATCTGTTTGGCAAGTGTACTTTATAATCTTCCAACTCGGCAATTATTGTAAACCCGAATTTATCTTTCATTTTATCCAATGTCACAATTTTTATACTTCTTATTTTCTTCTAAATCAATCAATTTCTTATATTCTTTGAACTTTAAATCACCAACCTCATTTAATTCCTTTAGTAGCTCCATTTA
The DNA here is from genome assembly GCF_021130785.1 of Homalodisca vitripennis. Taxonomy (NCBI): domain Eukaryota; kingdom Metazoa; phylum Arthropoda; class Insecta; order Hemiptera; family Cicadellidae; genus Homalodisca; species Homalodisca vitripennis. The sequence continues at coordinate 170,972,775 of NC_060210.1, read as the reverse complement.
CATAAGAAAAAAATTATTGAAAAAATAGTATAAAGAATTTAAATTGCCCCCTACAAACCAATATAGTACTATTTTGTCCTATAATTATACTATTTTTTCAAAAATTTTAAGTCTTAGTTTTACAGATTTTTCTATAATAAATAGAAGAATCTACAGCTGTTTTAACAAACAATTTGTGCTGATTTGTGTAAAATTCTAGTAAAAATTCTCCACTTTTCAAAGTGTTAGTTAAACAAATTTTTCTTCTTTTAAATAGAAAGAATCAAAGGCTGTTTAACCCATAAATTGTGCTGATTTTTATCAAATTTTGATAAAAATCCTTAGAAATCTACTGAATTATTGCTATTTTTCAGCTTAATAAAAAGATATTTTACTAAATAGTAAAACTTGGCACATTCAAATTTTCCCTATTTAAATGGAGCGGAAAAAGATAGAGTGCCCATACTGCAAAAAAGATGTTTTCGAACATCATTTTACCAGGCATTATAATTCAAAAAATCATCTAAAAAAACAAAGAACTTTATGAGAAAGAACTAAATTATTTGAGGAATTGGGCTAAAGAAAATCAAATTGTCGATCATGAAAAGATGTACAATATAGAAAAATTGCGTGAACTAAAGAAAAATTTTAAGGAAATTAAAAAAGATCTCAATCTATTTAAAGATGAAAAAATTCAATCAATCGCTGAGAAATTGTCCATTGAAACAAACGATAAAACTAAGTCTGAAATGAATCGAAGAAATTGACAAAACGCTTAATGAGAAACCAGAAAATATCATTTGATGTAGAAGTTATTATCCTCTATCCATGGTCTTTTCAAGCAATACATTTTAACGAATTTTAAATGAAAATTTTCATGTCAATTTACAAATATCTTTCTATTTTGCGTCCAGAAATTAAAAAGTTTAATCGAAAAATTTCAAGAAACCGTTAATAAATATGAAGGGCTATCTCTCTTTAGAATGCGAATACGAACGTACTTTAGTGAACGGTGAAACACAAACTTGTCCAATGTACTTTACTATAAAAAGCAGACGAAATCTTTGACATAAACGACTTTATTACTAAGCAATTTAATAAATTAACACATCGAGAACAGACAAATCATCCAAATCGAGGTTCTGGATGGACATTAAAACGCTGTAAACAACTGATTTTGAGCCTTAATAAAACACGAATTTATGAACGCAGGATCATATATCGATTTACCAAAGAAAATCAAAGATAAGAAAGACTTGTATAAATATCAAAAATAAAGATGATTATTGCTTTATTTATTGTATCCGATGTGCTATTGAAAAACCTGAAAAGAATGCTGATAGAGCAAAACAATACGAACAATTTGTAAATGACGAGATATTTTCAGGTTTCGAGTATCCAATGTCTTTAAAAGATATACAATTATTTGAAAAACGAAGCAGTAAAGCAAAGTATAATTATCCGAAAATGTCTGTAAATGTCTATAGTTTTTGATGAAAAACTCAATATTGTTCCGTTGCAAATTTCAGAAGTTTTATGACGCCAAATTAGAAATCAATTTATTGTATGTAAAACAAGATGAAAAATCTCATTATGTTTTGATAACAGATTTAAACAAACTTGTATTTTCTCAGTTATCTAAGTGTAAAAATAAAAAATTTCTATGCAGAAGATGTTTTAAGCCATTTCTACAAATCTGGAGATTTAACAGACCAATTTAGAAATTTGTAAAAATCACGAAGTTTGTAAGCCAATTATGCCGTTTCCAGGTCAAACAACAACATTTATTAATTATCAAAAGAAATTTTCTCATCCTTACGTTATTTATATGGATTTTGAAAGCATATTAGAGAAGATTCCCACATGCAAAAACAATCCGCAAAAATCGATCACAACCAAGATTCAGAAGCACATTCCATATGGTTTTACTCTATACTTAGTGTCTAATGTGACCAATCGTACTGTACAAGCCGATATGTTATCGAGCAAAAAATGAAGAAGATTTGCCAAATGTTCCTGCAAAATTGTTTGAAGAACTTAATAAAATTATCGAAATACATAGCTAAAAAGTATAATTCTAAGAATAAAATACCTATGAAATTGACCGAAGAAGAAGAAATTGCATATCAAAATTCAAATCTTTGCCATATTTGTGAATGTGAGGGTTTTGATAATCAAACAAGAAAAAAAGTACGAGATCATTGTCATTTAACAGGTAAATTTTAGAGGTTCAGCTCATTTATCTTGTAACTTGAATCTCAAATTTCCTCCAGAATATTCCAGTTTTTCTGCCACAATATGTCATGTTACGATACTCATTTGTACATTAAAAGAGTTGGCGAAACAATATGGAAACGTTGATTTGATCGCAAACACCGATGAAAAATACATAAATTATTCAGTAAATTCAGGATATGGGTATGAGTTTGAAGATGATAAACCAAGAAAGTTCATCAAGTTTTCTTTCGTAGATACGTTCAGATTTATGGCATCGTCTATAGAAAAGTTAGCTAAAAAACCTCAAAAAAGATGATTTCAAACATACAAATCATTTTATACAAGATGGTCTGAACGCAATTCTAGATAGACAACCAAATGACGAAGAAGAAATCTTTAAAATTCTATCTGGAAAAGGAATATTTCCCTATGAATTTATCGATAGTATTGAAAAACTTGATTACACAGAAGAATTGAGAATTCAAGATTTCTATTTCACTTTTGACAGACGAGAGCATATCTGAGAAAGATTTTTCAACACTACTTAAATGTATTGGAACAAAATTAAAAGTAAAAAATCTAGGAAATTAACTCCACCGATCTCTATAACATTCAAGATGTTCTATTGCTCGCTGATATCTTTGAAAATTTTAGGAATATTTGTTTGAATTGCTATAAACTTGATCCAGCACACTATCTAACAGCTCCCAGTCTTGCATGGGATGCTATGTTAAAATTAACGAATATAGAATTACAATTAATTAGTGATTATAATATGTATTTGATGATCGAAAAAGGTATTCGCGGAGGCATTTCTCAATGTATTAAACGATATGTGAAAGCAAATAACAAATATTTAAAAGATTTTGATAAGACAAAGCCTGAAAACTATTTGTTGTACGTCGATGCAAATAACCTTTATGGGTATGGCCTAATGCAAAATTTACCATATAAACGAAATCAAGTGGATGGATCCAAAAACTTACACAACTGCAGAATGGAAAGAAACAATTTTGGAACTCACTGGCGACGAAGATTATGGATATATTTTAGAAGTTGATCTTGAATATCCAACAAAATTTGCATGAACATCACAAAGATTTACCTCTTGCTCCAGAACATTTTAAAAAAACAAACTTTGCACAACTCTTTTAAACAAAACAGAATATGTTGTTCATTCGAGAAATTTGAAATTCTATCTGGAACAAGGTATGATTTTGAAACATGTGAATAGAGTTATCGCATTCGATCAGAAGCCTTTTATGAAAGATTACATTGATTTTAACACAAACATGAGAACCAAAGCTACAAGCGACTTCGAGAAGGACTTTTATAAGCTAATGAACAACTCAGTTTTTGGAAAATCTATGGAAAATGTGAGAAACAGATGTGATATTAGACTAGGAAATGAAGAATTTTTCAATGAAACAAGCTAAGAAAACAAATTTCAAATGCTTTAAACATCTTTGACGACGACAACTGTAATAGCGAGTCACATGTACAAACAAAAGGTTAAATTTAACAAACCGATTTACATAGGATTTTCAGTTCTCGACCTCTCAAAATTGCTAATGTACGAGTTTTATTACAACAAATTAAAGAAGTTTGATCCAGATTTGAATCTGTGTTACATGGATACAGACAGTTATTTCTTAGAATTGAAACGAGATCCCTTTAAAATTATTAAAGAAAATATAGATGATTATTCGATACGAGCGACTATCCAAAAGATCATGAATGTTTCACTACTAAAAATAAGAAGGTAATAGGGAAATTCAAAGACGAATTGAACGGCGAGATATTAGAAGAATTTTGTGGTTTAAGATCAAAGATGTACTCGTAACAAATATCTAGACAAAAATCCAGTTAGGTGTAAAAGGAATTAAGAGAAGCGTTGTAAAATAAAACAATAAATATCGAAAACTTGAAGAGATGTTTGTTCGAAGATAAAGAAGAATTTAGGGAGATGACTGTAATAAAAAGCTATAAACATGAATTGTATACCATCACTATAAACAAGCTGGCACTGAACGCTAAAGATGATAAGAGAAATGTCCTAGAAAATAAGATCGATACAGTACCTGTATGGCTATAAAAATGAAGCAAAATCTGATATATTAGACGAATTAAATAAACTTGGAAACTTTGAAAATTGAGAAAATAACCGGAAGTGTTTACGAATATGAATTGAGAAAGTCAAAGCTATAATTTTTTCTATATAAATGGAGTCTCAAAAGAAATGTACAATATGTCAAGAATTTAGACTTTTTGAAGAATTTTCTAAAAATAAGAATAACCAAAGATGGATTATACTATTATTGTAAAGATTGTAATAAGAAATATAGAAAAGAATTATATGATAAAATGGAAAAATTAACTTTAGAAGAGAAAGAATGCACACGCTGTAAAATAGTTAAGAATATTTCTGAATTTAACAATTGGCATTATAGTAAAGATAAAAAACAAGCATATTGTAAAGAATGTATTAAACAAAATCTTTGCTAGACCAGTTCATTGCGTATGCGGAAGAGAAATTCAACATTTCTATAGTCTTAAAAGACATTTACAAACAAACTATCATAATTCGAATGTTTAGTAAAAATTTAGTAACATTTTCATCGTGTAATTTAGATATTCTATAAATCAGTCGAGATTCAGTCATATTTGGTGGTAAAATGATTTCCGTTGTATAAGATATTCAAAGATTCTTTCATTTGGTTATACAGATTGATAGAATTTGGTTCGTCATCAATGAACAAAATCTCTAATTCAGGATAATTTATTTAGATGTTTTAATCGGTTTTGGTATTTCTCGTTTCTGAGCTCTGATAACGTAATAAGGATATTCCCACATGTGATTCTTCTTAATTAACACAAAAACATGGTGTTTTTTCTTATCAAAATCTTTACAAACAAGATCTGGTTTCATTAACTCCATTCGCAATTCTTGATGCTGCTCAGTGGTCTGGCAAATCTACTTGATAAAATATTTGTTACAATTATTTTTACATTATCTTTACTTTTTATTTACATTATGAAAATAACAGAAAAACGGTAAATCTGTTCACGTTCCACGTTCACGTTCATGTTTTCACGTTCGTGTTTCACGTTTCAACGGTCGTGTTTTACGTTTCACGTTTCGTGTTTACGTTTCACGTTCACGTTTTACGTTTCGCGTTTCACGTTTTTTACGTTCCACGTTCACGTTTACGTTCCACGTTCACGTTTCAAAATGTTGCTTATGGATCAAAAATCAGTGAAAAACCGAATGAAATTGATTATATTCCAATTAGAAAAATATTAAAAAGAATTCAAAAAATCGTTCTAACTATACAAGACTCTGAGGGAAATTTAATAAATAATGAGAGTAAAACAACAATATATTTAAGATTGTCGAAAGAATGATGAATCAAGGGGGGAACGAATCGTTTCTTACCTTCAAACTTTCAAAACGAGTTGATAATGATGATAAATACCAATACTTTTATCTAAAAGATAAGGTAGCCCTCGAGGGCCACCTCACAAATATTCACAAAAAATACGAATAAAGACAATGTTAAAGAAAAATACAAAAAAAGCTTTGAAAACATAGATTCTGACAAGGGCGTCGATTCGACGCTCTTACAAAAAATTTTTAGAATATGAAAACACGAGACAAGCAATAATATTAAACGTTGATGATGATAAATCAATGTTTAAAGACATAAATCAAGGGGGTCTATTGAATAGACTACCTTTAAACTTTCAAAATAACACTGTTTTAGTTAATGAATCTGGCCTTTATTCTCAAAATAAAAATTACTAGTTAAATTTCTTTTTCTTTTCTATCTAAATGGAGTCAGTTGTAGACCTACTCAATAATCAACTTATATTCAATAACAAACATATCTTTACGATTGTTGACGAAAACAATGTGAATGAAACCAGATCTTGTTTGTAAAGATTTTGATAAGAAAAAAACACCATGTTTTTGTGTTAATTAAGAAGAATCACATGTGGGAATATCCTTATTACGTTATCAGAGCTCAGAAACGAGAAATACCAAACCGATTAAAACATCTAAATAAATTTATCCTGAATTAGAGATTTTGTTCATTGATGACGAACCAAATTCTATCAATCTGTATAACCAAATGAAAGAATCTTTGAATATCTTATACAACGGAAATTATTTTACCACAAATATGACTGAATCTCGACTGATTTATAGAATATCTAAATTTACACGATGAAAATGTTACTAAATTTTTACTAAACATTCGAATTATGATAGTTTGTTTGTAAATGTCTTTTAAGACTATAGAAATGTTGAATTTCTCTTCCGCATACGCAATGAACTGGTCTAGCAAAGATTTGTTTAATACATTCTTTACAATATGCTTGTTTTTTATCTTTACTATAATGCCAATTGTTAAATTCAGAAATATTCTTAACTATTTTACAGCGTGTGCATTCTTTCTCTTCTAAAGTTAATTTTTCCATTTTATCATATAATTCTTTTCTATATTTCTTATTACAATCTTTACAATAATAGTATAATCCATCTTTGGTATTCTTATTTTTAGAAAATTCTTCAAAAAGTCTAAATTCTTGACATATTGTACATTTCTTTTGAGACTCCATTTATATAGAAAAAAATTATAGCTTTGACTTTCTCAATTCATATTCGTAAACACTTCCGGTTATTTCTCAATTTTTCAAAGTTTCCAAGTTTATTTAATTCGTCTAATATATCAGATTTTGCTTCATTTTTATAGCCATACGGTACTGTATCGATCTTATTTTCTAGGACATTTCTCTTATCATCTTTAGCGTTCAGTGCCAGCTTGTTTATAGTGATGGTATACAATTCATGTTTATAGCTTTTTATTACAGTCATCTCCCTAAATTCTTCTTTATCTTCGAACAAACATCTCTTCAAGTTTTCGATATTTATTGTTTTTATTTACAACGCTTCTCTTAATTCCTTTACACCTAACTGGATTTTTGTCTAGATATTTGTACGAGTACATCTTTGATCTTAAACCACAAAATTCTTCTAATATCTCGCCGTTCAATTCGTTCTTTGAATTTCCCTATTACCTTCTTATTTTTAGTAGTGAAACATTCATGATCTTTTGGATAGTCGCTCGTATCGAAATCATCTATATTTTCTTTAATAATTTTTAAAGGGATCTCGTTTCAATTCTAAGAAATAACTGTCTGTAATCCATGTAACACAGATTCAAATCTGGATCAAACTTTCTTTAATTTGTTGTAATAAAACTCGTACATTAGCAATTTTGAGAGGTCGAGAACTGAAAATCCTATGTAAATCGGTTTTGTTAAATTTAACCTTTTGTTTGTACATGTGACTCGCTATACAGTTGTCGTCAAAGATGTTAAAGCATTTGAAATTTGTTTTCTTAGCTTGTTTCATTGAAAATTCTTCATTTCCTAGTCTAATATCACATCTGTTTCTCACATTTTCCATAGATTTTCCAAAAACTGAGTTGTTCATTAGCTTATAAAAGTCCTTCTCGAAGTCGCTTGGTAGCTTTGGTTCTCATGTTTGTGTTAAAATCAATGTAATCTTTCATAAAAGGCTTCTGATCGAATGCGATAACTCTATTCACATGTTTCAAAATCATACCTTGTTCCAGATAGAATTTCAAAATTTTCTCGAATGAACCAACATATTCTGTTTTGTTTAAAAGAGTTGTGTAAAGTTTGTTTTTAAAATGTTCTGGAGCAAGAGGTAAATCTTTGTGATGTTCATGCAAATTTGTTGGATATTCAAGATCAACTTCTAAAATATATCCATAATCTTCGTCGCCAGTGAGTTCCAATAATTGTTTCTTTCCATTCTGGCAGTTGTGTAAGTTTTTGGATCCATCCACTTGATTTCGTTATATGGTAAATTTTGCATTAGGCCATACCCATAAAGGTTATTTGCATCGACGTACAACAAATAGTTTTCAGGCTTTGTCTTATCAAAATCTTTTAAATATTTGTTATTTGCTTTCACATATCGTTTAATACATTGAGAAATGCCTCCGCGAATACCTTTTTCGATCATCAAATACATATTATAATCACTAATTAATTGTAATTCTATATTCGTTAATTTTAACATAGCATCCCATGCAAGACTGGGAGCTGTTAGATAGTGTGCTGGATCAAGTTTATAGCAATTCAAACAAATATTCCTAAAATTTTCAAAGATATCAGCGAGCAATAGAACATCTTGAATGTTATAGAGATCGGAGTAATTTCCTAGATTTTTTACTTTTACTTTGTTCCATACATTTAAGTAGTGTTGAAAATCTTTCTCAGATATGCTCTCGTCTGTCAAAAAGTGAATAGAAATCTTGAATTCTCAATTCTTCTGTGTAATCAAGTTTTTCAATACTATCGATAAATTCATAGGGAAATATTCCTTTTTCCAGATAGAATTTTAAAGATTTCTTCTTCGTCATTTGGTTGTCTATCTAGAATTGCGTTCAGACCATCTTGTATAAAATGATTTGTATGTTTGAAATCATCTTTTTTGAGGTTTTTAGCTAACTTTTCTATAGACGATGCCATAAATCTGAAACGTATCTACGAAAGAAAACTTGATGAACTTTCTTGGTTTATCATCTTCAAACTCATACCCATATCCTGAATTTACTGAATAATTTTATGTATTTTTCATCGGTGTTTGCGATCAAATCAACGTTTCCATATTGTTTCGCCAACTCTTTTATGTACAAATGAGTATCGTAACATGACATATTGTGGCAGAAAACTGGAATATTCTGAGGAAATTTTGAGATTCAAGTTACAAGAATAAATGAGCTGAACCTCTAAATTTACCTGTTAAATGACAATGATCTCGTACTTTTTTTCTTGTTTGATTATCAAAACCCTCACATTCACAAATATGGCAAAGATTTGAATTTTGATATGCAATTTCTTCTTTCTTCGGTCAATTTCATAGGTATTTTATTCTTAGAATTATACTTTTTAGCTATGTATTTCGATAATTTATTAAGTTCTTCAAACAATTTTGCAGGAACATTTGGCAAATCTTCTTCATTTTTTGCTCGATAACATATCGGCTTGTACATACGATTGGTCACATTAGACACTAAGTATAGAGTAAAACCATATGGAATGTGCTTCTGAATCTTGGTTGTGATCGATTTTTTGCGGATTGTTTTTGCATGTGGGAATCTTCTCTAATATGCTTTCAAAATCCATATAAATAACGTAAGGATGAGAAAATTTCTTTTGATAATTAATAAATGTTGTTGTTTGACCTGGAAACGGCATAATTGGCTTACAAACTTCGTGATTTTTACAAATTTCTAAATGGTCTGTTAAATCTCCAGATTTGTAGAAATGGCTTAAACATCTTCTGCATAGAAATTTTTTATTTTTACACTTAGATAACTGAGAAAATACAAGTTTGTTTAAATCTGTTATCAAAACATAATGAGATTTTTTCATCTTGTTTTACATACAATAAATTGATTTCTAATTTGGCGTCATAAACTTCTGAAATTTGCAACGGAACAATATTGAGTTTTTCATCAAAACTATAGATATTTACAGACATTTTCGGATAATTATACTTTGCTTTACTGCTTCGTTTTTCAAATAATTGTATATCTTTTAAAGACATTGGATACTCGAAACCTGAAAAATATCTCGTCATTTACAAATTGTTCGTATTGTTTTGCTCTATCAGCATTCTTTTCAGGTTTTTCAATAGCACATCGGATAGAATAAATAAAGCAATAATCATCTTTATTTTTGATATTTATACAAGCTTTCTTATCTTTGATTTTCTTTGGTAAATCGATATATGATCCTGCGTTCATAAATTCGTGTTTATTAAGGCTCAAAATCAGTTGTTTACAGCGTTTTAATGTCCATCCAGAACCTCGATTTGGATGATTTGTCTGTTCTCGATGTGTTAATTTATTAAATTGCTTAGTAATAAAGTCGTTTATGTCAAAGATTTCGTCTGCTTTTATAGTAAAGTACATTGGACAAGTTTGTGTTTCACACGTTCACTAAAGTACGTTCGTATTCGCATTCTAAAGAGAGATAGCCCTTCATATTTTTAACGGTATCTTGAAATTTTTCGATTAAACTTTTAATTTCTGGACGCAAAATAGAAAGATATTTGTAAATTGACATGAAATTTTCATTTAAATTCGTTAAAATGTATTGCTTGAAAAGACCATGGATAGAGGATAAAACTTCTAACATCAATGATATTTTCTGGTTTCTCATTAAGCGGTTTTTGTCAATTTCTTCGATCATTTCAGACTTAGTTTTATCGTTTGTTTTCAATGGACAATTTCTTCAGCGATTGTATTGAATTTTTTCATCTTTAAATAGATTGAGATCTTTTTTAATTTCCTTAAAAATTTTTCTTTAGTTCACGCAATTTTTCTATATTGTACATCTTTTCATGATCGACAATTTGATTTTTCTTTAGCCCAATTCCTCAAATAATTTAGTTCTTTCTCATAAAGTTCTTTGTTTTTTAGATGATTTTGTTGAATTATAATGCCTGGTAAAATGATGTTCGAAAACATCTTTTTTGCAGTATGGGCACTCTATCTTTTTCCGCTCCATTTAAATTAGGGAAAATTTGAATGTGCCAAGTTTTACTATTTAGTAAAATATATTTTTATTAAGCTGAAAAAATAGCAATAATTCAGTAGATTTCTAAGGATTTTTATCAAAATTTGATAAAACATCAGCACAATTTATGGTTAAACAGCCTTTGATTCTTCTATTTAAAGAAGAAAAATTTGTTTAACTAACACTTTGAAAAGTGGAGAATTTTACTAGAATTTTACACAAATCAGCACAAATTGTTGTAAAACAGCTGTAGATTCTTCTATTTATTATAGAAAAATCTGTAAACTAAGACTTAAAATTTTTGAAAAAATAGTATAATTATAGGACAAAATAGTACTATATTGGTTTGTAGGGGGCAATTTAAATTCTTTATACTATTTTTTCAATAATTTTTTTTCTTATGTAAATGGAGCTACTAAAGGAATTAAATGAGGTTGGTGATTTAAAGTTTCAAAGAATATAAGAAATTGATTGATTTAGAAGAAATAAGAAGTATAAAATTGTGGACAATTGGATAAAATGAAAGATAAATTCGGGTTTACAATAATTGCCGAGTTGGAAGATTATAAAGTACACTTGCCAAACAGATTTTTGACTGTTTTGGATGAAAAAAAGATTAAAGAATTAAACAAAAAATGAAAAAATTACACTTGATTGTTACTGGAAAAAAGACTATTAAAGATAAAGACTGTGTTACAATTAACTTTGTAGAATAAAGATTTTCGAAGATTTCTGGATTTTTTCATTAAAACAGCTTATAAATGTAGAAGCAAACATTGAACAGTAAAACAGTCTAAAGATTCGGTTATTTAACATTCGTGATTTCTCAGATTAGTTTATTGTCCTTTAAACAGTATTTTAACGTTGATTTTCTGACTGTCCCAAAAGTGAGCTAGAACCCTTACATTCATATCTACTTATATATATATATATATATATATATATATATATATATATATATATATATATATATATATTTATTTATTTATTTATTTACAATCCATCTTCCTTTTTGTAATTCATTAAATATAGTTTTACTTTCATACATATATGTATAAATATATATATATATATGTAATAAATATATATATATATATATATATATATATAAATGTATACAAACAAAGCAATGTCATATTATTTGTCCCTAAAAGCTTGCAGACTAGATTCCTTTTTATTAAGATTTTTATAATCTTTTTTTTTCTTTTTCTTTCCCAGACAAACTCTTTTTGAATGGCAACTATTCCCCCATAAAGTAATTCCACAGACTAAGTGGAAGTGGAAAAATGCATAGTAAAGTTAGTACCATATCTTCAGTGATAGAGAGTATTCAATGTTACGCAGTACGAAAATTACTCTTGCTAATTTAAATAACAAAAACTTTCTATATGGCTTTCCGAGCTTAAATCTACTGTGTAAGAATTCACCAATTATCTTTGTTTGGTGGTTTCACATAAGCAAGAGGAGCGTCAGTCAGTTAAGCTTCCACTTCTATCCACTATTAAAACAAAGAACAATGAACACATACCTGACAGTCAACTCACAACAATCATAGTTTGGTGGGTTCACACCAGCAATTGGAGCCTCTGTTGGTCTTCACTTCAACCACATATGATAACGAAGCTCATGAACAATACCTGATAGCCAACTCATAACAATCATAGTTTGGTGGGTTCACACAAGCAATTGGAGCCTCTGTTGGTCTTCACTTCAACCACTATGATAACGAAGCTCATGAACAACAAGCAATTGGAGCCTCTGTTGGTCTTCACTTCAACCACTAATGATAACGAAGCTCATGAACAATACCTGATAGCCAACTCATAACAATCATAGTTTGGTGGGTTCACACAAGCAATTGGAGCCTCTGTTGGTCTTCACTTCAACCACTATGATAACGAAGCTCATGAACAATACCTGATAGCCAACTCATAACAATCATAGTTTGATGGGTTTACACAAGAAAGTGGAGCCTCAATTACATGAACTCTCACAGGCCTAGAGTAGCACTGGTAATACTTTACATGTCAAAATCCCACAGGAGCATCATCATATAATATACACAGGTAAATATTGAAGAAATTACTATAGAGGATATTTTCAGCAATATGGCTTTAGGGGACACTCTACAATTCCATCTTCGCTATATTTGTCTCCTTCTCAATTTCGCTCCTTCGTAGTCAATCGCTTGAACTAATACAAGTGCAGATGCATTTACCATTCCTTTATACTGTGATTGCACTATTTTAAAATAACAGTTCCTTTAAATAAACTAAACACAAGAAAAGTAATAAATTTAAGACAATCTTGTAATTAGGCCTGCACATACAGAAAAGAGTATATCTACCACTCTTATGATGACATAATTCCTCAATTATTTTTATAGAATTACAATAAATAACTTCCCAGCTGGCATACAAATCCCAGATATTCATCTCAATGGTCCTTCGTAGGAGATTTAGTTTTGTAAAATGCGAAGGTTGGAAACATACAAAATCTTGTCGGAGCCTCCTAGCACCTTACATTTCGAGGGACGGTTTTTATTAGTACCAGGAACTACAAGGGTACCACTAATCAAAGTGATAACTGGACATCTAGTTTTCTCACTTGCACATAATCCAGCCAAATGGAAGCAAATTATTCTACATCTGAGTATAAAAGGGTTAAAGATCATATACACTCTTAATCACAATAATTAATATGAAGCTAAATGCTGGTTGTCTTTTGGGGATGGGGTACCTCCTGAATGACTCCCAGGCACTGTGTGAATGCTCACTGTATGTAAACAGATAACAGTCAAACTTGATGTTTAGGTTTAAAGTTAATTAGTATTCCTTATTTTCAAATGGTTTTGTAAGCTAACACAGTGTATAAAGGCAAGAGACATGTCATTTCTATTTGTAGTCAGAACAAAAACCAACTTGATCAAAATGAGTACTGACATTGAGAATATGGGAAATGTGACTGGATAGGTCACAAAGTAAAGCTAAGTTTACACTGGCAAGAAAAATTGCAAGAGAACTAGCACAACTGCTGTCACGTAATTTAAACAAGGATGAATAGTTTTAATCATGAAAATTGTTGCTAATGTTGCAATGATTGTTGTGGAAGTCAATGCAAAATCTTCTCACACATAGCAGTGAATTCAGCATGGTTTGAACTTGAAAGTTTTACTGTCAGAGACTGTTCTCCAGTTCTTGCGGACAGCTGCCTGACAAAGGCCATGACAACGGCGTACACAGGGGTCTGTTTAAACTTGACAGTGTTACTATCTGACAATCAAGCTACATTTTTCAAAAATCAACTGTCCAAAACTTGTCTTAACAACGCCCAAGAGAGTTTAATGAGCTCATTTAGAATTACCAATTTTTTTCTGTCCAATTTCTCGCCAGTTTAAACAAGTTTAAAACACTGAAAATTTAATTGATAGTTTTTATCAGTGTGATTCTGCTGGCTTTCCTGACGTAACCTTTTAAGTGCGAGTTTTCAAAAGTGCTGTCACTCGATACTGCTGGGTTTATTTACCACACACAAAGATGCATACAGTCAGCATACATGTAGCGTGTTTCTCATCCACAATGATCAAATACAGTAACATCTTCATGTACTAAACTGGTACCAAGAATCTCATGATTCATCACGTCAGATCGTGCTTAATAAATTGAGTCCACATCTCGATCGCTATCATTCTCAGAAAAGTTACACAACGCTGAATGCCTACCTCCCAACAATGCATTTGGAGAAATCTAAAATTGATCAAATGTTTATTCATAATTACAAATAATTCCGTGATACCCGGCTGAACAACAATCAAAATAGAAAATAAACTAATTACAATAGCAACTTTAAAAGAAAACAATATCATTCTGTATCTAACATCCAGGTAAAACTTCACCACGTGCTTTCATCATGGTTCCCTTAGTTGACTGTCAGAGTGTAGTAGCAACTAAACAGCTCTTCTGTGGATTTGTAGTTGAAAATAAACACTACTAGAGGCCAATGTGTATTATCTTGCAGCTGCCAGGCATCGTGAGAGAAGCAGATGTTTAGTACATGATAACACGGGCGAGGCAATGAAGGGATTAAACACAAAAATAATGCATTCAATGGATACCTTAATATTCTTAATTTATTTAATGTTCAGTCAGGTGCAATGTTAGGCATTTTCCTAATTAATACCAATAATAATCCTCTTATTTTTTACACAATTTTAATTGTTTTTACACTAAATTAAATATTAAAATGTTCCTAATTTAGATACAACTAGCTGTTCCCTGCGTCTTCACACGCTTTTTGTAAGCTTTGCTCGTGTATGAGCACTTTTGGTTCAAGTGAATTATATTGTCAACCACCGATGTAGAGTTTACCTTGTTGACACTATCAAGAAAATATGCCAAAAGTGTATGTTTATAGCTATTGTACACATACATGTACTTTAATAATAAAGTGGTCTAACATTCAAGCTATAAGGCCAAACAGAAATTCATTTGAAAGACAAATATCCATAAAAACTTAGCGCCTTCACATAGTGTGTGGTTTATTATACACAACTATCTCGTAATTGTAGTTTACAATGTGCAGGCGCTTTGCTAACTTATATATTTTGCAGCGCCTCTTGGTTGTGAGTTATATCAATGGGCATAGCATATAAACCTTCTACGTGGAAAAATACATATACATTACAAATTTTCATAATGATCAGTCAAATAGTTTCTGAGTCTATAAAGGACAAATAACACAAACATTCATTTATATATACAGGGTGTCCAAAAAGTCCTGGGTCGGTTAAATATTTTTTCAAAATATTTAAAATAGAGCTACAAAACCTTACACAAAGTAACTGGACATAAAAATCTATTTTATCACATATTCAGTGATCCGCTACTTCCTCAGGGGAGCGGGCCCGCTAGGAGTCAGAAGAAAATCTTAAATGTAAGCATAGGTTTGATATGCATATCAAATACAAAGGTCTTTATTAGTAGAGTACAGAGCCGCAAACCCGACCTCAAAACGGATAACCGAGTCAAAAATGACATCCGTTCAAAGATGGCTAGAGTTTGCAACTTAGGCAAAAAGTCCCAGGTCAGTTATATAAACAGTTTTGGGTTAGTAAAGTTAAAATCAAAAAGCTCATCAGTGTATTTTTTAAATTAAACTAAGTTAATACACAACTAACTATAGCTGTGTGTGTGTGTGTGTGTGTGTTATATAGCTGTGTGTGTGTATATATATAATATATATATATATATATATATATATATATATACATATAATTTAATATATAATAACAACATATAATATATATATACACACACCCACATTTCAACTTTAAGTTCATTATAATTTTTGATAGGTTAAGCAATTTTGTTTATTTCACACTTAACACATTCACTGCTGCCAGAAAATACGTAAAATACAAGCCCATGCTGAAAATATTTTTTTTAGGTTTTACTTACCATTATTATGTGGAGACTTCATATGCACCATCAATGATGTGTATATGTCCATATATACATATATACAGCAACAATATAGTAAGCGGCACCGGAAGGTGCCGGCCGCACTCGGCAGGTCAGATGCCATTGGACACCCGACGGTGTCAGTCGCGTCCGTCACTTTCCACGCACAACACTTTTCACTGTTTCAAATTGTTTACAGTATTCATTCATTTGTAACCGTCATACACACAATTATATACAATATTTACAATATTTCCACTTTTTCCTGCCTCATTTTCTTTCCTACTCAATGATACTTGTCGAAGCATCTCAGTGCACATAGGCCAGGTTCGCCAGGGCACTGGGCACAAAAGAAAAGGGTCATGGTTCTTTTCTTTGTCTTTGAGCATTCTCTGCATCGTTTTCTCTTCATCCTTTCTCCTGTGTTGTCAGGTGTGTCCATTTTTGACAATACGTGTCTGACAGTTGTTTGTTTGTCTAGGCCGGAGTGGAGGTGTGATTGCGTTTGCTGCAGGCAAAAGCATGTTTGATGATGGACAATCTAAAGTGGTACAGCGATCTTTTCCTTGGGTTGGTTTGTAAATAAAGTTTGAAGGAGTTCACCAACAACGTCTGAAGGAAATGGACGAAGATCTTTTTGTACCAGCGAATTGATTTGTGTTCGAAGGCATAATAGCTCATAAGCTGATCATTTCGGTCCACACCCTTCATATGGGCGTTGTACTGTAATTATGGGCAGAGGCTTTTGGCGAGGTTGGTTATACCTATTCATTGAGATTGCCCAATCATTCTCAAACTCTGTGGATAGGTACAACACCTGACGCTTGTCGCACCATTTTGCTATCAAAACACCATTGGCGTACCGTTCTGCCTTTTCTCCTCTGGCAAGACGAGCTGTCTTGAGATCTAGCGGAACATGCTTTCGGTCTGAGCGCATTGTGCCGGTGCAGTAGGTTTTCTCACTCAGTAACTCGGTTTGCAAGGGGTAACTGATATAATAATTATCCATATACAATGAATGGGCCCACCCCAAGCATTCCCCTCATCAAATACTTGACTACTTTGCTAGCATGACCTTTTCCTCCAAGTTCACCTCCCTTCCCAGAATACAACAGTGAAACTTACACAAAGTCCATCCGGTTCACATAACGAGTAAATCTTGATACCATATTTATAGGCGCTTTCCTTGAATGTATTGTCGAAAGTGCAGACGTCCTCTCCATAGCACCATTTCCTTCATCAATCGACAACTCTCGACTTGGGTAGTAGATGGTTTTCATCTTTTGATTGAAATAGTCAATCAAAAGCCTGACTTTTTTAGAGGCGATCATCAGGTACAGTCTCTTCGTCACTTTCATAAAAATTTAAACATCTTAGGATCAGGAGAAATCTGTCTCTGCTCATTTGGGATCTCACGAATCCAAAATTAAACATACGATCAGTTTTCCAGTAATCGTTTAGACGATTGATTTTTAACAGTTCCCATGTGAAAGATTAGCCCGAAAAATTTTTTCAGTTCAGCCACTGTCAGTTCCTGCCAATTATTTATTCTTGATTTTATTTTGAGGTTAGGGGAAAATAATATTTCCCAGGCATTTTTGTTAGTGGCAGAACACAATTTTTTCCAACAAGGTATCATCAAGTAGTAAAAAAAACCAATCGATAGGATCGTTTGTTCCGGGGGCAGGTACAAGCAATTTGTTTTCTTTTGTGAAGGGAATTCTTCGCATACCTGCAGTACGAAGTGACCATATTGGGTCAGAAATCACTTGATCAGCTTCCTGGTCATCCGTGTCCTCATCCTCGATGTCCACAGGCGCCACCACATTTGACAATAGGCGGCGCGTCAAGCTGGGCTTGGTCAATGTCACTCTCCGGGCCGGCAGGACGCCACAGAATCGTCAGAACTACTTTCCACATCACTCTCACTCAAATAGTGTCTTATTTGGCTAGAACTAGGACCATCCATTGTTCACAACGAAGTTCACAGCCCCTACAACTATAACAATACACCAAACACACAGATTAGCCGATGAACTCAACCCGAACCACGTGGAACAACAAACAAGGGTACTCTACACGCGGCGCGAAATATACCTTCCTCACGCAGAAGCTGAAACAGCACTGACGTTGTGAAATCTAGAAGGTGGCGTGACACCGTCCGGTGCCGAACGCACCCGAGGACACCCGAAGCGCGGCACCGTGCGGTGCCAGCCGCATTCAATGTGTTAAAGTGTAAGTTAATAATTTACGGCAATTGCATCATACTATTGTAAATTTACTGTATAAAATATGAGGTTGTGTGGTATAAAGCGCTTGATAGCTCTAACTCCGCCTCTTTTATTAAAGGCATTTTTTCATTCAATATGTAACCAATTATTATGTGGGGGGGGGGGGGGGTGGGGGGGGGGGGGGGTGGGGGGGGGGGGGGGTGGGGGGGGGGGGGGGTGGGGGGGGGGGGGGGTGGGGGGGGGGGGGGGTGGTTATAACCTCAAAGTGCAATTACTTCAAATAAATCGTTTATAGTGAAGTATTTATAGGCAAGTTTTTATAGTGAATGATTTCTTTGATAGAAAAAATAGTTGTATACATTTTTATTATTTCTTATTTTTATGACTTGGATCAGAGAGAAAGACCAAACGATTATACTAAAGTATACTTGCATATACTATTATGTATACGTAGCTTATGATGCTGCTCTTTGATGATCACGTAGAACTGCGGAAGAGCATAACTCTTTGAAGTCTCAGGTGGTAGAATTTAATAACGCTGGAATTTCATAACCAGTTCACCGCAATGATGTGTCTAAATTTGTATGGTGAATATGTAGAAAAATAATATTTTAGTGTCACTTTCAAATGTATATAATCCAATATTTTCTTGTATTTTGTGTTTTTTTTATATCAAAACATAATCTACTTTCTGGATATCCCTCGTAATTTCAGCTGCTTCTTTAACTTCTACAATCAACTGCGATCTAATAGAATATTTGCTGACTTTTTTTTGAGAAAACAAAAGAAAGTCTTTGTTAAAAACATTCAGTAGACATGTAATGATGCTTACATAATCTACAAGACATTATTAGGACCATTAGGAGGTAAAATAAAAGCAGATAGCTGTGGGAGAGAGGGGGGAGGAGGAGATTGAGTGGGAGGTGGAGTGGTGAAGGGAAGAGAGAAGTGTGGATATTGTTTTGTTAATATTGCTTCTATTTTTGAAGTATATGCCAGCACCAGTAAACATGCATTTTGTATTCTGTTGAATTTTAAATACCGGTACTGTAAGTTTTGACCCAAGTAATAATAATGTATTTTATAAAAGTGTTACTGTTACAGGGGATCATAGATAATACAACTTGTACAGTAGAGGAATTCAATAAGTTTTGTCACCAAGCAGGAGACGTAAACTCCCACTGTTACACAGCAGGCTGTGCCATCCGTAGCCTTAACTCAACCAATCTGGTCCTGTACCTTCAGATGTTTAATCTATTTGGGTTCTTCTGGGGAGTCTGGTTTGTGACTGGCCTTGCCCAAATGATTCTGGCAGGCACCTTCGCCACATGGTATTGGACATTCCACAAACGAAACGTTCCATTCTTCACTCTCTCACGGGCCATCTTCCGGACACTTTGGTAGGTTATCTTAACCCTATAGTGGAATAATCTAATGTGTAGATGTTGCTAAATTGTGTCTCTTACCCTAACAATGCTAAAGGACATTTCAAATTATAACATAGTTCTTAACTGTTTGAGAAACAATTCTTATAATTTTTAAAATGTGAAAATAGGATGGTTAGTTTGAATTAGGTTTTATTCTAAATCAGCCCGCACTAAAATCGTCCGATGGCATTTGATGTGGTGTTGTCATATCGCAACTGACCACCAGCTGTTTCTGCTAAGGCTATATACTGTCAGCTTGGTTTACATCTTGTCTGGAAAAAAGATGAATGAAATAAAATGTATGTATATTTGTTTGCTGTAATAGCTGTGATGTTTGTTTATTGCAACAAATATTTAAATGGTTCAGCAACTTTCTGTATGTGTAAAACAGGCAAAAGTGATGTGCACACAGTGTAGAGGAGTGATTCAGATGCACCAGCTACCATCGGACTATTTTTGTGCGGCCTGCTTTAGTAACTTTTAACTCAATATAGTGTTTGAAGAAAAAACGTATCCTGTTCTGGAGTTTTCGAACATTGTACAATGCAGAAATGATAATTACTAAAATAACTGTAAATTACCTCAGTAATGCTAGAAGACATTTCGACAGCGTCTGTGACATGAAATATACAACTACATAAGAAAATATTTGGTAACATTTTATAAATTTGCTAGGAATGAAATATATTTACTTAAATTAACTCAGTTTTAATGATTGATAGGCATTTTGAATATTAAATCTTGATAATATTAACCTTAAAACTCTACTATAATATTACAATGAAACAAAATAATAGAATGCAGTTTGTAGTACTATAAACCAACCATTTATTCCAGTTAAATTACAAATCTTGTTAACAATAATTGGTCATAATGTTTTACAATATGAATAATAAAAGTAATTGAGTAATCAACTTATGGACAATGAATACAATATTTATTAATGCTTTATTGTTTGTAATGTGTTCATTCATGCTTTGTTATGGGAACAATGAGCGTACTCCTAATTAACTTTTCACTACCTACTATAATCACTATATGAAAAAGTAATTTTAGATAACTATTTTTCAGGTACCATATGGGAACTGTAGCATTCGGCTCTCTTATAATAGCCATTTGCAGTTTTATTCGAGCTATGATCGAATATGCAGAAAAGAAAGTTAAAAAATTTGATAACGCTATAACCAAAGCAATAATATGCTGCTGTAAATGCTTTTTTTGGTGCTTGGAAAAGTTCCTATGTTTTATAAACCGAAATGCATACATTATGTGTGCAATTCATGGGCAAAACTTTTGTACCTCAGCTAAGGATGCATTTCAACTTCTCATGAGGAATGTTATCCGTGTTATCTTTGTTGATAAGGTAAGAAAATAGATTTATAAATAACTATTTAATAAGCTATCAAACAAATGAATTTTGAGCGAATCTTCACACTGTCAACACATGTTCAGAAATCAGTTGGAGACGGCCATAATATATGAATGAATGGTGGTCCCTGAATTTTGTCACAGTAAAAGTTCTTAAACGAAGTGACTATTGTTCCTCTAATCCTTAGATTACAGGTTACATGCGTAGTGGTCGGTGTGTTCTAAGTCTTACTCAGCGATTCAGTAACCTTATTTCACTTTGACTTGGATTTTAAAATGGCAGTGTCTAAGCTCCGACCCTTTTAATCGTTGGGGTTTAAATGCAATTGTCATAATGTTTACTAGTTTTAAGGTTGTTTTTTATTGGTGACTCCTTCTCTCATAAACATATTGAGAGACAAATGTTTTGCTACTTAAATATTAATTTATAAGTGTCTTTGTTTCAATATATATTCTAATGCTGTAGATGGAGCTTATATTGGTCACTCACAATAATATGTATTAAATATTGGTTTTGTATTTTAATGTAATTTAATATATTCTAATGTTTATTATTAATTTTTTATGTATAATTTTTCTTTAAATTGAAGAAAATGTTGACATCTGGATTGTTTATTTTGACTCCATTTCTAATTATTCATCTATTCATAAACTATTTTAAAAGTGTTTAAGAAGAACTGTTGGCTGCATTCCAGGCTGTTCCTAATAACTCAGGAACACTCTGCTTCAACCAAGGACACTGTTGTCTGAGACTGCAATGTCGGTATAAATAACCAAATCATTCAATGATTCAAATTTGAAGCCTTAATTAAAATTAAAATGCTGACAACATTATGTGTACAATTTATGGCCTAAATGATTTGTCTATTCTATCATAATCTGTTTCAAACAATTTCAGCTCCATTGTCCATTATGACATCAACTGATGCATTTCATTCTGTATGTTTCATGTCTTATTAAGTTTTGCCACCTCATTTTCACATACGTCCATATTAGTTCAACTATGTTGAGTTCATAATGAGAGATGATACACTTCATTTTTTTATAGTGACAGACCTCTCTGGAAATACAAATTTTTCTAAATTATTTTTTTCGCTTTTAAAGCTGTAATAGATTGGTATTATGCAGTTCAAATTTCAAATGAGTTGGTAAATTAGCAAGCAGGCACAGTCAAATCAACTGTAATGATACAGACTGTGACCCCAAATCACATGTGAAAGTTCAAATATATTAATAGAGAATAGATCAAAATTAACTTTATATTGAAATAAATTCAAATAATTAAATTGTAACAGTTACAAAAAGAAATTCATATTTTATGAACAACAAGATATTACAATTTAAGAGTAGTAGTGTGAGTCCGAGATTAAAAGTGCAAGGGACTATTTCCGAGCCCAAGTATCGCTCTCTTTCCTTCTTCCACGTTTGAGGTGGAAGCATCTAATATGATAATATGAATATACAGGAATAGCTCAATTCCTTTCAAAATTTATTTTTACAGTGATTTTAAAGTGAATTAAGCACATTTATTGAAGTGCATAGTGAAACATTTTTTTTGTGAACACTAGTAACTCAGAGTAATTATAAAACAAAAACTGGTAGGTTCTACAAACACGTGTAAATTCAGTAGAAGAAATAAATTGATTGGTGAAATTTATATAAGTGGATGAGTCTTAATATTCTGAAAACATAGACATCAGTAGTGAGTATAACTGTATAATTTAAATCTTATCCTCATTTCAGACTTTAAAACATTGTATATCACAAGCGAATACAAAATTAAAAACTCAAACTTTGTGATATAAAATTATCAAAACAAAGTAAAATAATTTAAATATAATTAAATGTGACAAACCACGAATATTAAACTAATCATACGCAGATGGCAGAGACAATGTGAAGCAATAACAATATCTCACAAAATCATCACCAAGTGGCTACACCTATTTGAGGCCATGACATATAACTAATTACATTCAAACTACGAAAATCACGTTGGGTTAGATGTCTACACACCGATCCTGTTTATTGTTGCAACCAACGTATGGCTACTAACATACATTACAAATCAACACCGATCTTACATAAGTGGCTGCATCAACATGAGGTCTAGTTACTGATCCCGATCATATTAAAAAATCCTTCTTCATTTCCTATATGTAATATTAAATATTATAGTTCTTTTCCCTACATCTGAAGGCTTGCAAATACCTTCTCTCTACCAATTAAAAGAGTTGAATGTTACTAAGATAGTACAAGTTGGAAAATCTCCCCAGCCATAATTTGTTTTGAATCTGTATTTCATGAGATACGACATTCTAAGCTTGATACTTACGATACCTATATATTACACTGTTAATAAATGGTATATTCTAAATTACAGAACCTTTTTGTAGAACTTAGCTCTAACTACCCAAATAGTCACTAATTCTTTAAGAACAGGTTTAATATACTTCTTGAGTCAAAACCCCATTAATTTTAATTGTTTCGGAAGTAAGGATTTAATTATTTTAAGAAAAACAGACACATTTTCTTCAAGATTCTTATGCAAGTTTTCAATATAAACTAGGTGTATTCTATGTTTCTTGATCCTTTTTTAAATTTTCTCAAGTGACAATTACTACAGTTGGAGCAGACTGTACAGTCCTGCTTACGTCTGCGGACCAGTCAAGGGTCAAGAATACTTTTAAATTAAATCTTTAGTAGTAAAATCTCAATTTTTTTATTGTAATATTCAACAATTTTAAAGAATTCTCAGCATTTTTTTCTATTTCAATGAAAAAATAGCCCTTCCAGTTCAGTCGGAAGAAAAGTAAATTTCACATGTGGTATAATCATCTCAAAATGACAAATTGAAGAAGAATTATTAATTATTAGTTGAGAAATTTAATTTACTTAACATTGATAGAACGATTATTCTCAAGCTTAGTATCTTGATATAGTACTAATACTTTCAAATATTTAGAAACTCTATCATCTTAAAACATCGTTATAAGATAATAGTCTAGTGTGAATCAATCTACAATTTGTGTTTTAAAACTGAAATAAGAATACAGTATACAGTCACTCTTTCTTTCTTTATGATTGTTGACAGATAGTTAGAAATATGTTTACCATTTTACTCACAAAAACATACATACATTATATGTATAAAACAAATTAACATTATTTAGGTAAGAAACATAAAGGGGCAAATCTACAAGTAGCAAGTAGATAGGGGTAAATGTAGCAAGTAGTTTAAAATTTTCTCCATCTCGAAGCGTGTATAATTCATTAAAGAAAAACTCTTTTCTAGGTGACAGATTTCCTGTTTTTCCTGGGAAAAGTTCTAGTAACAGCAGTGCTGGTTGTCATGTCGTATCACGTGTTTACTGGTCAAGTGCGCCTACTAGACGACTCCGGCAGAGACGTTGTTCTTGTCTACCCTTGGCTGCCCATGGCCATTGTTGGGCTCATGACTTACATCATAGTTTCCATTTTCTTCTCAGTCTATTCTGTTGCAGTAGATACATTGTTTCTCTGCTTTTGTAAGTTTTTACTCTGAAATAGTTCATGTGGTTTCATAATATAATTAGTGTTTAATGTAATGTAACTGTTTTAAAAATTTTAGAATATGAATTTAATATTTTGCTTGACAAATTAATAAAAATAAACCAATAAAATTAATATTAAATTCATAGAAAATAAATTCAATTCGCTATATAGAAAACATAGTGATAACACAATTTTAAGTTCGAACATAGGTTACTAAGTCCATTTACTTTAATTCAGAGTAAAACACATTGCCAATGTATCTTCACAATCAACTAATAATTTTGCAAATGTCACTAAGTTTAAAAATTAATTTTTCTCTGTCCAAACAACAAAATTAAAATTGTAATTAGTCAATAATACAGTTTAAACTTGAACTAAACTTAAAACTCTATATGTATTAAAAAGAATGTAATACAAGACATAGTGTGGGTATTTATGAGGGCTATCCAAAAAGTAGATTACGTTTTGCTCTGTAGCCGCAAGGTGTGAGACTATAGAATCAAGAATCAGTCTTTATTACCCATAAGGCACAGATTTACATGCATGAGGTATAGTCAAAAACACAGGAAGCATGTTGTTCACAATTGTCAAAGGAACTATAAAATTGAGATTAAAAGTACACAAAATATGAAAGTTTTGTGGTTGAAATTTAAGAAAACAACCTTAATTATTTGGTAAATTACAACTAAATAACAATGTACAGGCAGTGAGAGAAGTGAAAACCTTAGGTTAATTACTTACAGATTTCAGCAGCAGGAAAGTCAAGAAATTCTTTTACATGATAAAAAGGATTACTTATTAGCCAATTTTGGAGTTTTATTTTAATTGTTTAAAAGTAAGATTAAGCACTTCTTTAGGCAGCTTATTTAACATTTTTATACCCACTATCCTATGACTAGATTGATTTTTTCCAAGTCTAACAAAAGGTACATCAAAATTGTTTTTATTTCGGGTGTTGAAGTTGTGTACCTCAGCCCTTTTTACATGCAAGCAGGGGTTCTTAAAACTAGTTAACAGGATATTAAATATGTATAAATTAACAACAGTTAAAATCTTAAACTTAATAAAAATAAAAATAGGCCTGCAGTGTTCTCTATGGTTAACTTTAGCTATAACTCTTAAAACCTTTTTTTGTATGACTAGAACATTATTTAGGTGTGGGCTGTTCCCCCAAAAAACAATTCCATAGCTGAGAACAGATTGAAAGAGTGAGAAGTACACTGTCTTTTTTTTTTTTTTTTCCTTCTGAGGGAAGAGGACACTTTGTCCCCGCACTTAGTCCTAAAAGGACCTTTGCGCCTCCCTTACTTTAATTTGTGCCCTCAAAAACCAATCAGATTTAAGGGCTCCTGTTCTCTGATGTCCTTGGGGCTGAGGAGATATGCTCCCAAGTATCTTTTCCTAGTCTTTACGATGGCAGGACAATCCAACCAAATGTGCTCTGCTGACTCCTCCTCTTCTCCACAGAGTCTACATTCGCTGCTCCGACTAAGGCCTACCTTCAAAAGGTGCTTCCTCAGAGGGCCATGTCCTGTCAACATTCCTAATATCAGTCTTATATCCTCCTTATTCTGGTCTAGGAGAGCTGTCCACCCTTTTGCATAAGGAGAGATAAACATTTTGGATATTCTTAAACCCGAGGCTCTGCTCCAATTCTTGTATCTTGTCCTCTTTTCCCAATCTTTAACCAGAGCTTTAATGTTGGAGAAGGATATTCCACAACCTGGCTCAGGCCCCACCAATGTGGATTCTGCTCCCTTTTTGGCGAGGATGTCCGCTTTTTCGTTCCCATGAATTCCTTCATGACCCGGCACCCAGCCGAGTGTTACTCTGTTATTTGTTGCTAGCTCTGCTAGAGCATTTCTGCATTCCCAGACTGCTTTCGAATCAATCGAACAGGTATCCAGTGCCTTCAGTGCAGCCTGACTATCAGAGAGTATTAGGTATGATAATCCTTTTGTCCCCAACTGTGTGAGTCCTCTAGAACATGAATCTATTGCCATGACCTCCGCCTGAAAAACTGAGGCATGTCTTCCTAGGGGCACAGCCATGTCAACTCCAGGTCCATGTATTTCATATCCTGCCCTAGAGTCTAGGAGTGAACCATCGGTGTAAAACTTCAGGACTCCTTTTTTAGGGTAGGCCTCCCTTTTAATCCATTCCTCCCTACTTCCGATAGAGACCGTATATGGTTTTTCAAAGGAATATTTCTTAACCATAGTATCAGATACTTTGGTTAGCATTTCAGCCTCAGGAAAATTTTCCAATATCTTCATGTGACCTTCTAGGGAGGTAGCATTTATTACCTTTGTTCCTAGAAGCTTCATTGCGCTCATCACAGCTGTTCTCATCACTTCCTGGCCAAGAGGAGTATAACCCAGAACCGCTTCCATTGCTAGTGTTGGGCAGGAGCTCATTGCTCCCGTGATGCTTAAGCAAGCTAACCTCTGGAGACTCTGTAGCCTTCTTGCAGCTGTTGTTTGTTCGACCTTCGGCCACCACACTAGAGCAGCATATGTGACCATTGGTTTCACTATGGTTTCATAAATCCAATATATCATTTTGGGTTTAAGTCCCCATTTAAATCCAAAGAGTCTCTTACAGGCCCCAAGGGCCATTATTGCTTTGGATGTCTTGTTTCTAATATGGGAGTTCCAAGTGAGCTTCTCATCCAGGATTAAACCCAGATACTTCACTTCTTTTGTTTGGTTAATGCTGATTCCCTCCAGGACCGGTTTTTGCTAGCTGGAATTTCCTTTTCCTGGTAAAGGTAATCATATTAGTTTTTGTTGGGTTGATCCGCAGACCTTCCCCATGACACCAGTTGCTTATGAAGTTCAGTTCTGTTTGTATTAGGCGTTCCAGCCTGCCTATGTTTTTCCCTTTAATCATAAGCACTAGGTCGTCCGCATAACATAGTAGCCTTATCCCCCTCTTCTCTGCTTTTCTTAGGAGATCATCCACTACCATCGCCCACAGGAGAGGAGATAAGACTCCCCCCTGGGGGCAGCCTCTTTGGGCCGTGATCGCAGCCGATTCGTCCCCGTACTTGGCTTTCACCTGTCTGCTTTTTAGGAGGGCTACTATCCATTTGACTACGTCTGGGGAAACTCCAAAACGTTCCATCGCAGTCTTCATGGATTGATATGCTACTCGGTCGAAAGCTCCTTTAATGTCCATAAAGACGCTGACTAGGGCTTCTTTTTTTTCGAAGGTATTCTCCACCTCTCTCACTAAACTGTGGAGAGCAGTGGTGGTTGATTTTCCTTCTATGTATGCGTGTTGTGTGGGACTAAGTGGGTGTTCCAGTAATATTACGTCCCTTATGTGTCTATTTATTATTTTTTCCATAGTTTTCACCATGAAGGAGGTTAGGCTTATGGGTCTGTACGAACTGGGTTTTGTTGGATCCCTGTCATCTTTTCGCAAGAACACCACTAGTGCTATCCTCCAGTTCTTTGGTATATATCCTAGGGCGAAACTGCTTCTAAATAGAATGCTAAGGGTGTTTAATAGAATATCCAGCCCCTCTTGAAGAAGGGCTGGAAAAACTCCATCCGCCCCAGGAGATTTAAATGGCTTGAACGATCTTATCGCCCATTTAATTCTTTCGTGTGTGAATAGTCTGTTAGACAACTGTCTGGCTTTTGCCACCTCCCGACTGGATCCCCCCCCATATAGAGAATAAGTATCCTCATTACGAGTTAGCTGACCCCCCGGGAAGTGTGTCTCCAGAAGTAGTTCTAAGGTCTCCTTCCTGTTCATTGTTAGGTCTCCATTGTCCTTTACTAGAGTCCCCATAGGATTTGTATGCTCCGTTTGGAGAGTTTTTTGAAGCCTGGATGCCTCGGGAAGACTGTTAATATTTTTGCAGAAATTCCTCCAGGTTCTTCTTTTATTCGTTCTAAGTTCTTTTTTATATTCATTTTGGGCCTGTAGATAAGGGAGCCAATCGTCTGTCCTTTTTGCCCATTTTAATAATTTCCTCGTTTTGTTTCTTAATGTTTCTAACCTCCCAGTCCACCACGGCACATCCCTCTTCAACCGGTTTTGCCTGGGAGGACAGTTTTTCTCGTAGGCCTTTATTATAGCTTGCTCTACTATTTGTGCAGACCTTTCTAGTTCAAATTCATTTTTCTGAAAGGGTCCTATTTCTTCCAACTCTTCTGCCAGGGACTCTCTGTAACCTCTCCAGTTGGTCGATTTAGGAACCCTGTGGGTCACGTATCTTTCCCCTATCTCCTCTATGTCGAACCTAATTGGACAGTGGTCCGATAGTGAGGCCTCCTTGGAGACGTGCCACCTTACTATATTTATGTTTTTGAGTCCTGTAGATAGGGTTATGTCTAGGACTTCTTTCCTATTTCTAGTTATAAAGGTTGGGCTTGACCCTCTATTCTCTAACACTAGATCATTGCTGAACATAAACTGTAGAAGTTCCTCACCTCTCTTGTTTGTGTTCGTACTTCCCCAATACGTATGGTGAGCATTGCAGTCGCAGCTGAGAATAAGGGCCGAGCCTCTGTCTCTGCAGCTCTGCAATAGTCTTTCTAATTCTTTCGGTGGGCAGCTTGTTGACGGGTTGGGGAAGTAGGCTGAGGCTATAGTAACCTCTCTGTCCCCTTGCAGTGAAGCCACCTTCACTGTAGCCGCCACCAGATCTCTTGTTATTAGATCTGTAATCGGAAAGACTGTTATTAGTTTTGAAGTTAGAATACAAGTTCTTGGGTTTTCAATTGTTCGATCATAAATGAGATTACCTACCTGAGTTGTCAGTCCTCTGATGCAACCTCTATTGATCCAAGGCTCCTGGATTAAGGCGATATCCAGGCCTGTTGAGATAAACCTTCTTCCCAAGATGTCAGTTGCGCCCTTTGCATGGTGTAGGTTTATCTGTATTAGGCGCATACTTACGCCTTTTTCCCACCTCCCCCAGGTGGTCCATCCCCGTCTCTTCTTTTGGATTGCTTGGAGACTTTGTCCCCTTTTCTTCCTCGAGCCGAGACGGATGGTCCTTTGAGAGAAGGTCCCCTCTTCAAGAAGAGAGAACAGGTTGGTCTTTCATCTTCGACCGCTGCACTGGCTTGTGGAGTAGACCTTTCAGGTAAGGTATGTACAGATTGCTCTGACACCTTCGTGGCCTCCTCCACTTCCATCTCTTCAGCGGTCCTTTTTTCTGTGGTGACCGTCTCAGATTTCTCTGTAGTCCCCTCTTCCCTTGTGGGTTGTTCTATGTTTCCTTGATGTTTCTTTTTCAGTCTAAGCTGAACTTTTCCAAACTTGTAGCCGATCCATGGACCTTCCTTCTCAAGTTTGTTCGCTGTAGCGCAGTCGACTGCCAGGGTGAGTAGGACAGACTTCCCCTTGTCGCTTCTCCGCAGAACGTTCCATTCTCCGACAGATAGCTCTTTGTTTTGTCCTTTTAGGAGCTTCATTATCTTTTCGGTTGTATCGAGTATACTATCAGGAAGATAGACAGTCGCAATTCTCGCACGAGGGATTTCTTCCTCTGGTACTATCGTAAGGGTCAGAGCCCATCATCAATCCCTCTGTGTTTCGTGAATTTTCATTCACTTTTTGAGTGCTACAAGAGCTCTCTGGTTTTGTTTTTTTGTCTTTTAATTCTGTACTCATTGTGTTCCCACGAGTAGCGGAGATCTAAAGGTCACCCCAAGCATTGTCCCGCTCTACTTGGGGAAGGCTAGGTTTAAACTGGAGGTCGCCAGGTATCCAGAGTTCGCATATTTACGACCAAGCTCTCCCTTGATCACGCAGCCCTCGGCATATGCTGTTCCACCTTGGCTTGGATACAGAAGGAAAATAGAATTAGAATAGTTTAAGATAGATTGTTGGGAAGATTACCCGACAGGTGAGAGTAGTAGGAAAAGAAAGTTAAAAATTGTGGGATAGTTCAACAGAAAGCCCGCCAGATCAGCTCAGCCTGATCGGAATTATCAAAGAAGACAAGATTTGGATCAGGCAGTTCCCAGGTGCACACGCACGAAAAGTACAGCACTTAAGAAGAGAGAAGGTGGCTGTGCGTGTGCTTCGTGGACGCTCTGGCTTGGCACATGTGTTGGGGTATGAAGACCCCGCCATTTCGCACCCAGTACACTGTCTAAACATAGTCATCAGGTAAAATGTCACTTAGCCTACGGAAAAGAAATGTTAATCTGCTTAGCCTATTACACAGATGCTCTATTTGTTTTTTCCAGCTCAAACTTTGGTCAATCCAAACTCCAAGGAACTATATTTTGATGGCAGGGCATTTCTCGGATCAGTGGCTATTAAGTCGTTGCTAGTGAGGTTACTGTCACTCCTTGTTGTTTTATAATAGCAGTTTAAAATCCTGCGAGTTGTGAAGTGTGGTTGGTAATAAGGTTTTTTGTTGGCTAAGCACAATAAACTAATTGAGATTTATCTCCAACTCTGTGAAGTTTATGGGAACGATATGGTTACTGAAGCTGGAGGTGTTAGTGGTGCATTAGGTTTGAAAATGGCCAAACTAAAATGTGCATGATCATAAACAAAGTGGATGGCCAAGCATTGTAACTGATGAAATTTTGTCTCTAAAGTCAATAAAAAGATTAAAGAAGACCACCAATTCACAATAACAGAACCCTCACTTCTCAAATTTCAAGGAGTTTTTTTACACAAAATTGCTACGCAGAAGTTAGGTTACCATACATTTTGTGCAAGATGGGTACAACAAAATCTTAAAAGAAACCCATAAAAATCATTGTATGGCTGGTTCATTGATATTTTTGGATATTTACAAAGGAGATGGTGACTTGTTACTTGATCTAGTAATTACAGGAGTTGAGACTTGGGTAAAACATGTGAATTGCAAAACCAAATTACAGTCTCTGGAGCACACATTCCCCCCCCCCCAAAAAAAAACCAAGGAAATGTGTGTAAACATTGTCGGCACGGATGTTTATGGCAACTGTTTATATTCTACTTTATGGATAACCCTCATATAATGCACTCTGTATATGAACACCAGTAGGTTTGACAGTGAATATATATATCCCATTATTATATCTTGTTATGCTATTTTTCAGTGGAGGACTGTGAAAGGAATGATGGTTCAGCAGAGAGACCCTACTTTATGTCAAAACAATTGATGAAGATCCTAGGAAAGAAGAACAAAAGAGTATAGTAAAACTAGACTACAGGGTTGTTATATTGTATACCAAAGCTATAGTTACTACATAGCATCATTTTGTACAGTTAAAATGTTATTGTATATGCTTATCGATAGTTTTGATAATTAAAGTTGTATATAATAGAATTCAGTTTCTTAACAAATCCATAATATCCTAGTTCAATACTGACCAAGTGAACTTAGCAAAGTTGTTTGGAATATGGTATGAAGGTATTTTGGAATATCCAATTATGAAAATAAATATTTTCCAACAATCCTACAATTCCAAAATTATATTGACTTCAAAAAATACACATACATGGGAAAAGAAAGTATCCCATCGTATCTAGCACATATATTTTATATAGTTATAAAAAATACTTTTTTATTTTCAACTAAAAGAGAGACTTGATTTATACAATCAATTGAAGATATTGTAGAAGAAGACAAAGGCCTTATATCTTTTGATATCATAATCGCTTTGACCTAATGTTGCAACTAAAGATACAATTTTTTACTAACCCTTTGAGGAACAACCGTTTTATTTATCGCCGGTGGACCTTCAACATTCTTTGATATATTTATCTTCTATTTGGAATAAATAAAACTTTTTTTCTGTTACCTGTTTGTCCCTTAAGGGATTCTGTTGTTGCTTTGTTATTAGACAGTTATTACAAGTGCAATTCTGATATCATTGATAGTGAAGTAAGTGTAGAATATGTGATTATTTCCCATGCTCAAAAATTTGTTTGTGTGAGAATAAAGAACATGAATGTCAAGATGAAGGTTATTTGGATTATTTTACAAGTGTACAGTATGTTTTATTAATTGTAGAATAATTGTACAGTGAATAAAAACATCTGAATTTTCTAGGTAACAATAAGTTTGAAAATATGTTCAGCTTAATCATAAATAAACATTTTTTTCCCCTTGGGGCGGCCTACTGCCATGCACTTAAGCCTCAAGGGCTTTTTGCACACCCGGAAACACACCATGAGGCCCACCAGTCTACAATTTCAGCACGCCGAAACAACCTATCAGGTCCTCATGGGAAAATTCACCACCACTGTCCAAACTACCAAAGATGGCATACCGCCCCCTTGCTATTTAGGGGCAATCTAAGAGCAGGTGCTCAGCAGTTTCCTCCTGCTCATTACACCTTCTACAGAGCAGATCCTCCTGAAGGATGCCTACTCTGTGAAGATGCTTCCTCAGGTGACCATGTCCCGTAATGAGACCAATAACCCGAGAAGACATTGATCTATTTAATGAGAGAAGGTCCGACACCACCCTGGAGGAAGGTGACTGTAATACCATTCTACTCATTCTCAAGCCTGGATGCAACCTCCACCTTCTCTCATGCTCCGCGCGAATTCATTTCGAGACAACCTTAGAGGATTCACACCGCAGAACGGTTGAGGGCCCGTCATAATTGTCGCTGAGCCCCGGTTGGCCAGGGCATCAGCTCTTTCGTTCCCAGGAATCCCCTCATGACCAGGAACCCAACAAATGGTCACATTGTTGATTCTGGCAAGGGAAGAAACGGCCTGATAGCAATCCCAAACCAGTTTGGATTTGATCACGCAAGAATCCAGCGCCATCAGCACCAACTGACTGCCCGTTAAAATATTAATCGTATTGCTCCTATATCGCAGACGAAGATTCTCACAAACACATTCCATAATAGCTGCAACCTCCACTTGAAAAACTGTCGGATACGGACCCATAGGGACCACCAGCTCCCCTACATGGCCTCACTCCCAGAATTCCAGCACCTGTGCCGCTTTTTGTTTTAGAGCCGTCTGTAAACCATTCAAGCTCCGCTGGTGGAAGAGGTTTCCTTCCCTCTGACCAATCATCCGTAGAGGGTACAACAATCCTAAAGGGTTTGTCAAAGGAAAACTTTTGTGGCATCTGATCAGAGATCATATGTAGAGCATCCTCCTGTATCAGGTTGCTAATTCTACAGTGCCCACCGCTGTAGCCCGACCAGAGTCCCATCTGCTGAAGACAATAGGCACTCCTCCTGGCCATAGCCCGAATGACAATGTCCAAGGGGGCGAGGTTAAGACAACATTCCAGAGCCGCGCCTGGCGCACTAGGAAAAGCCCCAGTGATAGCAAGGCAGGCCATCCTTTGGATACCCGCCAGACAAACTACCACCATCTTGGCCTCCATTTTTGGCCACCAGATGACAGCTCCATAAGTGCAGGTCTGACCACAGAAACATAAAGCCAGTACAAGAGCCTCGGCTTCAGTCCCCACGTTAATAATAAATATAATAATTTATTAGAAACTTCCAATCATGATATTGGAATAAGGAAAAACGTGAAAATTTTAAATAAAAAGTAAGAAGAAAACTTCAAGACAAAAGTTTATACACTTACCCTTTCTTGAACCTTTTCATATTTTCAACAATGTTAAACTGCTGCCATCGCTTTGACAAATTTATTACTCCTTCAGAGAGGAAATCACTGTTCCCAATATGTACAAATGTGAGGTCTTGTAAAACTAACCCACTGTAAACATATCAAATAATTAGTTAGTTGTTAAATCAATCCTAAATTATAAAATAATTATTTAATTACAAATAATTTGTTTATTTCAGAAACACTGTGCACTGTGATTTTAACAATCATACAAACTTTATTGTTTAATAGAGAAGCTATAACTGTAATTAAGGTATATATTTTATTTCCACATATTTTATTTATTCTCGCACAAAAATATGGAGAGGTAATACAAAATTATTTTATAGAATCTTACTCCTTTTTGACACATTCAAACCACCATTGCCCTTGATACTCCCCGAACATTGCCTTGGAGTACCACAAAGTACTTGGTTACCTGCTGTTTTAGGCAAAGTCCGTACATTTTCCTTTCCTGAGCTCCTTGTTGTACTGGGGGGTGTTCTTACTGAAGAACTGGACCTTCAAAACATGATAGCTGCTATTGACTGCCACAAAGGGTGGGGATATAACTGGTATTGCAGGAGGCCAATCAGCAAGAGGTCATTGTGCAGATTCTTACGGAATTTATACTTAGAAAGAGGGGTTTCTCCCTCTGAAGTTTTGTTATGTAGATAAATTACATAGGAATTTATGATCATGTTAATCATTCCTTAGAATACTTTGTACAACAGACAACGTAATGCACAGAATATCTACGACACTCTTAAGCTTAGTCTGTAAAGCGACACAGATACACTACAGATAAAGTATAAATATTTAGCAGACACACTGCATGAACCGCTTACACATGTCTCAAGGCCAACTGCAGGTACTAGGAAGGAGGGATTGAAGCGAATTATACCAGTATCTGGGAAAGAAGTGAAATGGTTTTGCCTTCGTCTGACACGTTTGGGGCTGTAGGGTTAAAATATTGAGTCTGTTTTCAACCTACCCAGAAAGTTTCCCCATAGCTGCCTTCTTCTTTTTTTACAAAATGCTAGTAACGATTTTATCAAATGCAATGACATTTTTATAATTTAAGATGAACATAGGCATATATCTGATGTGCTAAATCATATCCTAGAATGATGTATGAAGTGATTAGTTTAGAATTTTGAAATATTGATTGCATACAGATTTAATTAATGTCAGTAAATAAGTAATCAATGATAACCAATTAACAAATTTAGATGATAAATTGATATAACTAAGTAGGTGACACTCACATGTACGGAATGCAGGGTGGTTGCGTGTCAGCCAAGGCTTGTCGGTAAGCTCGGAAGCTGTCTATCAGAGCACAATACTCCTTCAGACCCTTATGTATATTTATGTATGAATGAGTTTAAAAAGTGAATAGGCAGTAGAGGTGTCCTTGTCATCTGATAAAGACTTGTTACCTTCCACGCTTGAATGCTCCATTGTATCTATTCCTATATATTTTGTAGTTCCAGAAAAAATATAGTAAAAATGTCATAAATTAAAATTTAATATTGATTCTAAAAATTTATGTAAGTTAAGTGTTTATTGAAAGGCGTGGAAGAGTCTTTAAAGTTTAAAATCCTTGAATATGGCAGTCAAAATTTTTATATCAAATAAATATTTCAGATAATTTGAAATTTCAAATTAAATTAGTTGAAATGATTACATGAATGTGATTTGAGATCAGTACCAATTTTAAATAAAGAGTATTTTATGATCGTATAAAACCATACAAAATGAATTCTACTGGTTAGTTTGCACTTGTTTATTACTGATTGAGGTTAAACATTGCGTTTAAGATCCGATTCAACTTTCTTAAATTCCTCTTGTAATTCATCTTTATCTGAGCAAATACATGGTCACTTACATACTACTTGTTTTAAGTTTATGTGTAACTATATGCTATTATCATCATATTTAGCCTTTTTCACCCTCTTCTGTCATGTGGAATAACCCTGTAGGGCAATAGTAGCGGAGCACGAGTTCTCCAATGACAAAAGCAAGCTTTAAGGATGATCGAGAATTTGAAGAGTAGGGAATCATGTTGACCAACATTTTTTAAAGAGTTCTTAATAAAGACATATCATCTATGTATATATAAAAATTTTATTTTATTGGCTGAGCTTTAGCAAAGCATATCACTTGTTGAGTTGGAAAAATTTAATTTCTATACGTCTTTCTGTTTATCTATCTATCCACATGATATCTTGAAATTAAACTAACCTATAGACTTGAGATTGTGCAATATACTTCATTTCTATGAGGAACATTGTTTGATGAAGGTGCATATCACTCCTTGATATTTTGCTGAGTGTTATGGCTTATGGGTAACCATGATGGCAACAAGAAAGTAGCAGAATAAATGAATTTTTCAAACAAACCCAATACATGCATGAGACATTCAAACATGTGACTTATTAACTAACCTAACAACCTAACTATCCGAAAACATACAGCATCATTTTATGCTGACTTTTCTAGATTTGTATTATTTAAACACCTACATGAAACCAATATATTGAACGAAATTGTGAATGTAACATGTTATTTTGCATTGTTAGTTTTAATATGTCAAGATAGATTTCATATGTAGACTTTCAATTTTGCATAAAAATTAATTTCTACAAGAATACGTTGTATGGTGTGTTTTTGTATCTACTTCTTTATTGTATGATTGTGTGTCTGTCTATCTGTCCAAAGGGCATCTCAAGAATGAGATTTATAGAACAAATCTATACAGGGTGATTCATGAAGTTCTCCCCCCACTTCTACAGCACATTGTACTAGTAAAAATAATGAAAAAATGTTATATAAACATAGGTCCGAAAACGCTTCGTTAGCGAGTTACAGCTAGCGAAAGATTTCGCCTGAATTCCTGGGTAAAGAGTAAAATAAAGCCATACTGAACTTTTGGAAAGGTTAATTAAGTAAGAAATATCGTGGATTCTTATGTATTTTTACCTGATAAAGCTAATAAAATAGGTTTCAGAACTGTACCTGTAGTAGTTTTTGAGGGATTCAGGGTTAAATGCAAAAAATTGGGGCACGAAACAATGTTTTTTTTTTAAGTTTGATGTACAATAACTTTGTTAAATTGGTAATAAATACATAAAATCAACAAACATTAATTGTAGAGAATTTAATTCTGAGAAAATTGATATAATCAAAGTCTAAAATAAAACAGAAATAAGTACCAAAAAATCGATTTTATTCAGTATAATACATTACTAGCTGTAAAGAAATACTGTACGGTATTTAGTTAAAATAAAACAAAAACAAAATGTTTGTTCCTTAATGATGAGATAAATTGAGAAAACAAGATTAACTGTTAAATAAATTTGTTTGTAAATAAAAATATCATGATTTTATTACGTTGTATTTTTTTTTTAATAAAAATTTACATCAAATGTTTGAAAATAAATGAAGCAAACATTTTCCCATTATTGTTTACTAATCATCGAAATGCAGTTTTTTGTTTTATTAATTTCTAAGTTGGTAACGCACGAATAACAGCTGATCAACAATGGTATTCTGTACTGTTACGTTAGAACTGTGTATTAGTGATGTTTTGCAAGCTACAGCAGGAGATCGGGTTCTGTGAATCGTGTTATTAAATGCAATTTTTTGTGAGTTATAATTCGATTGTTTATTCAGCGAAAAAATGCCTTACTTATTTACATCAGAGGAATACGCTGATATGGTTTTTATTTTGGGTTACTGTAATGGTAATGCTAGAGCTGCTGTAGAAGAATATGAACTACGTTACCCTAATAGGAGGATTCCAGATACCAAAACAATTTCAGGAACTTTTCGTACTCTTCGGGAAACAGGATCACTACCAAGTACTAGAACCAATTATGAACGAGCTGTCCAACTTGATGATGATATTGTTATTAATGCTGTTCATCGCAGTCCAGGTGTAAGTACACGACGTATTTCTAGGCGGATAGGAGTTTCGCAGTCAACGGTGTGGAGGTCACTTAATCGAAACAAATTTTATCCGTTTCATAAACAAAAGGTTCAACATCTACAGCTAGGGGATGGTCCGCTTCGCTTGGAGTTTTGCAACTTTTTGAATATTAATAATCAACTCTACAAGCGTATTTTGTTTACGGATGAGGCACAATTCACTCGGGATGGTGTCAATAACTTGCACAATGAACACTCATGGGCACAAGAAAATCCACATGAGGTAGTGGAACAGAACTTTCATCACCGATTTAGTGTCAATGTCTGGTGTGGCCTTTTGCACAATCGGCTGATTGGACCTTTCATAATTATTACCTGGACGCCTAAATGCTGAGTTCTATTTGCATTTCCTTCAAGAATAGTTGCCACAGCTGTTAGAGAATGTTCCTTTACATCTCAGACAAAATTTGTACTTCCAGCATGACGGAGCACCTCCCCACTTTTCACGTGCCGTTTCTGCTTACTTAAATCATCAATTTCCTGGACACTGGATTGGTCGTGGAGGGCCTCACCCTTGGCCACCAAGATCACCAGATCTATCTCCATTGGATTATTGCATCTGGGGATGGATGAAAGACATTGTATACAAGACAAAAGTGAATTCTCGTGATGAATTAATTGCCCGTATTATGGATTCGGCTGTGCAGATACAGGGAAGTCCTGAAAAATTAAGAAACGCAACAAAAGCAATACACAAACGTGCTGCAAAATGTATTGATAATTATGGCCTCATTTTCGAACATCTATTATAAAAAGGTTCGTACGGTTGGCCCAACCTGATTAATTTTGCTTAAAACTAGTAATGTATTATACTGAATAAAATCGAATTTTTTGTACTTATTTCTGTTTTATTTTAGACTTTGATTATATCAATTTTCTCAGAATTAAATTCTCTACAATTAATGTTTGTTGATTTTATGTATTTATTACCAATTTAACAAAGTTATTGTACATCAAACTTAAAAAAAACATTGTTTCGTGCCCCAATCTTTTGCATTTAACCCTGAATCCCTCAAAAACTACTACAGATACAGTTCTGAAACCTATTTTATTAGCTTTATCAGGTAAAAATACATAAGAATCCACGATATTTCTTACTTAA
The DNA here is from genome assembly GCF_021130785.1 of Homalodisca vitripennis. Classification (NCBI taxonomy): domain Eukaryota; kingdom Metazoa; phylum Arthropoda; class Insecta; order Hemiptera; family Cicadellidae; genus Homalodisca; species Homalodisca vitripennis. Next base: position 170,933,291 of record NC_060210.1, on the reverse strand, counting down.
TTAACCTTTCCAAAAGTTCAGTATGGCTTTAATTTTACTCTTTACCCAGGAATTCAGGCGAAATCTTTCGCTAGCTGTAACTCGCTAACGAAGCGTTTTCGGACCCATGTTTATATAACATTTTTTCATTATTTTTACTAGTACAATGTGCTGTAGAAGTGGGGGAGAACTTCATGAATCACCCTGTATAAATTTTGCATGCAACCTCAGTGAAGCCTGTTTATGACACACGGTGCGACATACTCCTATCTTGTTCTTTAATAAAGAGTTCAAAGAAAACCTGGTTGAGTATGAGGACATCCATAAACTATAACACAAGGGCCAAATATTGTTAAATTTAATTTCCAGTATCAGAGAATCATATCTGTTTTAACTTATAATTTTAAATATATTTAATGTTATTTGGGTGGATAATTAAAATTGTATACCTTTTAAGTCCTAAAGTTTAAAGCTTTCTTATCACACTGTTCGTAGTTGGTTTTTATCTTTCTGTATTTTGTATTTTTTTATTATAAAAATCTGTAATAATGTTGATCTTAAGATCTCAAATACTTAAGAAAACTCATTTAAAAAACTGTAATATAATTTTCATTAGTATTATAGTAAGTGTTTACTATGTTTCTGAAAATGTTTATTGTACCTTTATATTTAATGACAATAAAACTTCTTGATTCTTGAGAGAGGCAATTTGCCAATATTAATGTTTCTCCCAAGAACAAAATAATTTATGTTATAAAGTTGTCTAGAAGAAAGTACTATAGCGATATATGTTTTTCATTTAAGATTTAAAATTTTGACTTACCATTCTTATTTGCTTTAGTAGCATGAATAATTAGGGCATCAGGATGACCACCTCGTATGTCTGGTCCTTCTTCATCAGTCTTCTGAAGGACGAGCAGCTGAGTGACATCCAACATATCTAGGGGAGAGTCTGGAGCCAGCTGAGAGCCATTGGGGGTTGGTGTCAGTGGCAGTAACAGCCGTGACCCTGTGCTTGAACCTGGTCGCACTTTCTCCTCCACTTCCCTAAGCATATGTTAAAAGTATAGTTCGAGTGATTATGAATGAGTTCCCAGTATTTAACTGCTAGCCAATGTTACAAGTAATTCACAATATTCGGTACAGAGTCATTGTATGTATGGATCTAAATCCATGTATTCCATATATAATTTGAAAAAATTTTAAGAGGTTTACTTCAGCAGAATGGAAACCAGTATCTTCCCCAAACCTTTTGTCTTCACTGTCCCTTTCCTTTAACAATTCCCTTTTGTGAAATTTCTAAAAATGGCCCAGTATTGATGTTCGATTGCACTTACCCTCACCATTTTACTGCAGGTCTCAGTATTTACATTCGATTTCCACTTACCCTCACCAGTTTTACTTCAGGTCCTAGTGTTTACGTTCGATTTCCACTTACCCTCACCAGTTTTATTTCAGGTCCTAGTTTTACGTTCGATTTCCACTTACCCTCACCAGTTTTACTTCAGTCCTAGTGTTTACGTTCGATTTCCACTTAACCCTCACCAGTTTTACTTCAGGTCCTAGTGTTTACGTTCGATTTCCACTTACCCTCACCAGTTTTACTGCAGGTCCCAGTATTTACGTTCGATTGCTACTTACCCTCACCAGTTCTACTGCATGTCCCAGTAATTTAGGTTTTCTATTGCCACTTACCCTCACCAGTTTTACTGCATGTCCCAGTATTTATACGTTTCGATTTTGCCACTTACCCTCACCAGTTTTTACTTCAGGTCCTAGAGTTTACGTTCGATAAACACCTACCCTCACCAGTTTTACTGCAGGTCCCAGTATTTACGTTCGATTTTCCACTTACCCTCACCAGTTTTACTGCAGGTCCCAGTATTTACGTTCGATTTCCACTTACCCTCACCAGTTTTACTTCAGGTCCTAGAGTTTACGTTCGATAAACACCTACCCTCACCAGTTTTACTGCAGGTCCCAGTATTTACGTTCGATTTCCACTTACCCTCACCAGTTTTACTGCAGGTCCTAGTATTTACGTTCGATTTCCACTTACCCTCACCAGTTTTACTGCATGTCCCAGTATTTACGTTCGATTTCCACCTACCTTCACCAGTTTTACTGCAGGTCCCAGTATTTATGTTCGATTGCCACCTACCCTCACCAGTTTTACGGTTGCTGGATTGAACTATCTAACTACCGTACACTGCATTACAATGCCTTGTCAATATTACACTATAGGATCCACCTAAAATTCACAGTATTTAATATACAGGGTGATTCATGAAGTTCTCCCCCCACTTCTACAGCACATTGTACTAGTAAAAATAATGAAAAAATGTTATATAAACATAGGTCCGAAAAACGCTTCGTTAGCGAGTTACAGCTAGCGAAAAGATTTCGCCTGAATTCCTGGGTAAAGAGTAAAAATAAAGCCATACTGAACTTTTGGAAAGGTTAATTAAGTAAGAAATATCGTGGATTCTTATGTATTTTTACCTGATAAAGCTAATAAAATAGGTTTCAGAACTGTACCTGTAGTAGTTTTTTGAGGGATTCAGGTTTAAATGCAAAACATTGGGGCACGAAAACAATGTTTTTTTAAGTTTGATGTACAATAACTTTGTTAAATTGGTAATAAATACATAAAAAGCAACAAACATTAATTGTAGAGAATTTAATTCTGAGAAAATTGATATAATCAAAGTCTAAAATAAAACAGAAATAAGTACCAAAAAATCGATTTTATTCAGTATAATACATTACTAGTTTTAAGCAAAATTAACCAGGTTGGGCCAACCGTACGCACCTTTTTATAATAGATGTTCGAAAATGATGCCATCATTATCAATACATTTTGCAGCACGTTTGTGTATTGCTTTTGTTGCGTTTCTTAATTTTTCAGGACTTCCCTGTATCTGCACAGCCGAATCCATAATACGGGCAATTAATTCATCACGAGAATTCACTTTTGTCTTGTATACAATGTCTTTCATCCATCCCCAGATGCAATAATCCAATGGAGATAGATCTGGTGATCTTGATGGCCAAGGGTGAGGCCCTCCACGACCAATCCAGTGTCCAGGAAATTGATGATTTAAGTAAGCAGAAACGGCACGTGAAAAGTGGGGAGGTGCTCCGTCATGCTGGAAGTACAAATTTTGTCTGAGATGTAAAGGAACATTCTCTAACAGCTGCGGCAACTCTTCTTGAAGGAAATGCAAATAGAACTCAGCATTTAGGCGTCCAGGTAATATGAAAGGTCCAATCAGCCGATTGTGCAAAAGGCCACGTCAGACATTGACGCTAAATCGGTGTTGAAAGTTCTGTTCCACTACCTCATGTGGATTTTCTTCTGCCCATTAGTGTTCATAGTGCAAGTTATTGGCACCATCCCGAGTGAATTGTGCCTCATCCGTAAACAAAATACGCTTGTAGAATTGATTATTAATATTCAAAAAGTTGCAAAACTCCAAGCGAAGCGGACCATCCCCTAGCTGTAGATGTTGAACCTTTTGTTTATGAAACGGATAAAATTTGTTTCGATTAAGTGACCTCCACACCGTTGACTGCGAAACTCCTATCCGCCTAGAAATACGTCGTGTACTTACACCTGGACTGCGATGAAAAGCATTAATAACAATATCATCATCAAGTTCGACAGCTCGTTCATAATTGGTTCTAGTACTTGGTAGTGATCCTATTTCCCGAAGAGTACGAAAAGCTCCTGAAATTGTTTTGGTATCTGGAATCCTCCTATTAGGGTAACGTAGTTCATATTCTTCTACAGCAGCTCTAGCATTACCATTACAGTAACCCAAAATAAAAACCATATCAGCGTATTCCTCTGATGTAAATAAGTAAGGCATTTTTTCGCTGAATAAACAATCGAATTATAACTCACAGAAAAATTGCATTTAATAACACGATTCACAGAACTCGATCTCCTGCTGTAGCTTGCAAAACACCACTAATACACAGTTCTAACGTAACAGTACATAATACCATTGTTGATCAGCTGTTATTCGTGCGTTACCAACTTAGAAATTAATAAAACAAAAAACTGCATTTCGATGATTAGTAAACAATAATGGGAAAATGTTTGCTTCATTTATTTTCGAACATTTAATGTAAATTTTTATACAAAAAAAAATACAACGTAATAAAACATGATATTTTTGTTTACAAACACATTTATTTAACAGTTAATCTTGTTTTCTCAATTTATCTCATCATTAAGGAACAAACATTTTGTTTTAGTTTTATTTTAACTAAATACCGTACGGTATTTCTTTACAGCTAGTAATGTATTATACTGAATAAAATCGTTTTTTTGGTACTTATTTCTGTTTTATTTTAGACTTTGATTATATCAATTTTCTCAGAATTAAATTCTCTACAATTAATGTTTGTTGATTATATGTATTTATTACCACTTTAACAAAGTTATTGTACATCAAACTTAAAAAAACATTGTTTCGTGCCCCAATTTTTTGCATTTAACCCTGAATCCCTCAAAAACTAATACAGGTACAGTTCTGAAACCTATTTTATTAGCTTTATCAGGTAAAAATACATAAGAATCCACGATATTTCTTACTTAATTAACCTTTCCAAAAGTTCAGTATGGCTTTATTTTACTCTTTACTCAGGAATTCAGGCGAAATCTTTCGCTAGCTGTAACTCGCTAACTAAGCGTTTTCGGACCTATGTTTATATAACATTTTTTCATTATTTTTACTAGTACAATGTGCTGTAGAAGTGGGGGGAGAACTTCATGAATCACCCTGTATATATAATCTTTTCTCAATATTAATTCACTCTTTATTGGTGATATTATGTAAAGGAAATTTGCTTTACGGGTTGTGTACCAAAAGTTAAACATCGCTTATATTTATCAAAACACATATTTGTAATACATTGAACAACTTTCTTTTTACCAGTTTGCATTGTTCTTAAAGATAATTTTGTTAGACTAAGATATTATCAAGTGGAGCACATAGATATAAGTTATTCAAACATAAACATAGCATAAAAAAATGGTAGTAAATTTACATCAATGTTTGAAGAGATACAAATATTAATTTTTCTTTGTTATAGCTACATAACATTTTTTATGTCGATTAAAGAATAAATATTGGATATTCAATTTTATTACTTTTACTGACGAATCAGAGACAATTGTTTTTATTGGCTGGAAGTTGTGGCCACGGTGGTATTCCGATGGTATTAATAAGGATGTGGTAACCTTATTACTAAGCCAGAAATTATCATTTGATTAATCTTTTACCAAGTCACAAAAAAAAATTTAAAAATGTCTTTTCTTAAATTATATTATACAAATTCATAATTTTCGGAAAATATATTTCATTATAAAATGTAATATTTTCCTAAGTCACAAAGCAACAAAACATATGATACTCCTTGTAGCTGTAAATAATATAGGTATATGTATATAGTTATGTATAGTAAAAATCCACATTTTGTATTCAGCTGTTTGTATTTGAACCTAATTAAAAAATAATGGCGACAATCACCTCAGTGCAGTGCTTTAGTAAAGAATTATCCAATCGTTCTTACCAAACCAAACATGTATACATTATAATTAAACCACCTTCCATGTCTAAGTTAAAAATCCAGCATTTTTAAAATATTAAAATATAGGATGTAATAAAGTTCACTTCTAAAGCAAATGGCCTTCCAATTCATTGCCAGTAATAAATCAAAATTTTGAGAGTATAAACAATTTCATTTGTACTAATTTTTCTATTTTTTAATTCTTCAAGGACTATTTCCTAAAAGTATGTGAATTTGAGATTTTCAAAACTTACCTATCTAAAAACCGATTGCACCACCGTAATGTAGGCACTGTGTTGGTTTCCTAACAATTCAACTTAATCTGACCAAATTACCACTTTCTATAGTTTCCTAAATAACCGACAGTGATTGGTTGAAATCCAAAGTGAAGCAGCATTTGCCATCGGTCGGACTATGACAATCCAATTCACACCAATTTCTCGACTGGGAGTAATTCAAGTCCTATATTGAATAGATTTCCGAGATCGACTGGAACTAACCGAATTTCACCATCCATGAGTGTTTTAACAAACCTTCGATTTGGTTGAACTAATTAAAGTTTAGTCGAAACGACTTCCTGTAGTTTCAGCATTTTAACGATCAGAGTGTGTCGTATTTGCATCCCATTCACAGTCCAGTTCATCAAGCATTAACATTCGACTGAGCTAACACAAAAGTCGTATAGAGCTCATGTATTAATACTAGCTGTTACCCGTGGCTTTGCACACAATTTTCAAAATCATAATCATACCACTTAGCAAAAGCACTTATGATGGAGTGTATGAAGTTTTCTAAACGTAAGTAGGGAGGGGTACCTCAGATTGGTATTATATAAGTGTTTATGGTTCAGAGAGTCAGAGTTTAACCTGACTCTTGGCATCATGTTTTGTACGTGTAGGAGCATTTCTGGTTCAAATTAATCACATTTCCTACGTCACTTCTTGTGTGTGTTGAGTTTAGCTTCAGCTCACCATCCCCTTAGAGCAACGTTTGAAGTCTGCTTCACTGCAGGAATATGGACTCATGTTAATCTGAATATATCCATAAAAATCTTTATTAAGTTCATGCACCATTCCAAAATAATCGTCTATAGGTTTTTGCGTTATGAAAGTCGTGTTGTTTTTTGGTCTGAAAAAGAAAGGATCCTTTAAGCATGTCTCTGTTTTTCAATAAGCCACTGATAAATGTCACATCTCAATGTCAAGATAGCTAACCATTTTAGAGTTTTTTAGTCTATGTATAAACAGCTTTGTTTCTTAAGGTTGGAGTTAAAACAGCATTTAAATAGTATTTAAAATGCATCAGATGTTTTGAGTTAATTAGGGCGCAACCTGGTGTAAAATTAGGATATTAACTTTCTATTTGCTATCTGCATTACACCAATCACTGTATATTTAATATTTTATCAAATGTAAATATAAACAGATGTGTCAGCCAATTTGCCAAACGTAATTCTGAAAGTGTTTACAGCTGTTTGTGTCAGTTAAATTTGGATTATGAAACATAATTAGCCCATTTTTTGAGAATTCCAAAATATTCCAGGCAACTTGCCTAATCTTTCTTGTCATATAAGCTTTCATTGGACTTCAAAAGATATTTTACAAAAGAAGTAGGCGAATTAGTCGAGCCTTCTCGACATTAGCTTTTAGCAACACATTTTGCGATTAATTTTTGTTTGTAAGACTACCTGTTACCTGTTTGAGTGCAATTTTCCAAATCGATATCTGTATGATATTTTTCAAACGTAAGTAAGCACACATCAGGTACATATTAAGTGTTCGTGCTTAAAAGTACAAGAATTTAACTTGACTCATTATTATTGTTATGCGTGTAGGAGCATTTCTGGCTCAAATTAATTATATCTATATTTTTACCATAATTTTATATTAATCGCTTTATATAAGATGTGAATGTCAACAGCTGGTCCAGAATAATTGTACATCTTTATTTGAAAATGTCAAGAGCAGTTTTTTATCAGTTAAATTTGGATTGTGAAACCTAAATACTACTAGTTTCCAGAATTACAAAATATTTGCGGTAACTTGTTTAATCTTTCTTATCATATAACATTTTATCGGATTCAATGTATATACAAAGAGAATTAGTCCAATTGGTTTAGTAGTTATCGAAATTAAAACTTAGCAACACATTTTGCGATTCATTTTTGTATGTAAGATTCTACTAAGGTGAATTAATTGAACCATTGAAATGTTAGTTATTTTGTTCCAAGTTCTAGAAGTATTGCAAAATTATGATTTTCTACAGTCATAGGGTATTGTTATCCGTTTTAGATCCATACTCAAATTGCATACATTGAAGGAGAATGTCCATAACAACCCTGTTATTAATATATATATTCTCCTCTGGTGTCAATAATGTAGTTCAAACATAAGAATCTTTCCGTTTAAACAATTCATGCGAAACCCTAGCATTTGAGGTTAATTGTTATACATTGGTTTAATCATATTAATGAAGTAATTTGGCTATGTCGATTTCAACCACATGAAAAGGTTAGTAACACCCAAAGGGTACAGTAAATAATTATTAAATTAAGTTCTAGTTCAACTAAGACCCGACAGATCCTTCTTAAAATCAATCTGTTCTGAATGTTGTCTGTCTGTCCGTACGTCTGCGTGACCATCTATTCGTCTGTTTGTGCGATGACTTAATGGAAAGATCCTAGAGGCTTAAAATTTGGTACATAGATTCCTTTTGGTCTAAGGAAGAACTAAGTTTGGGGTCAAATAATCAAAGAGCAGCAAAGTCGCAAGTAGCTCTGTAAATACCCCTCATACATTTTTGTGTTCCTTTCATGAGTACAATCTAAAGTTTTCCACCGTTATCAGCATGAAAAAAGAACATTTTGATGTATCCATTTTCTATTTTCACTTTGACGGAAAAACGTCACAGTCGGTTTTGTTATAAGTTAGGTTAGTCAGGATATGCAACCACCGCCATTCACCCTCGTAACATATAATGTTCTTCTCATGGCCACAAACTGAAACTTTCCACGATTATTAAGCACGAAATAGGCTGAGCATGAATATTATATTTTCAGCTATCGATAATCGTTTCACTAGTCCACTAAACACTCGTTACATAATGTCCGGTTCTTCGATTCTCCGGTGTATCGGTTTACCTGTAGTAACTCCACTATTGAATCCCAGACAAGCTTGTGAACAAACTTCAAAATTGAAGTATTTTGTAATAAATTAAATCCACACCACAAATGTTATTTAGTGTTTATGAATGTGAATATCTTCAATTATTGTTTTCGTTCCTCCAATGCTACATTGTTAGTGATATTGTTATTAGGGCGTCCTCCGACGCCAATATCTTGTTTCAGATTGAGATCCAGCGAGTCGATTGTTTGGCATTCTTGTTTGTGAAGTGGGGTCGTGAAACAACTTTGGATCCGGCGCAGCAAGCGGCATGATGGTGGGCTACGGGCGAAAGCGCAGGCGGGAGATTGATGTATAACCTCCACACACTATAGAAACATATTGTCCGAGTATATATAAGATCGAGCGGGTCGATTGTTTGGCATTCTTGTTTGTGAAGTGGGGTCGTGAAACAACTTTGGATCCGGCGCAGCAAGCGGCATGATGGTGGGCTACGGGCGAAAGCGCAGGCGGGAGATTGATGTATAACCTCCACACACTATAGAAACATATTGTCCGAGTATATATAAGATCGAGCGGGTCGATTGTTTGGCATTCTTGTTTGTGAAGTGGGGTCGTGAAACAACTTTGGATCCGGCGCAGCAAGCGGCATGATGGTGGGCTACGGGCGAAAGCGCAGGCGGGAGATTGATGTATAACCTCCACACACTATAGAAACATATTGTCCGAGTATATATAAGATCGAGCGGGTCGATTGTTTGGCATTCTTGTTTGTGAAGTGGGGTCGTGAAACAACTTTGGATCCGGCGCAGCAAGCGGCATGATGGTGGGCTACGGGCGAAAGCGCAGGCGGGAGATTGATGTATAACCTCCACACACTATAGAAACATATTGTCCGAGTATATATAGGATCGAGCGAGTCGATTGTTTGGCATTCTTGTTTGTGAAGTGGGGTCGTGAAACAACTTTGGATCCGGCGCAGCAAGCGGCATGATGGTGGGCTACGGGCGAAAGCGCAGGCGGGAGATTGATGTATAACCTCCACACACTATAGAAACATATTGTCCGAGTATATTAGGATCGAGCGGGTCGACAAATACATACGCGCACTCCATCCCACCATAATTGACAGATTTATTGGTTGGGCGTTCGGCTTTACAACCAGAGCTATCTCGAGTCTGACACGACCTCGGTTGGCCAATACTGTAGTGACTGTCGATTACCTACAACGACAAGAGTAATGAGTTTGGGCAGAGTTGATTCAACTTTATCGGGAGCAACTTGCGCTATGATACGTTAAAGTTAAAGTTACTGTAATAAACTACATCTTCTAAGCGAAGTACACAACCTTTCCAATAATGACGTGCTTATCTTTGAGAACTCCTCCCTGATTTCACTGAAAGTAGCTTCGCAATTTTTCATATGATTATGGAAAAACCATTGTTTTGTCACCTTCGCCGATTTTTCACCCACCTCTAGTTTTAACATAGGAGTAGAACACCAGCACATAAAGTTACAGCTGACTAAAAATATGTTACACCAATTATGACGTAGACTAGCCATCATGCTCGATTAGGCTTTGGGTGTATATGTACTTGGGTCTGACGTTGGGATAGGTGTCAGGCCATATCCAGCCAACGTGTTCGATAGTGTACGGACTGCTTATACTGTTCCGAGTACTGTACACGGACAATCGGTAAGGAAATGTGAGTCGGCTTTATTAAAACGCTCTTAAGCTGTACTCCATAAATATTTGACACTCCAAACACAAACTACAAACTCTTTTACGCCTGTATTTTTGAAGTTGTAAACATTTAAGTTAAAAAGTTCGTATTACAATTATTTATCCAAAAGACACTATTCGGATAGAATCAGTAATTTTTACTAAAAAAAAATTAATCAATAAAAATATTGGGTGGTGCCTAGCAGAAATGTTTAAAATTCATGTAAATTAATTTGATAAATATTATTTTAACGTGATATTTGGACCTTTTATAACGTATAAAAGTGGAAGTCTTAATGTAGGAGTGGTAGATAATTAAAGTGACATTTAAACTAAGTAGTATGTGATTTAATTGTGGGTTGATCAACTTTCACCATTTATGAGTGAAATTAAATAGCTCGCACGTATTTATAATGGTATATAATAATTGTAAACTGGACTAATGATTTAATTAATGAACTGTAGAAATGAATGTAAAACGAAACGATAATTAAATGACAATTAAATTATAAATAGCCAGGAAATTGTTTCGAGTATTCTTTAATGTTTTAATAAATTAAATGAACGAATTATTTATGAAATATCACAATATTACGAATTTCCGCATTTATTATAAGTTTACAGTGTGGTAACGTACTTGTGATAATATGCGACACCTGTAATAAACAGTACTATCAAGTAGGCTATGTATTATCTACTTGATCAATAGCCTACATTCAAAAATATTTGATTTGACTTACAAAACAAACAGCTAAATCAGTTTTGTTTTATTTGTATCATGCTTTCCAACAGTAAATAAATCTAATTAATTACTTGATTCTATATTTTGAGTTTTGTTGTTCACGGTTTTTGCACAAATCTTAAATAATTATTAGGTACTATAAAAAGTAAAGTATGATTTTGAGATGTTATTCATTCATATTTAAACTATCCATTCAAATCAATCCAATAAAAAACGGTATTTTGCCAATTCAGGGATGAATAAATTAAAGGGGATGTAAAAACTTATGTATAAATTTATAAATATATTTAATTTTGCTTTATCTTCTTACCATCGTAGTCACATCCTTTCCAGATTTACGCTTGGTTATATTTATAAGTAACTTTAAATTAAAATCCGAAGTAGTTTAAAGCAAGCTCATTTCAAAACATTATTGTAGTAGCCTACTCTAGACTTATTTTAGTTGTAGACAAGCATATAAAATTATAGGTTTTACGTTTTCAATAAATATTTAAAACGACTGAAGCATGCTGTTAATTGCTACTAAATACTGTTATGTTTGGTAGAATACATGATATTATTTACCCTGTGGTATTCAGCTTATGAAATTACATGACCGTCTTTCATTTCAATTGTTTTTGTCATAGCCATTCATGGTGGGAAAATGTGTAAAAAACAGGAAATTACACCATTTTAGTAGTATGCGTTTTTCATACATAGATGAATGGTATGTTTGCGTTGCGAAGAAGATACAAAATTACAAAATCAGGCATATTGTGGTTTATTAATATTGTTGATTGATTTATTCCGTTGATTAATAAACTATAATATTAAGTTACTGACCACCTATTTGTTAATATATTAAAGATCACTAGATGTTCACAATAGTCTATGTGTTCAAAACGGTTTATCAGTAACGACACTTAACGGAACGTGAGTTATTCTCATATATTTAACAATTCAACGTTATCTGATTGCTCTAACACAATAAACTCGACACTAATTAAACATCTGAGAGGAGACCCCATTATTTATCTACGCGCCTTATTATATTATGTTATATATTACATTATATAATATATATTATAGGATAGTCACAGCATTAGTCTGAGTTTCAACTCTTTATTTGTAACACTTTTAAAGAACATGTGATTTTAGATATATTTGGTTTTGTGAAAAAGCTCAGTTATCTACCGGGTTTTTCATTAAAGCCGAATGCATTTAACTTCCAACATTTATTGGCGATAAGGTCAAAATTTTGCTAGCAAAACACAACCTAAATTAGATAGCCTACTACTGCTATTAGATACCTAAATATTGATTATACAAATTTCATAAGTTAGACATAGTTTTTTTAATAAAGTTACATACCAATTTAGAGTTTCATTTTAGTTTTATTTTCAAATGTCCTCCGTTCTCTCTTATGCAGGCTCTGACTTTCGCCTAGCTCAAGCAGTCACTTTATGGCTTAGCTTTTCCCTAAGTTTCTGTTCTGCAACTAGAGTTCTATTCAAAAGTTTCTCTTCGTTATTTATAGGTGTTGCATACATCTCAAACTTGAGAAAACCCCACACAAAAAAGGTCATGAGGATGAGATCTGGAGATCTTGAGGGCCAAAGTATATGACCTTCTCTGCCTATCCAATTTGGATAGTTAGCATTTTAATGGAAAAGACATTTTTTATACTTCCACATTAAATTTTTTTTAAGCGCTTTCACCGGTTAAGGCATCATCAGTTTTTCCACAAAAGACATTTAATGTGGAAATATAAAAAATGTCTTTTCCATTAAAACCTACTCACTTCCACCAAGAATACAAAGCAGAAAATATTTAGCATTTATCCAATTTCCTTGAGGAAGAGAAGTAAAGTGATGCCATCTTGTTGATAAATAATGTCTTGGCGGTGAATAGGATGGACCACACCCAACATCTGAGGTAAATTATGTTGCAAAAGATACATATCTCCAGTTAAACTTTGAGGTCTCAAGAAACGATCGCCAACTACACCTGTCCAAGTATTAATACTAAATCTTCTCCGATATGACTGCTCTCTTGCAGCTTTTTTGTTTACAGTATTGCACAAGTGCTTGTTGTGAAAGTTAAATACCCCTTGTCTTGTAAAACTAGCTTGGTCGGTTCATAAGATAAAAATATATTGTTTAATGTCAGGTTTTATGAATAGCGGCAGAAGTCTAGTATAACAGCATAATTATTAGGTTTAAAGCCGTACACGTTTGTAAAACGACAAGGGTAGAACTTATTTTGCTGTAAAACTTTCAAAGTTGTACTTTTACTGATGCCGATGTCACCTGCAAGATCCCTTCTACTAATCTCCGGGTCTTGTCTACTAACTGTCCAATACGTGTTCTTCTCTGTTCAAATCCAACGCCGCTGCCCCCAACTCACTCCGCCCCTTGTACACAGATCCACGTTCTACCAAAGGCTGATGCAGCCTTGTAAATACTTGTGTACTAGGAACTTGCCGACCAGGATATCGGACAGCGTACTAGGGAGTTGAGCCACAGTAACACTGCCATCACAGAAACCATACACAAAATTAATTTCAGCATATTCCTGATTTGTAAACGACATATTTAAATCACTGCTGCTAACTAGTAAATGACTCCAATCCACTACAAATAAAAATTATCCAAACCAAATATCTCATTGGTGTCAGGCCTTATCTCATGATAAGATGAGGTAGTCAGATTTGGTCAAGTAATAGTGTTTAAGCATAGTAATTACTTCCTAGATAAGTTTTATTTAAATCAGGATATAATTCAAGAATATATCTGTTGCAGAGTAATTTGTGACACTGTAAAAAATATAAAACCAGTTGTGCTTTGCTAATGAAATTTTGATCATATCGTATTTTATATTATCTTGAAACTCACGTAACTGTACTTAAATAAAAAATAAAACGATGTATTATATTTGTGAAAGCTTAGGCTTTGAAGTAATATCTATGAAATTTGCAACTCTCTAGCCATTTTTATTAGGAATTGTTAAATATCAGCTTTTTCTTTAATTCTTTAACAAATGAGAACTTTCCGTTTTTACGTCAAAAATTTGTATTTATGGATAACGAATTTACTTCGTTCGTAGTATGTTTTGTTGCATAGTTGATTTTCTTTTGTTTCCCGATCAAGAAAATATATATTACAGATCAGAAAAGCCTATTTCTGTAAAAAAAAAGAACAAACATGGGTTTTATACAACTCTTTAAATTTATAGTAACAGTTTTTTTAATAGCCTATTTTAGAAAATTTAGAGGTAGAATTAGTACATTAGTTCAAAGTAACTGTCCAGCGAAATTTCTTCTAACGCAGTTCTTGTCGACTTCTTTAAAGGGACGATTCGGAGTTAAATTTTGACCTTCTCATGTTTTAGGATATTTTCTAAGGTAGATTAGTACTTACCTAATTGCTGAAATCTAAATTCATAATTCTTAATAAAAATCTACTCTGGACAATTTACTCACTATAACATATAAATAGAAAATAATAAGACATGTTTACACAGAACAGTTGATTACACTTGATAGGCTAATTCAATCAATATTACACAACTTTAGAGACCAAGATGGCATTCTTTGCTACTTTAAAGACCAGTGGGGCGTAGCCCGGAAGGATTTACGAAATAAGAATAGGCCTATGTTCATCCTAGGGACCCTAGCAATCGCCATGTAAAATTTCAGTACAATCGGTTGAGTAGTTTATGCTTGAAAACTAAACTAACAAACAAAGCACTTTCGCATTTACATATAACCTAAAATATTAACGTACGCTCAAAATGGATATGATATAATTATTAGGAACACATTATCGCATCAAATAATAAGGAATAAAATAAAATAAATAAACTAAAGAATTCGGATGATATGTCGAGGAACAACGATGGTATTTTGGCTGCCGTGCTATTGTTTGAAATTAAAGCAAAGATATATGTAAAATAAGGGAGATTATCAGTATTATAAAATAAATTATGAATTGTATGGCGAGTGAATGAATGCCTCCGTCTCCACATGACCGAGACTGAAATGCGTTCGTGATGACTCCGACTAGCAAAACGCTTATACACTATATGCACTATATACACTAAATACTCATGTTGTCAGCTTGTTAAAACATTTTGGGGTAGGTTTTTAGAAAGGAAATATAATATAAAAACTAGTGACAGTGATATGAGTAAATGTGATATATTATTATGAATAGGTGTGTTGTTTCCGATTAATCAATTTGGTCGAATATGTGAACTCATTTTGTAATTATTTCAATTTTAAAATTATTTACATTACCAAGAATATACATGTACAGTAGTCAGTGTTGGGGTTATAGATTTAAATCATAACCCAAATAAAATCAATGTCATTTTACCTTGCTTTATAAGCTTTTGTAACCGAAATATAAAATTGGCTGTTTACTCGAACCGTGGAATTTATGGTGAATTTACTATAACAACAAATTTATCGCTGATTTTGTAAACATAAACAAAAAGTTAATGAAAATATTTTGATGGTGATAATAGTATAAATAACATTAAATTGTTTTGGTGCAATCAAATTGAACTAAGTAGTAAATAATGTACTATTCAAGAGCTTGCACTAATTGAATATATAGGAGTGCAACCTAAAATGGTTCATGGATAATTAATTACGAAGCTTTTCCCGTTACACAAAACGATTAGACATAATACATAGAACATCTGTCAATGTGGCTAACTGGATTGGTTGTTATCAGGGACGGTCGGAGAGCTGATAGCGATGATAGGAGTGAGCTGCTGGCAGTTATCCTCGCAGCCTCTGCTCAGGTAGCAGCACCATGGCACCCCCTACTAAGTACGGTAAGTTCACTTCTCACCCTGCCAGTCAGCAATGTTCATTATAAACAGACTCTATGTAAAGTTTGATAACTGAACTGAGGTTGGCTTTTTGAGCATTTAATATTTCCACAGTACGTTCTCTATTGTTTTATAATATTTTAGACCATTTATACACATGTTTATGTTTCATAATTATTTATTTTTATTTTCACAGAAAATATTGTGAAAGAAAATTATTGTAATGTAATCCACAAATTGCGTAATATCTGTAGATTACAAATTGTAGGTTAAATTAAAAAATGTTTTTATTGGCCGAAGTTTGAAATCACCTATTTAAATGTTTTAGGTGTGAAGCCTAAATTTGGGGGTTACCAAGCTTTATGGTCTTTATTTACATATTTTATTTTATGGAATTCCATTTAATGACTGATTTGTTCATGGAACATTGATTTAATAATCTGTCATTGCGGTAAGGATAAATATCTTTTATTGTCTGCGTTTCTCTTTCTAACACTTTCTCCTTATTCCTTACTATTCAGCATTTACCAACTGTTTGTCTGTCAAGCATTGCTATTTGTTATATAGCCCATTTATACATAACCTAGCTATTTTCTACACATATCGCAGAGTAACGGTGGGAAGGGATGATTCAATGTGAATGTTGGGTTTAGCTCCAGTTAGTGCAGCGTGTGAAATCTGAGCAAAGTGAACTGGAGCTAAACTTAATATTTACATTGAATCAACCGACTATGTTAAGTGTAGAAAATTCGGTTGCTCCAGCGTGCTTAGAGGTCGTGTCTAAAACATCGTAGTGCACTCAATTATATTCTCAATGAGACAATTATAATATCTCTTCACCTAGATTACACTATATCATGTTACCTAGGTGTATATGAATACAATGTAAAGAGTTCATTTTGAGCTTCTTCGTCGCAAACGCTTTTGGATACCTTCAGACAAACATGACTCCAGATTCCAGAAATCAAGCTTATGACAGACAGTGTCAGATTCCAGGCGCTGCTCTAAAGCACGGCGTCCATTGCGTCCGGAACGACCCAGAACGACCAGGTCGACAACCGACCCGGACCACTCCTGCCTTTCTCCGCCCAGTGCGACGGGCCTGGACCACTCATGCTTTTCTCCGCCCAGTGCGACCGGCCCGGACCACTCCTGCCTTTCTCCGCCCAATGCGACCGGCCTGGACCACTCATGCCTTTTTCCGCCCAGGGCGACCGGCCCGGACCACTCCTGCCTTTCTCCGCCCAGTGCGACCGGCCCGGACCACTCCTACCTTTCTCCGCCCAGTTGAGAAAGAAATGTCATGGATTCTGCACTGATAATATTGCCAGTGAGATATCCTACCGAGAATGTAATAAAACATTAACTTCGCATCCGTATTCTCCATTGTGTACTACTCTGGATTTATGTAGTTTAGTTTACAGAGGATTAAGGATTTAGTGACCGAGTCTTCTTTGTTAGTAATTTTCTATAAAACCTTAACATAATACGGCATCTGTTCAAAATTGTAAATGTTTTAATCTCATTCATTGTTTACAAAGAAAGGTTTCAAGATGATGGGGCTTGTAAATGTTTGAAATGCTACTAGTTCATTGATATGGCAGTCATTAAGAGCCTTCGTACCATCTGAGTCACAAACTTAACCGCCACAACTAATAATGCACCTCCCGTTCGAATTCGAAATGTCCAAATATTAAATCAACCATTCTTTCTTTAGCGCCGGACGGAATTGGGATATTGTTTGAAATGAAGTGCTATAAAACATCTAAAAATACTAATGAAGTGAACAACTACAATTAAAATACATTAACATTACTCAGTGTCCGCGTATCAATACAATGATATGATATAGCATAAGAAATGCATTACTACTCTATGCGGTAAATACATTGCTTTATCGCCCTTTATCCAAGTAATAATGGTTAAAGTAATTGCATTTAAATTTGTATTTATTTACAAACAGTTCCCTTTACATTTATATTGGATTCACACACTTAATTATTGTTTGATATTTTAAATTCTTTTGATAGGTATCTTCTCATCTTGACCTCCATCAAAACTAGCGTGGCTGGCGATCGAGTGGTTTCTTAGGGGAAAGTCCTCTATCGACTTTATGAAAACAGGTTGTGTGATCATACAATGTGATGTGACCTCGATTCCTGGTCTATAAATAACAACTATATTACTATACAGTTATTGCCGAAAAATAAATCACCCTACAACCAGGTAAAGATGCGTACCCTTTGAATACTGCGCGCAACCGAGGCGACAGTACCACATTTTTCGTACTATTGGCAATGACATAAGCAATAACAAACTTTTAGTTTTGTTTGATATAACTAGTTGTTACCCAAGACTTCGCACCCAATTTTCACAATCTAAGGTACAGTAAGTACTTAACAAACTACTTACACAAAGTAAGGACTTAATAAGTAGTAGGATACTTACTACTTGTTAAAGGCACTTGTGATGTAATATGATAGAGTTCTATGACATCTTACAAACGTAAGTGGGCATACACCATGTAGATATTATTCATGGTTAAGAGTATCGGAGTTCAACCTGACGTCAGTGACTGACACTGCTCGATTGTGTTAGGTTATTTGTAATAAATGGTGTCCGAAAATTATCCTTGTCTTTTACTTTGTGTACCGGTACGCTTAGATTTAACATTTCATACCTCGAAGGCGCCAAAACACAAGATTTTTTAATCACATTTAAGCCTCAGCGTTAGCTATGCCGGCTTCGAAGTACACTGGTTTTTTTATTAAAGTACAAAGTACATGATTGGACCTCCCGGGATTTGAACCCGTGATCTCTCGGTCAGAGAGCCGAGACTATAAGCATTAGTCTACGGAGGAGGACAAACACAATATGACTTTGCATATAAAATACTCATTAAAATTCTTTGATGCGTTAAAGCAGCTGATGCATTTAATAACACAATATTTTACTAACAGCTGATTTTCACCTATCCTGGTAGTATCGTAAAACATACCCATAATTTATTATTGCCATGTTATACAGTACCTATAACGAAGCTTGTTATACATAGAATTGTTTGAGAGTACATCGTTCTACCTAAATTACTGATAAAAATGTAATTATAAGGCTTTTAGTTGGAAAATCATTATATTAAATGTGTTAATTTTAGTCAAATATTCATAGTTTCCCACATTATAAAGCCAATAAATTATCTCATTCCGGAACCACCGCTCCCCGGATGACACCAGGTCTACATACCTATTTCTGCATATCTGCTTTGTCTACATCCACTGAGCGTCCTTCGGGTTTGCGCCGGATGTAACTCGGCATATTTCGGATCTGTTATCGCCAGACCGCCGGACGCCTTTGCGAGGTGTATTAATTGGCATGGGCGCTTTCAGGCGCCTGGTGCGGCGCCGTTCTTACAAAATCAGGGCGAGATTATAACTTGCTGTATAAGTTAGTGTTACACTGTGTTACTACAGTGAATCGGTACTCTTCTGAAACCATAAGATTATCCTCAGGACTACACACATAAAACGTATAATAAACCGTATATTCAATGTCTTTTTTTCGCAAGTTTTAATTTATATGTTTTAACTCAAAAATTCACAACCCGCCTATGATTTGAGTTGAAGCGTTGACGGTGTTACCTTTTTATTGATGCACTGAACAAATTCTTAAAAAATCCGTTACCAGTTACAGTCCAGGAGCCGAGAGTCAATTTGGATTGTATAAGTACTAAATGTAGTTTTTCTTGATATCAATAGAAAAATTTCCCTGAGAAAAGCATTTATCATCAGCTGCACTAGTTCAGGGACATTTCGAATGGAAGGGTTTTAAAATATTATAAATATGAAATGATATTTTTTTCTAAAATAATAATTTCTTACCTTTAAAGTTGCGACTTTTAATTTGTTTATCTAGTGGTTTGAAGGTGATATAACTGCCTATTATTTATATATCTGATGGTTGGTTTAACTAGAAAAAATATAATCTGAGAAAAAATGATCATTTCATTTTTTTACCCTTATATCTCAACTTCCACCAAAACTAGCATGGCTGATGATCAATTTCTTCCGTAAGGAAAATTCATCTGCCGATTTAAGAAAAAACCATGTTGATTGCTTATATAGTGCAAATTACCTCTCAGCTTCAAGGCTATTATCATCACACTGTATAAATAAATAAAGAGCTGAGTCACACTCTTACTTGACCTTTGTATGACCATATACCCAAATTGTCTGGGTTACATAATTCAGGTACTTTTAAAACTGTAAGTTGCAATCATAATTGTTTATGCTGCAGGGTCTCCACTGAAATATGACCCAGACTTGTGTGGTCCACAGAAACACAGGTCATGTACAGACATTATCTGCTTACTTCTCTTTCTTTTCTTCCTCGCTGCTTGGGCAGGAGTTGCTTCCTTTGGTAAGTGCATATTTTTCTCAGTAGGCATCATAATCATAATTTAATATGTTTGTATAGTTAAAAATCCATTATCAACATGACAATTAAAAATAATATCTATATTTTGAAAAATTACAATTTTATTTCAGTAAATATATTGGTAGATCTCGTGAAGATGAAGTTTGGTGTTTTTTAAGTGCCATAAAAATTACTGTAATTATGTTCTCCATTAGTTGCACAGCATATATTAATCAATACTCTACTTCTCTTCACATACTCGGGACCATGTCCGTGTTTACATTTGCCATTCTTAATGCAGCAAAAAGGCACTCATATGAACTCTTATTGTTTTTCAATATACACAATGTTCTTTATTGACGTGTGAACAAATCTATCCACCCGGTCGAGGAATTTTTGCCTGTGTTTGTGGACAGTCAAAGAGTAATAAAAATATAAAACTATAACAATAAGTACATTTTTCAGTGTGAATATTACATCATCTATCATAAGATCTTTAAAATTTGTATGCTGCAAAAAAGTATGAGGTATTTTGTACTGAATAACTATGTGCCTACATGGTACTAGCATGTGTACCATACACACACATGGAGTGTGTGTATGTACTAGTAGTGTATAGTAGCTTACTTAAAAATGATACGAAATTAACAGCACATAGAGCAGTAGCTGTGCATCATGTACAATCTAGATTAGTACAAAATAGTCATAATCTCAGCAATAGTAAAAAAATAAATGCTATATAATATGAATGACAAAAATAAATAAAATATAAAAAACTTGTCAGTTTATATATAAATTAAAATTAATATGAATTTTAGTTAAAATAACACAAACTGAATTTATTTGTTTTTTAATTATAAAATGTATATTAAATATTAGAATGTGTTTAAATAAACCACGGCAAGAAAATGTATTACAGAAATGGACAAACCAAATTAAATTATCTGCAATGAATTTACAACCCCAATTTATTAATAATGGTGCTGATACCACATGTGTCACTCTCTGTATTCCTAACTCATAATTTCTTTTTTTGTAGTTCTTCCAACAGTATTTCACATGATTCAAGAACAGATTCTTGTAACCTATGGCACATTGCTTCATGAATCTCATCTTGATAAAGGACAGACAATGCACACTTTGGAGCCATTTTTATTGCTGACAAAGCCAGTGGATACATAATATGAATTGGGTGTGTAGAATACTACCAGTCAAGTTACCTGCCTCAGGATACTTGCATCAAGTATTCTGATTGTTGTAGACTAGGAAATCACTTGTTTATATCGGTTGGCTACAAAGGTTGTTGTTCATGTCTGATCAGCACCCATATGAATTGGGTCATTTTTGGTATTTTAGTAAAGCCAATCAGACATGTACAGGAAGGTGGTTCTGAACCTCCAATTGTAACTGATATATTAGCACTCCTGGTTACTGTGATGCATTATGTTGGCTTTTGTACCCATTTTCTAATATCACTCACCCTGTATTTTTAGACTGTACAGGATGTTATGTTCAGTTTTCATATATACATAATTATTTGTTTTATTACAAATGCATGGGTCTTCTAATGAAGACTATACATTAAGAGAAAACCAGAAAAAATAGAAAAAAAATTTCTGGTTTACTTTTTACCAGATGTAATAACCAAATTCATTATTGTGAAAAAGCGTACACAAGAAGAAACAAATGTCCAATTGATAATTCCCCTTCAAACATTTTCAATTAATGTGTTTAACAAATGTTTTCCTAATTGTTATATTTGGATGATAATATAACTTTAATATCTATTTATATTTTACTTTGAATTATCCAGCTTATAGAAATGGAGATCCAAAACGGTTGATATTACCAGTTGACTCATATGGCCATCGTTGTGGTGAACCTGACTTGATCAATCCAAACCTTTTCTTCTTTGATCTCACTGCCTGCTTGAGACCTGATGCTATCTGGAGGGGTTGTTCTACACCTCAGGTGAGATTACATTTGTGATCGATACTATATGAAAAGGGTATCATAATTTTTATTAGCGTGAAGAGACAAAAAAAAGAAAAACAGCTAGTGTTAAAATGATGATGATATTGATTCAGTCAAAGTATTAGATTATAGTAATAATATGTAATCAACGTCCACAATTGTGATTTGTAGAAGTTTAGGCTCAAAGAGGTATCTATCCTCCAAGCAAAGTAATTTTGAAGTAGAACTATGGGAATAGCCTTAAAAACATACATAGAATCGTAAAAATAGTCCAAAGTTGACAGTATTATGTATAAGAACATCAATCATAATAAATTACAATTTAAGACAAATCCATATGGATCCTTTTATGAAGGAGATGTGTGGTATATTGACTCTCATAATTCAGTTGATAAAACATTAGGCCTACTTCCTGAAAGGAAAATCATAACGTGACTAGTGAGAAGCTTATATCATGATGAATGTATTAATTTGATTAGAACAGAGATAATTTCAAATCTTTTGGAGTGGCCATATGTGATATGGTGATGGATGTTATGAGAATAAAGGTACATGAGATTGCTAGTGATATAGGCATCCCAAGTGAATGGGTGCAGTATATTTTGCATCATCATGTGATCATGTAAATGTTATTTATAAGATGAGTGCCACAATTACCCACAGTCAAAAAAAAACCACAAATGTGTGAAGTGTTCCAAGATCAATTTGCATTCTTGATTTCAAGTTTGTTGTTAACAATGAAAGGTTTTTGAAGTTATTAAAAATGTGTCTAGACATTTGCCACCGTTCAGTGATACAAGAAACCTGTAACACTTCAATATCTGCAGTCTAAACTCTTCCTCAGGTGAATAACTATTCTTAAACATAACTACAATCTAGGTAACATGTTGTGTGTAAATTTCAAACACATTCACTAAATCATGCACCTAAAATAACACTAATTATTAAAACTTAACTAAAGAATCAGCTGTGTCTGCACTTTATGAAGCACTAAAGACGTTGCGGCTATTTCAGCATAATTTAGGGGACTTTTGTCATTGTGGAGGAAACTTGAAACCAATGCTACACACCTGAAAACAAAGTACAGACCAAACAATAGGTTGCCAGAGGAGAGGTTGCATAAAGGCAATGACTGTTTCTTCAGCCAGGATGGTTATGGGAATTGATTTTTTAGGAGTTCATTGGAATAACCATCATTGACTACTTGCTTGGAAATGGTAGAACAGTTACAGTTGCATATTATAAATTATTATTGGATCAACTAAAAGATAAGTTACAAGAAAAACTTCCACTACTAACCTACAAAAAGTTATTTCTTAACATGACAACTCACCAGCTAATTTCTTTGGAATTGTATCCGCAAATTTAATGGTAAGGTTCCAACTCGTACATCTGCCTATTCCAAATTTGGCTCCCTCATGTCTACCATGATACGAAAAAGAGGCCAACTGGGAAGAGATTTTATTTAAATAAGTATATAATTGCTGAAACCAATGCCTAATTTGTGAAATTAGACCAATCTTACTGCTCAGATGGAGCAAACAAACTAGCATTGGAAGAAGTGCATAAGTGATTTTATGTATAAATAATATATTGGTCGTTCTACTTCTTAATGGGTTTGGAAGAATTCTAGCTGAAGAGAGATTATGACAATCAATCAGTAACATATATATGAGCAACAGTGAATCTGTTAGGTAGGTTGTGTATTTCATAAAGAGGTGGAAAAATCGATGCAATGTAAGTTTAATAATACAAGGTATGATATTAAATGAATCACTGTTACAGGTTTGTGTTTCTAAATGTCCAGAAGATGTGTGGATAGCAGAGACTTACTTGTCAGGAGTCTTACAATTCAACATAAGTTTAATAATACAAGGTATGATATTAAATGAATCACTGTTACAGGTTTGTGTTTCTAAATGTCCAGAAGATGTGTGGATAGCAGAGACTTACTTGTCAGGAGTCTTACAATTCAACATAAGTTTAATAATACAAGGTATGATATTAAATGAATCACTGTTACAGGTTTGTGTTTCTAAATGTCCAGAAGATGTGTGGATAGCAGAGACTTACTTGTCAGAAGTCTTACAATTCAACATAAGTTTAATAATACAAGGTATGATATTAAATGAATCACTGTTACAGGTTTGTGTTTCTAAATGTCCGGAAGATGTGTGGATAGCAGAGACTTACTTGTCAGGAGTCTTACAATTCAACATAACCGATGTCCAGAATCATCTCATCTGCTACAATGAAATCATTGTAAAAACTGTTGTTGACAAAAATACACTTCAAGATGTTGTTAACAAGAAAGCTTGTGCCAGTTGGTATGTTCCAAGCCAGTCATGTGAGTATTCTAAAGCAGCAATAATAAGGCAGCAAATAATGTTCATAGAGAAAAAGATATTATAACAAGTCTGGTGTCCTAAACTATTTTTTAGCAGTGCTATTTCCTATGAGAGTTGATTGGAAAGAAACCATTAAGTGCTAACTTGTACGCTTTAAAATAAATAAGTTTTGATCATTCACTTCTTACAAAAATTTACTTACAATATTATATATAGGCCTATATTTTGTTATTAACATATAAATAAAGGAAAAATGTTATTGAGAAAGGAAGAGTGGAGCTGTTATGGTAACATATGACCCGATAGTAAGAGGGAAAGTTTGGAATAAGATAAAATAAGCTTGTTCAGCTCACCTTTAGCAGACATTTGTGAAAGGTAAAATCTTGCACCAAGTAGGTTCCAGGTGTATGCACACTAATAACTGCTCTTAGGAGGAAGAATAGGTCTTAGACATACTGACACAGCACTTGTAAAGATGTTACTGTGTACCACACAAAGCATCGTGTTTGGTACATAAATAAAGCCAATCAAACTTTTTGAACACATTGACCATCATTGCTTGTTATATAAAATTAACCATAATATGCAGGGCAACATTTATAACAATCATGTGCGTTTATTAAAAATATAGATAACAAAACATTTAAAAATAAACATCAAATAAATAGTTGATGTAAATTTAATTTATTACAGCTGGAATTCATGTAATAAACAAGGAAGGTGATAATTTAAGGTTGATGGGACCAATCCTATTTTGGATGACTGAATTTTTAGATATTACAGAGAGTTCAAAGTTGCTTCTAGTTGTGAAATCTAAAAATAAGCAGTGATGTTATGTATGCACATATATGCCTACTGCAAGGGTCAGCGTTCACTATTTATGGCCTTAAATGTAATTAATTCTAAACAGAATCAGAATCTCTTTATTAACATGAACATTGAGAACAGTTATGCGTCAGAATATACATATAATATATGGTAATAATACATGATTGTCATTTATGGTTGATTGAGTTTTAGTCTAAAGTCTGGCTGATCTCTTCGGTGAATTCTTGAACAGTGTAGATAGAATGTTCCAATAACCAAGAATCAAGTTTCCTTCCTCTTCATTGCCTTTCCAGTTAGTTGTTTGAAGGAAGCTGGGAGCTGATTGTAAAGTCGTGGTCCCATTGTTGAGGGTTTCTTGTCATGAAGGGCAGTTCGATGTCTGACTGGCTGTATCAGAGACCCATTTCGGGTATTGTAGCAATGTGGTCGTGCTACCCTGGGAAGTTCACAGAAGAAAGCTAATAGCACAATAATGTATAGATAAGTCTAACTTTGATATGCAATAAATAAAGTTTACAAAATAATTCACACTTCAAAATTAAATAACTTAATAAACAATTTCTAAATTCTTTAATAAAAAAAAAGATTTAGCTGGTATGTACCTAAATTTGTTACTGTAGGTACAATTATTTAAAAAAAATATAAAACAATATATTTTTACAGTAAATATTTCTAACGTACCAAAATTTAGCAAAATATAGGCTCAAACAAAGCTATAATAAGCTGTAAGACAACATACGAGTTATAAACCGTACCAATGATATATCACTAATTTTCAAAATGGCTAGATAAAGACGATCTTTCTGGTATATTTTATGACATCACTGTTGCCAAAACAGCAAAACAAATTTTACTATTTAAATCAGCAATTCTTTCTGTTTGAAATTATATATAAATATTGGTGGTAGTATTGATTTATGTACTATATGAAGTGTCAAAACACATGTGAGTGAGATCGACATTACAATGTCGATTGCCAGTTCTAGGGTTAAAATGAATTCATACCAATACAGTAGAGTCTCGATTATTCAACCTGAATTAGCCACGGCAAGGTCAGATAGCACGGAAGATTATAAAAACAATGTTGAAATTATGTATAGGTCTCTCTATACACGATCCAACCAATCCGCGGACATGTCTGCCGACACTTCCGATTCCGGGTCTGTCATTCCCACACACTGCCTAACCTGCCTGACCGCGGACAAGTCAAGAGATGAATGACAGACCCGGAATCAGACGCCTCGACAGACGTGTCCACAGATTGGTCAGATTGTGTATGGGGGCTTTTAATTTAATTTGCACATCAAAATGCACTTAAGGCAAAGTAATAAAACATGTTTTACAATAGGTACATACTCATATACAGTGCAGTGAAGTATGAAACTAAATTTAAGCTTGAAAAAGTAAAAAAAAGTTCTTGATTGTCTTTTGTTTTCCCTCTGTTTGTTGTTTTCTGGCCTCCAAATTACGCAGTCTCCTGAGAAGTAAAACCTCGGTAGACGATGTTTCCTCCAGCTGCTCTGCATACTTTAACGTCACTTCTAAAGCTTAGTGTCCTTCGCTGTGTGAAACTTTCTGTGCACTTTCCTCCAACACCATATCCTCTTCATCGTCTTCTTCTCCGTTTCCGTTTGCCATGTTCACTATTTCTTCATCTACCACATCATATTGTTCATCTTGGGCAATCCACTCCTTCATGTCCTCTTCTCGTTGGCTGTTCCAAGGTTACTTGCCAAATAGGCTCATCCCTCAACTGCACTTTCTGGTGATCCCTGCCATAATGAAAAATCTTTAATTTGGTGCTCTAAAAGAAGATAATGTTTTAGAATATACATACATATTTTTCTTTACTTTTCAAACATATATGTATATTTTCAGTAAAGCCAAAATAGTTACTACCCTTCAAAACTATATAGTTTTTTAGTATAGTTTTATGAGCACTTCTAACTTTGCAATGCATTTTAAAGGTATTAAGAATATTGGATATCTATTAGCAGATTCAGTAATTGAATTCTGAAGAAGAAGGGAGAAATCAAAAGTAGTTACAAGTTTTATAACAAAAACAACAATGATTTCAATAAAACATTGCTGCGTAAAATGTGTACACATCCAAAACTAAAATCCATTCAATTTTTCAAAATGGAAAATAAAACTTGTGTATTGGTAGATCATAATAAAGAGGTTTTGTAGCTTTTGTTTAAAGCATGTGTAAACATCTAGGTAAATTTACAGTTCTTAGGCAGTACTGACTTTGTTGGATATCTTGTCTGATAAGGTTTTGGCAGTTATTAGGTATACACCAGGAACATTATCTTGTCAGCCTTATGATTCCAACATATAGAAATATTTTATGGAATCTATACAATATGTTTTCTTTGTTTTGGATAAAAATTCATTTTTAGACATCTTTCATTCAAAAACCTTGGTCTTGTGTGTGTCCAGATAAAACTAATATTATTAAATCCAAAGCCTGTGGTTGTAATCAAATTTTAGGCATACTTAATGAAAACAACAAAACACATTGTTTTCTGCTAATTGCTGTTCTGACTGCTTTTTCTAAAAAAATAAATTAAAGACAATAAATAAAATCAACAATGTTATGTATTTTTGCTTCATACTAATAATTAAGATAATTAAAAATACGTATTTTTTTGTTATACAGGGTGCGGCAAAATAACCTCCCTATTTTTAAATGCCAATAAAAACCACAGTTTTTTCCAAAAAACAAATTTATTCATTTTAACTTATTCTATGACACGGGAAGTTTTTTCTACTTTCTTTTAAACAGAATATCAGATAAGTGGTGGCCGTGGTTATCAATACATTGTTGCAAGGGAATTCTGAAACGGTCGTGGACTCTCTCGAGCATGGCTTGAGGTATGCGCAGAACTTCCCCCCGTACAGCTTGCTTCAGATCTTGCAGGTTTCTGGGGCAATGTTTGAACACCTCGGCCTTTAAGTAACCCCACATAAAAAAGTCACATGGAGTTAAATCGGGTGATCGCGCTGGCCACACAATGTCCCCTCGCCGAGAAATCAACTGGCCAGGAAACATTTGCCTTAAAATGTTCATTGCTATTCGGGCAGTATGTGCTGTGGCACCGTCCTGCTGGAACCACACATTCTCAAAAGCCCTCTGTTGTAGGGCAGGTTCAAAAAATTCTGCTAGCATGTTGGCATACCCTGTTTGAGTTCACAGTAACAACATTGCCATCCTCTTTAAAAATGTGAAGGCCAATGATTCCACATCGTGATAACGCACACCAAACAGTCACACGTTCACTATGAAGAGGCCTCTCATGGATTTCCTTCGGTTTTTCACTCCACATGGTTTATTTCACATGGTTTTCACTCCAATAGCGAAAAATTCTGTTTATTCACACTTCCAGACAGATGGAAATGCGCTTTGTCACTGAAAAAAACAACAGCGTCTGGTGGGAGACTATCCAAGATTATTTGACACGCTTCCATACGACTCTGCCAATCACGTTGAGACAACTCTTGGACAACAACCATCTTGTAAGGATGGAAATGAAGATCCATGTGTAGAATTCGACGAACATTACGGTCGGACATTCGAAGGGCGGCTGCATGTTTGCGAGCTGATCGTTGAGGAGATGCAAAACTGATTGCCTAACCGCATTAATGTTTTCTGGTGTACGAGCACTACGAGGTCTTCCACCTCGTTTTTTTTCGCAACAGAACCAGTTTCTCTGAAGTTTTTCACCCACAGCACAATAGACTTGCGGTCCGGTACTGAATCACGAGGAGGAATTTGAAACCGCGTTCGGAATTCGCGTTGAGCCATGATAACTGATTCATTGTTACGAATGAACGCTTCGACCGCAAACGTTTTCTGTGCACTCGTCCACACCATCATGATGGCGACTGACGACTGGTGCCTACGGGCGGAGCGTCACTTAAATTTCCCCCTCTCCTGCGTCGGTTGCGGCTATCCCCACCATTCTGAGTGCCTCCCTCTACTCACAATAAAGCAATGAAAATAGGGAGGTTATTTTGCCACACCCTGTACAATGTCAGTGAAAATAATAACTATTTTTTATTGTATTTTTTAGTTTACTTCAGATGCATTCCTAATCTGAAATTTAACTATGAACAATGGATTAATAACTACAAACAAAAATTTGGCTTAAATGTGCCGTTTTCAACTGAGATGTTGAATCAGTCTGCACGTACTATGCAAGCACTCAATGTATTGAATCAGGTTTGTTTTTGCGATTATTTAATTTGTATAGAAATATATATTCTGAAATCATAATTTTGAGCATTTTTTAAAAGTTGTAAGTCCAAAGTTTTTCAAGATGAGCCAACACACAATCACCTACATGCAAGACTTTAGCATCTACTTCCATAAATAATTTGTTAAGAATAGAATATAGTAAGTATAGATATTAATGTAATGAAAATAACTAAAATCCTTTAAATTAAAACTTTTTATTACATACTTGTGTTTCGGTTTTTAACCATCATCAGTGTACATTAACCTCTAAATAAATAAATAAGTAATAAACAATTAGATATACACATGTGGACCTTTTAAACATATGTTAAATTTAAATAATTACAGTATATCAAATTCAAGTAATCTGGCAAATCAAATTTGAGATATTCAAATTCCATTAAACTCTTTCTTCATTTCTTTTGATGTTAACAACATGTACTCAAACATTCCAAAACAAGAAACAATTCAAATCCTAAAAGATAATCTAATAAAATACAGTAAACTAGATATGAATGAAATTGACGATATCTTATCATTGACAAAAGCAACTGTTAATCAAAATTATTTTCAATACAATAAGGACTTTTACAAACAAGAAGATGGGTTGGCAATGGGATCTCCTCTTTCAGGCCTTCTTGCAAATATATATATATATATATATATATATATATATATATATATATATATATATATATATATATATATATATATGCAACATTTAGAAAAGAACAAAATAATGAGTGACACTAATCCATTTAAAGACAAAATAATTTATTGGTTTAGATATGTGGATGATATATTATGTCTTTTCAATGAAGATGAGAACCAGGCAGAACAATTTTTAAATTTCTCAATTCTATATCACCAAAAATTAAGTTTTCTAAAGAAATCCAAAAAGTCAAAATTAACTTTCTTGATATAAGTTTTTCTAATCTTAATGGAAATCACTCATTTGAAATTTATAGAAAAACAACCCAAACAGATCTTCTAATACCATCATCCTCTAACCATCCTTGGAAATACAAATTAGCAGCATTTCACTCAATGGTAAACAGAATGTTAAATATACCAATGAGTGATGAAAATAAAAATAAAAAATTAAAATAATAAAATACCTAGCTGTCAAAAATTAATATCAACCCCAAATTGTTGACAAAATGATTAAGAAGAAAACAAGAAAAATTAATAAAACCAACAAAATACTACCTAATCATAATACTACAGAAATTCATAAATATATATATATGTGTACCATTCAATACTAAATTAAACAAAGCTGTTCGAAAAACCTTTCAAAATTCAAAATTCTCCATCAGTCACCAAACAAGAAATAATACATTTAAACTTATTGAAAACAAAGTGAACCAAAATGATGACAAACAGGAATTATACATACAATCTGGAGTATACAAAATTAACTGTAGTGACTGTGAAAGCTATTATATTGGGCAAACTGGAAGAAATTTTAATAAAAGGTTTAAAGAACACATACAAGCTTTAAAAACAAATAACATGTCTACAATAAAATCAAATTTTGCTGAACACTTATTGGAGACTGACCATAACTACACAAATATTGAAAAGAACATGTAAATTTTAGATATCGAAAGGAAAGGAGAGAAATTAAACACAAAAGAAGAATTACATATTTATCTAAATTATAATAAAGATCGTCATAACATTTTAAATAGTAATCTGAAAAATAAGACAAATCCAATTTTTGAAAAAATTAAAATATTAAATACAGATTACTAATAAGAAAATTACAACTGTGTAATTTAAATTTAACATATGTTTAAAAAGTCCACATGTGTATATCTAATTGTTTATTACTTATTTATTTATTTAGAGGTTAATGTACACTGATGATGGTTAAAAACCAAAACACGTGTATGTAATAAAAAGTTTTAATTTAAAGGGTTTTAGTTATTTTCATTACATTAATATATATAGATAACCCTATAAGTGGAGTTAATAACATAGTAAGTATAGAATATTACATCTTATGATTTACTGAAAAGAAATTTAAATTAAGGGGATCATTTACGGAAAAGGTCACTTTAAAAATGGTTTAATAATTTATTGCTTTACATTTTCTTAACTTTAGAACTTAATCAGCAAAAAAAAATACATTAGATTTCAGATTATATATGTATTATTAATATAAGTTCTCATATGGTAGTACTGTAACGTGTACGTGCAATATTAACACTTTTTGTATTGATGTAAGAATGAAGCCACTAGTATAAAAATGTATAATAAGCTATGTACATTGATATTAAATATTTAAGATAAGTAAATTACCTCATAAAAGGTATATATAATGATCAGTATATTATTGTATATGTATTATCTGTGTCAGGAATTCTTTTAATCAACAGTTTCTAATGCCAGTTTTTCTTTACTCTTTTTTACATTTTGGAGATTATAAGTGAAGTAAGAGTGGATATTTGTTTAACTTATATTATATTGTTTAATATAATAAATGTGGGAAGGAAAAATAAATCTAAGATATCTTTATCAATTTGTTGGCTGAGCTTTAGTGAAGCCTATAATTCCTTGA
The DNA here is from genome assembly GCF_021130785.1 of Homalodisca vitripennis. Lineage (NCBI taxonomy): Eukaryota > Metazoa > Arthropoda > Insecta > Hemiptera > Cicadellidae > Homalodisca > Homalodisca vitripennis. The sequence continues at coordinate 170,900,958 of NC_060210.1, read as the reverse complement.
GCTGGAAAAACTCAATTTCTGATTATCTATCCATGCAATCCCAAAAATGAACTGATGTACATGTGAAAGTATGTATAAAGTTTCATTTTTATTTAGGCAACAGTGAGTTCGATGATGGTGCATATCAATCAATTGCATTTCGCTGAGTGTTGGCGAATATTTTTAAATTGGTTTTATAGATAACCAAAATAGCAACATGAAAATAGTAGAATAAATAAATTTGTAAACAAACTGAGTACAATCATATCTGATTTTAACATGTGATACAGTAACACATGTATCTTATTCATACAGTAAAAAAAAGAATTAAGTGGAAAGAGAAAGTTAAAAGTCAGTGACTAGATTTGATTTCAGCACGCTGTTACATTGTAGCACCCTCAGTACCGCACTAAACTTTTATTATTTCAACACTGCTATGAAAGCTAACTCAATAAACAAAATTTGAACATATCATGTAGCAAGATATCCCAATAAAAATTATCTGCAAACTTTAAATTTTGCATGCAACTTTATTTCTACATAAAGAAGAATAAGTTCCACGAAAATAATGATTTAAGTTCATGTTGGAGTTCTTGGCAGCAAATTGTGCTGCCAGTGGACCTAAAATTTGCCACTATTGGCACTTACACATGCCACTTCTAGAGTTACATACATACATATTTGGCTATGTTATTGTTTGCTACTAGATCATATAATGACTTAAAGGTATTATTAAAAATAAAATTTGTTTGTTTGTTGTTTATATTGTAGGTTGCTCAAGATGTGGTGCATGATCTGGATGCTACATGGCGCTATTTAATAATATTCTGTTTTGCTGCTTTAGTTGTCAGTTTTGTTTATATTATTCTTCTTCGTTTCCTTGCTGGAATAGTTGTCTGGATCTCAATTCTTGCCCTTATTGCATTATTTTCCTCAGGTAAGACTTAATTTGTAAGTACATTTAAATAATTAGAACGTAATGTTAAGAGAAGAATGTAGAACATGTTCAAATTGCAGCCTTTACAAAAGCAAGAAACACATTGCACATAAAATAAAGATTTTGAACTAGGAACCTAACTAAAATGACTACAACATTAATTTATTTTAATTTTTACTGTTTAAATTTATATATTGGAACAGTCACCCCTTCAGTCTTGTTGGTAGTTCAACACTTGTAACACATACAAGATTTTTCTTAATTTAAAATATTGTTTACATGGCACATTTGTGAGAAGAAAGTAAATAGCAAATTGACATTAATAAGTTAGTGCACTAACATCTAAATAGGTTTGTTTTAATTTATCAAGTGATGATAATTTTACATTTTTTTCTATAACATTTCTTGATATGCATTCCCTTTACATTAATATACGTTGTATAATATAATAAATAAATAATATGCTTGTTATACTAATGTTTGAATATTAACTCAAAATAATACAGATCCTGAGTAAGTACAGTCTGGATCAAGACTTAAAATTAAAGATGTGATTTACAATAAAAATGTATTAATTTACAATCAATGTCTAGCACTAATGCAATGCTAAAATATTTAACAACTTTTGGAGGCGTTAAAGTAGTAATTTTGGATGTTTTCCATTTAGTGTAAACTGTTAAAGTGGTACATTTAACGTTTTAGCCAAAGACAACACAAATCTAGATGTCTCATTGAGTTTAGTAACTAGGAGCTTATCAGAATTCTTTAGTGTTGCGTTATATCCACTAAATTTTAGTTCTTAATCCTGTACGCCAGATCGTAATGTAAACTGTATTCTAGTTGCTAGCACATGGAGAAATGGGAATATCAATAAAGAGTGTATTAGAATTGTTTTAATGTTTAAAGCTGTAGATTGAAGATATTAAATATTTTATGATCCATTCTAACATTTAGTACAAGGTGTGTCTAGAAATAAAACCGGATTAGTATTGGTATTAGTTAAATTTTACAATAATAATAATTATTTTTATAAAATATTTACAATTATAAGTAATCCGGTGACTAAAATTAATGTTTTCTGAAGTAATTCTGCAGTTTTATAGAATTATTTACTAATGTTAAACTAATGACTACAAACATAATGATTGTAAACAGGATTTTAAAAAGTTATAATTGTTTTTCGTATTTTTACAGGAGTCTTTTTCAGTTATAAAAACTATAAATTATTAAAAGACAACCAGTATGGTCGGATAGTTCCTGACAGTAACAGTCTAGAGGGTAAAGTTACCCAGCTGTTCAACAAATGGGAGTTTTGGATGCTACTTCTGGTTGTTTGTGCCTTCTTCCTCATATTCATCGTTGTCATTGTAGTGTTTTTGAGAAGCCGTATCTATTTGGCTACAGCGCTTATCAAAGAAAGCAGCAAGTAAGTGATAAACTGTTATCATCCAACTATTGAAGAATAGTACATTAGTATAATTGCTCTTGCAAAATAAAGGTAATCAAAATGAAGAATGAAAATATTGTATTACTTTAGAAGCAGGGAACTTTTTTCAAAAAATATATAAAATTAGAGTATTAATTGAATACTTGTTTACATTAGGCCTGGAATGATATACTTATTTACAATTGTGTCAGAGATGCTATCACAAAGCACTAGACTGCCAGTGATATGTATTTGTTGATATAATCTTCAAAGTTTTAAATATCTTTCTTTATCACTAATCTTCCCTAAAGTTATTATTATTAGTTTTATCTTTGTCTAACTTGATATTACACAAAGCTTTAGGTTTTGGGGAGAAGACAATTTTTCGCTATTCCTCCCCAATTTGCTGGTATGTACTGAGGATTGTAATAATGTTGTATTAAAAAATTGCATTTTGTTTGTGCAGGGCTGTCAGTAGTGCAGTGTCAACCCTGTTTTTTCCCATAATCCCTTGGGCAGTGCAACTGGTTGTTCTGTTGTGGTCTATCAGTGTATTCCTGTTTCTATACTCAACTGGAACTGACGACAGAAGAATTGAAGGAATGGATGGAAACTGCATTTGTACTGGTCCTTATCAGGTAAAAAATTTAAAATTTTATAACTTCAAAGTGCAATTACTTCAAATAAATTGTTTATAGTGAAGTATTTATAGGCAAGTTTTTATAGTGAATGATTTCTTTGATAGAAAAAATAGTTGTATACATTTTTATTATTTCTTATTTTTATGACTTGGATCAGAGAGAAAGACCAAACAATTATACTAAAGTATACTTGCATATACTATTGTGTATACATAGCTTATGATGCTGCTCTTTGATGGTCACGTACAACTGCGGGAGAGCATGACTATCTCTTTGAAGTCTCAGGTGGCAGAATTTAATAATGCTGGAATTTCTTAACCAGTTCACCGCAATGATGTGTCTAAATTTGTATGGTGAATATGTAGAAAAATAATATCTTAGTGTCACTTTCAAATGTATATAATCCAACCATATTTTCTTGTATTTTGTGTTTTTTTTTATATCAAAACGTAATCTACTTTCTGGATAGCCCTCATAATTTCAGCTGCTTCTTTAACTTCTACAATCAACTGCGATCTAATAGAATATTTGCTGACTTTTTTTTAGAAAACAAAAGAAAGTCTTTGTTAAAAACATTCAGTAGACATGTAATGATGCTTACATAATCTACAAGACATTATTAGGACCATTAGGAGGTAAAATAAAAGCAGATAGCTGTGGTAGAGAGGGGGGAGGAGGAGATTGAGTGGGAGGTGGAGTGGTGAAGGGGAGAGAGAAGTGTGGATATTGTTTTGTTAATATTGCTTCTATTTTTGAAGTATATGCCAGCACCAGTAAACATGCATTTTGTATTCTGTTGAATTTTGAATACTGTAAGTTTTGACCCAAGTAATAATAATAATAATAATAATAATGTATTTTATAAAAGTGTTGCTGTTACAGGGGATCATAGATAATACAACTTGTACAGTAGAGGAATTCAATAAGTTTTGTCACCAAGCAGGAGATGTAAACTCCCACTGTTACACAGCAGGCTGTGCCATCCGTAGCCTTAACTCAACCAATCTGGTCCTGTACCTTCAGATGTTTAATCTATTTGGGTTCTTCTGGGGAGTCTGGTTTGTGACTGGCCTTGCCCAAATGATTCTGGCAGGCACCTTCGCCACATGGTATTGGACATTCCACAAACGAAACGTTCCATTCTTCACTCTCTCACGGGCCATCTTCCGGACACTTTGGTAGGTTATCTTAACCCTATAGTGGAATAATCTAATGTGTAGATGTTGCTATATTGTGTCTCTTACCCTAACAATGCTAAAGGACATTTCAAATTATAACATAGTTCTTAACTCTTTGAGAACAATTCTTATAATTTTTAAAATGTGAAAATAGGATGGTTAGTTTGAATTAGGTTTTATTCTAAACCAGCCTGCACTAAAATAGTCCGATGGCATTTGATGTGGTGTTGTCATATCGCAACTGACCACCAGCTGTTTCTGCTAAGGCTATATACTGTCAGCTTGGTTTACATCTCGTCTGGAAAATCAGAATCAGAATCATTTTTATTGTCATTTATCTTTACAGATTGGACAAAGTCAGTATATATAGACATAAATACAGTTCTCAGCGAATACCACTTTACAAATTAATTAAGTTAAAACAAACTGTAAAACTTAGCCCAACTGACAAATAAATATATAAATATATCCTATTTAAATAAAATTTCTATGAGTTTAAGAATTCTTCTACTGAATAAAAAGCTTGGCTTATCATCCATTTAGCCACTTTTGTTTTAAACTCTTTAATGTTTGACAGTCTCCATGCTTCTGGTAACTTATTAAAAAATTTTATCTGTAGATATTTATGAGCATATTTTTCCAACCTTACAACAGGTAAAACTAAATCCTTGGCATGTCTAGTGTGATAATTATGTACATCTGTAAATTTAATAAAATTTGTAACATTTTCTCTGACATAAATTAAATTCTGAAATATAAAAATGCAAGGAACAGTCATTATATTGTAGCTGGTAAAGTAATTTCTGCAACTTTCCCTGTAGCCTAATCCAAACATGATTCTTAAAGCTCTTTTCTGCCATATAAAAATTCTGTCAGCACCCACACTATTTCCCCATAACATATTGGCATACAATAAATGTGAGTGAAAAAAACTAAAATATGCAGTCTTCATTAACTCCTTACTAACACAGGACTTTAATTTTTTTAGTAAGAAACACACTCTTGACAGTTTTGATATTAAATTATTAGTATGTTCATCCAAACAAGTTTGTGATCTAACGAGACACCAAGAAGCTTTACTGGTTTGGAAATGTCATCCTCTATTTCAAAATTTCTCAATGAAAATAGTATGAGTTCAGTCTTACTTTCATTAATTCTTAAAAGATTTGACTCAAACCATAGACTAGCCTTATTAACTACTCTGTTCGTGTCACTTAAAACGCTAGCTAAATAGTTGTCTTTTACAATTAAAGATGTGTCATCTGCATATAATATTGTCTTACAGCTTAGACTGATTGGCAAATCGTTCATGTATAATATAAACAGAAGGGGGCCAAGGACAGAACCCTGTGGGACCCCAGCAAGAACCTCTTTTCGAGATGAATATTGATCTCCAACACAAACCATATGTAGTCTACCACACAAATAGGTCCTGAAGAAACTTAACTGATCGTTGCGGATCCCATAATATTCTAATTTATTTAACAAGATGTCATGTGAAATATTGTCAAAGGCTCTGCTGAGGTCCAACAGTCATGCAAAATTTACTTAGGGCCTCAAAGCCTGACAGAATCTGAGAGACAACCTCATACAGTGCCTTCACAGTAGAGTAGCCTGGCCTAAAACCAAATTGGCTACTTGATAAAATTTTATTTACATCCAGAAATTCTAAAATCTGTTCCTTAGCGCAAGTCTCCAAAATTTTAGAAAACACTGATACAATTGTTATTGTTCTATAATTATCTATGCATCTTCTGTCACCCTTTTTAAACAGTGGTAATACTTTTTGATATTTTCAGACAATCAGGAAAATGTGAGAAAGACAAACTAAGGTTAATTACATATGTTAAATAAAGGCTTAATTATGAAAGGAACAATTAATTTTATTATTTTGTTTGAGAATCCAAAAATATCCTCACAGTTAGATGATTTCAAAGCTTTAACAACTGCAAAAACTTGCTGCTCATTAACATTTTTCCAGAGAAAATTTACAGGTGAATTTTTAGCTTTTTTAAGAAACTCATCATAACTAATACTACTATTACTCATTGTTTGTTGCTTAAGCAGTATACCTTCACCAATATTAATGTAATGATCATTAAATTGTTCTGGCGTTATCAATGGCAGCAGATTATCCTTCTGAAAATGGTTACCTGATTGCGACTTTATAACATTCCATGCCGCTAAACACTTATTACTAGCATTATTAATAAATTCATCATTACAATTTATCTTAGCATCTTTGATTTTTTCCCTGTACATTCTCCTTTGTACGTTGTAACAGTTTTTTAAGGCAGCATTGTTCCTGTAGGTAGGTATTTTTAACATATCCCTCAGTGTATTAACAATATTTCTCATTTTATGACAGGTCTCATCAAACCATTTGGAGTTAACAGCTTTCTTGTGGCTTTGAACCTTAATAGTTTTCTGAACTCTTGGACAAAAAAAATCATATAAAGTCTTAAGATTATTTACAAAAAATTCAAAAGCAACATTTGAGTCATAAATTTTATAAAGATATAAAGATCATGCCAATCACACTTAGACAAGTGTTGGACAAACAAATTAAAGTCAGTTTCTTTGGATTTCCTAAAAGAAATATGTTTTACCTGAGAAGGCATTGACGCTACACAGAACTTAAAATAAATTATGCCATGGTCAGATATCTGATAATTCCATAGACTGCTTTTAAAACAATTTTTATCTATATTTGTTACAATGTTATTGATTAATCGTTTTTGTCTTGTAGGAATACTATTTGCATGATATAAGTTGAATGATTTTAATAAGTTAACAAGTGTTACCGTTTCTACATCTTTATCCATTAAGAAGTCAATATTGAAATCAGCTCCAAGAACAATATAACTTTTAGGCTTCTTATCACAGACAAAGTGCAAAAGGGATTCTAGATAGTTAAAGAAAATATTGCTATTGGTATCTGGTGTTCTATACAGAGAAACAAATATTACATTAAGATTACTTACATATATACAAACAGCTTCTAGAAACCTGGTAGATGTGAGATGTGAGATATCAATAATTTCAAATGAGAAATGCTCCTTAAATACGATAGAGAAACCTCCATACGGCTCATCTCTACAATACGCTGCAGCTAACCTATAACCTCTTGGAACGTACAAAGTTACCTCATCGTGAAGCAACCAATGTTCATTGACCAAAAGGACATCACAATCAGCCTCATCTAAAAGGACAGCTAATTCATGCAATTTGTTTCTCATTGATTGTATGTTAAGATGTAAAACCTTCACCCACATCTCTCCACCAGACTTCCCAGGATTACAGCTTGAGTCGACAACACTTAAATTAACACAACTTTTACCTAAACTAAGACTTGTTTCTACGGTGGTAGAGCTTGATGTGACGACAAGTCGTTTCCCACAAAAGTTTTCTCTTCCTCCCCGGCTAAAAAAGATGAATGAAATAAAATGTATGTATATTTGTTTGCTGTAATAGCTGTGATGTTTGTTTATTGCAACAAATATTTAAATGGTTCAGCAACTTTCTGTATGTGTAAAACAGGCAAAAGTGATGTGCACACAGTGTAGAGGAGTGATTCAGATGCACCAGCTACCATCGGACGATTTTTGTGCGGCCTGCTTTAGTAACTTTTAACTCAATATAGTGTTTGAAGAAAAAACGTATCCTGTTCTGGAGTTTCCGAACATTGTATAATGCAGAAATGAGAATTACTAAAATAACTGTAAATTACCTCAGTAATGCTAGAAGACATTTCAACAGCGTCTGTGACATGAAATGTACAACTACATAAGAAAATATTTGGTAACTTTTTATAAATTTGCTAGGAATGAAATATATTTACTTAAATTAACTAAGTTTTAATGATTGATAGGCATTTTGAATATTAAATCTTGATAATATTAGCCTTAAAATAAAATACCTCTACTATAATATTACAATGAAACAAAATAATAGAATGCAGTTTGTAGTACTATAAACCAACCATTTATTCCAGTTAAATTACAAATCTTGGTAACAATAATAATTGGTCATAATGTTTTACAATATGAATAATAAAAGTAATTGAGTAATCAACTTATGGACAATGAACACAATATTTATTAATGCTTTATTGTTTGTAATGTGTTCACTCATGCTTTGTTATGGGAACAATGAGCGTACTCCTAATTAACTTTTCAGTACTATAATCACTATATGAAAAAGTAATTTTAGATAACTATTTTTCAGGTACCATATGGGAACTGTAGCATTCGGCTCTCTTATATTAGCCATTTGCAGTTTTATTCGAGTTATGATCGAATATGCAGAAAAGAAAGTTAAAAAATTTGATAACGCTATAACCAAAGCAATAATACGCTGCTGTAAATGCTTTTTTTGGTGCTTGGAAAAGTTCCTATGTTTTATAAACCGAAATGCATACATTATGTGTGCAATTAATGGGCAAAACTTTTGTACCTCAGCTAAGGATGCATTTCAACTTCTCATGCGGAATTTTATCCGTGTTATCTTTGTTGATAAGGTAAGAAAATAGATTTATAAATAACTATTTAATAAGCTATCAAACAAATGAATTTTGAGCGAATCTTCACACTGTCAACACATGTTCAGAAATCAGCTGGAGACGGCCATAATATATGAATGAATGGTGGTCCCTGAATTTTGTCACAGTAAAAGTTCTTAAACGAAGTGACTATATTGTTCCTCTAATCCTTAGAGCACAGGTTACATGCGTAGTGGTCGGTGTGTTCTAAGACTTACTCAGCGATTCAGTAACCTTATTTCATTTTGACTTGGATTTTAAAATAGCAGTGTCTGAGCTCTGGCCCTTTTAATCGTTGGGGTTTAAATGCAATTGTCATAATGTTTACTAGTTTTAAGGTTGTTTTTTATTGGTGACTATCCTTCTCTCATAAGCATATTGAGAGACAAATGTTTTGCTACTTAAATATTAATTTAAAAGTGTCTTTGTTTCAATATATATTCTAATGTTTATTATTAATTTTTTATGTATAATGTTTCTTTAAATTGAAGAAAATGTCGACATCTGGATTGTTTCTTTTGACTCCATTTCTAATTATTCATCTATTCATCAATTATTTTAAAAGTGTTTAAGAAGTACTGTTGGCTGCATACCAGGCTGTTCCTAATAACTCAGGAACACTCTGCTTCAACCAAGGACACTGTTGTCTGAGACTGCAATGTCGGTATAAATAACCAAATCATTCAATGATTCAAATTTGAAGCCTTAATTAAAATGAAAATGCTGACAACATTATGCGTACAATTTATGGCCTAAATGATTTGTCTATTCTATCATAACCTGTTTCAAACAATTTCAGCTCCATTGTCCACTATGACATCAACTGATGCATTTCATTCTGTATGTTTCATGTCTTATTAAGTTTTGCCACCTCATTTTCACATACATCCATATTAGTTCAACTATGTTGAGTTCATAATGAGAGATGGTACACTTCATTTTGTTATAGTGACAGACCTCTCTGGAAATACAAATTTTTCTAAATTATTTTTTTCGCTTTTAAAGCTGTAATAGATTGGTATTGTGCAGTTCAAATTTCAAATGAGTTGGTAAATTAGCAAGCAGGCACAGTCAAATCAACTCTAATGATACAGACTGTGACCCCAAATCACATGTGAAAGTTCAAATATATTAATAGAGAATAGATCAAAATTAACTTATATTGAAATAAATTTAAATCATTAAATTGTAACAGTTACAAAAAGAAATTCATATTTTATGAACAACAAGATATTGCAATTTAAGAGTAGTAGTGTGAGTCCGAGATTAAAAGTGCAAGGGAATATTTCCGAGCCCAAGTATCGCTCTCTTTCCTTCTTCCACATTTGAGGTGGAAGCATCTAATATGATAATATGAATATACAGGAATAGTTCAATTCCTTTCAAAATTTATTTTTATAGTGATTTTAAAGTGAATGAAGCACATTTATTGAAGTGCATAGTGAAACATTTTTTGTGAACACTAGTAACTCAGAGTAATTATAAAACAAACTGGTAGGTTCTACAAACACGTGTAAATTCAGTAGAAGAAATAAATTTATTGGTGGAATTTATATAAGTAGATGAGTCTTAATATTCTGAAAATGTAGACATCAGTGGTGAGTGAGTATAAGTGTATAATTTAAATCTTATCCACATTTCAGACTTTAAAACATTGTATATCACAAGCGAATACAAAATTAAAAACTCAAACTTTGTTGTACCGTTTTACTGGCACATGAGGGGTTAGCTTTGAAATTTAAAACTTTTGTGAAGGTTAAAATATAAAATAAAATCTTCTGAAATAAAGTTCAAACTAAAATAAAACTTCTTCATAAAAAGAATTACTGGAATTAAAATTAAAATAATAACTTCTTGATGACTTTTAAATTCAAACTTGTAATATATTCGTCACTCCAAAAATGTACAAAGTTCTTACAGCTTTTTATTCAATTTTCAAAATTCAAAAACTTTCACACTCTAATCTGATATGGCAATTCTTCACTTTAATTTATCTTCAAAATTCAATTTTATTTTGTTACTAATTTTCTTTACTTTAATTTAAAAATTATTCTTCAGTGTTAGAGAATTAAAAAGTTCTTCAGTGTGAGAGATTTAAAAAATTCTTCAGTGTTAGAGATTTAAAAAATTCTTCAGTGTTAAGAGATTTTAAAATATTGCTGAAAGCATCTGTAACAACCACAAAACTCTTTTAGTATTTTTACATAAAATTTTATATACATGTGCTCACTGCACCAACAAGTTTTATATTGCACAGATCAAAAGGACAAGTTCCTAAATTCCCATTAAATTTAATTTTTACAATATTTCTTTCCCCAAAATTATTCCAAAATAACTAAGAATGTATATTGACTGGACTCCAGTTAAAAAGTTCACTTACCCGCAGGTTCGATCACAATTAGCAAAAAGTTTTTCTCTAAGCACTTTCAAACTCTACTCGTTACAATCACTTCCGATTAACTGAGACGGGAGGTACGGCACGTCTACCTCACCCCACCTCTCTATTTCGTTATCAAACACTGCCATCTGCGATGCGCGCCTCGCTGATAGCAGCCTCTTTTGTACAGTCCAGTCCTTATCATTCTTCTGGGCCTACTCCTTCCACCGGTAATCCAGTTACCCCAGAATTATTATTTAATACAATCGGTACATTGTGACATAGTATTATAAAGTTATCAAAAGAAAGTAAAATAATTTAAATATAATTAAATTTGACAAACCCCGAATATTAAACTAATCATACACAGATGGCAGAGGCAATGTGAAGCAATAACAGTATCCCACAAAATCGTCACCAAGTGGCTACACCTATTTGAGGCCATGACATATAACTGATTACATTCAAACTACGAAAATCACGTTGGGTTAGATGGCTACACACCGATCCTGTTTATTGTTGCAACCAACGTATGGCTACTAACATACAGGGTAATTACAGGGAAACGCATGTTTTTGACTTGCATAGTATACAAAGAATATCGGTCGGCGACAGCTGGAAGTTGTTGCACTGTGGAGGGGGGAGTGTGCAGTTGTAGTAGTTGTGCAGTTTCAGTTGTAGCCGAGATGTGGAACCTTGAGCATCGTACGTTTGTCAGGTGACAGTTTTACGCAAATGGTGAATCAGTCACTCAGACTCAGCGAGACTTTCGTGCACATTTTAACATTGCATGGCATGGTGCTATCCCTGATCGTAACACGATATTGTGTTGGATACATAATGTTAACACAACTGGATCTTTGCTTAAGGGGAGTTGAAGAAAACTCCTGGACCGGCAACGACAGTTAGTACCCCTGAGACAGTTGAAAGAGTGGGCCTTGCAACTGAGTCCTAGCCGCTCAATTCGGAAGCGGGCATCTGCTCTCGGACTTCGCCCATCCACAGTGAGGAAGATTTTGGTCACACATCTTAAATTTAATCCTTTCAAGCTGGCAGTATGTCATCAATTGAGTCAAGAAGATTTGGACGTGTAAATTTTGGTAACACAATGAGTGAAATTTTGGAAGAAAATGACGAAGCAGTTATCCTTATGAGTGATGAAGCGCATTTCCACTTGGACGGAGCAGTCAATGAACAGAATTTACGATTTTGGTGTGCAGAAAATCCTCAAAACGTAGCTGAGAGACCTCTTCATAGCTTATGTGTGACTGTGTGGTGTGCGGTTAGTGAAAAGGGGATCATTGGTCCTTATTTTTTTGAAGACAATGATGGCAGAGCAGTGACAGTGAATGCACAACGGTACCTGGAAATGTTGGAAGAATATCTCTTGCCAGAATGTTTGGTTACAACAAGATCAGGCAATAGCCCATACGGCTCGCATTAGTATGGAATTCCTTCGGTGAACATTCCCTACAAGAGTGATCTCACGTTTTGGTGATGTCACTTGGCCTTCTCGCTCACCGGATCTTACAATTCCAGATTTCTCTCTGTGGAGATTTTTGAAATCTAGAGTTTACATAAACAAGCCACGAACAATAGAGGAACTTAAAGAAGCTATTCGCCAAGAAATCAATGCCATTCCTAGAGATATGTTAGCAAAATCCGTAGCAAGTTTTAAAGAACGCCTTCAACACTGTATCCAAGCAGAAGGTGGGGGTCACCTTAGAGATGTAATTTTTAAACGCTAAATTGTAAATAATTTTATTCTGAAATTGCATATTGTGTACACTGTTTTTCCACTCATAAATACATTTTTTGCTTTGAATCGCCTGAGTACTCATTATTTGAAAAACACGTTTCTCGGTAATCACCCTGTACATTACGAATCAACACCGATCTTACATAAGTGGCTGCATCAACATGAGGTCTAGTTACTGATCCCGATCATATTAAAAAAATCCTTCATTTCCTATAGGTAATATTAAATATTATAGTTCTTTTCCCTACATCTGAAGGCTTGCAAATACCTTCTCTCTACCAATTAAAAGAGTTGAATGTTACTAAGATAGTACAAGTTGGAAAATCTCCCCAGCCATAATTTGTTTTGAATCTGTATTTCATGAGATACGACATTCTAAGCTTGATACTTACGATACCTATATATTACACTGTTAATAAATGGTATATTCTAAATTACAGAACCTTTTTGTAAAACTTAGCTCTAACTACCCAAATAGTCACTAATTCTTTAAGAACAGGTTTAATATACTTCTTGAGTCAAAACCCCATTAATTTTAATTGTTTTGGAAGTAAGGATTTAATTATTTTAAGAAAAACAGACACATTTTCTTCAAGATTCTTATGCAAGTTTTCAATGTAAACTAAGTGTATTCTACCTTTCTTGAACCTTTTTTAAATTTTCTCAAGTGACAATTAGTACAGTTGGAGCAGACTGTACAGTCCTGCTTTCGTCTGCGGACCAGTCAAGGGTCAAGAATACTTTTAAATTAAATCTTTAGTAGTAAAGTCTCAATTTTTTATTGTAATATTCAACAATTTTAAAGAATTCTCAGCATTTTTTTCTATTTCAATGAAAAAATAGCCCTTCCAGTTCAGTCGGAAGAAAAGTAAATTTCACATGTGGTATAATCATCTCAAAATGACAAATTGAAGAAGAATTATTAATTATTAGTTGCGAAATTTAATTTACTTAACATTGATAGAACGATTACTCTCAAGCTTAGTATCTTGATATAGTACTAACACTTTCAAATATTTAGAAACTCCATCATCTTAAAACTTCGTTATAAGATAATATGAGAAGCAAAAATATTAATTTGTTTACAAAAACTACTTGAATAATAAAACGAATATGAATATAAAATATATATTTTTATATCACACTTCAGGTACACAAAAGATTCACATAAAATCGAGGAAGACTCAGTACAAACTTTCTTGATGGTGTCTTTGACTTGATGAACAAAAATGTTAGCTGGCCAAATTTTTGAATTTATTGTCATTGCTATATTGTATTTTTGATTTACTAATGAGTGATCTTCAGTTTCAAATCATCTTCTATTCCATCAATTTAATCAATGTATAAACAAAAATTATGCCTACTATTAGTATGCTCTATTTTTTAGTATTCCAATACGAGGTAAGGAATTCTGGGCATTGCATGTTATCTCAGTTTAGAAGAGAATAAAACAACAGATATTTTAGTAGTTTTAAAGGAACTTACAGTTGTACTATTACGATACTCAAATTTATATTAATTGTGAATCAAATTTTGAAATGTTTTGTATATAACAGTTTGTGCATACTAACTTAATATAATTAATTGACACCAATTATACATATAATCTTTTAAATTATACATCTCCTTTCCCTTTGTGAAAAATGTCATTTCATAGTGGATGATAGTTTACTCAGTACATTAGGTACAAAATGTAAAATAAAGAAATTTAATGTGAATAAAAATTGTTTTCCTTGACAACAAATTCAACTAAACATTTTTTAAATAGTAAATACTTGATTTTTTTCCAAAATCAAACACTTTGAATTTGTTTTGTAGGTTTGCTATATCATTGTAACACATATCATTGTCTTTTGTTTTAATAAATCACAGCCGCTACTTAGTAGGAGTCTAGTGTGAATCAATCTACAATTTGTGTTTTAAAACTGAAATTAGAATACAGTATACAATCACTCTTTCTTTCTTTATGATTGTTGACAGATAGTTAGAAATATGTTTACCATTTTACTCACAAAAACATACATACATTATAATATGTATAAAACAAATTAACATTAATTAGGTAAGAAACATAAAGGGGCAAATCTACAAGTAGCAAGTAGATAGGGGTAAGTGTAGCAAGTAGTTTAAATTTTCTCCATCTCGAAGCGTGTATAATTCATTAAGGAAAAACTCTTTTCTAGGTGACAGATTTCCTGTTTTTCCTGGGAAAAGTTCTAGTAACAGCAGTGGTGGTTGTCATGTCGTATCACGTGTTTACTGGTCAAGTGCGCCTACTAGACGACTCCGGCAGAGACGTTGTTCTTGTCTACCCTTGGCTGCCCATGGCCATTGTTGGGCTCATGACTTACATCATAGTTTCTATTTTCTTCTCAGTGTATTCTGTTGCAGTAGATACATTGTTTCTCTGCTTTTGTAAGTTTTTACTCTGAAATAGTTCATGTGGTTTCATAATATAATTAGTGTTTAATGTAATGTAACTGTTTTAAAAATTTTAGAATATGAATAATTTAATATTTTGTTTGACAAATTAATAAAAATAAACCAATAAAATTAATATTAAATTCATAGAAAATAAATTCAATTCGCTATATAGAAAACATACTGATAACACAATATTAAGTTGGAACGTAGGTTACTAAGTCCATTTACTTTAATTCAGAGTAAAACACATTGCCAATGTATCTTCACAATCAACTAATAATTTTGCAAATGTCACTAAGTTTAAAAATTAATTTTTCTCTGTCCAAACAACAAAATTAAAATTGTAATTAGTCAATAATACAGTTTAAACTTGAGCTAAACTAAAAACTCTATATGTATTAAAAAGAATGTAATACAAGACGTAGTGTGGGTATTTATGAGGGCTATCCAAAAAGTAGATTACATTTTGCTCTGTAGCCGCAAGGTGTGCGGCTATATTTTGATGTCAGGGGGTTTCTCGGATCAGTGGCTATTAAGCCGTTGCTAGTGAGAGGTTACTGTCACTCCTTGTTGTTTTATAATAGCAGTTTAAAATGTGGGACACAATTTAAAATCCTGCGAGTTGTGAAGTGTGGTCGGTAATAAGGTTTTTTGTTGGATAAGCACAATAAACTAATTGAGATTTATCTCCAACTCAGTGAAGTTTATGGGTATGATATGGTTCCTGAAGCTGGAGTGTGTTAGTGGTGCATTAGGTTTGAAAATGGTCAAACTAATGTGTATGATCATGAACAAAGTGGGTGGTCAAGCATTGTGACCGATGAAATATTTGTCTCTAAAGTCCATGAAAAGATTAAAGAGGACCACCACTTTACAATAACAGAATCCTCACTTAGTTAAATTTCAAGGAGTATTTCTACACAAAATTGCTACGCAGAAGTTAGGTTACCATAAATTTTGTGCACGATGTGTACAAAAAATCTTAAAAGAAAACCATAAAAATTAGTGTATGGCTGGTTCATTGATATTTTTGGTTATTTACAAAAAAGATGGTGACTCGCTGCTCAATTTAATTATTACAGGAGTTGAGACTTGGGTAAAACATGTTAATTGCAAACCAAATTAGTCTCTGGAGTGGGGGCACACATACTCCCCCAAAAAACCAAGGAAATGCGTGTAAACATTGTTGGCTCGGAAGATTATGGTAACTGTTTATGTCAAAACTTCTATTTTATGGATAGCCCTCGTATAATACACTTTGTATATGAACACCAGTAGGTTTGATAGTTAAAAAATATATATTTTTTATATATATATATATATATATATATATATATATCCCATTATTATATCTTGTTATACTATTTTCAGTGGAGGACTGTGAAAGGAATGATGGTTCAGCAGAGAAACCCTACTTTATGTCAAAACAATTGATGAAGATCCTAGGAAAGAAGAACAAAACAGTATAGTAAAACTGGACTACAGGGTTGTTATATTGTATACCAAAGCTATAGTTACTACATAGCATCATTTTGTACAGTTAAAATGTTATTGTATATGCCTATTGATAGTTTTGATAATTAAAGTTGTATATAATAGAATTCAGTTTCTTAACAAATCCATAATATCCTAGTTCAATACTGACCAAGTGAACTTAGCAAAGTTGTTTGGAATATGGTATGAAGGTATTTTGGAATATCCAATTATGAAAATAAATATTTTCCAACAATCCTACAATTCCAAAATTATATTGACTTCAAAAAATACACATACATGGGAAAAGAAAGTATCCCATCGTATCTAGCACATATATTTTATATAGTTATAAAAAATACTTTTTTATTTTCAACTAAAAGAGAGACTTGATTTATACAATCAATTGAAGATATTGTAGAAGAAGACAAAGGCCTCATATCTTTTGATATCATAATCGCTTTGACCTAATGTTGCAACTAAAGATACAATTTTTTACTAACCCTTTGAGGAACAACCGTTTTATTTATCGCCGGTGGACCTTCAACATTCTTTGATATATTTATCTTCTATTTGGAGTAAAATAATTTGTTTCTGTTACCTGTACGTTCTTTAAGGGATTCTGTTGTTGCTTTGTTACTAGACAGTGATTACAAGTGCAATTCTGATATCAGTGATAATGAAGGAAGTGTAGAATACGTAATTATTTCCCATGCTCAAAAACTTGTTTTTGAGAGGATAAAGAACATGAATGTCAAGATGAAGGTTATTTGGATTATTTTACAAGTTTACAGTATGTTTTATTAATTGTAGAGTAATTGTACAGTGAATAAAAACATCTGAATTTTCTAGGAAACAATAAGTTTGAAAATATGTCCAGCTTAATCATAAATAACATTACTCAATATTGTCTTTTATTTTATTTATAGACTTATTATTTTATACGACACTAGCTGTTTCCCGCAGCTTTGCCTATGTATGTGCAATTTTGGTTCAAGTGATTTATATTTCCAATGCCGGTGTAGAGTTTGCTTTGTTAAATTTGTGTATGTTTATTTTCTCCCAGCCGGATCATGACAAAATCTGATAAATACATAATTGAAATATATTGATTTTATTTGTGTACATATTGCTCCAGTACTACAAATTGACTGCTTGTTAAATTCTGTAAAACTTAATATTCGATTTGACCGCTTAAAACCAAAAACTATTTAAAAAATGTACTCTTTGTATTGAGTGTCTCGGAATGTACATAATACATCAAAACGCACACAAAGTGGAAAGCGGCATACTTACTGAATAGGTCAAAACTCATGAAAGGATTCATTATTGAGGACAATATTCAGACCTACGAGGTGGTGAAGTGGAGCAGATTTATTTAGTATCAGAATTAATTCCTGTTTGATAACATATAGTTATTGCACTGGAAGCTTGGTGCATGTGCTTACACAACACTGGTAGCTTGGTGCATGTGCTTACACAACACTGGTAGCTTGATGCTTGTGATAATACAACACTGGTAGCTTGATGCTTGTGTTTGCACAACACCAGTAGCTTGGTGCATGTGCTTACACAACACCAGTAGCTTGGTGCATGTGCTTACAAAAATTTTTCAATGTACAATGAAATACATATATTGTGCTTAAACAAATTTATCAATCTTTTTTTATTTAGGTTTCAGCCTATGTTTCCATAGAAAACCTTCTTGTAGACCTCCAACTATTTTTTTATAATATACCCTTAACCTGAATGAGTATGTCTAGTTGAATTGAATATTGAAAATAAAGCCAGCACTTGGGTTATGGAGACGTATCAATGGCTGGGTTGCTCTTGCCCTCTCTCCCACACTCCTCTTTAGGTTGTGACAGTGGTTATAGCCACAACCACAACCTAAAGAACAAAAAGTCATATCCTTGCAAGCTCCTTTAATTTTTTTTACACCTGAACCCTGGATTACTTAACTCAATGTAGGCTGATCTGTCCGTGGTGATCAATATATTCTTGTATGAATCTTCTTTCATAGGTATAAAAGTCCACCCAAGATTGGATACACTACAAACTGTGTATGATTGTTGCTTACAGGAAAACAAGGCATAAATACAAGACTTGGACAGGGCACAACAATTTAATAACTATCAATAAATAAAAAATATACAGTTAAAAGCAACAAAAATAAACAATGGTAAATAAATGAGTATATGATAATTTCACTGAACAAAACAAATAATAAAAAAGTGAAAATACGACAAAAATAGACATTCTTAATAAAAATTATATTATATACTTACTTTACATTGTTCTTTTTTTAACCTACCTATATTTTAAAAAATAATAAAAAACAATATTACCTTTTAAAAATATATCTGTATATTACACATAGCACATACCACAAATATTGTGAAAATATTTACAAACAGCCACAAAAACAGTGGTTTACTAAAACAAATAAAATGTATCACATACAATAAAAATCTTACATTTAATAATTTATTGCGTAATTGAATCACACACGCTTACATACGATCACACAAACATGAACACACACTTGACTGTTAGGCCTTCAGATGTCACATCACCACTTCGTTGCTTAGATTCATTGTTAAGTTTGATCTTTACAATAGATTTAATAATTAAAGCATTGTTACCATTACATTAACCTATACGGGTACATAAAGGCAGACCGAATCTCACCTAATACTGTTAGATCATACTACGTCAAAACAGGAAGAAGACAACTAAACAAAAAAACATAAGTTGTGACGTTTCTCCTTACTTTATATTACATTTAAACAAGTGTTAAAAGTGCAAAAAATTACCTATAAATATGGTTAGAAGGTTATAAAATATGGTAACTTAAAAAACTACAAAAACTCCAGTATTATTGGACAACCTTTTTGGAGCCACGTGGTTTGATACTTTCTGATATTTGCCACATGGCCTCTTCACACAAAAACTCATCAAAGTTGCTGAAGAAAGCAATGATGCGTTCACTTTTCTTGAAACTGTACACTCTGAAAAAAGTAATTATTGTTGAAATTTGAGTTATATTACCCTCCAGTTACAATAAACATATACATTAGAATATTTCGGATAAACACCACACAACAATAGTACAAGAACCTTTCAAGTATTTGTTATTTTTAACGCCGTTAAGATCTGTTAACTCTAAAAAAATTTAAAATTATGGTGGAAGGTTTGATTTAATGTGTATATTGGGATTAGCTCCATTTCACCTTCTGCTCACTGCAGCGTCTGGGAGTGGAATCTGGAGTCCACTTCTGTCCAGCAAGACCAAAATATTAAAGTACCTTGACAATACTACGTACTTAATACTTGCCATAATTTCAGTATTAAAAACATACTATCAGCTACACAACAAGTACTTAATTGATTTAGTGTCGCATCGTTTATACAACAAACACTTAGGCTACAAAAGTCTGCGATAGTAACGGATCTCACGGAAGGTGAAATGGAGCTAAACTTGACACTCAAATTTAAAAGGGCCAACTAATGAAACATGTATGTAGTTTGAGTTTTACGTTATAAATAGATTATAATTCACTCTTATTGAACCAAATCATTGTTCTTACGCCCAGAAACTAATAATAGCTTTGTAATATCTTTTAAATTTATAAATGATTCAATACATCATAGTGTGGTAAAGAAGTTGTGCAGATGACAGCATTCGCTTTCATGATTGACACCTGAAAACACTCACTGTTCTTTTCAAGTTAAATCCAATAGCCATCACCCTAATGTAATTTTTGTTGAGATTGTTTACGTTACTGTTTAGTGGGTAATCAATTATTGTATGTTTATATGACGAATAGCAACAGTGTGAGAATAAAGAGTTTATACATTATGTTAGCAATACTAATTTGTTGGAAATGACAATTGGCAGTCCTCCCTTGTTGTCTCAAATGAATCTATTCCCAGATGTTTATGTTATTATTTCGTTTTTTTTATACATTGAATGGTCTGTTTCAAAATGATTAAAAAGCAGTTGAATACAGTTAAATAGTCAATCATTGCCTGCGTTTTTTTTATCAATTCACAATTTCAGATTTTCGCTGCAATTTTTTAGCTCCTCATATTTGTAGATTTTTATTAACATAGTTCAAATAACTTACAACCCCCTAACAATCAACTCATAAATATGTAAATAAATATTTGCATACATTTGGACAGTAACTCTTAGAAACATTTGTTATATTAAATATGTGTACAAACATTTTTGGAGGCTATAAGTAAAGTTTGAGTCAGTCAAAAATGTTTACGTCAAAGCAAACCCTATTTTTATTGTTTCCTAGTTATGAGACAAATAAAACATTTGAACAATATTTTGAGTATCTCTATTTCTGTTGAAGGAACAATTTTCTTCATAAACCATTATTCAAATTTTAGTAAAACGGAACGGTTTTTGCATGGAAAATATGAATGTCTGTGGTCCTTAAATGGTTAATTGTAACAGAATTGTCCAGGTAACACATTCCTATTCCCTATTTCAATTTTGTTTATTTCAAAACTTGTAGTAAATTTAATATTCATATGAAGAGGGATTATCTACTATACGAGGGGATACCCAAAAGTTCCCGGAATAGCTTTGCCGTAGGCGGAGCTTGCGTAGTACAAATTCTCGCCGCTTGGCTCTTGTAGCGCTGCTCTTTGCCAGCTCAGTGCTGCCTGTTGCGTTGACCTGACATGTTCTGTTCCTGTGGAGTAATAGTTTTTGCTGGTGCTGTTTTGTGATCGTACCGTTTTTTATGATGGCGAGTTTGAGTGAACAACGTGCAGCTGTGAAATTTTGTTTTCTGCTTGGCAAAAACACCGCTGAAACAGTTGAAATGTTGAAGACAGCCTACAAAGACGACACTATGGGGAAAAGCCAAGTGTACGAATGGTTTTCTCGGTTTAAAAATGATGACATGTCAATTCAGGACAAACCTCATTCTGAACGACCATCGACTTCCCAAAGAGACGAAAATCTTATGAAAGTGAAAGAAATTGTGCTTGTAGACCGACGACAGACTATCGAGCAAATATCAGAGGCTAGTGGGTTACTATGAAGCTCAGTTCAACGGATTTTAACCGAAGACTTGAACATGAAAAGGGTTGCCGCCAAGTTTGTGCCTCGTGCTCTCACTGACTTTCAAAAGGAACGTCGAATTGAAGCCTGCCGTGACTTGAAGCAGCAACTTGAAGCCAATCCAGATTTCTTGTCAAAAATAATTACAGGTGACGAATCTTGGTGCTATGGGTACCACCCAGAAACCAAACAACAATTCAGCCAATGGAAGATGGCATCATCACCCAGACCAAAAAAAAATGCTGTCAAGTCAGATCAATGCTTATTTGTTTTTTTTTATGTAAAGGGGATTGTCCATTCAGAATTTGTTCCACCAGGCAAGACAGTAAATCAAGTGTTTTATCTTGAAGTCTTAAGAAGACTACAGAACAGCATTCGCCGCAAAAGACCTGATTTGTGGTTTTTTCACCACGACAACGCGCCTGCGCACATAGCAATCTCTGTCACCCAGTTTTTGGCCAAAAATGGCATGGTTTCCCTACCACACGCACCTTACTCACCAGATTTGGCTCCGTGCGACTTCTTTTTATTCCCAAGAATGAAAAGAGGCATGAAAGGTCTCCGATTTGACAGCGTGGATGACGTCAAGAAAAAAACAACGGAGGAACTGGCAGCCATCACTGACGAGGAGTACAAAACATGTTTCGAACAGTGGAAACAACGATGGGATAAGTGTGTAAAGTGCAATGGAGAATACTTTGAAGGTGATAAGTTTGTTTTATAAAAAAAATAAATATATGTATATTTAAAACAAAATTCTGTTTTTCTTGGGTACCCCCTCGTAATGTACACATCCAAATTACTGATAAGCCATTGATAGAGGGATAATGAAATTGCCTTTGATTGTTGGTCCTTGGGAAGTTTAACCTTAGATCAGAGTGACATGAGGCTTCCATCATTATTATTTATTGTTACTATAATTAAACATGCCAAAACACAACTATGCCCAATAATGATTCATTTAATTATCTCCTCTTTCGTGAATGGTAAATTTCCAGATATACCAGGATAGGCTGAAAAGTAGTTAGTGCACACGTGCTTGTAGAATGCTAACGAAAAGAAATAGCGAGATCGGGTACTAAGTAAAGTAGGGTACAATTCTTAAGCTTCATAATCATTCATTTATTTTTCAACATAGTCACCATTAAGACTAACACATTTCTTCAAACATGTAACAAGTTTTTTTATTCTGTCACTGAAAAATTCTTCAGATTTTTCTCGAATCTACGACGCAATAGCTGCTTTCACCGCATTGTCTGAAGTGTAATGAGTACCCTTGAGATCTCTATTGAGTAGAGGGAAAAAATAAAAATCGCAGGGGGCTAGATCGGAGGAATAGGGAGGGTGTGGAATTGGTTTAAACTTCAGCTTTCTCATTGCTTCTTCTGTTGCGCGCGAAGTGTGTGGACAAGCGTTGTCGTGTTGCAAGATTATTGGCTGGATACTGCCTCTAACATGAAAAATTCGATGTCGGAGGTGTTTTAGTCTCTATTTATTGAGACGAATTTACTGTCGCGCCTTGTTTCAGATAATCGGTCACTTACACTCAATGAGCATCCCAAAACACGGTCAAAAGGATTTTTCTTGCGGATGGTTGTATTTTAAACTTTTTTGTCACAGGAGAACCGAAATGTCAATATTTAGTGCTTTGCCTTTTCTCTTCTGGATCATAATGGTGCACTTATGACTTGTCTCCTGCCACCATATTCAAAAGAAAGTCGTCTCCTTCGCCATGGTAGCGCTGTAAAAGTTGCTGACAGCATTCCATTTGACACTGTTTAGTCTTGTCTGTTAAATGGCGTGGCACCCATCTTGCACATATTTTCCGGAATAATAATTGTTGAATAATTAAATTAACACGTTCTTTAGATATTCCAATATGGTTTGTGATACGCTGTTGGTTGATTCGCCGATTACTTTGAATCAAATTATCAATGAGTTTGTGATGCTTGTCATCTGTGGCAGTGATCGGACGTCTACTGCGTGTTCCATTAACAACTTATGGCTTTTCCAGGATCACAACCACGAAATTTTATCACCCATTGATTGATAGTTTATCTATAAACAGCATCGTCACCGTAAACACTCTTGAAACAGCGATAGATTTCAGTAGGATTAACTTTTTCAGCAGTTACAAATTCAATAACAGCATGTTGTATACATCTAATTGATATAGCATTTGAATGGTTACGCTGCTAGCAATACAATGGATTGATGCAAAGTTTTCAAACTGCACATGCATGTAGAGGAGGAATGCTACTTACGAATGCCACCAGGCGCGCTTCTATAGCTCATTTCAATCACGTTTTACAAGCATGTGTGCATTACTTTTCAGCCTACCCTCGTACTTAAAACTTCAGAAGTCATCTCAATACATAAAAAATTATTCTTAAGTAAAAAATAATTATAGACCAGTCTCTGTGATTCCAGGAATTAGAAAAATATATGAGAAGGTTGTTAACAACAGACTATCACCATATTTAAAAACTAATGATATATTAGACTGTACAACACGGATTTATAAAAAGTAAATAGACTATCACCGCCTCAGTACACTTTATTGAATCTATCATTAACTCAGCTGACAATAATGAAACAGCACATTCATGGACTTATCAAATGCATTTGACAATGTAAATCATCAGATATTATTACTATCATTATTAAGTTTGTTGGGGATAAAAAAAATTCATTAATTGTCAAACCAACAACAATATGTGGAAATATTGCAAATAAACACTTCAAATCACGTCTTAAAACTTAGATCTGCAAAATGTTGAAATACAAGTGCCTCAAGGGTCAAATCTTGGACCTCTTGTATTCCTATGTTAACATTGTATAGACAAATATTTCAATTTTTCATTTAACACTAATTTGTGCTTGTATGAAGACAATAAAAATCTAAAAATGTAAAGAAACAAAATTTGAAGAAGTTGAAAAATATGCAGATGTTAGCCTGTCCAATCTAAATAATTTGTTTAGAAACAGAAGCCTAATTTTAAACCCTAAAAAACTATATATATATATATATATATATATAAACTAAACTAAGCAATAAAACAAGCTTAGTTTATAATATTTATTAATAATGTTGAAATAAATAAAAATGAAGAAATTTAATTTCTTGTATTAGTGCTTGACAATAATTTGTAAAGGGTTGAACAAGTTAAATGAATACTCAATAGTATTAAGAATTATTTACAATCACAAGGATGTAGAAATTCTCAAACAAATATATTTTCCCCATGTTCATTAACATATTTCAAATAGTCTCTCAATTTATGGAGCAACACAAAAAAAACCCTGAATGAATTTTTAAAACTCAAAAGAAAGCATTGAAAGTGATGTTAAATTTAAATTATTTACAATCTGTCAAAAGATACTTTGGCTAAAGATTTTTTACAGTCTATTGTTTGTTGATTTATGAGACTACAATGTTTATAAAAAAATCAAGAAAACTTAATTGAAATATCCATGGTTGTAAAACCCACAAGAGAAAATAAATTGGTTTAAAAGAAACAAGGTATGAGGGTAAAAGTTTTAAAACTATATTCCTGTACAAATTAAAAATGAGAGTAATAAAAATTTAGGCTTGTCATATTTAACACATTCACTGCGGGTGACGAGCATGCTTGTCATGTGAAAATGGCGCACTGGGCGGTGGACGAGCAAACTCGGCATACGGCAGCTGCTTTCATATTGCCTCAGTGAGCTGAGCAGTTGCCCGGGAAGGCTGTAACACTCATAGCAAGGTGTGTCTGTTTCGGTGAGTCAGTAGGTGCAATTCGTCGCTGGTACCCCATTTTCGTTTGTTGTGTATGCTTTGCGATATTGTGTGAGTGGATTATACTGTCTGTTGACTGTGTAAGTGTATGTACTCATAATGGAGGAGGACGATAATTTTTCATCTGATGAAGACAATGAGTCGAGTTCAAACAGTTCTAGGGACGTTAAAGGCGGCGTCCCCCAACCCAGTGGGCCACCCCACCCCAAGTAATTGATGTACTATCTACGTGTCATTCATGTACTATACAGGGTGTCAATTAAGTCTGGAACCTCTTTTTTAATTTTTGAACCATAATAGAAAGAAATACCAAAGTTCACACGTGATTACTGGTGATAGTAACGCACACATCTGTCCAATTACCGACCGGATAATCCCTTTGGGGGACGGTCCACAAGGAGTCAGCCAAATTCTTAAATAGCAGCATAGGTCAAGTTTGGTATCAAATTAAAGGTCTTACTTAGCAGAGTATAATGCCGCAAACCGGACTTAAAAAGGTGGATTCATTCAGTAGTTATAGCTATTTGAATTTTAAAACAATTAAACAATGTAAATTATTAAGTATTACAAGTAAACACCAATTTTTAAGTACCTGTGATCAAAGTAAGTGTTCAAAATGTTCCCCTCCCATCATCTGACAATGTAGTAATCGAAGCCAGGAATCAATAATTATTACCAATAACACAACTACTGTTAGAATGTGAAAGTGGCAGATTGAGTCATACACAGCATCCACAGAAACTTAACGTTTGGGAAGGTATTATAGGAAACCAAATTATGGGCCCATTATTTATCAATGGTAATTTAAATGGTGACTCGTATCTAGCAAAGCTCCAAAATGAGATAATTCCTGCACTACAAGCTGCTCTTGGTCGACAATTTCAAAGAATTTATTTCCAACAAGATGGCGCGCCACCACACTTTGCTCTCCTTGTTAGAGAATACTTGGATACAATATTCCTTCACAGATGGATTGGAAGACATGGTGCAGTAGAGTGGCTTGCTCGTTCCCCTGATTTATCTCCGCTGGATTTTTTTCTTTGGGGATACCTCAAAGATAAAGTTTATCGTACTAAGCCTCGAGATTTGGCGCACCTAAGAAATCTCATAGTCCAAGAAGCTCAAGATATTCCTCGTGACTACCTTCAAAATGCAGTGGATGGCTTTTACAACCGCCTAGTACATTGCCAGACGATGGTAGGGGAACATTTTGAACACTTACTTTGATCACAGGTACTTAAAAATTGGTGTTTACTTGTAATACTTAATAATTACATTGTTCAATTGTTTTAAAATTCAAATAGCTATAACTACTGAATGAATCCACCTTTTTAAGTCCGGTTTGCGGCATTGTACTCTGCTAAGTAAGACCTTTAATTTGATACCAAACTTGACCTATGCTGCAATTTAAGAATTTTGTCTGACTCCTTGTGGACCGCACCCCAAAGGGATTATCTGGTCGGTAATTGGGCAGATATGTGCGTTACTATCACCAGTAAGCACGTGTGAACTTTGGTATTTTTGTATATTGTGGTTTAAAAATTAAAAAAGAGGTTCCAGACTTAATTGACACCCTGTATATATAAATTAATTGGCATGAAAATTAATGAGATCAGATAATAAATAACTGATCAATTGTATTTGTCATAAGATAATTAAATATACATTTCTTCGTTATCATCACTAATTTGAAATTTTTCCACCAAAACACTTTTAACACATTCACTGTGGGTGACGAGCATGCTTCGCGAGTGTTTTTGCCGAAACCTAGTGCGCTGTGAGCACATACAACACGGGGACCGGCACCCAGTGCGGATGACAAGCAGACTCGGCACGGACATGATGTCACCCGTTCCGGCCAACAAAGCTTCCGGGATACCTTGGACAACCCTTTCGGCTATCCTGACTCCGTTTTGGGAAAGTAAAAGACAAAAAAATTCCCACATTTTCTGTCGCCGGTAGTTTTGTCATCTGCAGTGAATGTGTTTAATTAACCTATCTCTATACTCAATTGAGGAATTTTACCAAGCTCAAAATGCTATTTAAATATTTTTGCTAAGGTAAGCTTTTCTAAAAATTTAAAGTTTGATTGATTTGACATGTTAGTTTGTAGTATTATAGATACTATTCATGGTATGTATGTACAATTTATGAATAAAGAGTGTTTGATTTTGACTTTATAGTTACAAAATGTGTAACACTAATCTTTCAAAGTTTAAAAATCGACACTCTTCCTCGGGTGTAAAAAAACTTAATAAATAAACACAGACTTAAAACCTACAATGTGTGGCATTGGACTGCCACTTGAAAAGATATGTATCATACCTGACTTAAAGATGAATTTGAGGTATGATATATTTAGTAACATATAACAAGTTGGCAAAAGTCCAAAACCCAACTTAATCTTTTCAAAACATCTATCGTCAATAACAAACTTTAAACAAAGAAGAGGTTTCCATTCTACTTAGTAGTATTCCTTGATTAGCAAAACCATATATTCCTTGGGGATTCCCTAAAAAGCAAACTCATGACACTTTTTTTTTTAATTTGACAAAATAACTGTATGTCAATGCAAGTACTTATTTTTCAGTGTGAATTCTATGTACATTTCATAGTATTGAAAGGAGTAAACCATAAAAAAACCTTTATAAGAAACAACTGTATCTTAACATGCAGTAATTTGTACTCTTTAGTATATTGTTTAACTTTATCGTAAAGTTTTATAATAAAATTGAAAACTATATTAAATTTCAATATGTATACTACAACACAAGATTTGGCATGAATTATAGTATTATAGTATAATGAAATTTAATAAGAAAGTCCGAAGAGATTATAATTCCAGCCACACTGATGTTGATGAGTCGGCTGCAATATTGTGATGATTGTGTTTGCAATTTATGTAAAAATGTTCTGTGGATATTTCAAAGTCCAAGTCTATATTTCATAGCTATGATTATGAACTAGAGAATGTTTAAAATTGTGTGTGAACACAATAGTGATAATGAAACTAAAGACAATGTTGATTATGAAACTACCTGTTAAATGTCATCATTGCTAATTAGTTACACGATTGTCTACTGTGCAAAATTTTTACAACAAAAATATTTTCATTTATTTTCAAGTTACCATTATATTTTGAAGAAAACATACAAAATATTAATGTAGTTAATATTGTAATCAATATAATAATTTATTAGAAACTTCCAATCATGATATTAATAGGAAAAATGTGAAAATTTTAGATAAAAAGTACGAAAACTTCAAGATAAAAGTTTATACACTTACCCTTTCTTGAACCTTTTCATATTTTCAACAATGTTAAACTGCTGCCATCGCTTTGAAAAATTTATTACTCCTTCAGAGAGGAAATCACTGTTCCCAATATGTACAAATGTGAGGTCTTGTAAAACTAACCCACTGTAAACATATCAAATAATTAGTTAGTTGTTAAATCAATCCTAAATTATAAAATAATTATTTAATTACAAATAATTTTTTTATTTCAGAAACACTGTGCACAGTGATTTTAACAATCATACAAACTTTATTGTTAAATAGAGAAGCTATAACTAACTGTAATTAAGCTATATATTTTACTTCCACATATTTTATTTACTGTCTCACAAAAATATGGAGAGATAATACAAAATTATTTTACAATATCTACTCCTTTTTGACCATTTTCCACCATTCTACTCCATTCAAACCACCATTGCCCTTGATACTCCCCGAACATTGCCTTGGGGTACCACAAAGTACTTGGTTACCTGCCGTTTTGGGCAAAGTCCGTACATTTTCCTTTCCTGAGCTCCTTGTACTGGGGGGTGTTCTTGCTGAAGAATTGGACCCTCAAAACATGATAGCTGCTATTGACTGCCACAAAGGGTGGGGATATAACTGGTATTGCAGGAGGCCAATCAGCAAGAGGTCATTGTGCAGATTCTTAGGGAATTTATACTTAGAAAGAGGGGTTTCTCCCTCTGAAGTTTTGTTATGTAGATAAATTACATAGGAATTTATGATCATGTTAATCATTCCTTAGAATACTTTGTATGACAGACAACGTAATGCACAGAATATCTAACGACACTCTTAAGCTTAGTCTGTAAAGCGACACAGATACTATACAGATAAATTATAAATATTTAGCAGACACACTGCATGAACCGCTTACACACGTCTCAAGGCCAACTGCAGGTATTAGGAAGGAGGGATTGAAGCGAATTATACCAGTATCTGGGGAAGAAGTGAAATGGTTTTGCCTTCGTCTGACAGGTTTGGGGCTGTAGGGTTAAAATATTGGGTCTCTTTTTCAACCTATAAATTTTCAACCTACCCGGAAAGTTTCCCCATAGCTGCCTTCTTCATTTTTTACAAAATGCTAGTAACGGTTTTGTCAAATGCAATGACATTTTTTTATAATGCTTTAAGATGAAAATAGGCATATTCTAAACAGTTATTACTTTCTTCCACTGTTTACTAGAAAAATAGCAGTGTAATTGAAAAATGTAATGTTAAATTACACAAAGTCCCCAACTCTTGTACACATTTTACAAATAAATATATACTTCTAAATTTCATGCTAAATCAACAGTGTTGTACAACAAATAAAAAGTTCAACCAACTACTTTAAACCTTAAACCAACTACAAAAGTATTAATCCTTTCCAATTGGTTAAAACAATTTTTACCTCTTTGCCTCCTCAACTCGTATTTATTTTAGCACATTTTCTGTGAAAAACCAATTTGTAGTGAACTAGTAGTTATAAAAGTACAAACATTGTTATATTTTACAATAGATTATTGTGTTTTTAATTTAATTTCTCAAGCTATATAAAATTATGCTGGAATTGATAAGTTTTATATTTTAACAGCGCATTATATCTTTCAAAACATTCTGCAAAATAAAGACGAACATTTTTTTGAGCAGAGTTTGCAGTAGTACAATGTTTTTCACACAACTCATATTTCTGACAGCATCCAACATTGTAATAATGTCACTGATTATTGCAGTGATGCACAGCATTCTCAGGAACCAATTGGAGACACTTCAGAATGACCAGTTGAAAATGAAGCAAAAATGACCTCATTACAACGTCACATGCCATCCGACATAAGAGTGGAATGCAATGTAGGACGATGTCCCACATACGAGTCATGAGGGTTAAAAAAACAAAATGACAGCCGTAGGTATAACAAAGCGTTTCCAGACACTTGCCCAATTGAATTTTTTTCTTATTCTGATGTGCTAAATCATATCCTAGAGAATTTGTATGAAGTGATTAGTTTAGAATTTTGAAATATTAATTGCATACAGATTTAATTAATGTCAGTAAATAAGTAATCAATGATAACCAATTAACAAATTTAGATGATAAATTGATATAACTAAGTAGGTGTCACTCACATGTACGGAATGCAGGGTGGTTGCGTGTCAGCCAAGGCTTGTCGGTAAGCTCGGAAGCTAGAGGAGCTGTCTATCAGAGCACAATACTCCTTCAGACCCTCTGTGATGTGTTTCTGCCACTCTAGCCGCCTGATGGGTGCAGAATCCAGTGCAGACAGCAATGCCAAGTACGAGTTGAAGTTGTTGATTTTTCGTAAATGTTTCATAATTTTAATATATTTTACAACATATCTTTCTCGATCTTTTGCATCTGCT
This sequence comes from Homalodisca vitripennis, assembly GCF_021130785.1. Taxonomy (NCBI): domain Eukaryota; kingdom Metazoa; phylum Arthropoda; class Insecta; order Hemiptera; family Cicadellidae; genus Homalodisca; species Homalodisca vitripennis. The sequence continues at coordinate 170,869,690 of NC_060210.1, read as the reverse complement.
TGCTCTAAAATTCTAGATCTTGCCCTGGAAAAGAGCAAAAAATATTCTTTTTTAAATATATATAAATAATGCCAAATTTATATAAATTTTGCTCCAACTCAGTATACAATTCTAACTGTTATTTAATGCACACTAGTTTTCTACTTCAACATCAACATTAGCTATAAATTAAGCCATATGAATAAACAATCCTGGGCAGACAATCAGAAGCAGCCCTAAAAGATGTGATCTGTGGAAAATCACTAACATGACAACTCTATAAATCAATTACTGCCCAACTGTCAACTGTCTGATGTAATGGTAGGTTTTTGTATACTATAGACTAGAAAAATAACAATAATGTCCATAAAGTAAGTATTGCAGCAATTAAAAAAGGAGAATCAGTAGTTATAAGATTGAAACTGTAGGAATCTCATAAATGCGTAACAAGGTTAGAAGCTATCTTCTTTAACCCTTTTGATCCCAACGTCCGTATATACGGACGTCAAAAGTATCTGCATAAAGTCCCAGCGTCCGATTATACGGACGTCCGCGGTATCTGCATAAAATCCCAGCGTCCGCTTATACGGACGTTTACAGATATATTTGTTATAAAATACAAAAACGTAAACTAAACTTTTCACTTACGATATATCAAAATGATCATAAAAGAATCAATCTTTCCAATAAAGTTGTGAACTGAACTTTATACAGTACATTACTAGCACTATACGACGTATAAATCAACGTGGCGTTGCAACTCATTTCTCTGTGCCGGCCAGCTGTGAATGACTACGCATTTATTGTCGCAGTTTGTTGTGGAGTGAGTTTGGCGTTGTTGTTCGACTTTATTGCATAATAGTAGTTGGTTATTTTTGCATTATGTTTGTAAAATGAAGCGTGCAAGTTCGCCACTTAGTGACAATACAGTTCGGCGTATTGTAGAAGAGGACAGTTTTTGGTGAGGATTCATCAGAAGCTGATTCAGGTAGTGAGAGCAGTTTCATATATTGATGACACAGATGACGACCCTACTTATGAACCGTACTTGATGTGTAAATACACCATCCACAAGTAGGGCTAATGTAGGACAGCTTTTGTCATCTAGTGATACAGATGATAATGAAAACTCATCTTGTAACCAATCCAACAAACAGTCATCTGGGGTTAGACATGTACCTAGGCCTCCTGTACCTAGACCACCTGTACCTAATAGTGGAAGTGATACTGATATTGGGGATGATGAGGAAGACTGGGTTGAATGTCAATGAAGACAATGATTTGGAATATCCACATAGGTTTTTCATTTCAGGAATCGCCAGTGTAAAACATTTTCCACCTTGCAACTCTCCTGCTGTAGCTTACTTTAGGCTTTTCTTTACTATAAGTTTGTGGGAAAGACTTGTCAAGTACACAAACATGTATGCTGAGAAGACTATATCGGCTCTAAACCTACTAAAAGGACCAGATGAAAGCCATCGTATATGGCAGCGTGTTACAGTTGCAGAAATGAAAGCCTTCGTAACCGTACTTCTAAACATGGGACTAAATAAGAAGCCATCAATTCCTAGCTATTGGTGGAAAATGTGAAGCTCAGCACTGCTCATGGTATATAGTAGAATGTTTACCAGAAACCGATTCCAGGAAATATTATCTTTCTTTCATTTGGTAGATACAACAAACTTGCCCAAACCCAAGGAACCGGGTTACGACCCATGTGCCCGAGTCCAACCACTCATTGACCACATGAACAACATTTCTAAATTTTACTACACTCCAGGGGGAAAAACCTGTCTATTGACGAAAGCATAATCGCAACAAAATGCCACAATCCTTTAATGCAATACATGCCAAAGAAACACCATAGGTTTGGCGTTAAGCTCTGGGTGTTATATGCGATGCTCTGAGTCATTATTGCCTGAACTTCTTTGTATATCAAGGTGCCAAAGGTCCTGAAGGGCAAAGGAACAGAACAACAGGTCTAGGCTACACAGTGGTCATGAAACTTTTAGAACCAGGTTATTTGAACAAAGGCTACCATTAATTTGTGGACAACTTTTTTTACTTCCTTGAATTTGGCTAAAGATTTGTATTCAAAATTGACATTTTTAACAGGAACCCTTCGTAGAAATAGAAAGGGCATCCCTCCCAACATATTGAGTAAGTACAATGTGGGTAAGAGAAAGTACAAAAGAAAGAACTACATGCTGATGTTAGGCTACAGGCAAAGAAAAAAGCAACAAGAAACCTGTGCTCTTGCTGTCAACCAATTCAAAGGCATCTAATGGACAAAGATCTAAAAAAAAGGGGAAACAAGGTTTACATTACAAATAAACCAACCAATTATAAGGGCCTATAATGACTATATGGAGGGGTTGACAGCAATGATCAGATGCTCCACCAGTACCTCAGTGACAGAAAAACTTTAAAATTTTGGAAAAAAATTACTTTTAATATAATTGGGCGTATGGTGTTGAATGCATACATCCTGTATAAAGAGAATACAACCAACCCTATGTCTAGATTACATTTTACTGTGTCCTCTAATTAATCAGCTGAGCAGTGAGTGGTTTGATGTGAAGGAGAGTAGACCTGGGAATGAAAGCAACTCGGACAGAGAATGTGGTGCTGGTGATGCTCCTCAACCTGTTAATGAATTTTTTATAAAATTACCAAATAGAAAAGAAAAGAACTGCTGTAGTGTAGTGCAGCAAGCACTAGTAAGGGGGGGAAAAGAAGGAAATCCACTTTTATTTGTCGAAATTGCAAGAAAGGCTTGCATCCCAAAATGCTATCCCGCGCCACAAATGCTAAATAAGTAATGTTTTTTGTTTTTTGTAATATATTTAGAATGTTTCTCTCCAATAACTATATATCTGTAAATCAATTCTTTACATTGAATTTATTTTATCTCAGTCCATTTTTATTTAATGTTAGGCCTATACATTTTAGTTAAGCCTTTTCTTGTAATACTGAGAAAAAGTACAATTTCTGAAAAACGTGATAATAATAAAAAAAACCTGTATTTTTTTTATTTGTTGGAATAAATTGACAAAATTTGTTGTGTATGTTTATGTTTATGTGTACTTTTAATGTGCAATGACAATATACGTGCTAAAAAATTTGTGTGTGTACATCTTTTGACAACAAAGTCCAAAGTTTCTCGGAATTTTTTTTCAGGTAAGCTAATTTGTTCTATAATGTATAATTTATTGCATGAATGCATGTTTTTTTACACTCACTATAATGTAGTATATTTCATGCTGAATAAAAAGAAAAAGAAATCATTATAATCGGTTGAAAAATAAGTTTAAAAATAATTTTTTGCAAAGTTTTGCAAAACGGGCAAAATAGTGCTGGGATTTTTAGTAGATCCCTTACAGTGAATAGTGGGATTTTTTGGTAGATATTTTTAAAAAAATGGCTGGGATCGAAAGGGTTAATGTGTTATTACTGCATTTACTAGCAAAAAAACTAAGAGGTTTTGTTGATTGTAACATGTATAAAAATAATCATTGTGTTAGAAGATTTAAGAAAACATATATTTATCAAAACAGTAGGAGCCATTTGCAATATGGAAAGTTCTTTATGAAGATTCAAGTAACAATGTGCTAAAATTGGTAGATTTAGTAGTGAGTAACTGTAATATTAACTACAAGAGAACATAGAAGTAACATGAGGTATATAACTTTTTATTCTTCACATTGATGACCAAACCGATCATATTCTTGTTATAAAAGAAATAATACAGATATCATGCCCAACTACAGAGGATAAGATATACTATCATTAAATTGAAATTAAATTAAATAAAAAAAAACAAACAAACAAATATACACTGATAAATGGAGAGAGGGGACAATGAAACAATTCATGGAAACTAAGACTAAGGGAAAGGAGTAGAACAGGATGGTAACTATACAAACAGATTTGGTAAAGCAATTATAGAAGAAAATTAAAACTTGTTCAGAAATAGTACCAAGATTTAGATTGAATAAAAAACCAAGGTAGACAGATGTCATTGAATCATACTTTAAGAACAACACAAGAAAGATTATGCTGCACAAACAACAAGGACAAACTGCAGACAAGTATAGAAACATATGTCAAGACTAAACCAAAGAGAAAAACAAGAATCTATAGGCAATGGAAGTGGAGGAGTGATAATGACTTTTATGAAACAGTAAAAGCAAAGATGATAAGTTTGAACCAAAGAACTTCTTTTGAAAATAGTGAAAAACTAAGCCATGAAGCTATGTTGAGAGGAGGCTGAAATATAGAAATAAAAACACAATAAGAAATAAGAGAAACAGGGCTATCTCCCGATCTCCAGGAAGTACATTAGGTGACCTCCAAAATGGTCTACCCTTGTTTCGTATAGTAGACCCATCTCTGCAATAAGACGGATTATAACTTGCCTAGAAAATTATGTCACTTGAAGCCATAAAATAAACAGCAAAATTTCGTAGCATGCCTAAGGAAGGAAAGTGACAAACTGAACCTTGAAAGAAACACCCATCCCTACAGTATATCTTATCTTCGCTCTTTCAGGATGGTAAGCACTTAGCATCAAAATAGAGTTCATTTAGAACAAATTAAATTGTAGATGTATTGCATCCCTGATATAAGTGATAGGCAATGGAAAACCCACCCCTATGCACTTAAAGCTATCTTGCTGCTTTATGACCATACATTATATTAGCACAATTTTGGAGATAAATAAGAACCATAAAATACACAACAAAATGTTTTCCAGCACATCTAATGTAAGTAACAAACTATGGAAGAAACTCATCTCTGTATTAGATCTTATCTCGTGCTACAAGAGAGAATACTCTGTCTCCACATGGAGGTCTTTTTGAAACATTCTACATGATCCTTATCACACCTGGCCTACATGACAGACAATGAAAGAAAACGCCATCTCAGCGCTCTAGGCTATCTTGTTGCTCCAGGACATACCTAAACCTCTCGTTACATACGGCAGCCTCCAAAATGGTCCATCCCTGAGGTAATTTGTGACATTTTGATTACAGTTTGTTTCTAAAAGGATGTTACCAAGAACCATAAAATAAACATCAATGTGTTTTGTAGCTCGCCAAATGTAAGTTATGGATTTTGGAAGAAAACTAACAGCATTTTAGTAAAATAAACGTACTACTTGAAAATCCTGTACAGGTTTACCCTGTTAATCTTGTCAAGGGAACTCCTGTACACCTTGACCTACTGCTATGTAGAGGTCATGTATGCATCCTGTCCAGATGAGGGATATGAACTATCACTGAACTCGATCCAGCCCATATAGATACGAAGTTTCTTGCAAAAGCATCATTGAACTTGACTTAACTTTTCTAAAAATGGAGATAACTGCAAAGTTTCAAGTCTATAGTTCAAATTCGTATCGGGATAACCTATTGGCGGACAGAGAGAAGATAAAATTTTGCTAGCCCTCCAAGAAACCAGATTTTGCTAATGCTCTGCCAATAACTATTCACAATAAAAAAAGTATGTTTTCTATAAATTTAAACTATTAAATATATTTTATGGATTACTCAATATATGCCATTACAATGCATGACACACTCTCATTCAATGCAAACACAAACAAATACTTTATTTGTATAAAGATTCTGAGTATCTTGTGATAAGAGAATCTAATATTCAAAGAAAAATTGAGCTTTTTGTTAAAATTTTTAATGTTTATTCCTTTTTGTCTCCCCCACAAACACACTCAAACAAAACATTTCTCAACCTGATATACATTTTTAGCTTACCAATATGACATTTTATTGAAGTGTTCAGTAAATCGAGTGAGGTTTGGACTTCTTTCTTCATTTTGTTCCTGAGCCCAAATTAAAACTTCTGGTATCTCAATTTTCATGAATAGTTCTGAATCTAGCAAAGTCATTTGCTCTGCGATGTGTTCTGATTTAAAATCCAACAATGAAGCCTGCCTATATAACATAAAGAACAGATGATTAACATTGATAATAAAACTAAGAAATAAAGTAATGACAACAACAAAAAATTGTATTTCTTGCTGTTAGTAATACTAACAAGTGAAGACAAGATCACATCATCTGTTAATAACAGATAGTAATAATATTATCATGAAATAATTACAACAACAAAAATGAAGCTTTTACTCTAAGACATCACTAATCTCTAAAAGCGTCCAATGAGTAGTTGTTACCTTGTATAGACATTCTGAGATGGCAAAAGAGTGCATGTGACATTGTAGAGCCGCTTGTTGTTATATTTTTCCAGTATCTTAACTCTCAGTGCTTTTGCCATGATCAAATCTCCACTGCACAGTAGCTGATACACAAAATCAGTCAACATCTGAATCACAGTCTGTTCAAAATCTGACATTCTGAAACATACAAACAAACTAGTGAAATCAAAATTCCTACTCACACTTTCTGTGATGCATTTTACAAAACTGTCAAACATATATTGTAAAACTATAAGTATTGCATAAATAAATAAATAAATATATATATATATATATATATATATATATATATATATATATATAATCATATAACTATCATATGTATGTCAAACAACCAGCCCTTCATTCTCAATAATAATAAGGTACTGCGCCCTTCTCTGACTGATCACTTTTTGTTTCAAAACAGAAGGAAGAATGGACGCTAAGTTCACATAAAGAACAAAAATTAAGTTCGGTTTCTGGCTCACTGGTTTTCTCATGTCTGACTGTGTTTCTCTTCATTCTCAATAATAATAAGGTACTGTGCCCTTCTCTGACTGATCACTTTTTGTTTCAAAACAGAAGGAAGAATGGACGCTAAGTTCACTTAAAGAACAAAAATTAAGTTCGGTTTCTGGCTCACTGGTTTTCTCATGTCTGACTGTGTTTCTCTTCATTCTCAATAATAATAAGGTACTGCGCCCTTCTCTGACTGATCACTTTTTGTTTCAAAACAGAAGGAAGAATGGACGCTAAGTTCACATAAAGAACAAAAATTAAGTTCGGTTTCTGGCTCACTGGTTTTCTCATGTCTGACTGTGTTTCTCTTCATTCTCAATAATAATAAGGTACTGCGCCCTTCTCTGACTGATCACTTTTTGTTTCAAAACAGAAGGAAGAATGGACCCTAAGAACAAAAATTAAGTTCGGTTTCTGGCTTACTGGTTTTCTCATGTCTGACTGTGTTTCTCTTCATTCTCAATAATAATAAGGTACTGCGCCCTTCTCTAACTGATCACTTTTTGTTTCAAAACAGAAGGAAGAATGGACGCTAAGTTCACATAAAGAACAAAAATTAAGTTCGGTTTCTGGCTCACTGGTTTTCTCATGTCTGACTGTGTTTCTCTACATTCTCAATAATAATAAGGTACTGCACCCTTCTCTGACTGATCACTTTTTGTTTCAAAACAGAAGGAAGAATGGACGCTAAGTTCACATAAAGAACAAAAATTAAGTTCGGTTTCTGGCTCACTGGTTTTCTCATGTCTGACTGTGTTTCTCTTCATTCTCAATAATAATAAGGTACTGCGCCCTTCTCTGACTGATCACTTTTTGTTTCAAAACAGAAGGAAGAATGGACGCTAAGTTCACATAAAGAACAAAAATTAAGTTCGGTTTCTGGCTCACTGGTTTTCTCATGTCTGACTGTGTTTCTCTTCATTCTCAATAATAATAAGGTACTGCGCCCTTCTCTGACTGATCACTTTTTGTTTCAAAACAGAAGGAAGAATGGACGCTAAGAACAAAAATTAAGTTCGGTTTCTGGCTCACTGGTTTTCTCATGTCTGACTGTGTTTCTCTTCATTCTCAATAATAATAAGGTACTGCACCCTTCTCTGACTGATCACTTTTTGTTTCAAAACAGAAGGAAGAATGGACGCTAAGTTCACATAAAGAACAAAAATTAAGTTCGGTTTCTGGCTCACTGGTTTTCTCATGTCTGACTGTGTTTCTCTTCATTCTCAATAATAATAAGGTACTGCGCCCTTCTCTGACTGATCACTTTTTGTTTCAAAACAGAAGGAAGAATGGACGCTAAGTTCACATAAAGAACAAAAATTAAGTTCGGTTTCTGGCTCACTGGTTTTCTCATGTCTGACTGTGTTTCTCTTCATTCTCAATAATAATAAGGTACTGCGCCCTTCTCTGACTGATCACTTTTTGTTTCAAAACAGAAGGAAGAGTGGACGCTAAGTTCACATAAAGAACAAAAATTAAGTTCGGTATCTGGCTCACTGGTGTTGATTCTGTGTTCTACAGTTGTTCATTTTATATGGTTTTATACAACCATAAAAAAAAATCTTTATTTGAAATTGGTACGATCTAAATCACATTCATGTTATCATTTCAACTAATTTAATTTGAAATTTCAAATCATCTGAAATATTTATTTGATATAAAAATTTTGACTGCCATATTCAAGGATTTTTTACTTTAAAGACTCTTCCACGCCTTTTAATAAACGCTTACATACATTTTTAGAATCAATATTAAATTTTAATTTGTGACATTTTTACTATATTTTTTCTGGAACTACAAAATATATAGGAATAGATAAAATTTAGCATTCAAGCGTGGAAGGTAACAAGTCTTTATCAGATGACAAGGACACCTCTACTGCCTATTCATCTTTTAAACTCATTCATACATAAGTCCATTCACACAATCAAATGCATATATACACACTTATATTCTAACTATATCGATAAATGGTAACCATTATGACATAAGAGTGTACATACTACTATGTTCATACGGCTACATTAGGCTGTTTAGAGTTTTTAAATTTTAAGAATTAAGTTTATGAATTCTAGTTCTACTGTAACATTGTGAATTTTTATAACAACATATAAAAGGGTCTACAAACAAAGTGTAATTTGATGTAAAATACCCTTTTTCTTGCGCTTTACAATTGTAGGCACCTCGTCAAATCAATAACTTACTGAGAAAACAATCATCATCATACACGAGTTTAATTATTCTTTAGATTGGTTGAAGTCAAGTCCCATGCCTTACTTAAGTTGTAAAACAAATTATTTAAATTTGTTACAAATAACAATATTAGAACCAAACAAATGACACACTAACTAAACTTTTCATTAATGGACATTACGTGCATAAAAATATAGTTTGCAGTTCATACACTTAAATTTACCCATTATGTTCAGTGGTGATAGTTATGTTTACTTACGTCAGATCACTAACTACTCTGACTAGAAGTGAGAAAGCCTCCCTTGCTGCTCGTTGTTTGGCTGTTTCTGAGGACCTACTGAATCTCTCGTGCCGTCGACAAAGTTTCTCAATCAGATCCAATGGTGTTAAAAACGTTCTGTACGTTGTCAGAAATGCTTCTTGATACAAGAAGTCTGCAAAAATTCATTCGTCACATCATTATATTTCAATATAACAGAGATTAAACTATATGTAATAAACTGGGAATTAAAAATACAAGAACTTAAGTGATTTTCTATTATATTATAAACAGATATGTTGTATTTTAATTCCTAATGTACAGATATTTTTCAAAGAAATTGTTATGAATTGTACATATAAAATCGCTACACCAGAGGAACTTTGATTTTCTAACGATAATGAGCTGACCAAAAGGCAAATTAATGAAATTGGTAAAATTAATAAAACATGACTCATTTAACTGTTTGTACAAGATACCATTAGTTACAATGTAGTTTCAAAATTGAGTAATAAATATTTTTGCAGACTGTGTGATTTAAAGTTAGAAGTACAATAATTTGATGTTTTTAAATTATTTCAAAGAAAATATTTAACTGAACCACTAACTACGTTTAATAACATCTACTTTTTGTATATAATTTCTTTATAATCTATTTTACAAATACGATAAATTTAATATTGCTTACCTTTCAAATAAATCACTAATTTATTATTTTATCAATACTACTACAAAATCCTAAAAATAATTTATGATTGTTAATTCTTAATAAACAGTCTTGATTACTCCAGATGTTGTGTTAAATACAGCAAAATTGTGAAACAAAAATTTACATAAAGACAGATTGATAAATTATTTATTAGCTTCAGTTACCTTACTATGACTTGAACTTTTTGTTGTAAACACTATTCTGCATTTTTAGCCAATTTTGGTAAGACTGTTTCTCATGGACTAAGGTAACATTTAAACAATTCAGCATTTTACATTCAAATTTGATTATTTCACTTTTACTTTGAAAACTACTAGCAATATTTACAAGCATATTATTTCTACACAAATGAACCAGAGGCAAATGTGGCAACTTTAGCTTTAAAAATAGCAGTCTAGGCCACTACAAAACACATCTTTAACCCTTCTTATTGATATACAAGGTGAGTCACATTACCTAAACAAAGATACATAAGATCTGAGGACGGGCCGGATCCATTGTAATTGTGTCATTGTAATATGATTGTATTGCAATACAACCAATACATTGTTACAAGCTCGTGAAAAATAATTTTTTTAACTTGGCGAAATTCATCTAAATATATTGTTTTTTGTAAGTCATCTGTTCTCTTTAATTTTATCATTCACTCTCCAAACCAAGTCATCATTCAAAACAGAAGACCTTCCTAATCATGTTTCGTCATGGAAATTTCTCCACCCTACACTGAATTTCCAAAGCCATTTTGCACCACCTCATCATTCATTGCACTTTCACTGTATATCTCCATAATCTGACAGTTGATCTTGATTGCCTTGATACTTTGGAAAAGTTACTAACAAACCGAATCTGACAGTTAATGAGATCATCAATTGTTTTCAAAATTTTAAATGGCTAACAGTTAACACAAAACTAACGAACCACAATAATGTTAGTGTGGAGCTGAATAAACAAATGCGCAAGGATTTAGAATGCTCTGGCAGCATTACAGAATACAATGTTATATAGCCATCATGAGTCACTTTATGTTCATTGCCCCCAAACTATAGAATAACAATAACACCAAACTGCAAGCAAAGATATTCAGAAACACATCACAGAAACAACAATTTTTAGAAGTACAATTACAAGAAATAAGAACTTTTAACACAATACGAATTCCTTTAGTATTAGAGATCTCCACTTTTAGTTCAAATATCTGCAGTTTTCTCTTCAGGCTTGATACACCACAACTACTAGTAAAAGGTTGGGGATAGAAAAAGTATGACCTGTAGATTTTAGAACTGATTTTTCTCCTGCACCAGTAGTACATTACTTGTTCCAATCAGTTCACTGACAGCCTAGTCACATTCTGCAAGAAATACCAGGGGTAACCATATAAAACCGGAATTATTTTTTATAAGCTATATATTTTAAAATTTTTTACAAAAAACCTTATTTCCTTCAAAATACTGTTCAATACAACTAATACATTTTTCCCACTGGTGTTTCCACTGTTTGAAACAATTTTTGTACTCAACTTTACAAATGGCTGACAGCTCCTTTCTTGACCTCTTCGATGAGACAAATCGGTGTCTTTTCATATCCCTTTTCACATGTGAAAATAAGAAAAAGTCACACGGTACCAGGTCAGGTGAGTAAGGTGCGTAGGGCAGTGGAACCATGCCATTTTTACACGAAAACTGTCTAACAGAGATGGCTGTGTGTGTGCAGGTGCTTTGTCGTGGTGGAAGAACCAGTCTCCTGTCTGCCACAAATCGGATCTTTTTTAATAAAGACCATTGCGAAATCTTCTTAAAACTTCCAAATAAAAGGTTTTATTGAACAAACTCTGAATGAACTATGTATGCCCTTGGTATCAAGCAAATCAGCATTTTTTGATTTGACGACATTTTTTTGGACGGGATGACGATGATGTCTTCCATTGCTTTGTTTCTGGGTCTTAACCATAGCACCATGACTCATCACCAGACAGAAACTCTGCATTGGTTTCAAGCTATTGTTTCAAAACACAACATGATTCAACTCGATGTTCATTTTGATTGTCAGTCAGAACCCAAGGAACAAACTTAACAGGAACCCTTATCATTACCAAATCTTCCGTTAAAATTCGATGAACCGAGTTCCAAGATAACCCACTAATCTCTGACAGTTGATAAATTATCTGTCATCAGTCTTTGTGCACAAACTGTTGAATTTCTTCAACGTTTTCATTGATTCGGTCAGTTGATGGTCGTCCAGAATAAGGTTTGTCATCAATCGACATGTCACCATTTTTAAATCGAGCAAACCACTCAAACACTTCAGTTTTTCCTATAACTGATCTTGGTAAGCTGTTTTCAACAACATTTTTACCAAGTACAAAACAATACACACAGCTGTTCGCTTAAACTTGCCATCATACAAAATTAAACAAGAACAAAACAGCACTAGCAAAAATTATCACTGCAGATGAACGAAGCAAGCCAGAATTGCGCTATAAACGCCTAGTGGCAGAAATGCGTACACAAGCTACGCCCATGGCATTGCTATTCCGGCTTCTTTTGAGTACCCTCTCGTATAGTTACAGGAAAATATTTAGCGTTTTTCCTCAAAGACAATAATAAAGCTTTATAAATAAGAAATAAACGTTATAATGAATATACCAAGGATGGTGATAGGATAAAAAAATCAAATTCATGTATAAATGTATTTGTGTAATATTGTTTTTAGCATTTATGAGAAACATTGTTTTAATTTGAAATGAAATTGAAACCCCCTTCTCAAATTAAAAACTTAACAGTAAACAAAATTAAATTTTTCTTGTAGTGCAACGAATATTAAACCTTCAACCTTCTATATTTACAGACTTTTTAAGCAAAGTAGTCTTTAACTTTTTAGATAATCATCTTAGCAAAGCTTAGATATCCACTAGTTATCAAAACAAGATCACTGCTATGGAAAGTCAACACAATTAGAGAACTTTATATGAAAGCAACAGATTAATTATCTTTAGAAATCATTATTGGTGTAATTCATTATAATCAAGTGTGAATGATAAATATTTATGGTCACACAACAAAATATACCTACTCGATAATAACAATAACTTATAAAAAACCAATTTTATTGCACACAATGCAGACTGTGGACCTAATATATATATGGATTAGTAATAAAATAGATAAATAACTCACATACCTGTCTCTTTTTCCTCTGTGCATAAAAATATAAAACCCAATTAGATACTTACTAATAAAAATACGTATAGATACAAAAATTTACACACAATCAACAAACAAGTTGCTACCGTCGGAGACATGATTTAGATAGTTTACATTTGGCACAAGTTTCTCTGATTTGTATGTTTTAAATTCAAGCTACAACTAATTTTAGTCAACATTTTAGAAAAACAGGTAGAAATTCAGTGACGATTTATCGCTATCACCTATTTCAAGCTCTTTAGTTTTTCTCCCTGTGTTGACAAATCATCGTGTATACCTAATAACTTTCCTTTCTGTGATGTTTGGAAAATACATATATCCAATACAGAATAAACAATGACAAGAAATAAATACCAACACAGTGCTACCGTGGATCTGTGGTGGACGAACTTCGAAGCAATTGGTAATTTGCGTACTGCCAATCATTAGTCATCCAGGAATAGAATTTTTTTGGATTCGAGATTCAGCTTTCCTATATGTGTAGAATGTTGTGAAATCGTGATTTTTCACACATATTTAAGCACTCCTGTTGGTATTTAAATTGAGTAGAGGAGAACGGGATTTCCAGCTGTCGTCCAACCAATGCAGCTCTGACGACGAAACTGATGTGCTTGTTTGATTCGGTCAGCTGACCATCTACCGTCTGTAGACTGGTGACAACATAAGCTGCGTTTACACTAGCAAGTAAAGTTGTGAGAGAATTTGCACAACTACAGTCGCATAATGTAAATAATATAATAAATTTTACTCAAGAGAACTGTCACAAGTACTTGTATAACTTGCTATAGTTGTATCGCTGGTTGTTCGCTGAGTCAATACGAAGTCTGTTTACACACGGCATCATGTCTCGGCAATGTTTATAACTGAAATTTTAATAGTCGAGACTGATTTCCAGTCCTTGCAAACAACTGTCCGACACTGGTTGTGGTAGTGCTCGCAAGAGTTTTTGCACTTGTTAAGACACAATTTTTACAGTCTGACACAAAACTTGCAATTTTTTGCCAGTGTAAACGCAGTTCAGTCGAGGTTTGGATGTAACCGTGATATCAAAACATAACATCACTTTCTTTGTTTTAACCTACGTAATCTGATGACAAATTGGAACGTGTGCGAGGAGCAATCATTCATAGAACAACCAAGGTCTTGGCTGCGATACGAGTGGTGGGCGGTGAGCGCTGGATCAGCGATGACTCAGAAGTTTAATATTTGTGTTGTACATATGGGGAATACTCACGATAGATGTGAGCGGCAGGGCAGTACCACACGATGCTGCTTATCTGCCGCCAATTCTAGAAAAAGAAATGTTTCTCCTGCCGCTCAGCCATCAGCTCATTCTGTCATTGCTGTGCAACATGTCAGACGCAACCACACCTTTCTTGGTGTTATTTGTTATAGCTTACACACTATTTTCTTCTCCAAAAGGTATCTTATCAGGCCTGGTAAAAATCCAACTGAAATTCTGGTATACTAAAAAAACCTGGTATGTCAAACTGTCAAACATATATTATTCAACAAACCAAACTATTAAGCCTGTTTACAGCTCCACTTCGACGCCTAAATAATACTTTAATATATAGAACCCGTTTGTATCGTGGTCACTACCGCTCTGCCGCTTAATGCGTATCGCTCATTTAGTGCCGAAGTACGGAACGTTCGGCCAATTTTAAATTGTCCAATGCATTTTTACGTGTTTTTGGGGAAAGAGTTCTTGCCGTGGAACAGGAGTAGGACTAACCAAAATAAACTCCAAGATGGAAGATTTTGTGAAAGAAAGAGGATTTTTCCAGACATTTACCATTTGTTCAGTGATACAATACATTCAGTAACACTAAAGTTTTCCTTTCTTACATGTATGACTAACCTAATAAATGCTACAATTTAGGTTAAAGTAAACAAAATATACCAGAGTGTTGTAACAAAGCATAAGTCAGGAACTACAACAGCCATGTTGTGTGTCTATTCCATGCACACTAACTGGACTTAAAAAAAAGAGGGACAGGAGTGGACATTTTTTATTATTGGTTCATTCTAAACGAACTTCTTAAAACCATACTGTGACTTCGCATTGGTTTATTAAAAATCTCTAATCTGCTTCATACTTTAGGCTTTATTGTTCATTTTTCAGAATTGGTAACCAAAGCGGCCTAATTTCAACTGATGGTTGACTAATTGGTTAGTTCGCAAATTTAATGCATGAAGCCTCAAAACTTAATTTCCTTTGAAAAAATTTGGTTTCCAATGTAATATGTTAGCTTCATCCCAATTCATAAGATGGTTATCGGAACAACAATGATATACAATTTTTTACTTTTCTATTAGCCATTTTCTTGTGTTTTCTTTAGGTTCATTTATCCTTACGTTTAATGGTCATTTAGTCTCACCTACATATTCCCTATTGCAATTACATTTTATACCGTTTTTGAAAATCCTGTGTGCACTTCTTGGGTTTTGTTTTTACGAGAATTTAGCAAAGAGTATTGTATGTTTTAAACACGTTCTAATGTTGTTGTTGTTGCCTAAAATTAATTTCTACAAGAATAAGTTGTATGGTGTGTTTTTGTGTCAACTTCTTTATTGTATGATTGTGTGTCTGTCTATATGTCCACAGGACATCTCAAAAACGAGATTTATAGAAAAAATTTATATAAATTTTGCATGCAACCTCAGTGAAGCCTGTTATGACACACGATGTGACATACTCCTATCTTGTTCTTTAATAAGAGTTAAAGAAAACCTGGTTGAGTATGAGGACATCCATAACTATAACACAAGGGCCAAATATAGTTAAATTTAATTACAGTATCAGAGAATCATATCTGTTTTAACTTATATTTTAAATATATTTAATGTTATTTGGGTGATAATTAAAATTGTATACCTTTTAAGTCCTAAAGTTAAAGCTTTCTTATCACACTGTTGGTAGTTGGTTTTTATCTTTATTTTGTTATTGTACACGTTTTAATTTTATTACTAAAACTCTGTAATAATGTTGATCTTAAGACCACAAATACTTTAAAAAAATAATTTAAACTGTAATATAATTTTCATTAGCATTATAGTAAATTTTTACTATGTTTCTGAAAATGTCTATTGTACCTTTATATTTAGTGACAATAAAACTTCTTGATTCTTGAGAGAGGCAATTTGCCAATATTAATGGTTCTCCAAGAACAAAAGATTTATGTTATTAAGATAGTACTACAGCGATGATGGTTTTTTCATTTAAGATTTAAAATTTTGACTTACCATTCTTATTTGCTTTAGTAGCATGAATAATTAGGGCATCAGGATGACCACCTCGTATGTCTGGTCCTTCTTCATCAGTCTTCTTAAGGACGAGCAGCTGAGTGACATCCAACATATCTAGGGGAGAGTCTGGAGCCAGCTGAGAGCCATTGGGGGTTGGTGTCAGTGGCAGTAACAGCCGTGACCCTGTGCTTGCACCTGGTCGCACTTTCTCCTCCACTTCCCTAGGCAGATGTTAAAGTGTAGTACAAGTGATTATGAATGAGTTCCCAGTATTTAGCTGCTAGGCAATGTTACAAGTAATTCACAATATTCGGTACAGAGTCATTGTATGTATGGATCTAAATCCATGTATTCCATATATAATTTGAATAAATTTAAGAGGTTTACTTCAGCAGAATGGAACCAGTATCTTCCCCAACCCTTTTGTCTTCACTGTTCCTTTCTTTTAGAAATTCCCTATTGTGAAATTTCTGTTACCACACATCTGATAGTGAAATAAAATTACATTTTTAACAATAACTATTAAAATATTTCAAGTAAAGTGCTAAATAAATTATTAAGATGTCTTATGGTGGCATGATATTTTCCTTGATATGAGCTTTTCTTATGGTTAAATGCCTACTCTTATTCTTTTGAGGATGCTATTGCTATATACACGCCATCTCTGAATGTGTACGAGAGACAAGGCAATTTATTTATAGTTATCTGTTTTGTGCAAAATTTCCATTTATGATCTCCCTCATTTTTGCTACCATTGCATGATAATACATATTTTTAACAGCAATTCTTGTGTGTTAAGCTCCTAAAAACAATTGAGATCAAATTTAAAAATAAAAAGAAAGTATTTACTTTTGTTTTAATATCATATAAACAATAATAGGTGTTTCTTAAGACAAATTTTTTATTTTAAAATTAATATAAACATAATGATTTCACAGTAATTGATGGGAATTTTAACTGAAAATTTTCTGCAGCATATCAGTACAATTGTGGACATATTTAATAGTTTAATGAAATGAAATATGCCTTTATTCAAGAGGCGGAGGGCTATTTAGCCCTCTGTACCACTCAACCTCAAAATAACGGTATATATTCAAAGGATACTGAGCTTTTGAGATTTATGTATAAATGTCATAATGCTAATATCACACCTATATTTTAAACACTGAATATCTATGACTTGCCTTTATACTGTTTCAAAAGGGATTAAAACGTAGTCACTTTTTTGTATCTCTGTACCATGAGTTACGAAAAGTCAAACCAATGGAAGTATTTATGTTTTTTGTGAATGTTGATTTTTTTAAAACATTAAAATTCAATAAATAATACATTCATTTTGTAAATATTTCAAAATGAGTTAAAATTTCATATGAATATAAGAAGAGGGGAATAACTAACTTGAGAGGTGCAGGCACAGGACTGACAGATGGAGGACTGGTTGCTGCAGAGTTCTGGCGGTCACGCTGTTTAGGTGGCAGAGCAGGTGGAGTATCTAACCTTTCCAGTGCTGGTGACGGTGACACACTGTGCATGTCCGGGCTAAATTGCAATAAAAATTCTTTGTTGACACAATCTTTACAAGTAGCACACAAAAGAACAGCAGCTATTTTATCAAATGTAAAATCTATTTTACTAATAAGGTCAATTTAGTACAATCCTTTCCTTATTCAATAATAATAGCAAGTAATGAGATGTGTGTTCAATTCAAAATTTTACCAATAAGTAAAATTCAAAATGAAAATTAATGAAAATTCCTTTAATTTTCTTTTGTAATTAAGGTTAAGTTTTGTAAAAACATTGATTCAAAGACTAACTTCAGTCACTATAGTGGTGACTTTTAAATAAGACTGAACAACAGATAGAGTAGTACAAATTTTTCTTTTTTGTAATATATATATATGAAAAATAGCAAATAATTTGAGGGACCATATGTTTAATATTTTTATAATGCACAAACAAGAAAAGTTAAAATATGGGGTGTTTTTTGAATAGGTTAAACTTAGTCTGGATGATTATTCTCATAAATTTCTTTTGAGTTAAAATAAATCATGTAAATAGTTAAATTGTAGGTTAAGATAATATCACGTTGAAAAACAGTTCACTGATTAGAAAAATAAACAGTTATTACTATTCTAGCAAATGATCAAAGAGATGGATCTGAAAAAAGTATATATAATAGAAAGACACAAATAAAAAAAATGTGTGTATATAAGGTGTGTTATAAAGTTATGTTTTTGGTGTTGATTATTTCTGTAGTTTTTGAAAAATCATAAATGTGAGGATTCCAGTTTGATTTGGGGATCTAAGTGTACTCCCATCGCAAGGGGAGGTTACTTCTGGTTTATATCTGCCAGTAAAGTCTACATTGAGTATAGAAAACATTTATGTTGTCACATCGGGATAGCTCAATTTATGTCCTTAAGCAAATGCTGAGATATATTGGTCTTGCATATACATGAGGAAGAACTCTTCTGCTGCCCTCTTTTACTAGCAGAGGCTTAGAGAAAGGAAGCCTCCAATTCTTCCAAGGCGGGATTACTGAAATAATGCCCACTAGTACTCCTCATGTCTGGAGTACTACTACTCATCTGTTGCAGGAGGCGGTTAAAATTCCCTAAGCTTAACCTCTCTGAATATTCTGTAATTTTGAAAGCTGTACAGAAATTGAAGTTTGTTTAGTGTAAAAAACCTTCTGGAAAATACTTTTATTAATTACAAACGTTTTGATGGTGTGAATATCACAGCTATTAATTTTTATAATTTTATATTAAATAACCTGTAAACTATAATTCATTCCAGTTCTTTTTAAATACAGTTCTCTTTCTATTTAGTACTTTTGTTTTAATTTTGTCTTTGAAATGGTTGTCAATATATGCAGTTATCAACTTTAGAAACAAATCAAAACCAACCAAAATAGTGTTTTGTTTTATCAATGTTTATATTAATAATTTGAGTAACCCAGAAAGTAAAGTACAATTTCTTAAAAAAAATAAATAGCAAAAGATTTAAAATGTTTGTTTTATTTCATTCATAACATCTTTCTTTATTTTTAAATACAGTTTTCATTTTTGTTCACATCAGTAGGCATCTGTCACAACATTCCACCAACTTTTGAATGCTGATGTTGTAGTCTCCTGCCTGTGACGATAACCAATCTTTAACTGCTTCTTTCACCTCGTCATCAGTGGTGAAGCGCTTAATGCTGAGAAACTCCGTTAAGTAGTGAAACAAGTGAAAGTCGCTCTATGTACACTGAAAGTTCAGGCTGTCTATACAGCATGTGGTCAATCTGTTCCCAACAAAATGATGTGATGAGATTTTGGGTTTGGATGACAAAGTGGAGGTCTGGCGTTGTCATGCAACAACAGAACTCCAGATGTCAATAGGCCATGTTGCTTATTGTGTATTGCATGTTCAGTCAGAGTATCGCAATAGGCGGCTGAATTTATTATTCTTCCTCTTTTCATACACTCGACTAAGAATATTCCATATTTTTTCCAAAATACAATTGCCATAACCTAGCATGTTGAGATTATTTGTTTCACCTTAACTTTAAACAGTGATTTCATATGACGCCATTCCATTAACTGGCATTTTTTTTTCTGGAGTTATGTGAGAAACCCCATGTCTCATCACCAGTGACGATGTTCTCTAAAACTGCATCACCTTCCTCATGATATCGGACCAAAAAATCAAGAACGGAATCATTTCTTCTCATTTTGTATCTCTCAGTAAGCAGTCTGTGAACCAAACATGAGCACAATTTATGATATTTCAAAATTTCAAAAAGATTTTGTGTTTTGTTATATTATTTATGGTCAAAAATTCTAATACTAATGATGATTAGGTAAATAGTCAATCTTCACAAATCATTTCATCAATGATATTGAACAAATCTTCTGAGATCACTGATGGCCAGCCAGATCGTAGTAGGTTACCAAATATACATACTTGTATATTTATGTATATTTAGGTTTAGTTGTACAGAGATCTGATGTGCATCATCACAATAGCAGAAATCAACTCCAGTTAGATGTGCCATACAGTAGGTTAAGTAAATGTAAAAATAGCTTTTATATTGTAAGTCTGAAAATATTTAACAAGTTGCACAACGAAAGTAAACTCTTATATTTCAAGCTATTTACGTAAAAATGTTACAATTGGTTAAGCTTAAATCCTTTTTATGATTTAAATGAATAATTTAGCCTTAGATCTGTACATTTGTAAATTTTATCCTTGTTAACTTTGTGAATTTTTAAATCTTTATAACTTTTTGTAAATGTTTTAATTTTTAATCAAAATACTGTACTGTCTTGTATCTCATCAATCTATATGTTGATGGCCATTGACGTTGTCTATTGCATGATGTGTATTGCTTACAGACAATAAAAGTTTATTACTTATGACATAGACAATTCCTCATCCACGTTAAAAAGCTCTCACCCAGTTCCACATTTTGATGTCATCACATTAGGAATGTACACTGTACTTTATCTGTCTATGACTATCTGTCCACTACTGGAATGTTCCTTGCTGTTAAAAACAGGATAACTGATCGTATTTCGCAGTCAGCGGGTTCATTAATTGTTTTGAACATCTTAACTTTGCATAGTAAAAAGCATTCTACAATGATTTTACTGTAAATGGCGTCACTTTGTACGTAAGGCATGCAGGTAGTTAGCACGCATGTGTATTGCATTGTTCACTTACCACTCGAATACATACAGCAAAACAAACCTTACTTTCCGAATGAGTATCCTCATAATATTTGAATCCTTGATATGATTTTAGTTTTAAAACAAACACAGATTAAGAAAACAAACGCCATATTAGGAAATCTATCTTGTGTGATGTTTCCAAGATGAATATACAAAGTGCTTGATTTAGAGAACTAGAGGTAAGCAGAACTGGAACCCCACTGATGTTTCTCCAGTACAGAACAGAGTGGTACTCACTGGTACTGGGCTGTGAGCAGTTGCCAGGCATCTCTGTGTATATATACTGACCTGGGTGTGAAGTGGTGAGTGAACGAGCAGGACTGTGTAGAACTGAGGGTGAGCTCACACTGTTGCCACTCTGCCTGCAGTAAGCTGTATGTGTGTACAGAGTGACACAGGTGCTCATTATTGGGCTGTGAGCAGTTGCCAGGCATCTCTGTGTATATATACTGACCTGGGTGTGAAGTGGTGAGTGAACGAGCAGGACTGTGTAGAACTGAGGGTGAGCTCACACTGTTGCCACTCTGCCTGCAGTAAGCTGTATGTGTGTACAGAGTGACACAGGTACTCACTGGTACTGGGCTGTGAGCAGTTGCCAGGCATCTCTGTGTATATATACTGACCTGGGTGTGAAGTGGTGAGTGAACGAGCAGGACTGTGTAGAACTGAGAGTGAGCTCACACTGTTGCCACTCTGCCTGCAGTAAGCTGTATGTGTGTACAGAATGACACAGGTACTCACTGGTCCTGGGCTGTGAGCAGTTGCCAGGCATCTCTGTGTATATATACTGACCTGGGTGTGAAGTGGTGAGCGAACGAGCAGGACTGTGTAGAACTGAGGGTGAGCTCACACTGTTGCCACTCTGCCTGCAGTAAGCTGTATGTGTGTACAGAATGACACAGGTACTCACTGGTCCTGGGCTGTGAGCAGTTGCCAGGCATCTCTGTGTATATATACTGACCTGGGTGTGAAGTGGTGAGTGAACGAGCAGGACTGTGTAGAACTGAGGGTGAGCTCATGCTGTTGCCACTCTGCCTGCAGTAAGCTGTATGTGTGTACAGAGTGACGCAGGTACTCACTAGTATTGGGCTGTGAGCAGTTGCCAAACATCTCCATGTACGCCATTACTGCAACAATTATAACAATTATGTTTGGTTTGTCACTTAAATTTCTGAATGAAAACTACCAAATTTATATCCATTCTGTTATTAAATTTTATTTGTAAAATTTTAATGTGTTTTAACATTATCTTGAATTTTATATTAATTGTATAAATTATTTAGCTATAGTATGTTTAATAGTTAAATATGTTTGTTAGGTAGCTTTTGACTTTTTTCTATATTTTTCTATTGAATGTAATTTTCATTGCTTTCAAACTGGATATGGTGCACAATAATTATAAAGTACCAGACAGACACCAGACACCTTATAGAGTCAAATGATTATAATTTTAAGGTTCATATCCGTATTTTAGTCCTACTACTTTAGACTCAGCTCAGTTTCATATAATATAAGATAAGGTTAATTTTCTACATTATCATAGTATGAAAACAAAATTCAAAATATAGATCTTTATATGAATAAATAATTGTGCACTGTACAATATAATTACATACAATGTGTCCTTAACCCAAGGTTATTTAACCATATATCAGTGGGAAGAAGAAAGTCATAATGATAGGAAGCCCGAGTGATGTACCCTCAACTGATTATGAATTCCGAGGCATTCTGACTATGTTTTATAGAATGTACATATTGTCTTATCTATTGTTTTAATCTTTTATTAAGTTTTAAATGTTTAAATCTTAATTAGTTAAATTACTTATATTTTTTTGATAACTCATTGGTAGGATCTAGTTACGATGATTTACTTGAATTTAAAGTATGTTTAGCTATTAACTACATGATGATACTGTGTACAGAAATCATCAATAAAATGGTAGAATTTTCATTGAGAAGATTATTTTTAAATGATACTCAAAAACAAAATAAATGTAATTCAAATCACAAATGAAATATCTTTAGTATTGGGTCACAAATGAAAGGCGTGATTTTTAAAGGATGATTCTTGTTAAGAAATCATATTTTTTTTGTTTAAAGGATATTAGAAATGCTACATTTATAACTTCATTGATATTTAACTGATACTTGTCTTCATAATTTCTAGATTTATAAAATTGTTGCCATTTATTCTGCTTACACCATTTACAACATCCAACATGCATTAACCAAGAATATTACACACCGATGAGTTACACATCGATCGTATCTGAATGCATGCGAGAGTGTGGTTTAAAAGACAAAATAAGACTTTGTTCCATAACATTGTTCCAAAAATGCACATCTTTGTAACTTAAGTCTTCCACAATTTGAACGAGTAAGTATTTAACAACAGCTAAACTTATGAGCAAATACCACCAGTCTTTTCAAATTAGAAGTGTGAACCTAATACCTGATATTAACCTTCTGCTATCCTGTGGTCCAGTTGCCCAGGGGATCCAGTTTCAAACTAGACTTTGTCAATAATTGAATATGATGACAAAAATTTAAGAAAATAAATTAATTTAATTTCACATTCTGGATGTATTGGTTAAGTTACATTTCCAAAAGTTAGTTACCAACATAATATATGATCATTTTAAGCCTTTTAAGAGTAGATAGAAATCAACTGCTTTTCACATAAATGATGAAAAAGATACAACAGTAAAATAAAGCAAATCACAAAATTATGAAATAAAGCCAAGTGGAAGTTTATTGACACTCTGATTTTTTCTTCATTATAATATTAAACCAAAATTCAAAAGCAAACTTTTTACAGGATTTTTTAAGAGCAAAGAAAAAAATAATTTTTTATATAATTTTAAATAGCTTAAACATCACTCGAAGAGCTGTAAAAGTTAAATTTCTGTGTGTTAAAACAATACTTCCAAGAATAAACTGACCTATAGATTTTTGTCTTCAACTTTTCCTAATATTTACAATAAGTTATTGTGTTTGTTGTAAGTAATAAATAAAAAAGGTGTTGTCATTTTTAGAGTTACACCACACAACTTATTGACAGCATAATTTACAAATCAATAAAACGAAAAGCAAGAAAAAATAGAACAACATTACTACCACTAAAAGACAACAAACAAAAATTCATTTGAACAAATTAAAGGAATATTTAAAATCAGTTACAGGTCAAATTTAAAAATGTATAAACAAATATATCACTTACAAAACAAACAACAAATTATCACAAATATTACGAAACCCCAAAAACAAAAATGTTCATACAAATAAATCAGAAACTTACAAATTGAATGCAACAACTGTGGTAAAATGTAGATTAGCCGAACTCGATTTAAGGATAATTTTGCACACATAAACATAGACGAACAGATAAATCTGCTTTTGCCAAGCAATGGATTGAATCTAGACATATAATCACAAATTAAAATGTATGATTGCTAAGAGTTACAAATACAACAAACACTTACATGTTTGAGAAACATTTTGCATAAACAAGATCAAAAAGCTGATAAATAATCAGGACAGGTCTATTGAAAATTCAATGTTAATCTCATCTGTATTTATAAAAAGATTACACTGTAAATGTATCTGAAAATCTTATACTCATTAAACCTACTTCCAAACCCTTGTATTGTATGTTACTAAATTCTTTTTATTTGTAAAACTATGTAAACATGATAAGGAAATATTGAATTTTGAAAATCTTCTCACAAAATAGTTATATTAGAAACTATGTTCTTATTAGTCACACTGAATTTTCAAATTTTCCTATTGTTCCAAGAATCAAACTGATTCTAGTCATTTGATATTTACACATGTGAGGTTACCAATACCAACTTTAATGAGGTTACTTTATTTGATTGGTTAGTAAGCCTTTCATTACATTTTGTCGGATCCTTCAATACTCTGTTGCTTGGGTTTATTTGTATACAGACAGGACAAAGCTCAATGATGGTGCACGGTGCACATACTTCTATAGGATTAGATTGAGCGTTTATATAGCATAACTATCCGCAAGATATCTTGAGAGCGATTTTATATATAGACTTTTTGCATATAACTACTACAGAGAAAAGAATGAGTTCGACGATTGTGTATGTTTATGTATAAGATTAAGAATAAGAGTATGGTAGAAAGTAACAACATACACTTTTATAACGTGTAAATTTTAAATGTGTTCCTAAAGGAGTTAAGGAATGGCTCACATCGTAAACACTCAAACATGTTTGAATAATTTTTATAATCAGAACTCTGCTAAAATACTTTAGAATTCTGATTTTTACATACATTAATATATATATATATAGATGTTTATTACTCAGATTCCTGCTCATGATATATTAAAGTATTTTAGCACATGATGATTTTATTTTCTGAATCCAATTTGAAAATTAGTAAATTTTAATTATACATATCATCCCATTTTTAGGGATGATTTCCTTACGAACCCCCAATTACTTTAATACCATTTTACACAGTGTTGCATTTATTTATATAAAGATATTTATTTTTCCATACTGAAGATCACTAGCTACTAAGAAGTGCATTTGTGAAACGATCTGCATATAGTAGAAAAGTTTTATTTTGATTCCTAGAATGTCATGGATATTAGTTGCATGTTTTCAAGTATATCCTGTTCACTCCTTATTAACAGTCAATACATCTTTAATATTGAGAAAATTGTCATTAATATAACTGTACCATGCCGTTAATGTTACAATAAATCAGTAATTATATTTTCTTGAACTAAAATTAAACACATTTAAAATTAAAAGGGTGAATATAGTGACTGTACTATAAATGAATTAGCAACACAAGAATGCAAAAGCAATGAGGTAAATCAGAAACTAAATTGTAATTGTGAAATGAAGCATTTACTTAACAGTTAAAAAAGTAAGTCTTACCCGAATAAGCCACTGACTGAAACACTATAATTAACATCATAGACACATTAGAGTCAGCTGATTACTGTGTAATTGCACATCTATATTTCATTTCTTTGGTTAACAACTATGCATTAACAGAGACAAATTTTGTTCTATTTATATATTTTGACACTTCAAGAAATTTAATTTCAAAGACAACAAAAACATACTTTCAAAATTTAATTCACTGTCAGTTAACAAACTACGATAATAATACATAGTAAATGAAAGAAGCACAACTCTAGGTATGTGCTGGAAGAAAACTATTGTTTAAAACAAATCAATAATCTTAGTCCATAAGAATTTATAGTTTCTTACCTAAGACATTAAAAAATAGTTTAAATTTAGAAAATTATGCACTATTTTTCAGACTGGTCTTAGCATTCTTAGGATGCATAAATTCAAGATGAATAAAACACTACACTATCAAACGTTACAATTTTTACAAATTTCCTATCAAACACTCTCAGATCTTTTCAATAAACTAAGTTAATGTTAAAAGATATCACAACATTAACTCCTGGATGGCAGATGCCAGATATACGGCACAGTAAGTTATTGTTCAAGTGGAGGAAGAGTCTAATTTTTCATTAATACCATGTTATTTTAAGTTTTACATTATTTTTAGTTTTCTATATGCATTTAACACGTTCGCTGCAGGCTACTGTCTAGACAGTTGCACAACCAACCATGCAATACTCGGCTATTTAACCTATTACGTGCTTCGATCTTGTGGTAGGTCTCTGAAACTTTTCAAAATTGTTCTATACGAAGTATACTTACATTGTCTTAACTCAGTTCCGCCTGCAAATGTGGTTTAACTGTCCGTACAGTGTCAACGGAACATACGACTTTTGGCTTGTTAACAGCTGCTATCTAGCGGACAATAATTAAATGTTGTTCCTAATTACTCGTTCATTTGGTTATCCCTTTGTTCAATAAACAGTGCGCATTAAAAGCTAGGCTTTGTTTACGAGTGAATAAATTACTAAATAAATTAGGTCAGACCAAATGATGGCCT
The DNA here is from genome assembly GCF_021130785.1 of Homalodisca vitripennis. Taxonomy (NCBI): domain Eukaryota; kingdom Metazoa; phylum Arthropoda; class Insecta; order Hemiptera; family Cicadellidae; genus Homalodisca; species Homalodisca vitripennis. The sequence continues at coordinate 170,842,689 of NC_060210.1, read as the reverse complement.
ACTTACCCATCAGAGCAAAGAACTCTTCGCTGGTATAAGAAAATATTTGCACATTTTCTTAAAATAATCATTTCAAATGCCCACCAGCTCCACAATATGTACACTTATTTGCAAGCCAGAAAGATTTTGATGTATGCATTGAAAAATGCTTTTACATCTTCCACCGAAGACTGTAAACTGGTAACAGGGAACTGTAAACAGTGTAAATAGTTTTTGTTTGTAACAAACATTTATCTTTACATTATCCTTTGTAAAGAATATGTGTTATTTTTCATATTACATTTATTTAAACAACACATCTCTGTGTTTTTTGTGTTGAGTAACCACGCAACAGCGTTGTGCTGTGCCACGCTATTATACGCTATGTGCGGGACCACTGTTCGGACAGTTCCGTTGCTTGGAGACAGATCCAGTGAAAATCGAGGTCATTTGGGGCATTTCTGGTCCTCTTGGATATTACTGATCACAATTGGTAAGTTATTAAGATTTTTTATCTATTTAAAAAAAATGCCTATGCCAAAAGTGCAGGCCACTGTCCGGACAGACCTGCCCATTATTTACGCGTAAGCACGTAATAGCATCTAATATGATGATTTTAAATCATAATGAACGAATACAAGCCCAAATGAACGAAAATCACAGTTCGAATTTTGCCACATACCGGGTAAATAATGGGAGCCTCTTGCCGCAGCGAACGTGTTAAGGGAACAGTTATGCTGTAGACAGCTGGCTCAGTCATACAGCTGTGACTGACATCAACACCTGTTTACTTTCTTGTGTTGTTATAATTGTACATTTCAGATTTCTTTTAGCTGATTAATCATTAGCTTAACAGTGTGTAGAACTTCATCCAACAGCTCAACTCTGAGTAGTTCTATACCGAATACTGTATATACAAGTATATTGTACATACTGAAAATACAGGTATACTGAATAAATTTTAAACAGTTGTTTTATTGATTTAAAATCAAAATCGTTCACAGCTGTAGATTTAGGCCCTTGAATACATTATAATATGATCATGTATATAAAGGCTTTGTGAATATTACCTTAGAAATGATAAAAAAGTATGTTTGTACATTTTTATAAATACACATGATAAGTATAAATATGTAATTTTAATGTCATATGAACTACACCTTTCTGAACAATCACAAAATACTAAGCTTGTAGTCTTGAAAAATTCACATTTTTTTGATATTACTGATATATTACTGATATACTGAGTCCTGTGGGTTCCCCAGCAGTAAAATCCCTCCCAGTACAAATATTTTCCCACAAAACATATTTTTTTTTAATTATAATTATAATACTCTTTTATTGAAATAACATGTCTGTTCTTTGCCACTGTCAATTTCACACGGGACCAGTAAACGCTTATTTTAACAAAGACCTGCTTGAAAAACGTGTACCGTTTACTTTAGGATGGGGTTGTACTCATAAAAAAGCCAAAATATTCCAGTGGACATAGGTCCTAAACCCCCATAGTTTTCCATCTATCTACCTGTATTTGTTTCCTACACAATATAACACAGCTTCTTAAGCTATTGCAGGATCAACTTAAAACTTGGTACACAACACATATAATGACTAATATGATCTATTTATGTATGGATTATCAAGTTTCTACTTTGTATCAATTCAAAGTTACCACTTTTTTGAAAGCTTAATATTAACAAAATCATATATTTAAAAAAACAAAACAAAACACAAAATTTTTGCAATTTTATAATCAATAAATTGGCATGAAAATTAATGAGATCAGATAATAAATAACTGATCAATTGTATTTGTCATAAGATAACTAAATACACATTTCTTTGTTATCATCACTAATTTGAAATTTTTCAAATTTTTCCACCAAAACACTTTTTACACATTCACTGTGGGTGACGAGCATGCTTCGCGAGTGTTTTTGTCGAAACCTAGTGCGCTGCGAGCACATACAACACGGGGACCGGCACCCAGTGCGGATGACGAGCAGACTTGGCACGGACATGATGTCACCCGTTCCAGCCAATGAAGCTTCCGGGATACCTTGGACAACCCTTTCGGCTATCCTGACTCCGTTTTGGGAAAGTAAAAAACAAAAAAATTCCCACATTTTCTGTCGCCGGTAGTTTTGTCATCCGCAGTGAATGTGTTAATTATAATTAACCTATCTCTATACCCAATTGAGGAATTTTACCAAGCTCAAAATGCTATTTAAATATTTTTTGCTAAGGTAACCTTTCTATAAATTTAAAGTTTGATTGATTTGACATGTTAGTTTGTAGTATTATAGACACTATTCATGGTATGTATGTACAATTTATGAATAAAGAGTTTTTGATTTTGACTTTATAGTTACAAAATGTGTAACACTAATGTTTCAAAGTTTAACAAAATTCCCGCATTTTCTGTTGCCGGTAATTTTGTCATCTGTAGTGAATGTATTAAAAACTGGGTGTGTTCACAAAAAATGTACAAAAATTGTGTTTAGAAATATTTATTATAAACCTAACCATTCATGTTTCAATAAAAATGAATTACAAACCACTAAACTTAAACTGTAATACCAAACGAGAAACAATGTTTTAAGCATTACTCTATAGCAAATAATTAGCTGTTTATATCTAACTAACAGTTTTCACTTTAGCAGGCGTCTTTTTGATGTAAAAACATAGTATAAGATTACAAATAAGCTGGTGAAAGCTTCAAAATATTGAATCATTTATAGAGTAACAATAAAGACAGAAAAATCAGAATACACTACGAAAATTCCAAACTTTTCATGAACAATGCTGAATCTGAAACAAGTCAAATATTCCATAGAGCAGAGTTTCTCAAAGTGTGGACCCCTGGGGGTCTGTGAAACTAACCTACAAAATGTGGGAAAATATGTAGACTGCTGTTAATAGACATTTATAATATAAAACACTTTCTACTCAGAAGAATAACATTTCACCACATCAGGAATGAAATGGCAACTAGATAACTACACTAAACGGGAAAAACCCATAGTGTTGTATTGGTCAATCACAATTTAGTGCTAGCAGGTTGGCAGGAGTAGGCTGCAGCTGTGTCCTTGAGGTTCTACTGTAGCGTTTACAGAAACAGATTGATGGGGAGAGGAAGGAATGAGTCACACAGGATGTGACCAAAACATTATACCACCATGTTAAGTGCTTACAGTGCAGTACCTTTGTTTGCCTTTTAATACATAATAATGATTACATTTATAATACACAATTGAGTGTATGTTACTAGTAATCAGCTAAATGCCCTATGGACTGTTGTATAAAGACGGGTACTGTACGTACAAGTGAAGTGCCGATTAACACTAATAGAGACGGCAGACAGGTCCCTGCACCTGCCCCTCCTAATCTTGATAAGCCATCATGTTCTAAGTCTAATGCCAGTACCAATAAAGAAAAAATAGCAGGTATTGTGATGATTATTTAAACCTGGGCTTTGTGCAAGCAAGTAGAGACATTGAACAAAAACCACAACGTGTTTTGTGTTACAACCTACTCTTCAATGAAGCAATAAAACCTTCTAGTCGTGTAGGCATTTAGAAACAAAACACTCAAGAGTGTTCAGGTAAATCATTATACATTTTTTAAATAAAAAGCAATGAAATGAGAAAGTCTAAAAATAAAATTGAAAAAATTGCAATAAGCACTACAAATGAAAAGGCAACAGTGGGCATCATATGCTGTTCTCTGTTGATTGCTAAGTCAGGAAAGCCTTATACTGTAGGAGAAGAGCTGATCATGACTGCTGCTAAAAGTATGTGAACATAATGTAAGGTGAGACTGCAGTCAAAAAAATAAGTCTGATTTCAATATCAAATGGCTCATTAAAGGCAAGAGTTGATGATGTCTGAGAATGTGCACTCCCAATTAGTTTCATGTTTGAAATCTACGGAAATGTTTGCATTACAACTAAACGAGAGTACTGACTTAACTAATAAACCTCACTTGCTAGCTTTTGCCCGTTACGAACACAAAAGGTACATCATTGAAGATCGGTTATTTTGTCAAGAGGTAATGCATAAAAATGCAAATGATGTCTTTGAAGCTATTTTAAAACATGAACTAGATTGGAACAAATGTGTAGCTTTACCTACTGATGGAGCTGAGCGATGGCGGGTCACAAAACTAGATCGAAGGCTGGGGTAATGTGCCAAATATCAAGTGGACATACTGTACAATACATAGAGAAGCGCTGGCAGTCAACTGAGCTTAAAACTGTATTTGGAGAACTCGTCAAAATTGTCAACAACATTGTCATAATCCTTGAACTCTCGCATTTTTCCCATCTATGTCAGGAAATGGGAAGTGAGTATGAACATGTGTTTTTACACATAGAGGTTCGTTTGATTTCTTGAGAAAATGTTCTTACTCATTTTTTGAAGTAGCTGATGAAGTTATTTCTTTTTGATCAAAAACAAGAAAATTTCATTTTAAGAGAAAAATTCCATAACTTTTCGTGGCTTTGCAAAACTGAGTACTTGCCTGATTTATTTACATATTTGAATGTTCTACAGTTGAAGCTGCAAGGACCTGATATTAACATATTCATAGTAGAAGATAAAATCAAAGCAATGATTGAAAAACTAAAGCTGTGGGCATATTGAGTTGAATCAAATTCTTACACATAATTGCCTTTGTTACAACAGTTTTTAATCAAATCTGAAGAAAGCCTACCTTTGACAATCATGTTCAAGACATGATTGTTGAATATGACAGCAAATATATTCAGGAAGTACTTTCCTGCACCAGATGCTAACAATGACTAGATAAGACACCTTTTCAAACAACAGGATGTTGCCAATCTTACTGACCTCTCTGAAAATGTACAAGATCACCTGGTAGATTTGTCTTGCAATAAGGCTTGGAAAATAATCTTCAAAGAAGAAAATGATTTGTCATTTTTTGGTTTCTTGCCCGGATAGAATTCACAGATATAGCAAACAAAGCCTTCAAACATCTTGTAACATACAAAGAGTCAAGAGAAATCAACTGAAGAACGTTGAACCAGCCTTGAGGTTGAATATTTTGACAACACTTCCCAAAACTTCAGATATTTTAACACATTGGAGTCTGGCTCGCTATTTGCTGTTTTTATAACCCGGTCTGCATAAATTAATTGGTTTCCAGATTTTTTTTTAGAAAACTGTTAAATATTATGTATAAGATATTATATTTTCTTGAAAGTTCTATCTTTCCTCTTTAAAATGATATGTAAAACTGTATTCCTATAAAATCTAATTAATTTTTAAAAAGATTTCAAAACTTACATTTTTTGAAGAAAAATAAAAACTCCCGCATATCTTGTGTTACTTGAAAACTAACTTTTGAATAAATAAAACAAGTAATTTCAATTTTTTTAAAGGCATTTACTATATACATATTTACAAATAATTATTTTAATTGCCAAAAAAATTTCAAATGCTAAAAAAATTATTGTTGTCGTAGACAGACTGACGACGCGCCAGGCCACGTCAGTGGATAAACAAAAGCCTCAAGCGGGTATGACGTAGTAGCACCTAGCGGAATTTTTCTGAACTAACCCTTAAAGCTGGCTTTCTAATGCAGCAGACGGCACTCGAATATCACTCGAGCAACTCCGTATATCAATCGGCAAAGCTGTGCTCGAGTCACGCTCGAGCGCCGGCCAGGGGTTTAAACAATGGCGCTCACGTCTGGCTCGAGCGTAGACTCGAATGTGTTAAAATTGAAGAAAAAAATGCATATCTCCCATTGATTGTGACGAGTAAAATTGTATATGTTTATCAAGAGATATAAAGAAAAAACTTATACTTAATACTAATTATTGTTGAAAATAATTTAAAATGTTTTGTTTTTATCTTACGTTGGTAAACATATTTGAGTACTTGTAACGAACTTATTTATTTAAAGTCCTAATACAGTAGCACAATACAGCAGTAGAGGGTTTACGTAGATTGGGGGTCCTCGAAGACTGTAGGTTTTTAGGTGGGGGTCCGTGATACGCTTGACTTTGAGAACCTCTGCTACAGAGTATTAAATATATACTGACGTTTCTGATTGTTTACATCAGGATATGCCAGCTCACCCAACAGGACTATAAGGGTTAACAACAGAGTTAAATTTCTGTGCAACGTGTCTAAAAAATATTCTATGCTGATGAAGAAACTGACAATCTTCTAATAACTATTATATACATCCCACTTTATAAAAAAATTTATTTTAACAATGGATTGTAATAATTTGATTTATACATATATGGAACGTACATACACCAAAGTTTGCATGCTAAGTAATCCTGTAATTGATGTGATATTCCTAGCAAAACTAATATTATTTATTATTGGGAGTTTAAGGACACTGTTTATAGTTTTAATGAGATCATGTGATAAGCCAAGTTGAATTTATATAAGGTTGTGCAATTTACTAAGAAGACTAATCTCCAATTTGTTGATAGCTAAGAGGTGCTAGATAGCGATATACTGTAATTAGGCATGACTGATCTGTATCTAGCTGTGGGAACAAGAACTATATCCGTGCAGTCTCACAAAAGTTTGAAGCCTGAAAAATACGAATTTGATAATCTATTGTTTCTGAACAATATGTCTCAACTCAAAGCAAACAATACTGTGTTAGTATCAGCAAAAACATTGGCATGAAACACTGAAAAGTACATGAAAAAGTGATTCATTGCTAGGCACAAGCTCTGCTCAATAATGACATTCCGATGTATAAAAAATGTTTGAAAACTATATAATCCAATTGTAGTGAACTTACTGTGCTTCTTTTTAAGGGGCAAGGGAGGAGGGCGAGTGGGGCTGGTGTTATCTGGAGGTGGGACATTGTCATACTGTGAGGGGTGACGCTCCCTCCGAGATCTCTGCTTCACTGGCAGAGCGGGAGGTATCACAGTCACAGAGCTGCTGTAGCTCTCTGAGCTCTTCTGCTGCACAGTGGTGGTCACAGTCACACTTTGGGTCTTAGACTCCACACAGCTGCTCTTGTAGCTCTGGCTCGAACTCCGCATTGACACAAAACCTGACGATGATGACATTCTTTCTGCTACAACTGTAATTATATTATATTACAATTTCCTACAAATAATCTTTTTCCACTAATATTAAACATGTCTAATCGTTAAATTATTAAATTTGAAGTGAATCTCAGATTAATAAAACTCTATTATTATTTGGATTATATTAAATTGAATTATGTTTCCTTTTAAAAGGTGAGAATGAGCAAGAAAATTTTCTGTTATTATTGTTGGCTACATTATGCAGGAGAATTAATCAGCCACTTACTTTTGTTCTAGTTCCAGTACATAAATTATAAATAGATATTTATTATTACAGATTTATAAATCTACTTGTAGCCTCATCATACATTTCTCAAAGAACTTGCTTCATGTTGCTATGGTAGAATCTAAAATTTGACGTGGAACTATCAATAAATATATTACTACTCTCAACCAATCCCTCGACATGTAATATCAACATACATTTTCTACATACAACTTTTAGTTAATAGACTTCTCTACACCTTACCCATGAATTCAATCTCTCCATGTGATGCCATCATACATTTTAAAATTAATTAAAAGTGCATATTTGTTTATTTTGTTTGATTATGAAAAAGATTTAAAATGTTAAAAATAGTAAAAAACAAAAATTTTAGGATAATAAATTGAAAAATGTAGCTATTTTACGTTTTCATTGTTTTTACAACGGTTGGCATTGGTTAGGTTTACAAAATTATGAAGTACCACACTATATACACCATATTAAAAATATTGTACAAAATATAGAATCAAACCCGGAACACCAGGTTTAATAATTTTTTCCCATGTGAAACACTTTGACGCAAGGCGCCATGCACAAACTTACATCACATTGACTGCACAGGTATCGCCAGCTTTTGGTAAAGATCATTTACAAGGAAACAGGCAGAATAACATGCCCACACCATCTAACTACTTATCAGCTAACTACTTATTAATATTTAGTTTGCCATTTTACTACTAAGCAGAACGTCACTCATCAAAGAACACAGCAGATCAGATCAGGACATAGTTGTGTAATGAGATAAATCGCAAAAAGATGAGATAGTATATAATTCCTTCAGATGAGGATACCTTCTCTTGACTAAGAATATTTCTTGTAGATTAGATCTCTGCATGGAAATATTGCTGCTTCACCACACAACACTTGCCAAAGATTGTACATTGAGGAAGAATTGTAGTGAGTACAGTACTGACCTGTGTTGGAAACATGGTCTGGAGAATAACGGGCCTGGGTCTGCTCCTGTGAGATTGTACTGCAGGAACTGTCCCAGCAACAACACGAGCCACTGGACCCATTTAGTAGACTACCCCCTATACCTGCACAACAGAGTAATAAAGTACTTTCCTGGACAATATCATTTCGACCCCAAAACTCTACAGTCTGAGTCAGTGATTGAGCATTTACTTTCATAGGCTTTGTATGTATATGAGCACATCCAGTTAAATAGTTTAATTAATTAAACATATGGTTATGCTGACATAAAACAATGTTTACAAAGAACAGCTGATTATACTTAACAGGCTCTTTCAATTAATAAAATTTGTTTGCTGTAATGCAACTTTAAGGCACCAAGATAGGATTTTTTGCACTGTTAGGGACCAGTGGGGTTTTTGAAATAATAATAATAGGCCTGTACGTTTACCAGGGACCCCAGAAGTCCATGTAAAATTCATGATAGTTTACGTGTGAAAGCGTAACAAACACACAAACTCACTCTCGCATTCACAATATTAGTTAGGATAATTACAAGATTGCAGCATCAACCAGACAGCAGTCTCCTACTCATTTCTAATCTAGATAGAGCCCTAAATAACAACATAATATACCAGCTGCCATTACAAAAGCTAACAGGTAATTTATAGGTAATTAATTAGGTATCTTGGAATTGGCGGATATGCACAAAACTAGTATTGCACGATATATCGCAAGTGTAGTTTAAGAGTGATATATGTTATATAGATAGGCCTTTAATAAGAAGCAAATCAAAATACCAAAATTAAGATTAAACACTTGTACACTGCACTTGTTGAAGATACCATTTTGGATAACTTGATTGAATCACTAGATAAAGTCTTTATACATAACAGATCAGAGGATCATCATGGGAGATATTAACTCATTGGTGATGTATGACGTATATTACCCGTCATCATGTATACAGCGCGTAAAGACTGGTAACGGACAGTGTCCATCATGAATTTTGAGGTTTGTTCAATAGATATAATCTTTGGATATTCCGTTCACCAACAAGCTATCGATAGTTGAATCGTATTATTCGATATATAACATCTAAATACAAGAAACTGAATGCAAAATCCGAACATAAATACTGAATAACGTAACTGTTTACAAACAAACAGCGATCAGTCGAGCAACATGGCGTGTTTTTCCGTCCGTCGGAGTTATCTACTTATGTGGATAATGTATTGTTTATATTGTTTATTATGTGGTTTATATAAGTATTTTACACAAAACACACAAACACATAACATTTTAGAACACAGAAAATGACTCATTTGGAACTTCTTATATAGCCTTAGATCCAAAGAATTAACTTGCTAATGATATTTCACATTTAATTATTAATGCATGGGAAAGCTAATTTGGCATTAGTATTTGCAATATCATAATCTGTACTTCAAGAATTTGACAGTAAAATTAACCAACCCAATCATTATCTTTAGCACTATACTTTTCGCCATTTGGATGCTTGATGATGCTATTAAAATACAATTTATTTCTGATAAAACAAAAAATTACTACTAGTGTACAAATAATTAAATCTGCATTCAACAATACTTTAACTTATCTATACGTAAAAATTAATATTTTACCATGTGTATGCTGGACAGAATCCATATTTATTGAACTATCTTCATCCACTAAAGCCTGAAGTTCATCATCATCCTTCAAAGAAGAGTTGAGCATGGAATCTACGCTGCCAAGGGAAGAGTTATTAGAGCGTAAGGAAAGCCTCTCCATGGACTGTGTGGCTGCCCGTCGCTTGGGGGGTAGAGGAGGGGGTGAATCACTACCCCAGGACCTTCCAACATATTACTATTTTAGAAACTGTTATATTGATAGAACTCTTTTCATCACAAGAATGATCTTATGAAATATCTGATAGCTAACTAATTGAGACCTCTTTAGGAATTCAATAAATAATAATATAAAACTATCTTCCAATGTTAACACAATATATTGCCTAGTAAAGTCCCAATAGTTTAGTCTGCCGTCAGTGGTAGAGCTTGTTCAGGACAAAGAGCATATAAAGGAACAAATTAGCCACAATTTTTAAGATAAGTTATGGTTCAGCACAGAATATTGTCAATAATATGTGTTGATATTGAATAAAATGTCTGCAAGATGGATGCTACATCAGTTGATCAGTGAATTGAAAGAATGTCACATTGAAGTCTGTTAAAAACTTATATATTGTTTTCACATTGAAGGTTGTTCATTTCAATACAAAATTGTTATAGGCGATGAGACAGCGAGAAATGGCAACATAACTCATCGCCGGTGTCAAAAACATTTAGCATTCAGCAATTGGAAAGAAAAAAATCATGTTCACCTTCTTCTGGGATACAAAGTAGTTTTTCAATATTACATGGACGGAGGAATTACAGAAACTAGCACTTTTCTGCTGTAGTTGTAAATCAAAAGTAGGTGTAAAAGAGAATATTCTTATCCATCCTGAAGCCCTAGAATGCACCACGGAGGACAGAGAAGGATGATGACAGCAGAAGACATGAGGTCAGTGGAAAGTGGAAACGTGTGAGAGTGTGAAGTGGCTATATGAGGTGAATATTTACCTGACCCTTGTTTTTTCTCAACAACAGCAATTTCTCAGTGTATGTGTTCAAGATGGGTGTAAGCTAGGAAACTTAAGAGTGTCTCTGAAGGAATTCAGAGCATGGTGATGTTTGGCTAACTCTTTGCAGACTCTAATGATAGGGAAATAGTCTTATTGACAGGCTTAGATTAGTATCTCCGCATTTATTGAAATGGTGCTGAAATCTAAAACTGCAGAAGAAATTAAATGTGGCATGCAATCCCAGTTTAGCACATACTCACAATGATAGTTTTGTTCTAACACAATTATAATAGTAAGTGAAGGTACAAAAGTTGAAGGAAACAAAAAAGGAATGCTACAAGACCAGGAAAAAACTAAAAAATTTAAACCACAGTGAATGTGAGATGCCATGGCAATACTGCATGCTAAATAACCTCAATCAAGGAAATTGGAGTTTCTTTATGTAATATTTATTTACAACTAAGTATACTAAACTAACAACACATTCAAAAATACAAGGGGGTACCCAAAAAAAAACCGGAATTATTTTATAAAAATTATATATTATCAAATTTTTTACAATACGACCTTATCTCCTTTAAAATAATCTCCATTACAACTAATACACTAGTCCCAACGGTATTTCCATTGATCAAAACATTTTTTGTAGTCATCTTTAGAAATGGCTGCAAGCTCGAGCTTCGTTTTTTTCTTAACCTCTTCAACGCTGTCAAATCGTTGACCTTTCAAGCCTCTTTTCATGTGTGGAAATAAAAAAAAGTCACATGGAGCGAGGTCAGGCGAGTAAGGTGCGTGGGGCAGCGGAACCATGCCGTTTTTGGCTAAAAACTGCCTAACTGAGATGGCTGTGTGTACCGGTGCGTTGTCGTGGTGGAAGAACCAGTCTCCAGTCTGCCACTAATCGGGTCTTTTCTGGCGAACTTTTCGCTGAACCGAGCTCCAAGTTAACCCACTACTCTCTGATAGTTCCTCAATTGTCTGTCGACGGACGGTGAGCACAAGTTCACGAATTTTCTCAACATTTTCGTCCGTTCGAGAGGTTGATGGACGTCCAGAACGAGGTTTGTCTTCAATCAACATGTCGCCATTTTTAAATCGAGCGAACCACTCGTAGACCTGAGTTTTCCCCATAGCATCATCTTTGTAAGCTGTATTCAACATTAAAATAGTTTCTGAAGCATTTTTACCAAGTAAAAAACAAAATTTTACAGCTGCACGTTGTTCACTTAAACTTGCCATGACAAAAAACGAAACAAGAACAAAACAGGGTTAGCGAAAACAGTCACTACGAACGAACAGAATGCACTAGGACAACGGAACTGGGGTCTCTGAGCTCGCAATGGGTTGCGCGACACACGCCTAGGGGCAGGAATGTGTACTACACGCTGCCGGCTGCCAGCAATACAATTCCGGTTTTTTTTGGGTACCCCCTCGTATACCACACTATATGGTAATGCTTTGGCTGGGTAGAACTCACAAACAATTCAATACGGTTGATTCCGGCTATCCCACATTAGCATAAACTCATTATGATACTTTTTTGTTCTAACACAATTATAATAATAAACAAGGGTTCACAAGACAAGAAAAACACAACCAAGATCCACCTTCAAAAATTATTTGTTGCTGAAATCTAAATATAGTACTAACATGGAGGAGGAGGAGAACTGAAAATGCGAGTTTATATTGGCTTGGTGTTTTCTTAAGGTCTCATCTTCTCATGTTGTGTTACGATTGGTAGTTGATTGTATATTGTATTAATATTGGGTCAGTTACACTTATTATCATAAACATATTACCCAATTCATTATGTTTGACTTTCAATAGTACAAGTGCCTACCTGTTGGGTAGGGGTGGCTTAGGGGGAGGAACATCATCATGCAGGACGGACTCGGAGCTGAGAGAGTGGTGGGGGGTGACTGACTGTGATGTCTGTTCCAGGATCTGGCGTTCTCGTGGGGTCAAAGGGATGTCAGGCAAGGAGCTGCGCTGGGAGAACTCCAGGGAATAAGTGGAACTCCTGTCCAACTGAGGCTTACTGTGGTTCAGTGTCTTGCTGCTGTGTTCCATGATCTTTGCACTGGCTAGTGTCACCAAGTTCTACAAATATGAAAAATAGCAATGATTGTACGTCATGTTCTAGAACAACTACTTAAATAACATAATAATTTTACTTATCAAACCAAAATACCTATAAAATATTTTAGTAATAAAATTGGGAATAAAAGGTTTCCCTGAACTCATTCATCAACATTCAATAATTGTTTTAGACTAAGACGTTCACCTATAACTGCTATGCTATGGACACGTGCCTTCCATTGATCTCACCATGACATTAAACTAAAATGTTGGAAGGTATATAGTTATGTAGTGTAAAATAAAAAGGGTAGTAAAAGGATTCATAAGTTTATGAGTCATGGGAAAGCAGATAAAAACCAGTTATTAAGTTAATAAACACAGTTTACTAAGTAATAAAGCCAACAATGGTTCTAATACCCAACTAATCCTTCTACCACTCTCAACTGTCAATGTTGATTTTATCATAGTAGTGTATCAGTTCCTGGTAAATATATTTCTAACCAATTTACATTTGTGTATGCATATTCCTAAAATCCCAAAAAATTGATAACTTTTTTAATAAACTTAGTGGACAATAGAAAATACTTTTCAATCCAAACATTACATGACATGAACATGGTGGAGGTCAGTCATAGATAGAGAGTGTTCAAAGAAACTGGAGTGTCCAATAAAGTTCAATAGAGGTCCTTTACAAGGGTTAAATGCATCTTTTCTGAAGACAGGTACAATTTTACAAAACTTTACCAACATGAGTTGTACACATTTAAAGTATGGATAAGGTTCATCTTATAATCAAGTCCGAGAAAAATTAATGTAAAATAAAAATTTTACAGTATGTATATCAAGGATTCTCATCCTTTATGCCTATTCATATAATTCAAGTAAAAATTTCTGAATAGAATGACAGGTTTTTATTTATAAAAAATAACTTTCTTATTATTGAGTTAATAAAATATTTCACATGTTTGGCCCTACAATTGTTTATCCTTTATTTAAAAACATGCAATTTTCTTATGTTTCATTTATAAAATTAATTTCTTTCGGCTATTATTTATTTTTAAATAATGCTACTCCCTACAGATGTAATTGGTATGCTCAATATTCTACTTTAAATGCCTATAATTTCTTGTGGAGTGATAAAAAACTATTCTGTCTTCTGGGAAGTTATCTTAAATAGCTATGGCTTGGAAATAAAAAATAATTCATACATCCAAAAATTGATTGCACTCCTTAACTTAATTATTATCTGATATAAAAAACAATAAGTCCACTTAAATTTATTTACAATTCTAAACAACAAGTACCTGTACAGCATCTTCAACAAGATGGACAACTTCAGTGACATTTTCTTTGCTGATAGCCTTGTCTCCCATCAATAGAACATCATCACAGAGTCGGATCAGTTTGGCCAGACTTTGGTACACCTGGTTGGTGGCAGACACCAGAGCTGAGCTGTGGAAACAATAAATCTAATAAAGAAATTATAGAAACACCAGAAATGATGATTACCATTAGTATTTTGCTATATTATTGTCATGCAAGACAAAGTTAACAATAATATGAAACTGTAGAATATGCTGGTATTTAATAGGTAAATATCATTTATATATATATATACTAATATCAAATTCTACTTTAACCCTAGAAGTGGCAGGCGCCATATATACGGCGCGGTCGGCCGTCGTCTAAGTGGCAGCGCCGGAATTCCGGCCTGATTACATTGCGTGGCATTACGTTATTTTTGAAGGAGTAAATATAATCTGATTGTGATAAAAATCATATATTTGGAAAGATGGAGAATCATACTTTACAATGATAACGTATTGTATTAGGTTTTATACTATTTATAGATATCCTCTATGGATATATATAAACAGTTGTACAGCAGACATCTGGCCCGCCCACACAACATATTATGTTTAATTTCTATTGTTGTTCCAAGTTTATAGTTTGGAGTTTATTTCAGCTAGTTATTACTTATGAGCTAAATAATATTATACTACACATATTTTTGTAAATAATTCGTGATAAATTGAGTGAAATCTTTGGAGATAGATCAAGTGACTTGAGAGAACTGCTATTCAAACTGCTTGAGGAGCGGAATTCTACACTTGTATATATTGTAAATATAGGTATGTAACATCAATGCGTTTTATATTTATTTTTTAGTTGATTTATAACCAAAATAATTCATAAAAATGGTTTTAGGGTATTGAATACATTATATGTCAACATGTATATATCGGCTTTATGTCTTACCCCTGTGCATAAAAAATAAGTGCTTTGGTCAATTTCTGTAAAAAAACACAAAAAGTGTAAATATGGATTTTAAATTTAAAAGTCATATAAAATATATATTTCTGATATCACCAATAAATTCTAGATAAAATGTATATATTAGAATTGTTTTTTTATACGCTTGAAGTCAAGTACAAAACGGAATCCGAGGATAAAATTTAATTTTTTTCCTTTTTTAAATCTTTTGCTGCGTTAAAAATTTATGACAAGAAAAATATTTGTTTTTCTGTAGAACATGTTTTTCTGTGTTCTTTTATAAAAAAATGATGTATAATATGTTAAGTTTGGAGCATTAGTTGAGGTGGTGATATATATTAGAAAAATACATAAATAGTTGGCCTAAAACACCGTGCTACTACAGAGAATTTACAATGCCACCTCTAGGGTTAAATTAATCTTTCACAGGCAGATGTAAATCTATTCGTTAATGGCTGTGTTCCTAGTAGACAGTGCATAGATATATCTGCTAAATGTTTAGCATTGTCAAAATTTCAAAATAATAACTAATAACTGATTTTGTAAGGTTTGACAAAAAATTAATTACATCTTTAATTATTAACTTAGAACTCTCAATTTTTGGTATGTCTTTCTTCAAGAGACATACAACAAATGCTATATAAGCATTTTTTACTGTCATTACTTTTGGAATAATGATGGGTTAAAGTGGAGAAAGAATAAAATTTAAACAGGAAACAGTGTGTTTCTCCATATTTTTGGTTATTATACACGATAAGACACAAAATATATTACATTTACTTGAATACACGGGTGAATACTACCCAATCAGTAGAAAATTATTTCCGAAGTAACATATTAATGTGGTGGTATATTTTAATGTGGTAGAAGTTTGTAGTGAGATGTTTAGTGTGTCAGGGATCTTCTTTAGAATAACATACTATAGTTTTCTGGTAGTGAGTTGAACAGAAAAACTCCAATTGTTCGAATTGGGGATTGGGGCGATTCGGATAACCAGTAATTTGGATATAGCTAAGGATTCAAGCAAAACAATACTCATTAATCGGAAAAAATAGTAATGAACAGAAATTAAGTATTACTACAAATAATGTTTAAAATCTTATACGACATGCACCTGTATTGACAGTTCATATAGTACATAAGCCATCATTACCACCATTTGTTATACTATTTCAAACAGAAAGAACTTGCTGATTTCAATTTGTTTGGCAACAGTGACATCATGAAACCAGCCTTCTGCTCAGAACGATCTGGCCATTTTGAATTCAGTAACTGCCTGTTTTGGTGTTTTGATTTGGCCTCAAAAGGTGTTTACTTCATGAGATAGTGTTAATTACTTATAAACGAGTTCTTTATCTGTTTTGGTGTTTTGATTCAGTCTCAAAAAGTGTTTACTTCCTGGGATAGTGTTAATAATAAACGAGTTTATTACATATCTTTTTAAATCAATACGTATTATTTTTCTTAGTAATTTCATGGTTTTTATATGTGAAATGTTAAAATTAGTCAGCTCCAGGTGCCAAAATTAGAAGAGTGCCAAACAAGCAAAAAAATGACATTTTATAAAGCTCTCTAAAATATTATAACGGATTGGAGTAAATTCGTATTTGAAATTTTTTAATTAAAAAATAACAATAATAGAAATAAGGAATATAAATAGACCTACAAAAAAGAATGTATAAAAGATTCACGCCCAAAAAGATGCATAATTTTTTTAAACATCCAACCAAAGGGCACTGAATTTGAAACCATATGGAATCGATTTATCATATGATTGCCAACTAAAAACCGAATTAAAAGTTTTTATCCAAGTGGACTGAAATTATCAAATGTATTGCAGATATTTTTGTTATATTAATTAGGCAAAAATAAAAACATTTTTTAACAGTTTATAACTGGGCAAGTTTTTTGATAATAGAAAATTTCGGACCATTCGGATAAAAAGGTTTTACTGTTTTTATTTGGCACTCATATGACAAATCAATTCCGATTTGTTTCAAACCAGCAACATTTGAATGATGTCTTAAGAATTTTTTTACAATATCTCTGTAAGTTGCATCAAATGAAAGAAGTTTTAGTAAACTGAAAATAATAAAAAAACGATATCAGAAAATTTTACAGGACAACAACAATTAACAAACTTGGCCATCATATCAATAAAGCACAAAGTAGCTTTAATACTATCTTCTGATGATATCGTTAAAACACTTGCAGCAATAAACCCAAAAAATTTCATTTTAAAGTTTTTTTGAGGATTTCCAGTTTGTACAACAATTGATTTAACATCTATTAATTGTGAAATTAAATAATGGTAATTCTATATATTACATTAAGCACTTATTTACTATACCTTCTTCCTTTTAGATTAAGAGTTTATAAATTGTGATAAAGTGAAATAAATAATATTTATATATATTTTTTTTTTATTAGTATCAGGCCTAGTTGGGAGGGCCAAATTAAATTCCTGAAATACAGCCTAGTTACGTTCTTGACCTCACTTCACCAGGTACATCCCACCATTTTTCAAAAATGAAAAATGAACAAAATTGGTTATTAATTAATTTATTATTTTGTATTGCATACAATTTTCTAAATTTTGTAAACTTTAAAACATTCTATAGTATGAGAATATTTTTTTTTTAATTTATATTTATATTTTTGTAAATTTTTGATAATAATCGTACCCATAGAAACAAATTTAGCCTTCTGTGTAATACTTGTAGTTTTTACAATATATTTAATTTTTCTCCAAGAGAACTTAGATACCATTATATATTTGTTTCAGTGAAGTGAATTTGGAAAGTGAAGAATAAATTGCCTATCTTAAATTCTAATATTTGTTATATAAAAATTTTGTTTTTTAATCATTTACACATTGTTTTATACCACATGAAAAAAAACTCATGTAGGTTTATAATATACATGTATTTTTTACAAAATTTTTAAAGTACAAAGATAAAACACTAAAACATGCCATCATGGGAAACCACTGTTACCACTGTTCTGGGTTAATTTTTATATTAAGCCTACTTAATCCTTTTAAGGCCAGATTTTTGCAGTTTACTGCCCTGTAATGCCAACTCCCACAAGAGGTTGTATACTTCAATTTATGATTAAGATAAAACTTAAAACTTTTTCTCTTTAGATTAAGACTAAAACTATTTAAACCCTTTGGGTACTAATTTCCGATACACTGGACACTGCCTGTTTTAGGAAGAAAAGCCTACATCTAAATCATCGGGGTGTATATTATTCTTTATGAAATCATTGTTTTCATAGTGACAACAATTATAAAAATAAACTGATAGTTTCACAAGCCAAATAACATTAATATTGTGTATCGTTGCCAGCACAGTTTTATGAAATCATTAATTGAACGCTGTTCTTCGTTATAAGGTGTTGAAATATTGTAATAATGTGTACAGGTATATTTACTTTAAAATAAAATTAAATTTTATGTCTAAAGTATTTATACTATGCGTTTTTAAGCATGAAAAAGTATTAAACTATAAAAAATATTCAATTATAAATTAATTAATTGAAAAGTTTTCCTTGAATGCTGTAATAATTTTTATAATGATTTTGCAAAAGAAATTCATGCTTAAAAGCACAAATTACAAAAAATATAATGAGAATACTAAATTGATTAAGATGTTTTTAATATAATTGAAAATTACAGTACTTCAGCACTGGCTCTCTCAGCAAACGAGGGCTTGAGAAAATAAAATTTATCCCAATCTGTTGAGTACTGAACCCTTCAAAATAAGAACACTCTTCTTTCATTAGCCTATAGGAATTTATATTGTTTTGGCTTTTTCATAGACATATTATGTAGGACAATCTTTCAGGTAATTTTAGCAACTGAAGAAATGAAATTTATACGAGTCAGATAAAAATTACAAAAAAGATCAAGAAGGTGAATTGTTTCTGAATAAGTAATACCATCCCTCAATCAAGCCACCAAATCATTGTTCCTTTATTAAAATAAAATTTAGTTATTTTCTACAATATTTACATGAAGCTGTCTCAGTTAGTAACTAAACGTAAACTGACCTCTGGTCGATGAAGACATAAGTTTTGAGAACACTATGGATAGTTGTGACAGTCTCCAGTACAACTGTTCCATTCCCTGGTAGCACCTCCAACTTGTTCCTTGACACCACATCTCGAAAATGCTTCAAAGCAAACTGAACCTAAACACCAAATTAATCTGATATAATATTTGCATTTGTAACAGATAACATTTAACAGTAAAAGAAAAAATCTGTGAAACCGGACAACTTGGCATTTCGGACCACCCTATATATAAGAAGTGAAATCAATTAAATTTATTCCAAAATGATGACTTAATAGTAAAACCTTCAAAATGAGGTCCACCTCGACCTACTTTTACATTAGAAAATCTTTAAAAAAATTACCCTTACCCCCATAAAAGTCCTATTTTGTACAATTTTTGGGTGTTACAATTATTTTACCGAATTCTATGAGGTTGAAATATGGAGTTTTCAGTTGAAACAAAGAAGGTTGGTTTCCCAGTTCAGTCACTATATAGGTGGTCTACCTCACCCTGTATAATCAATCAGTCATGTTGCCATTTACATCAACGATTGTAGTGTCTCTGTGTCTCTGGCTTCATCCTGTCACAACCTTGGACAACGACAAAATATTGGAATATTTGTTGTTAAATAGTGATAGTTATTACAAATTCACTAGGGAGTTATGTAGCCAGTGATGTTGCCATTTACATCAACGATTGTGGTGTCTCGGGCTTCATCCTGTCACAACCTTGGATAACAACAACATATTGCAATATTTGTTGTTAAATAGTGATAGTTATTACAAATTCACTAGGGAGTTATGTAGCCAGTGATGTTGCCATTTACATCAACGATTGTGGTGTCTCAGTGTCTCTGGCTTCATCCTGTCACAACCTTGGATAACAACAACATATTGCAATATTTGTTGTTAAATAGTGATAGTTATTACAAACTCACTAGGGAGTTAAGTAGTCAGTATTGTTGCCATTTACATCAACGATTGTGGTGTCTCTGAGACATAGCTTCATCCTTACACTAACTCAGACAACTATCAAGCATATGCGATCTTTCATAACTGCTGTTGTGTTCCCTGCTCTTACTTTTAGTTGTAGAATTATGGGAGATGTATCATTTTAAATATATGGATAGTAAACATCCATGGCAGCATTTTAGAGGGTGTTAATACAATATTTGTCATGGTAAAAAAACACATACATTCATACAAAATTACAAATTTAACTGTAATTAATCCTGAATCCGGCAGTTGAAATTCCTTTAATGGCAGGCACTATTTTGCTAGTTGAACACACCTTCATTCAAACTTTTGTAGAATGTTTATTTTTTAAGTAAAGTATACACTATTATATATTTTATTTTTCAGTGTGAAACAAGGAACATTTATATGCAGTTGAATTATATGTGTTCATTCAAATTTAGGTTTTTGTTTTTCATTATAAGTGAAAAAACCAAAAAGTAAAACAAAAATATCCAAGAGTAAAGCCTTATAAAAAACAGAAATATTTTGTATAATTATTTTTTTTAATATTTACAAAATAAACACTTATATTTTATTTATTCTTAGAGATATTGATACCACTTGATGGCAAATTTCACAAGGAAAAGTTTGATGTTGTTTGATACTGGCACAACTCTAGTAATATTACAAGAAACAACAAAATACTAGCAACTAGTGAAACTAGTCGTCTAACATTACTGAAATTTCACAAACAATGGTTGTGCTGAAGGTCTTTCTTTGCAACACATATCAACGAACAGATGTTTGAAGCAGATGATCTTGTTGAGATAGAAATTATGAATGCAGTTATGTAGCCAAACCCATTCCTAAACGAAAATTCCCGCGGCAAAAGTATAGGGAAAAGTCTTGTTTTTTCGCATTCTCTCGAAGTGCACGACCAGACACAGCAAATCAGAATTTGTATTACAACTTTATAATTTCATTGCATACTTATTATGCATTATTATTCAGTACAATATATATATATATATTGTAATGACTCATTTCATACGCCCATCTCACATTCATTTCAATACTTAGGCCTAATTTAATTTAGAAATTTGTTAGTACAGTAAAAGCCCGCTAATTCGGCACTTTCGGGGATCGAAGTGTTCCGGATTATTGAAAATTCCGGATTACCGAGCGTCATATGAAAATGCCGGAAAATTCGGTTTTTAGCCGCTAAAATCGTATCCCACTAAAGTAAAAGGAGTGAAATCAAGTGATATTAACTCAGAAAAGCTGAAAACCCAGCCAAAATACAATCACTCTTTAAAAATAGTGGCTGGGTTTTCAGTCCCAAAGAGATAATGTACAGTAGCTTGATTTTACTTTTTCTACTTTAGCGATGATAGCGGGCTAAAAATCGTCGTCTAAGTTTCAGAGTGTGGCTTTAAAAAAAATCACTCTTTACGTGTAAACAATTAAAGAATTACTAAGGAGATAAATAAAATTAAACAAACATTAGTTTGAACACAAAATGAACATTTAATGCCTAGAAAAACATTTCTAAACTTAGGTTAACTTAGATGTAGGCTAACTAGTGCGTACATTATGTAATAAATATTATGGTAAACATAATTTTTGTGTACAGTATTTTATTTGAAAAAGACCTTATGTCTGTTTGTTTTTTTTATCATGTTTCTTCTTTAAAAAGTCATTTCTCAGAACATATAAATTTACAAGCTCTGAAGCATTGTAGGAGCTGCTGCGTTCGGCAAATCGTATAAACGTGTTGATAGTGGCACTTGCTTCACTCCACGTAGGCACGGGTGTTGGATCATCATCTGCTCCCTCTTCATCATCTGATTCGGACTCCACAGGATGAGGCTCTGACTGAGGTCCAAGTACACTTTTGATGAGCAGTTCATCCGTAATTTCTTCTTCAACTGGCTCGTCGCAATCAATGTGTATCCACTCCAAGATTTCTTCTTGTGGCACTTTCCTTATTTCGTCTTGGGAACTGTGGGCCACCAAGTCCAGTATTGCTTCATTGTCGACTGAAACAGCAATGTCCTCTTCTTGGTAGGCAGCTGGCCATAGTTTTCGCCAAGATTTCTGTAGAGTGGTGGGCTTGACCTTTTTCCATGCCAAGGCGATTCCGAAAATTGCATCTTTTATGTTGAATTTTTTCTGAAAATCAACCACCATACACTCTGAGTTTATCAGGCCTTGAAGAAAGGACGCTCTGTAAAAACATTTAAAGTTCTGAATCACTCCTTGATCCATTGGCTGAATCAAGGACGTGACATTTGCCGGGAGGTATGCAGTAAAAATATTTCCCGATATCAACTCAGACGCTGCAGTGTGAGCTCTGCAATTGTCTAGGATGAGCACAACCTTGCTGTCTTCAGGTAAGCCACGGATTTTCAAATTGTCTTTTACAGATGGGACGAAGTGGTGGAAAAACCAATTTCTAAATAAATCGGAGTTCATCCACGCATTGGATTGAGCATCGTATATTACGGGTAGGTGGGTAATGCCTTTCAGAGGTCTTGGCTTTTTTGCTTTTCCGATGACGAAAGGCGTCAACATGTGGTCCCCTAAGGCATTGCCACAGAGCAAAATTGTCAAACGGTCTTTGTTTTTTTTAAAGCCTTTGGCACATTTCTCATCCCCTGCTGCCAAAGTCGAATTAGGCAAACAACGCCAAAGTAGGCCAGTTTCATCAGCGTTGTAAATCCGGCATGCTGACAAATCGTAGTCTTCAACTAGATTTTCAAATTCAGCTTTATATTCTTCAGCCGCATTTTGGTCGGCTGATCGGAGCTCCCCAGCTACATCAAGCTTCCGTATTCCGAGTCGATTTTTAAATCGGTGCAGCCAACCATCAGAAAAGGCACATTCTTTCTCATCTATTTTTAATTCCTCACGGAACTGTTTAGCTTTTTCCATGGTCATGGGCCCAGTCACAGGCTTCCCTTCAGACCGCTTAGCGCTAAACCATTTGAATAAAATTTCGTCAAGGTCGTCAAGTTTAGGTTTTTTTAAAGTTTGTCGAGACTGCATGTCTTTGACATTTGTAGTTTGAGACTTAAATTTAAGTAACTTTTCTTTATTCTTCTTGATGTCATACATTGTTGATGAACCAATGTTGAATTCTTCCATTAGCTTCATTCTACTCTCACCTTTTTCTACACGTCTTATAATTTCTAGCTTTTGTTGAATGGTAAGTGTGACATGCTTACGTTTATTTCCAACTTTGCTGGTGGATGAGCTGGGCTTAGAAAACATAGAGCACAACTTTGAGAAAGTTAAAACACAATATGAACGAGCACAACACTCACGACTGCACTCGAGTACGAACTGACAGTGACTGAGACTGAGACTGAGGCAGACGCTAGACAAACACGTAACAGCGGACACTCGGAAAGTGGCCCTGAACCCCCTCACACACAGCTTCTGCGTCACATACGATCCCTTCCAACTGAGCACGAACCTTTCCGAGCGCTCTTGCGAACTGTACGTTTCACAGTGCGGTTAAAATATCTCATTTACGCGATTTTTTTTAAGACGGTGCCGGATGAATGAAAGTGCCGAACCATTGGATGCCGGATTAGCGGGCTTTTACTGTAATAATAATTAAGGAATAATTATTTATAAATTGTCTCAAATTTTAATACAAACCATAATAAATACAAAATTAAATATATCAAAATTAATCAAAATTCACCTTATTACATATAAAATTCAAAAGTTATAAAGTGAACTAAAGTCAGTGATACAGTGTGGAGGGATGATTGTTGAAGAGTGAAGAGAGCAGATATTTGAAAGGTGGAGAGGAGAGAGGGATCTAGAAGAAGTGAAGCAAGATTATTATTATAAAGAAACTGGTTACATTTATTCAGCAGTATTTGAAAGGTTACTTTATTAAATTCTTATTATCTCTGAAGTACAAAGAAGCAGAAGACAGACATTGGGTGAGAAAATTCCTTTTAAGTTTAATAGTGATTCATTGGAAGAACATAAAACCCAGGAACATTCGATTTGGCTAATAATTCAAAATTAATATAATTAAAATTTAACAATTATTTTTCAAAATTACAATATCTTTTATAAAAAAAAAAAAACCCAATATTTCTATTTCATGCCAGCACGACCACCCTGCCCTAAAAATTAAGAATTGTATTTAAAAATTTACCATTATTGTATCCTCCATCTTGTTTCAAAATTCAAACTTGTATGTCAATTAATTTATCATCATTAAAGTTCACATTTATATCATACTGAGTTATTTGTTATTTCTAACTATAATCAGAATACAAATTAAGTTTAACCATTTATTTAAAGTAATAATAGTAGTAGTATATATATGATATATATATATATATATATATATATATATATATATATATATATATACAGTATATATATAAAATATATATCAAATTACTCTGTGAAACATCCCGATTAATTTGGTATAACATTTGTTCTACTTGAATTTTATTTTCGATAGCAAAAGTTTGATTAAATAGATGACTGCAAAATCGACTAGTGACTAGTTGATCAACATTGAAGAAACATTTTTAAGCGACTAGTCACTAGTCGTCTAACAGATGGAGGGTTAAAGATGAGTATACAATAGGAACAATCCATAAAATATCCAACAACAAAAGCTCTGAAAGATCCTATATATTTTGAATAATTGTCTTCTTTTCAACAATTCGCTTCAGTAAATCAGTAAATTTTGATTGCTGCTCATTTGTCATAATTTTTTAATCTTATTATTATTGTTACTGCCCCAATGAAATTAAATTTATGGACTTCCTTTCATCATAACAATGTACAGAATTGTGCAGTGAAAATCATGAAAATTTGAAGTTGTTAGTAGCCCTATAAATCAGTAATAAGTGGGGGGGAAAGGTCATTCTGCCATGTGAATTTGCCTTCATACTTTGTATTTTGAAATTTTTTTGTTAAACTTGTAGATTAAAAAAATCTAACCTTGAACATTTTGTTATTACCTACAGTAAGTTTACATACTCATAACAATAAAGGTTTCTGCTGAGTTTCATGGATTTATCTTAACACGTTCACGACGACATGTATCCCATCGGGTAAAGGTGAACTTTTAGACTGCTGCTATGTATTCGGTCGTAAAGCATGTTGTGAGCCCAATGTGATACAAGTTGCTATGAATTAAATTGTTGCGTTTTTATTGTTTGCCTATCTTTGTGGTTTATTAAATGTTATCCCACGCTTAAATAAATACCTTAGATTATTGTGAACCCTGTTGGGCGTACAATTGCTTACTTTTTAAGGTAAATCAATTTTTTAGCTACCACTTGGGCTGCACGGAAAACATCGAAAAACATATTGAAATAAACTTTTTTGCACGAAATTGCAAAGCCTACATACATATCTCGTTATACTTAGATGTTAAAGTAAAAATACGATTACAGTTTTATGCCATTATTAAAAAAAATCTATGGCAAATAAAAAAGTCTGGAAATAAGCTGTTGTTGTGAACGTGTTAAACCATTCACTAGAGAATAA
The DNA here is from genome assembly GCF_021130785.1 of Homalodisca vitripennis. NCBI lineage: Eukaryota > Metazoa > Arthropoda > Insecta > Hemiptera > Cicadellidae > Homalodisca > Homalodisca vitripennis. Next base: position 170,816,917 of record NC_060210.1, on the reverse strand, counting down.
TTTTTTCGAAAAACACATACAGACAGATAAATTCCAAAATAAGTTAGACAGGACACATATTATCATATATTATTTTTTCCTGCTAGACAACGTGGTAAAGTTCAATCAAATGGTTGTGAAATATCCTGTATATGTAATATATAATATGTGACCTGTTTGTGAGTTCAAAAAGAGGTACTGCACAGGGACACGACAGGAAAAGACCTACAATTTGTATGTGGAGAATGTAAAGAAGGTTGTCATCTACTATGGCTTCTCACTCCACAAGTGTAGACAATAAGTTAAAACGTAAACAAAACTCTTATAAATAGTATAAATATATAAAAAAATAGCTGTTTTAGTGTTAAAATTAATATAAAACAAGCCATGACTTACCAATGAACATAAAGGACTAATGAAAGGTTAGTACAACTGTAATTATGTAACTTACCTGAAAATCACTTACCTTTTCTACTTTCCCATCATCTAAGTAGAACATTTTTTTCATCATAACTTTTTATTTAAAAACCTTACTTAATACAAGGTTTTAGTTCAATTCAAAATAAAATTGTAAACCAAATGAATGGGTTTACAACGGTTAATTTATATTTTGTTTCCATCCTAAAAATGTTCAAACTATATTCTTTTAATTTTATACATTAAAATTTATATTTGCTAGTATTTTACTTGAAGTATGTTTATTTTCAGGCATATAGGTTAAAAAATGTTATGCAAAAATATTAACTAAGTTATAATTTTTTTTAAACTTTCTGCAAAACAGCTATTTTAGCAGCAGTCTTTTTGCATATCCCTTTTTAAGAATGAGGCAATAAATATTTTTGTTACTATCAAAAAATAACTTAAACAATTTTGGTTTGCAAAGCATTAACTGACATGATTTAAAAACTGTATTGTGATTTCTAATGAAACACTTACACAACACATATGCAGCATTAAATTAAAATTCGTACATTACATTAATTTTTTATAATTATATTAAATTTTCCCTATTTTTCTGAATTAACCTGTATTATTTGACAGAAATTATAATGTTAGTAGGAACATTCATACATTTACACAAATAAGTAAGTCTGACCTGTCTGACATGCAGGTCAAGGTCTCTGAGAGGGTTGCGCTCCAGTTCAGCCGGGGGTTCACTGCCACTGGTGGTACGATGCTTTGGGCTTGGCTTGGGGGACCCGGACCTGGCCCCTGCTGGTGACCGCATTTGAGCCAAAATGTCCAGAAAATCTTCTTTGAACGATCTAGCACGCCGAGCCAGCTTCCCCCCTTTAGCTCTAGGAGTGCCCTCACCCGAGTCACCTGCACAATGGAAAAACAGATTATAGCCTGAAATTATTATCATTTAATCCTCATAGGGATCAGCCTATTCTTGGGGAAATGAGTTCATCAATCTACCCTAGAGTCCAATCATAACCTTTAAATAATATTACAAGACATAACAAATAAATTAAAACCTAATAAACAAAATATCACAAAATAAAATAAAAAAGACAAAACCAGAGCAGGTAAGTTTTATACCCATTTCAGCCATTAAGTATGTCTTTTATTGATTATATCTCAACGTTGAGGAAGATTCCTTTCTTCTGTATTACAAAGTTCTTTTATCAACAAAAAATCGAGATCTTGTGCCAAAACGATGATACTAAGAGGAAAGGTCTTCGTCTCTACCAAACAGTACTTTTTGCTGAGGGAATTAATGGGGATATCTTATCCTCCAAAAGCATATCTTTAACTTTGAGACTTGAAGGAAATTGCTTCACAATAAGACACATGAGTTGTAGTCTTTCGCTCCATTGAGTTTCCCAATACTGGGAGAGGAGTTTTGAGATTGCAGGGAGCTCAGAGTTGCCGACATGAGCCTCACTATTGTACTAATAAGCATTGTGCACATGTGTGTGCATGCGGTATGACAAAAACTATTAACTAATCATTCTTTATTAATACCTGCATTACATATAAACTCTAAATAAATATAGCAGGCCTACTTTAATTCATAAAAATATTTTAACTATACGTTTCTACTTTGAGTTTAATATTTTTGTAAAAATATATAAGTTTTGTACCATGCCCGCCCAGCTCCTGTGGTCAGGGGTCTATCCAGTCCCATCTTTGCAATGGCCATGATGTGGTTATATTACGCTATATCTTACAGATTAAAATATAGCAGGACTTAAACTACTCTTTATTAAACAATTTGTTAAAAAAAGACCTTGTTGGATTAAATTATCTTTAAGTTAGAAAATAACTTCGATGCTGGAGTGTGGTGCGTGTGAATGTGTTAAAGAAGTTTTTTAAGATCTTATTTAAATAGTCTTAACAAAATATTACCAATGTGAAAGTAACCAATCAACAAAGTTTTAGCCACTGATTTTTAATATACAGGGCGTATACCTGATATTGGGTTGTATATATTTATATATATCAACAAGGTAGGAACATGCCACACCATGTGTCACATAATAGCTTTGCTAAGGTGAATACAAAATTTCAAGTGGAGCTAATTTTATTATTCACAGATGGAACGGAAGGACAGACAATCATACAGAAAATAAATTTTGATATCCCCCGGCAAACAAAAAAGAAATAATGTCAACCTACTGAGTGATAGACTTCAACGGCGATCAGCCAAATACCATAAAAAAACTTGCATCACAATGGAACTCAGTGTTCCTCATATAGAAATGAAGCTTCATGCAAAACTTCAAGTCTATAGATCAGTTTGTCTACAAGATATCATGTAGACAGACACACAGAAATAACTAATGTTCCAGTGCCATGAGTGATAGTTAGCTAACTTTTTATATTTTATTAATCATACAATAAATCTAGTTATGTGTACAAATCCAATCAACCACTTCCAACTGATTTAACCACATCCTCTGATTTTGAAATGACGTCAGAATTCTAAAGAAGAGATGATATCATGAGTGTCTGTATCAAAGTAGCATGTAATGCAAGATGAAAAGCGTGTGGCTCATAAATAGCATGTCATGTAGTTAATTTTTAAGTACAAAATATCTCAATTATTATTTAGAAATATAATCTGATATAATTTATTAGTTGATTTTTAGTTTATGCCCAAACAGTTAACATCCTACATATTGAGCCCAATACATGTATATCTTTCATACATAAATCTTACACATACTGTACTGTTTATTTTATATAATTATTTATATTTAGTTGTATATTTTTTCAATTTGTACTTGTGTATGTGTGTGGGGTGGTCACACATATAATTTACAAATATTAGTAAAATAAAAATATAAAAATTAAAACTGCTAACAAACTTGATTAATTTTTTTATTAAATGTTGTAAATCAAACATTGTGGAAGGGTGGACAGTAATGACGTTAAGGCCACACTTCAATTCAGAAACCATTAGGAGAAGGCCACTGCTGTGAAGGGAATAATAACTTAGACTAATTTTTTTATCAGATTAGATAAAAAATAAAGAATGGCCCTGAAAAACAGCTGAAAATTCCCAAGGCTCGGAAAGTTACCCTATGAATGTCCCTGACTTATGACAAGTAACTAAGAATCGTATTATTTATTAGTCATCGCACTTACAAGACTGGAATTCTAATGAACTGCATGTTTGTACCGATCCGTTCTTGAATTATGCCGCAATTCCTGTACTAAGCTTTAAATATAATTTTAAATTTAGAAAGTAACATAAAACATAATAACGTTATGAGCACATTGGTAACTCACATAAGCGTAGTAAGTTGATGGCGAACGGTGACAGAGACGGGTCGGGCCGGGCCGGGCGCGTCCAACTGCTGGCGTTAACCACTCACACGTCCCACACACACACACTGTCCCTGGCCTAGTCCGTAGTCACGGGGTCACCGCCACAACCGTATAAGTACTACTACCTCTGCTAGCCTTTACTCAGTAAGCTTTGTAACAGCAGTGCAACGGCAAGCTTTGTTATGACGACTAAAGTGGAAAATTATAAATAACAAACGGGGTATAGACAGACAAGCTTCCATTAGTCAACCTGTATGTCCGTTTTTTATATTTTATTTCTGATTTCAAAAACCAGTAAAGGTAAAAAAAACTATTCGGCACAATTATTATTCTTGCAATCTTAAACAAAAACAAAATTAATATTAGATTTTAATAACAAACTTCAAGACAGCGGTTGATTTTTTTTTTTTTTATTTAATCACGTAAACTCTAATAAGGTTTATGCAAAACCTTTATAGCTCTCCACATCAGATTTTAATAAAGTAGTTCGCTCGTAACGAATGTGCATGACGCGGGAAGAGGTTGACATTCGTACAGTAATGTATAAAGAAAATGCTCCCCGACGTTTTAGTATTAACCCTAAAAACAAGCACTCGTTCAGAAGCACAGCAGGTGCAAAGTAAAGTTCTGGTACTTCTATTCGGTAAGTCCTCTTAGAGGATGGACTGTAGGCCTACACTCAATCCACAAAATGAAGGGCTCGTTGTTCATAATCAACGTGTCCTGCTCATTTTTTGAGCGTTCACTGTGGTTTTGCGTGGGATATAAACAATGCTGGATTTCTTTCTAACGTACTCTTCACAGATGAAGCTACTTCCAATAGGAGGGCATTGTTAACTCTCGACACTCGTGTGTGGGCCTCAGTTAATCCAGATGCAACTTTTCTACGGCGACACCAACATAAGTTTTCTGTGAATGTACTAGTATGTGTAGAAATTATACATAATTCGTTAATTGACGCGGACATATTGCCGAAAAGGTTAAGTACCATACATATCTTGTGGTGGTTGGAAGACGTCCCATCGCACTAGAACAACCATGAGGTTTCTATGTGATATAACGCCTAAAGCACATATGACATAGTATTAACATAGTAAATCCCTGAACCTCGACCCATTAAGATATTTTTCTCTGCACTCATATGAAAGACACTGTTTATAGCTCATAGGTTGAAAGTGAAAAGGATTTAGTTGTTCGGATAGTTCAAGTTGATGCTGTGATCCAAACAAAACGTCAATATTTTTTAAGAATTCCGGCGTTTTACATGAGATCGCGTCATACTATGCAGTCAGGCAGAATTTTATTTTGATTTAATTTTTGACAATGTAAATTTTCTTCAAGCATTAAAATTTAGTATTATTATCTCACAAAAAAAACAAATAAACCCTATTGCCGTAAATAAATGAACTTAATAGTTAACATTGTATTTTTTGCTGTGAAAAAAACTACGAAAATGATTCTGAGCATTACAACAATTAAAAGCCTATATCTATCTTATTACCGACCGTATTTTATGATTTAGATATCATCAAGTTTGTATTTAAATGTTGCAAATTACATTACAATTTAAAAATTGGTATAGTCTCATTAATCTACATAATTAAGCTTTAAAATAATTTGATTTTTGTTATATAATGTCTTTACTGATTTATAGAATTAAAAAAAAAACTAAAATAACACATTCAGGTGGACAGAAAACTAAGCATTACTGAATCATCTTTGTGACTGTTTTGTTTGCTTTAAAACCGTGTATATCAGCTTATAAGGTTACAAATAAAGAAACAAAAAACTTATATACTACCTGGAACAACAAATACTCGTAATACAGTCACACAGCTTATCCTACTTAATTTCGTATACCATTTACAAGCTGGCTAGATCGTTTAAATTATTTTGGCTCTCAAACTCTTTGTCTAAATGAGAACGGGGTGACTTGATCCGGAAGACGATTCCGGCCTATTCATCGAGTATTTTTACCTTCGTAGTAGGAAACAACGCAGGTTTACGCGTAAGGCGATGGGATAGAGTGGTGGTTTGCCTGACTGTCCCAAATCTCCTTTTGTCAGTTGCCCACGTTATAGAGAATAAAACAAAAAGATAGAGATACCTCCGCAGGTTATTTGTATTCATAAATAAAATATTTCTCTAAGTTTACCATGACGTGAACCAGGTCTCTTGCATGTTCCGGAATGAACGTACGTGCACAAAGTGCCAAAGCTTTTACTGCGAAGATCGGCTTGTGAGTTGCATCACGATGAACCTGTGGCACATCCAGGATTTGTATTTTGGAGTCAATCCCATCATCACATATTATTTTATTATATAAAATGGATTTGATAAAATAAAATAGTTTCTTCTAATGAGATACTAGGATAAATCCTAGGAATCACACTAGAATCCACTAGGAATGCTTCTGAATCGGGCCCCAGCAATAATACAATTTCTCTAAAATATAATACTAATAATATTATAAATGCGAAAGTGCATTTGTTCGTTTGTTCTTCTTTCACTGCGTAAACTACTCAACTGACTTTACTGAAATTTTACATGGGCATTCTTATGATCCCTGGTACGAATATAGGCCTATTCTTATTTCGAAAATTAATCCAGACTACGCCCTACTGGTGTTTAAAGTAGCGAAAAGTACCATCTTGGTCTCTAAAGTTGATTAATATTAATTGAATGAGTCTATCAAATGTAATTAACTGTTCTGTGTAAACATTGTTTATTATTTTCAATTCGTTTGCATTGATAGTGAGTGAGTGAACTGAACTGAACTGAACCGTAGAAGACGGGGTGGTTCCCCTCAGAGCAGCTACTGAAAAATGTCCCAATGACTACTTGAGAGCAGAAGCATCAGTATATTTTATCACACACTTTAGTACTGGGTGACAATAGTGCGCTTGTTGAAGTGTAGTTAATGGAGTCAAGTCTATAACAAGTAAATGAACAATAAAAAAGAAGTGCGTGGTCGGCGGAATTTGAGGATGGACGGCACATTAAGATGAGTAAAGCGCGTAAAGAAGGTCGTCCAACAATACCCTGGGACGCAACAGGTTATATTTATAATGAGTAAAATGTCTAAATAAAAAACATAATTTTTCAGTTTTAGATTTCGGCGAGTGGGTAAATACTAATCTACCTTATAAAATGTCAGAGGTAGACTTCTTTGATCGGTAAACAGGGAAAATCATATATGGAACAAAAAATACTGTTGTAAAACTGTTGTAATATCGGCGTAAATGGCCATAAATATGCATTTTTGACGTAATTTGTCGTGACACAAAGGCAAACTCAACATTGTCGTCAGAATATAATTCACTCGAACCAGAATTGCTCATACAGGTGCGAAGCCGCGGGTAACTACTATTTCAATATATATTAGCCAAACATGCGATAGATACTGTCTGATTTAAATCACGATACTATTTTATTCTTAGAGACTTATACGAGTTTTATATTAATTAACATGTTTATAGTATAAAGATAAAAAGTTCTGGCCAAAATGTGTATGAGTCTACATTACGACTACTGATATAGCTTCAGAGTATCACAATTCGACGTACGTGTCCGACGCTTATCGAAACAATCTTACGCTCATTTACCACACGCCGGTTTTGGACGGACGGAAAATACGAACACGGCACGGTACAGTCGCGTCGCCCGCCGTCCTGTGCCCGTGTGCACACTGTCTTACAGAAATAAATGCACGTTTTCACACACACACCGGATTTGGACGGACGGAAAATCCGAACACGGCACGGTACAGTTGGGTCGCCCGCCGTCCCGTGCCCGTGTACACACTGCCTTACAGAAATAAATGCAAGTTTTCACACACACCGGATTTTAGTTGACGGACGCACAGTGGAACGAGTAGTCTACAGCTCTGGACACTGCTTGCTTGGACGAATTAAGGAAAAGAGAAAACATATAGGTGAGAAACATGAATATAATTTTGTTGATATATTTAATTTATTTTAGACAAGAAAGGAATATTTCCTTATAATACTTATATGTAATGTCTATTGTGATTGTAGCAAGGGTTTATTGCATCCATTATGAAGAACACATACTATGCCTTATCTTTATAGCCTAACATTGTATAGTGTTGTTAACAAAAGATTCCATGGTTTTGTGGCAAAATCCTAAATAACCGTAACTTTAAACAGAATATAATCATTCTAGAACTATATATTTGACAAAAACATTGGTTTTCATTCGTTAACATTTGAAAACAACACAACTAACTTGAATAAAAAATTGACTGTAAAGAATCCAAGACATGTGAAAGTATAATAAGCTTATTCATTTGATCAAACACACGTCAATTAATGTAACTATTCTTGGGTTTGTTAACTACTTGGATTAAAACGGCAAAAACCAAATTTGCTAAACCTGATACTCCCACTTCTAATCTTACAATTTTTTCCTATTAGACTAGGTTTTAGGTAAACAGTTCTAAATATTAAATCTGAAGTGTAACACAAGTTTTAGGCAACAGAACGAACTCAGTTGATATTCCACTTATAGGGTGAGGATATTTTTTTTTCATTAAACACTACTTTAGGACTTTCAATTATTTACTCTAGGTCAATGATCTTTTGCACAGATTCCAAAATTTAAATACTTCTATCAAGAAACTAAGCTAAGGAGTTCCTAATGACAAAACTGGCCACTCTGCTTTTAGATTAGCTATCAGGCAGGCCTAACTGTTACATACATCACAATTTTAGTTATTTCAGTTGCTCAAAATTTTGGCAATTATACACGGATACTGCTTAAATGTTATTATGAAACATGATACTGCTTAAATGTTATTATGAAACAAACAAGCTATCTGTAAGTATTATTTATTAAAGAAATATTATACAACATATATTTTGTTACAAGTATTTGAAAAGTTTCAAATCCCATTTTTGTGTTTTAACGTTAAAATGCATATATCCAATTAAGTTGTGTAAGTTTTGTACCACAAATTACACAGTTACTAGCAAAGGACATATAGGATGTGTCGGTGCTAGATCACTGCACACTGTTCTCTAGACAGATTTGCATTTTCCGCACTGGGTGACAAAAATACTGGATGGTTATGTGAATGAGAAGGTTTTTATTTTATTTTTAGGCTCTAGGACCACACTCCTTAACATATTTATATCTTCCTCTGAGTTAGTTGCCTCTACCCAAGGCATTATTAAAATGAGGGATTTCAAAACCAAATTAATTTTTCATCCATTAAATTTTAGTAAGTTACTGATTGATTTATTCATGGTATAATAAACAGTTGATTTTTTTATAGAATTCAGAAGTAAATTTCTTACTGACAATGGTCACTATGTTGTCTCTCAATGTATCAATCTGCAGAAAATCTTAACATTTCAATCTGTTCAGAAAATTTCCAGAAAATCACGTTGTTTTGAAGATGCCCATTTCCACTGAATCAAAGTACAACTAGTCAGGGAGGTGATTAACAAAGATGATTTGTATTGATAAGCAATATTAAGAGCCACCACTCTTTATCTTGTTAGATAAAGTAGTCATGTTTAAAGTAGTGTACTGATTGATAAGAACACCCTAATTTTCTCAAGTAATATTTGAATTGGTGCCACCATCACAGCGGGTCATGTTATTTGCAAAAATTGAAAAAAATTTACAAGGAATATTGTTTATTTGACAGCCATTTCAAAATTGGTGAATTTAATAAAAAAACATGGTTTGCAGAAAATGTAATTACAAAGTCATTTTTCAAGATGTCAGAATAATTTAAAAACTAGTGTGTTCAGCATGAAATTAACTTCAAAAAGGCATTAGTTTTATATTGCTATCGTGCAAGAACGTCAGTCAAACTCTTTACCTAAAAACTCTGAAAAAATGTAGCACAATCATTAATTTTTAAGACTATAATTTTTATGAAGGAAAAGAGACTCACTACAGGTAAACCGTTTAAAAAAGACACTGGACGATTTTACTTCACGCAGGTTGGAATAAATACCCCTCCACCGATGTGTCCCACCAGTCTCCCAGTATCCCCATCACTGCTCGGCATTCGTCCGCTTGCTCTATCCTCTAACCTGGCCACTAAAGGGACAAACCTCACACCAAAATGCAAGCTCCATGAATACGTCTATGGCTACATTAGACTGTTCAATTAATATTTTACTCGTGTATAGGCCTACACACAAAAATACAATACACTTATAGTATAGGTAAGTAGCTGCAGTGTAAACAAAATGGCAAGAGCAAAACACAACACACAGCATGTGGGTCCCTCCTGCGTGTGGCTGCTCAGATATTTGCTTCTGCACAGGTTTCTTTGCGAGTGGTTTATCTATAATAACATTTTATTTCTGTGTTGAGTACTCATATTACTACCATCAGCATAAATTTTATTCTTGAGAGTGAACTCCTTTTTTCTACAGCCTTTAAAAAATGTCAAAAATCACGTAATGCCAATTTTCACAGTCGATATCTAAAAAAGGACTGAATGAAAACAAGTGAAAATTTTATAAAATGTTCTTTATACTAATAAGAATACTTGTGAAATGCCAAAGTAGCAATTATAGGTTTAAAATTATCTTAACTTAGAAAGTTTAATGATGCTTAAATCACAATTAACAATACACCTTTAATTAATTCTTCTTTTTAACATGAATGGACAGTAATAATAGTACCGCAGGCAAAATTCTTGAACTTAAATTACCCATATGTTCAAGTACTAAGAACCATTTTGGAGATATCAATTGCATATGTTTCCCATAAGAATATTTGTATCGCCAAAAACTGTGGAAAGAAAGGTTGAATGAACTTAAAACTTGGTACAAAAATGTATCAATATCTTGGCTAAGGTCATTGGTTAGCTTGGTACACCATTTTGTTCTAATTTTCTAAATTTCTAACCTAAATGTTTTGTTCTATAAATTTGTTTTGTGTCTGAAATTGTTTAAGATAAGTATTTGTAAATTCTATGAGAAATGAATTATTAATATTTAAGCTGTCACAAAATCTACATTTAGCTAACTGAGCCAGAACAACTACGTGAGATACTCAAAGACAAACCTGGTATTTAAAGTCTAGAGGCCTAGAGAGCAGTAATTGAAAAAAATCTTCTATGGTGTCCCTTTCATAATTAATTGTAAACTAACAGCTATTAATAATCAAACATTGCTATAAAGTGTAATAAACATCCTCAAGAGAAGGTTCTTACAAACAAGCATCATGTAAAAGTAATGGAAATCATGAAGAAGAATACATTTCATTATTTCAGAATTTAAAGTTGTTGAAAGTGGTGTCTAGCCTTCCAACCAATCCACAGGATGCAGTGATTTTAAAATAGAAAAGTTATGTGCAGGATTCAGTTTAAATAAAATCAAAATGGCTTTAGAAATTATCTTGAGTATAATACGATTATTTCAAAGGACTTAAATCTACTGATGGATCGCTCTAACCTGATATCTTGCAGTTCATCAGAGTGTGAGTAAGGTTTCAGTCACTCCAGCCAGAACAATACTGTCAATCCAGCATGAATTTAGCCCTATTGATTATAAAGCTGAATGGTTCAAACATCCAGACATGGATTTCAGACCTTTACGCCAAATCATGGCTATGACAATACTCGGCTGATGACATTTGAACTCGGCAAGCTAAGCCGAAACCCTGACATTAAAAGGGAAGAAGGTGAATTAAAAAAATCTTAAACAATTGATTGGTCTTCGTTGATTTTTTTTATTTATTGGTCTAATGCTACTTTTGTGGTGAATTTGGACTTCATTATAACACTTTCTCATATATGGAAAAAATGGATAGGTCAGTATTATGTTAAATTTTTAATACTTATTAAAATTGGAACTAAAATATGTATGATATATTCATATAATTGTCTAGGCATTATTTTAAACAATTACACCAGGCTTGTAATTTAGCCAGCTATGATATTCAAGGTTTTAAGTGATTAGGAATTCTAGGAAATCTGAGAAACACCATTTGAAAAAGGATGGTTTCTTCGAGTATCATTAACACCTTTTCGGGTTGCCATACTGTAACATTTACGACTATGTCCACTGCTAGATACTACCTATACTACAATCATACTCAAGTACAAGTAACTCTGAGAGAACACTCATTGAAAAGGGCTTAGAGCCCTTGATCTTGTAAGACAATGTTTCTGGGATGCACGAATGTATCATAATACTAGATCCTACCTGTATTACAATCATATCCCAAGTATAAATAGCTGACTGAGAGTATGCTACTTGAAGAAGGCTTAGAACTCCTGACCTTGTAACACTTAATATTTCTTTCTGGGACACACAAAAATGTATCATCATACTTGGGCATAACCAAGCTATTAAAAATTACCAAACTGAATACAAACTGCACAGCACATAAATACTATCCAGATTTTTAAAACCCATTAATAACGTTGTGTGTTGGGTTGTTCTAATATGTTAATCATTGTACATTTCAATCTTTCTACGTATATATAACTGTTCAGTAGGTTTTATTCAGAGTAAATATTTGTACCCACTAAATACTCCTAACACTATCTCATGATTCACAACAACCAAGACACATAATACAACATACAACAGCTACATACTGAAGGTGTAAGAGTATTTTAAGCTTTTGTCAACCAGCCAAGAAATTGCTAATGTAAATGGCAAGCAATATAAAAAATCAAGTTTTACTATTCTTAGAAACTATTACTTTCGTTATAATAGACAACTTTAATTACCACTGGTCTACTTGATATTATTTACTTGTCTAACTTACTTTTCAATACATTATTATTCAAAATTAGCAAATTTTATTTTGACCTAGTAGGTCATCATTCCATGAGAAATCATCTAATGCTGGTTGCCTAATAGTTTTATTATTTGTTATCATTATTTCTATTTATTAAAAGAATTTCCATAGAATGTTTTCTTATTCGGTTTAGGATTTATGTATACTTGAAGATGCTATCATACTAATACCAGAATTACCAAGTAGTATATTAATACCAAATTAATACCTTTAACAAGACACTACTGAATTTTGAATAACAATTGCTGTTGTAATAAAATATTTGTATAAATATTGTTCTAACATATCTGATTTCTCAATTTATAATAATAAGAATGATAACTCTTTATTTCTTGTACAGCTCTCTACCAATCATTAACAATGTAATGATTACAGCTAAATGACAAGTTACAACTACCAAAAGTTGCAGTTTAAATGTTATATCTTTGTATCTTTGTGCAGAAATGAAAAAGGTCATTTAACTGTAATCATTACATTGTTAATTTTATATACAAAGAAATAAAGAAATACCTTTAAAATGAGGTATAGTTCAACATACCTTTACATTTGAAAATTTTCCAAAAACCACCCCTACCCCCCAAAAACTACCCTTTTGGGGAGTTTTAGAGATTTCAAAATAATTTCTCCAAATTCTTTGGGGTGGAAATAGGGGGGTTTAAGTTGTTACGAATAATCTACCTCGTTAGGTTTGGCCGCTATACATACTGTACGGGTGGTCTGCCTCACCTTGTGTATATATATATATACAGCTTTTTATTTTATGATTAAGTAAGTAAGTAGCAATACTTTATTTTTAAAATCACACCAACACTTTAAAAGTTTAGAAATCAACACTGTTTTTAGATGAGTTTTAAATGCCTTGGGCATCTCAGCAGTTTTTAATGATTGGGCAGTTGGTTGACAAATTGGATTCCTGCCTAACAAGGATGGTTCATAAGCTACTGTTCTGTGTCTCCTAGTTCGTTAGTTATCCCTGCCTCTAGTTTCATAAGAGTGTATGTCACTACCTCTTATACCATATGATTGCATTTGTTATGAAGTGAAGAGGTGTCTTCAAAATACACGGCGAACCAGACCACCTGAACCACTGATTGTAGTAGTATAACAAGTGAAGATAGAAACTCAGTTACAATTGAACCTCCCCACTAATTTGAAGCCAGAGAATTCAATAAAATTATTTTGAAACCCCCAAAAAATGTTGATAGTTTTGGGTGAGTGTTATCAAAACTGCAGCAGCTGCATTGTACGGTGCAAGGTTTTCTGAAAGACATCACTACTCACAAAAGATATTTCAAAGCTTAGCTCATTGTGTTTGAGAAACTTATGTGCATAGTGACCAACAAAAGTAAGAAGATTGCGAGGCCAGTTGGAAGTGAAAAATCTGCAGATGTTACAGTGGCCGCTCTACAAACCCAAGGACCCAAGCTGAAAAATGGTGCTCAACTCTGGGTTTAGTCAAACAACATTTTTGAAAATTCTTAACAAAAGCAAAAAGCACCCCTAAAATATATGGTTACATCACGAGCTTAGCGAAGATGACTATCTACAGAGTATTAATCATTGTATATGGGCCCAAAAGAGAATGAATGAAGCCCATGACTTCTTTAATGATGTTCTGATGATAGAATGATGAGTCAACATTTAGAAGTAACAACAATGTGAATCGACATAACATCAGTTACTGGCTCTTCGAGAACCCACATTGGATGCTTGCAGTAGACAATGAAACGTAATGGACACTGAACACGTGCTGTGGCACAATTGGAAACAGAATAATTGGCCCCCCACTTCTTTGAAGAAAATTTAAATGGAGATATGCACAATTATTTTGTTAACAATGCCTTGCCTACCCTACTGATGTGTCTTCCAAACTAAGTTAGAAAAAGAATTTGGCTGCAGCATTTTGGTGCCCCTCCACATTATACTATCACTGTTCATAATACACTTATTGAACACTTTCCTGATAAATGGATAGGACGAGGTGCAACAGTCTGTTATCCCGCCCATTCTCCAGATCTGACCTACCCGTTTGACTACTGCCTTTAGGGGTGGCTGAAGTATATGTTTTATGCTACAAGACCAGTTACTAGAGAGAATCTGAAGGAAAGAAAAAGAAATGTAGTAGCTTCCATTTCTCCAGAAGAAATCTAGCAGTTTAGTGGACAGCTTCAATGAGCTCCTTCTTAGGTAGAGCTTTGCATTGGCAACAATGGGAATCAGTTTGAGCGCCTGTAAGGTGTTGGTGGGCTTATGAAGGAATTTTCAAGCATTATTAGTGTTCAACTGTCCTATTATAATTTACAGCATGAATAAAATACCTTAAATCATTTGCAATTGTTATTTTTGTCTACAGAATCGAAACCACTTAAGATAAGTTGAAATATAACATTTATTACATTTCCTGGGAACTTACCTTTCTTAGTTATTTTTTGGAAGAGTAGGTTCTCAAGTAATTTTGGGTAGCATTTGGAGTTTCATATGTTGTTCAATAAAGTAACAATCAAAAACCTCAAAGTGTTTTTTAATAGATTTTTCCAAAACATTTCCCAAAAAAAAACACCCCACCCACATTTTTGAGAGGTTCAAAACTGTGTTTCTATCTTCAATATTGTTTTAAAGCTACAATCAGGTAGTCTGGTTCACCCTGTACAGAGGCAGGGTAATGTCAACAGTTTCAGGATTTTGAATGCTGATCTGCACGACTCTCAAAGTTTTGCAATTATTCTAATGGTTTGTTTATAAAAAACATTCAAGATATTTTTGCACAATTTCCCCACAAAGCCGCCATAGGATAGATGTGGGTAGATTAGTCCATAATATGCCGTCATCAGCACTTGAGTTAGGCAAAGTATTTGAATAATTGTCTCAGTACGTACATGCCTGAGGACAATTTTGCACAAACGCTCTCTACATAACAATCCACATGTCAACCCTTGATCAAGGTGTACTAAAAGGAATTTTGTTGAGTAGACTTTTTCAATCTCGGTTTTGTTTAACTTGTCCGATCTCAGATCACGTTGAAAGATCTTAGATTCTAAACCTATTTATATCGCATAATAACATTCCATAGTATAATATTTCCATTCATAGCCTCATTGCTTCACGAAATGGTCTTGACTGTTACAAGTTACAGAGTAGGCTTAATCTAAAGCCAGAAAGTCGTTATGAGAACATCAAACATTCAGCCCAGCTGTTAATGAAATAACAGTTTCCCATTAATAAGTTAACGCTGAATTACCTGTTACTGACACTAATACTGCCCATCTGTAATGGCAGCAAGTACAATAGCTATGAAAATGTTTTATTTTTAACACAAGGTGTCAGACATGTTAATCCTTCAAAATAGTAAAAAGTAAGTACATGTTATATTGGTTCATTTGTTATATTTTAAAAATACACATAGCCTAGATCGTTTTTAATCTCTGAAATATTATTAATTTTTATACTGTTATCTGAAATACATATAAAGAATTTTGGTTTAAGTAGTTATATCAAGGATTCTTTACTCATGAATATCAATGATTCAATAATCATGAAAATCAATTATTCGAGTATTGGGTGTTATTATACTGCAGCCCATGAAGCTAACAAAAAATTACGGACTGCAGTGTAATAAGCAGCCACCATCAGAATCGAATCATCAATATCCACGATTATCTAAACTACCAAAACCAAAATATCGAACAGAATTATACTATAGGTATATAAAATTACAATAGTTTTCAGCTGATCTTATATCTAAAAAAAGTAATAATTTAATGATGACTAAAATCTATCCAGGCTATGTGTATATATAAAACGTAACAAACAAAACGGTGCAACATTTAGTTACGTTTTTCTATTTTGAAGAATAAACAAGTCTGAAAGCTTTGTGACACAAATAACACATTATCACCATTCAACTTGTGGCCATTACTCAAATACCATATAAATTATTCTACTTTGTTTTAAGTTATTTAGAACAACATTTTTATTCTATTATTATTATTATATTAGGTATTTTTAATCGATACTTTGGTACCCTGGTCCGATTGTGGTGGTGGCCGCTTAATATACTGCAGCCAACTTACCAACCCTAACAACCCGAGGACCAACCCACTAGTCCACCTGAGATCTTATAACTCTACTTGATGGCTTACTGTCCTACCAGAAGGGCCTATTGATATACTTGACAGCCAACCACCCTACCTGAGAGCTTACTATCCTACCCAAGAAAGATCTTATCGTTAAGGGAATCTTCCCTCGCTTTTATTTTATTAACATTAATATCTTAGTCACTTATTATGCACTTTCTATTCGAAAAACGAACAAAAAATGCAAAGTAGGTCTAGGCTAGGTTTCGTAAACTTAGTAGTATCATTTCTTCAACTAAGCCCTATTGTCGAGCTTTAGATAAATATTTGAGTGCCATTGCAAGTTTACTACTGTGGTTTTTCCTTCTGATCCTATAGTCACAATATCAAGAGTCCCCTGGAACATATTGTAAGGAATTGTTTTCACTTAACAACTCTTGTTATTTATCTATAAAATGTCTATTTCCTATTCAACATTTGCTAATGATGTGAAGTAGGCTTGCCTAGGGGGTTAATAAGTTATAAGCCAAAATGCAAAATTAACACATTTAACTTAATATTCAAAGACAGATCATGTGGGTAGACAGTAGACATACAGATTATAGCTCTAATTGAGTATTCCTCTTAGGAGGCTGTTGTTATCATCCACTATGAAACATAAAAAAGTGTTAAATATTTTACCACCGGTTTAGAAAAGAATCACTTACATTGGCTGTGTTTGTCAGTTTTAGATGCTGTAGACATGCCAGCAACTTCTTTTTCTCAGTTAAACCATCTTTCCTGTCACTGCACATAACTTAAACATATTAAACACAATATTAAAATCTGAACAGACGACACAACAATTGGTAAAGAATAATTGGAACTACTGAGCCACTTCTGACATCCATCTTTTATTGCAAGAATATAAACATGGTAATGCTATCAAGAAGGCATTACAGGTATGATGAAGAACAGTGAGAAAGTACTGATAGTGCCTAGCCTTTCGTCTTTGGGACATTAGGTACATGACGTTTAGTCATTTATTGGGTATTGAGGAGCAATAATTTGAGGAGTATTGAGTATTCATAATTTAGTTAAATTACTACAAATAATGCTGTAAATAATGTGTATTTAACAATACGTATTATATTGTTACCCTCTATCCTATTTGTGTGATCTAAGAGGCATATAGCATCCCTATTTTAGTTTTTTGACAATTTGAAATAAACTAGTTTAGCAACATTGGCCCGATAGGTGATTTACAATTTATATAGCAAAAATGTTTTGTTACTTTTTTTGTCAATTTTATTTACAATCTGTTTAGACATTTTTAGAACAATAAGTAAATTAGATAAAATCATAAATTAACACGAGTTAGACTCTATCCAGCGATAGAGCTAACACAAATAAACAAGAAAGTTTGAAATTAGAACCTAAGAGGTAAGTCCAGGATTGAGTGTCTCTTCAGACGTGTAACTGACGCACTATTATCCAACAGGTTCATCGCAAGGTAGTTCGGATGAGAATACAGCTTGTCTTGGTACTTCTTGCTGTAGCGAGTTATTTCCTCTTTTACTGTGGGAATTTTGGTGTCTTGGTGTATTAATTGATTAGTTATATACCACGGAGCTTCCAGGATGTTCTGAAGGACTTTAGACTGAAAACGTTGGAGAATTTCGATGTTGGAGTTACTGGCTGTACCCCAAAGCTGTATACCATAAGTCCAAACAGGTTTCAAAATCTCCTTGTATACTAACAACTTATTTCTTAATGATAATTTCGACCTCTTGTTTAAAAGCCAGGATATTTTTTTGAATTTTGAGTTTAAAAATAATCTTTTGTGCCAGATATGAGAACGCCAAGTTAGTCTTCGGTCTAGATGCATACCCAGATATTTCACTTCTTCAGATTGGGGGAGGAGGACATTATTAAGAGAGACAGGTGGGCAGTTAGCAGGCCTTGTTGTGAAAGTTACATGAGTGGACTTGGTTTCATTAACCTTCACCCTCCATCTCACAAGCCACTCCGACAATTCATCCAGCTCAGATTGTAGTCGTTGGGATGCAGTTCCTGGGACTTCATGAGAGGCTAGTATAGCGGTATCATCAGCAAAGGTGGCCATGGTGACATCGGCTCGTACAGGTATGTCAGATGTGAAGAGGATGTAGAAGATTGGACCCAATACACTGCCTTGTGGAACGCCCGCCTCAATTTTTTGGAGGTCGGAGTATTCGTCTTGAAATTTGACTCGAAAAAACCTGTTTGACAAACAGGACTTGATGACATTAAAGAAAGAATGAGGAACAATTAGTTTTAATTTATAGAGGAGACCCTCATGCCAAACTTTATCAAAAGCCTGACTGATATCAAGAAAAACAGCCGAGCAGTATCTTTTTGCTTCCAGATCTTCCTTCACTACATTGACCACACGATGAATCTGCTCAATGGTAGAGTGCTTCTGGCGGAAACCAAACTGATGGTTGGGGATAAGGTTGCCGCTATCAATAACTTGCTGAAATCGTTTTAGAAAAAGCTTCTCAAAAACTTTTGAAGTCACAGGCAATAGACTTATGGGCCTATAAGAACTAACCTGATGTGAAGGCTTCCCAGGTTTAGCTACCATGACAATTTCCGATAATTTCCACTGTGCTGGAAAATGCTCAATTCTCAATATTGCGTTGAAGAAAAAAGTCAAAAACATAATAGCTTTCCTCGGCAGTTCTTTTAAAATCCTTCCTGTAATGAGGTCATACCCAGGAGCTTTGTACGGCTTCAATTGTTTCACAATTATTTCAGTTACTTCAGAGGGAGTAAAGGGCTGAACAGGAAGTGATAGTTGGGTAGGTGATTCTAATAAGTATTCAATTTCTGGGTCAGGAGCTTGAGCCGAGTCACTGGGCTTGAACACATCGCGTAAGTGCGTAGCGAATACTTCAGCTTTCTCCTTGTTGTTCTTGGCCCAGCCACCACCTGGAAAAATAATCGGAGGAATCGGCACTCTTGGACTAATCATGTGTTTAGTAGTTTTCCACATTGAATATTTCGTGTCTTCTGTAGGAGTTAGACTTGCAGTAAAAACCTGAAACCTTTCATTATTGAAGTTAGATAACAAACGTTTCAAATCCCGCGCCGCTCTATTGAAGTTGTTTTTATCACGAGGATTCCTGGAATTTTGCCAAATCCTACGAATCCTTTTTTGAGCAATCTTTTTCTTGATGCTAAGAGGGTAGTTCAGGCCATTAGTGGTTCCATTTCGTTGATACGGCGTTGATTGCCAAGCACACTTCTGGACTGTCCTGTTAAACAATTCAACAGCTTCATCTATTTCACCATTTGTCTTCAAGGAAACGTGTAAATGCAAGTTTTCATCAAGAAGAGATCGAAATTGGTCCCAGTCAGTATATTTAGAACTTAACCGCAGTGGACCCTCTGTAGTAATGGCAGATGAACTTAAAGTGAAGATCAATGGAGAATGGTCTGAGGATAAATCAAGACAAGCTTCTACACGTGCGTACGTTTGGGAAATACCTTTAGTCACGAAGAAATCAAGCAAATCAGGAATTTTTAAGGGATCAGTAGGCCAATAAGTCGGTTCTCCCGTAGAAAAATATTGATAGTTATTGTCGTTGATAGTCTTGAGGAGATTACGGCCTCTGGGATTGTACAGCCGAGAGCCCCACATGGTGTGTTTCGCATTAAAGTCACCCCCCGCAATAAATCTACAACCCAAGGTATTGAAGAAGTCGCTGTATTGCTGGTATGAAACGTTATGACGAGGAGGGGTATACACAGAAGATACCGTGAGTGGACCTGACCAGTCTTCAATCACAACACTGGAAGCTTGAATATAATTATACTTATAAGTAGGTATGGCATGGTGTTTTATACTATTTTTAACTAATACCGCACTACCACCATGAGCAGTATTATCTGGATGATTACAGTGATACAGAGAGTAAAAAGGAATTTTGAAATGTGTCATATCTGTGAAGTGAGTTTCGGAGATAAGCATAATATCAACTTTATGAAGACCAAGAAATATTTTAACCTCTTGAGTATGGTTACTCAAGCCATTGGCGTTCCAAAGTGCTATTCTATAAAAATTATTCATTTTAGCTTCGAAATGACGGAAGACAATAGGTTCATTAAAGTACCTATCTGTTCAGCCTGTTGTATCATTATTTTTTCAAATTTGCTGAAAAAGTCTTTAAGTGTTTTACTTAAAGCGTTTTGAGTACTGTTATCTTCAGACATCGAGTTGGATGCCACCTGTGCATATGATCATCCCGGCAGGATTCGAACAGTGGATGGACTGGGAGGTCTTACCACTTCTTGGGCTCCCCGAGGTGATTGATCATGAGTTTTACTTTCAGGTACTTTGGGTCTGATCGGGGGAAACGATTTTTGTTTAAGTTCGCGGTACACAAAACAACCTTTGTAGTTCGCAGGTTGGTTCCCCTCACATAGAGCGCAGGTGGGTGGGGTATCACTGGATTTCAAACATGCCCGTGTGTCATGGTTCTGGCCACATTTAACGCACCTGTAAGGGTACCAGCAATACGTTTTGGTGTGTCCATAACTTTGACATCGCTTACATCTCAACATCGAACGATCTCGGATTTCCTGAGCGGTGGTTCAAAGGTAATTTTTGCATTAAGGAAGTATTCGATATTAAATATATCTTTGTTACACGGATTTGGTTCCAGATCAACAAAGAACATTGAAAGAGGTGCTTTGGTTTTATGCTGTCTCATATTCATTACGTTACGAACCTGGAACCCACAGGATTCAATAGCAATCTTAATGTCCGCAACATCAGTGGAAAAGTGCATATTTTTTAAAACCACGCGATATGCTTTCTCTTGTTTGATTTGGTAGGTATGAAAGGTGACCTGCAACTCTTTTAGTTTGTGCACCAGCTTCCGATAACCGTCAATAGTTGTTGTATTAACTTTGAATTTGTTTTGGCTGAGGCATTTAAATGTGTAGTTGTCATTTGGGATAACAGTTTCAATAGCGGTTATCATGCTCTTAACGTTTACAACGTTGGGTACGAAGATCGGAGGTGGTTTATCCTCGCCAACATGAGACGGCGGCGTCGATGTGGTGCTCTCATCCATCGTATTTGACCCTCCAATAGCACCGAAACGATTATTTGTAGTTAATGAGAAGCTACTTGGGTTTGAACACAATTTCTTAGATATGTCGGGACCGTTCGAAACCAATTTCCTAGGTCTTTTGAATGAACCAGTCACTGTTTGCCAGTGGATGCCGTCATTGCTTTCTTTGTCCTCAGAGTTTCGGGAGTTTGGAATACCTGTAGATATTACTGCTGTCTGATTATAACCGTGATCATGTAGAACATGAGCACTATCATCAGTGAAAGCATTTTCACAAGTGGAACCTGTTTGCATCATAAGAATCTACAAAAACGTAAACAATCAAAACATAAACACAAACAAGACAAGGTTATGTAACAGGAAGAACAAAAAACATTACATTACGAACAATAAACTACATCAAAACTATTATCAAAATAAACGAAATCAATTAATAACAGTCCTTATTATCAGTTTGTGAACTATTTCACGAGAAAAAAGCAAGTTTATAACAAATTTCACAGAACCAAATACAATACATATTCACCAAATAACAAAGTCAGCTGATTCTTTTGTTACTTTTAACAATATAATATTGTACTCTAAGAACTGTACTAGACAAACCGATTGAATGTCTTACGCGACATAATTTGGGAAAACATTAAATAATCTCAATAACATAAAAATTAACATTATTATGTTTGCAAGAAGCATTCAGAGTTTTATTCTTCGGCTGTGTAATTTATTCCTTTGAACCTCCTATATAAAATGAGGTATATTTTGATTGTATTACTTTCAAACTAATGTCCAACGAGCCAAGAACCTATTTGCATTAAATAAGCACATATTTTGGGTTTTCTTGAAATCGATAAGAGGAACTCATAGACGTATTTAGGATAATCAAATAGGTGAGAGTTATCACTACGAGGACATTCCGTGCATTGCAGTCAAGCTGAACGTCAGAGGCCTTCCCCGGGAATTGTTTAAATGCTATTATAAAAACTCTATATTTGTCGGTATTCTCAGAATACATGAATTTTATCCTGCGGCCTACAAAAACTATTATAACTTGATTTAAAGTTATTTTTTTGTTAGACCGACCGATAAGGAAAAATGTTCACTATTTTAATAGGATAAGTACTGCGGAGTGACCATATATTGTAAAATATGCTGTAATATCTACACTACATTTTACATTTAATGTGATAGAAAATGAACTTGAAATCCAGAATTGGAATTTTACTTGAACAAATAACAGCATGTATTATACTTTTATTACATATAATATGTACTTTAAGTATAATAGGATTTCGGAAATTCGTCAACGTTATATGTTACAAAATGTATAACACAACTTAACAAGGGTGAAATTTATCCTCTTCATCAGGTGAAGAGACAATTAGTGCATAAAGGTTATAACATGCTGCTATGGACTTCCACACAAAAAAAGAAAAGAGAGCAGAAAAAGGGAAAGAAAACAATGCAAACATGCCCAAAAACTGCATGGAGTCCAGACAGAAAAAATGAGCCCAGGCGTTGGCACTGCACAGGATGCACGCACGAGCACGAGAAGAGTAAAAACACACGT
Source organism: Homalodisca vitripennis (assembly GCF_021130785.1). NCBI lineage: Eukaryota > Metazoa > Arthropoda > Insecta > Hemiptera > Cicadellidae > Homalodisca > Homalodisca vitripennis. The sequence continues at coordinate 170,793,620 of NC_060210.1, read as the reverse complement.
CGCGCCAGCACAGTCGAAAATGGGGCAATAACAAGAAAATCAATGTCGGCACATCATGTGGCATCGCGATATGTCATCTGAAACAATGAGACAGAAGGAGGTTGTAGCCAAAATTTCCACAGGTAATGTATTGTGAACTAAAAAAAGATTTGTATGAACGAGCACGTATTGGTATAGAGAACATATTCATATACAACTATAAAAATTATTATGTAAATAAAAATAAATAAGTACCGGTAAACGTATATAATTGTATCGCCTAGCAGTTGACATACGTACAGGTAGATGGGTGGTATTAAACAAACATATTCATACACAAATGTTGAGCCTTAAGTTGAATATTATTTATAAGATCACAGTGATAGCGTAGGAGACTTCGCGTTCGTCTCATATCGGACAACATCATGGCCTAAAGAGCGACTACCAATGGACCGACGTTTACCATTACAAAGGAAGTGATCACAAAGGAATCCACATATGTCCAGGACCAAAAGAAATTCCACCACAAATCTAACGATTCTTACAGCATCTAACGAGGATCAAGGAGGGTTTTGAAATTCCCCACACCTTGATGAGAGGTGCAACTCAACTCAGGTTATTTATTACTTTACAGATTGAAGAGTGGAAAAATATAATTGGCTGTGACAAAAAATTGAAAATGCTGTTTTTTCCGAAATTACGTTCTATGCAGCAAGGCCGTTATCCTATGTAACGGGCCAAGTGACTGTTGCTTTAGAAATAGTTCTAAAAAATCCACAAGATAGCATGCGCGCCAAGACAAGTGCTACTTCTGCTTTCCTATATAGTAGGCCAAGTGCATTACAGCAGTCTTAGCGTTCCTGCCACTGTCTGAGTGTTTTGTTTGCATTTTGGTTAGTTTTAATTGTGATGTATTTAAAAATTGTGATTAGTCATCAATTCTAAGTACTTTAGTGCAAAATGAGTGATGATGGGAAGCCAGAAAGGAGGAGAAAAGGTGAAGGATCTTGGCAAACTGCTCGTAAAAAGATGCGAACTGCTGGAAAGGCCTACACTGCCAAACAAAATAAACGAGTGGAAGCAAAACAACCACCACCTGTGAATGTAGGATAATGTTATTTTACGTAATATAGTGTATATATGAAGGTTTCTAGTTTATTCTGCATATAACATTTAGGTAGGTCCATCGTTTTCGAAAGTTACAATTTGAGGTCATGTTGGTATTAACACATTCGCTACCGAGTGTCAGGGCGATGGCACGTGATGATACTGTCACTATCAGACACTGAGACACTTGGTATCCAAAGTGTTAAGCCTAGGGATACGCATTGTTAAAAATAGTAGTAAAGGAATTGAAGAGCTGGAGAATTAAACGGGCCAAACGGTTTTTTTTATTTGTGCAACTATATTAATGACAATCTTTATTTTTAGGTTGTCTGCAAATGCAAATTTGACTGCAAAAAGTTGGATCATGAACACAAGCTGAAGTTGTTTACAGACTTACAAAATATCTTATTGTGAAACGCGAAATACTTACCTAATGGGGCTAATAAACCTGTGCCCTATTAATCGCCGGCGTAAAGTTGTAGTTGCAGAATCAAGCCACAAGCAAACATCTATTTCATTCAGTGTTTCTGATGGGTCTGGAAACATTGTCAGAGTATGTAAAAAAACCATTTGAAGAGATTTTTGCTGTCACCAAAAGGTGTATTGAAACTCTGGTTACTTACCTAAAAATCAAGTGAAGTTACATACAAAAAAAGAGAGGCAATAGAGGTGGAAACAAGAAATACGCTCATGAAGACAACCAACGAATTGAAGACCACGTGAACTCCTTCCCCAAGCAGGAAAGCCATATTCTAGGGCTAAGGGTAACAAGGAGTACTTGAGCCCCGATTTGAATAAAAGTAGATTACATCGGGCTTTTAACGAGAAATATCCCGAAAACCAAGTTGGAAGAAATATTTTTTTTTAAGTACTTAAACTAGAATTCCCAAAACTATCATTTCGCCAGCCACGCAGTGATACATGTGATTTGCTATTTGCCTCAATAAAGAGCAATCCTACTGACCAGAGTAGCAAACAACGACTTGAGTTACATCATCGTAAAGCAGAAAATGCAAGAAAAAATATGGACCAGGATCACAAACATTCGCAAATGCCCAGTAGCGATGTTTGTACACTTAGTATGGACGTCCAGCAAGTTTTCTCACTTCCAGCTTTAACCCATAGTAAAATGTATTACTCAAGACAGCTTAGTGTTTATAACTTTGGGATACATATCGGAGAAAACAATGGAGTTTTTACTTTATTGTGGCATGAGGGACAGACCGGTAGGGGTGGAAATGAAATTGCCTCTGCCATACTGAAAGCCATTCGTTGCAAAATAACATCAAAACGTAAATTGATATTTTGGAATGACAACTGTGCAGCACAAAATAAAAACAGAATGCTTTTGTTCTTATGGTTTTTTCTCATCGCAGAAGGTCTCATTGATGAAGTTGAACAGAAATATCTCGTTCCAGGTCACTCCTTTTTAAGTTGTGACCGTGACTTCGCCCAAATAGAGAAGAGAAAAAGGAAATCTCATTGCGAGGCACCTTTAGATTTGCTAAGAGTTATTATTTCTACAAGGCTTGAACATCTCTACTTAGCTTCTTTAATGGAAAACAATTACTTTTTCGATTTCAAAGCTGCACTTGAGAACACTGTCATAACTAAACATGTCCAGATGTCAACTGTTTAGTGCATAAAAATAGAAAAATCCAAACCCGGTAAGGTGGTGACCCGAAAAACATTTAATAACATTGAAGAATGGAAAGAAATTAAAGTTTTTAGGAAGGGAATTACCATAGAAAACATTGCTTCTTATCTGTTGCCATTGGAATGTAAAAACAGATTGACCGAAGACAAGAAAAAGGATATAAGAGGAATGATGGGGTATTTGAAAAATGAAAATAGAGATTTTTTTTAGAACAAGCTTGAATAAAATATGTGTGTTCCCATATAAAATATTATATACATATCCCATTATAAAGGAACACTATATTATTCACATAGCCCGTTATAATATAGTACTATGCACTTGACCCGTTTTACTTTTTGACAATTGAACTATTTTTAATTCCTAATCTATTATTCATAAACAACTAAGATTTCATCTCATCATATAAATGTGTTTGTACTAGAGAATAAAATTCATTCTACTAATATTATTTGATTTTTATTATGTTTCCTTAAAAATTCTTCATTATTTCAAAACTTTGTTTTTGTCGCTTGGCCCGTTATATGTCTCCACTCTTCATATGACAAATGCTAACTACATTATTTTAAGTAATAAAATCGAAACTTACTTCAAAGAAATATAATTGTTATATATTATAGTTGGATAAATATATTCCTCTTTAACTTAAACATTTTGGTGTGAGATGATTTCAGCCTCATGTGTAATCAGTAAAGCCTCGTTAGTCTCTTCAATGACATGTAGTTGGCTTTGAGAGTGAAGAGTACATTCAGTTACCAAAACTCCCAGATTTAACAATAGGAAATGCAACAGTTCTAGTCAGCGACACTCATAAAGTATTATAGGCGGCTCTAGACACACATTTTTGAGCGACACTTATTTAGTATGGGCGTACCGCCGTGCCCGGGGGTATAGAATCAAATTATTGTAACTAGGCACGTAGAAATCATTACCTATAGTAATTAATTTTCCGATCATTGTACTCGTATTATTAAAAGGCTTGACTAATCTAAACTCGTTTTAAGAAGGAAATCTACAATTTCTCTTCTTGATACTTTTACATTAGTCAACAAAGATATAAACCATTTTAAAAATTCAAAACAGTTTAACAATTAGATTAGATTACACTTAAATTTAAAGGTGTAAAGAAAAGACAAAATGAAAACCCAAGAACAAATGTTTATTTAATAAAATAAAAAAGTTATTTAACAAAACTATTACGTTTTAAAATAAAATTTTTCAATTTCATGTGAAATATTAATAGTTAAAAAAGTATGTATTTCAAGTGTAAATACATTTTCTTCTCTATGTATAAAGATGATAAGTTGGAAAATCTCTCTTGCACCACTGAACTTCTTAACCAGTTGTTAGGTGTGCCTGAATTAGCACCCCCGGACATAGAACCCCTCGCTACTGACGTAATTTTGACGTCACGAAAGGGGTTACTAAATCAGTGCAGTGACAGTGTCCATGCCCTCAATAAGCACCTCATTGTAATAGGTGGGGGGGGTCCTAATTCAGCGTCTTGGCCGTTTCCATGTGCTTATTTAGCACCCCCTTTAAATCAGCGTTTATATCTTGTTGATGTGAAGATTACGCACCTCCTACTGAATAAAACAATAAAACTCTAGCTATATTGCGATTTTAATGGGTATATTTATTGTATTGCTACGGTTTTACTTTTATATTTCAAACACCAATCATTTATGTGAAAATTATAATATTAACTTTAGATTAATAGAATAAAATTTAAAAGAATATGGGATCAATAATTAAATGTCTGGATTCTTTAAATTATTTTCTGTTGTTTAAAGATTTCATAAGTAAACCTTTGGAGTATAGTGAAAAATGCAAGCAATGTCCGCAACATATTATCCAAATTCTGAGTTTTTCGGTTTACTTTTCTAAAACAAGATTTTGCCTTGTTTTAGGCATGCATACTAACTAATTAAGTTTATTATAAATATTTGTATTAACTTCTTCTTTTTACCCAAAATTTTACAAAGCTGCTAACTTCAATATCAATACCAGCGAGGTTGGTTGGCTGATCCTACCTCGACATCACTTCAAGCGGGTTCTTAATATGGACAATTTTAATTTTAAGTGTGGGTCATTCTCGTATTTTACGTTGGCAATGTTGACCAAATAATAGTCATGGTCGCTTACCAGTGACAACCAATCGCGATTCGCGATCACCTTTCATCATCGTCTACTAATATTCATATGTCATGTTGTTGTTTGAAATCTATAATTTATACAAATCGTTTCATCAGTTGAATAAAACAGCAAAATTAAATCTTTTTATTGTGATCAGTAATTAAATGTTTAATACTTTATATGAAAGTGATATATAAATATTGAAATTGTACTCTGTGAAATAATTATAACCTGATGTTCTAGGAATATTTTTATATGATTTTGCAATCCCGATAGCAAATTTCAGTGACATATTCTAATATTTTTGGTGAAACTCATTTCAATACTGCCAAATGTGTTATCTATATATTGCCACTGCCACATCATAGTGAGTGGTGACGACAATAGTGTCTATAATATTGTTTTGTTTATAATGGCAATTTGATTTGAAGTTATTTGTGTTACCTAATGTATACAGTGCTAGAGTAATATACCTAAGTTACTAATGCCTACTATCTCAAGAACTAAACGATTATAGAAATGGGAAATTCAGCATTGAAACGCCATTTCGAGACTGCAGAAAAGACAGGTGTATTAAATCTATCAAAGAGTAAACTTTCAGAATTTCCCAAAAGGCTGTTTACTCTCAGTCCAGTATTACGGACTTTAGACTTATCTGATAACTCACTTCCCCTGTTACCACCTGAGATAGGTTCCTTTTCATTACTCAAATCTATTTCTTGTAATAATAATAAATTAACTGATTTGCCTGTTGAAATTGGACAGTTGGTTAAACTAGAGACATTGTCTTTAACAGGCAATAAATTGATATCTTTGCCCTCCTCATTATCCCAGCTCATTTCTCTGAAATTTGTATATCTTTCAAACAATCAGTTAAAGGACTTTCCAGTGCTGTTTTGTGGCCTTAAACATCTTGAAGTGCTTGATGTGTCTAACAATTTAATTGAAAGCATACCTAGTGAAATAAGTAGTCTTCGAGCTACAGAATTGAACCTTAACCAAAACAGGATTTCTTTTATTTCTAATGAAATCTCTGTTTGTCCCCGGTTAAAAACTTTAAGATTGGAAGAAAATTGCCTGCAAATAGCTTCAATTCCTAGCGAACTGCTCACCAATTCCAAAGTCTCTCTACTAACTCTGGAAGGAAATTTGTTTGAAATGAAGAGCTTTGCAAACTTAGAAGGATATGATAGTTACATGGAAAGATATACTGCTGTAAAAAAGAAGATGTTTTAAAAACATGAAAATTCTTGATTGCTACAAAATTAAAGTAAGTTACCATATTTAACTTGTATTACTATCACTCAGTTTGATGAACCATAATAAAAAAGCTTTTTTTTATCATACAAAAGACTAAGTTAATGTTTTAAAATAAGTTAAACTTGGAGTTTCATAACTTTTTGGTTGATATTCTATAGCATATATATTAAATGTTACAGTGAGATAAAATGTTACATATAGAATAGCACTGCATGTTATTGTACATAAATATGGTCGGTAACGTACACTATATTGATGTAATAAGCTACAACCTCGTCAAATTGCATAAATTATTTATACATAATATTTTTAGACTACTGTAAGTTTACTAGATGTACCTGTATTTCATTTAATTAATGTAACACACTTTCATTAGCCTCTTTTCCTTTTACCTTCAAATACAGTTGGTTACAGAAGAAAGTTTTAGCCTATATCATTATTTCCCTGAATAAGTCTTTAAAAAAATTAGTTATGAGAGTGTCTGCTGATACCTATGGGTAAATTGTGAAATTATTAGCCAGAATGATAAATTATGAGTTTCACCTAGAACTAATACATTACGTTGTTTCTTCTGATCAAAACAATATATGTTTTAAATTGAAAATGACAAATAAAAATGTTGAGAAATGTTAAAAGTGAAACTTTTTTCCAGTTAAAGAATATTTCCAAGTTCTACATAGCTCTGCTGCGTATCATGATTATATAGACAGGATTTGCTAAAATGCTCTGTATTAGAGCTTAACATTTAAAAAGGGTTTAACATTTTTTTTGAAAAATATTTTAGTTTTTAGGACATATTTTTGAACCAATTAATAATTATTCATCTAGGAAACTTTATAAACTTTAATTTGCGAGTTTTTATCAAGTAGCCTATTACTTAATAATTTAATTTTTAAATACAAATAAGCAACTCAGATAAACAATAAAAAATAATTTTTTAAATGATAGTTCATTGTTAGTTATTTTTTAACTAAAAATGCACTTGTCAAACTTGAAAAAATTCCAGTTCATTAAAAATTTGTAACAATTTTACAGTTCAGATGGTTAGACTTTCATAAGCGGACTACACTCGTTATTCGGTTGTTTTTATCGAATGGTTCAATGTTTTTATCTGACGGAATAATTTTATATTACAATTTATTTAACTCAGCATATGATTTCAAATTATTAGTTATAGTAATTTTAATATAAACCGTAAACAGCAAGAAGTAGGTAATTAATATTTTAAGACTGAAAATGACAGTGAATATGAGGAAAATATGTAAGATATTTCTTACAATTGACGAAATGTGTTTATGTGGCTTCAACGTGTGGGTTTGGCTCCTGGTAATCCATGGGGAGAATTCTTTCCTCAATTTCACAAAAGCGGTTACTCATTGATATCAAGCTGGGCAAGTTTTAAATATTGTAAGGTTTCTTTGATACCTAAGAATAGTTGGTTTTATAATATTAGTGTTAAATTTATGTTTTTAAAATTATAAAGTACAAGATTCTTCTTGTAACAGTAATTTATTATAACTTTATTGCGTATATTTTTTTTCTCTCTGTTCAGAATTTAAATAATTTATCAACATGAAGTAGCCTATACAGAATCCACATAAATATAACAAACTATTTTTAAGATAGTTCGGTCTTGGGCATTTATAAACAAAACGTTCATTTATTAACCCTTTTAATGCTCTTTGTTTAAAGTGTGGTACTGACGATGGAAGATTTGAAAGTATAAAATACGATTTTGGACATTTACCATTGGTATATGTTACAAAAGTGAATAACAAGGGTTTTAGGATTGAAAATGATTCTCCTAGGGGTTTTCTCATAGGCAAAACATATAATATTAGGACTGCTTATTAGAACTTAAAACACTCTTAGACAAGTTTCATAAAAACCAAACCAAAAGATGCCACACAGGACTCATACAACTGTGTACATGTTCTATTAATAAGGAATACATAGGCGAGGCAAAAAGGCAATTAAATGTGAGAATTTTCCATTGTATTTTGACTAAACTGTAGCAGCTTCACACATACATATTTGTTATTTTCAATTTTTGTTTATGTTAGTTACTATATGACCTAAGCTTCTCTTATGGTTGTTACGGATTACTTTTTTGCAAATGAATTTAATTTATTGTTGTTATGATTGAACCTGTGTTTTTATAAGTTTGCATACTGTGCTATATTGCCTTTGTTGAAATAAACAAATTTAAGAACATAAAGAAAATATGGAAAAAGAGCTAGTGTTAAAGTCTAAAATTATTCAACAAAATTGTGGTCTGGAAGTCATCACATGAAATGGGGATAGAAAAAATCGTTACTTCAACTCATAACATTAGAATTAAACGTGTGATAATTGGCTAATGGATACCATGATTATCTACATGACACTAGCACATTAGAAGGTATTTGATGCTATACAGACAGCGGCTTAAAAATAATCCTTACTTCAACACATACAAGTGATGGTATTAGAATTCAACGTGTGCTAGTTGAGAAATGGATGCCATGATATCTAGTTGCAGATGGGGTGCTAAAGTTTACCTGTTCAAGAAGCTCTTGGCAATCGGTCTTGACCATTTATTAATTTATTTGAACAGGAAGATTATGTAGTGAATGTTTCTTCTAAACTCGATGATGGTAATTTAAGATGGGTAATGATGGTAGCGACAGGAACTTCAACATAACAAAAGGCAATTCCTAATCTCACAATTTAAAAAAGTGCACTTGGATCCCTTTGAGCTGATCGATGAGTTATGTTTGATGATAATACCAAACAACACGGAACTACTCCAGATGTTGAACATATGCAAAATAGAGGTGTATTTAGGAAGTAAGTGGCGTCTCATTGTACCGCTGTCACAGCACTTGGTCATCATCTGCGCATGTGGGTAAGTCTTGCTTGTTCACTGGCTCTTAACTACGTCGTTTTGATTGCTCTAGGTTATATTTTCTTATATTTATAACGTTGAAGACAGTTACTTATTCCGCCGACTGAGATTCATTCTGTAATTAGATTTTAATGTAAACAAAGAATGTGATACCGGCTGAATTTATCATGAATTAAAGACATTTACAATGAAGTGCTGGAGTGGTGAGTTAGAATGTTCAATAAAGGTTGAACAAATGTCCATAATTAGCTTGGAGTGGTCATCCTTCTGTTGTCAATAATGAGATCTGGTAAGGAAAGTTGATGGAAAATTCTGTGAAGACAGACGGTTCACATTGACAACGAATTTTATTTTTTTAATGGTTTATTTATTAGTTTTAACTCATTATTGTTATTATTAATTCTAAAACCTAATTTAAATGCAGAGTGCGCTTTATCTGGGCACTATAGACTGTTTAATAGCTTTATGAAAATTATTCAAAAAGTGTATTATAATTAATGATTTTTTCATAATCTCACACGTTTTGTGTGAGGCTCATGGGAGTATGTATTAAATAACAAACTTTTGAGAAAAAAAGTCATTTAAAACATTTAATATATTCGATAAGATTATATAATGTTTACGGATAGATTTTGCTGATTGTTATATCAGTAAACAATATATTTGACACATTACAGGAACATGTATGTACATAGATCATACACAAAACTAGATGATGAAGATAAGATATGACTTATGTCTATCCACTTGAGTTGCGATTGAGGATATAAAGGAAGGAATTCTTGATTTATGATAATCAACTAAATAAATTATATAATATAAATCTAACCTATTAACATAATTAATAAAGCCTGTAAAGGTGCTTCTTACTACAAATAATTTGAAAGCTGAAAGTTATAATTACCACCCATTATTTTATATCTTACAAATATTGAATATTTGAACTGTGAATAATGACCTCCTTACAGTGAATAAGCAGATTTAATTTTGAATTTAAATATTTATTCTAAAATGTTCTTGTTTTGAGTTATATGTAAACCCTTAAAACTATTACTAAATTTGAAAACATAAAAATGTATTCTTAAAAAATAATTGTATCCAAAGTTAATAATTTATTATCAAAAGTATTAATATCTGGAGTCATGTTTTATTCAATTGGCTTATTTCAATTCCTTCAGTTAAATAATTATAAAACAGACATATCTGACTGTGATTTTCTAGTTTTAACGTGTACGTTATAACATTTTTAAAGAAACCCATCCAAGTAAGAAGTGTCAAGATACAAAACAAAGTTTAAAAATATAATTTTGGTTATAAAGATACAGAAATTATAAAATCTTGCCAAATATACGCAGATGATTTGACTTCAATTGTAGATGATACAGAACTTCCAGTAAGCACTGTAAATCTTCAAGACTTAATGAACATCAATGAATAATTCCATAATAAGATCCAGGGAATATAAATGGTCAATGTAAATGTTATATCATATTTGGATCTACATAACCAAAGAGGATCTGTACATTAGAACTAGAAGTGAATGTTGGTAAATAATGAAGTACAAAATCATGAACTTGGTAAATAATATTATAGGTTTTACAAATTTCTTTCAAATAACTTAATTACTAACTTCATACAATAATTGACAAATTATAATTATGTAAACTGTAAGTTATTATAACTTGGGTTATCTGATTTACTAGCCTTGCAGCGCAAAAACTTGCTCCATAGAGAGAATAAAAAGTAAATTTTGATATAAACCAAATTGGATATTATACAAATTACTTAGCTTTACCCCTGAAGCAGCTGGAAAGGATGGAGGACAAACCATACACATATCTACAAGTACAAATTGTTACTTCCTAAAACTTGTATTAGAATTTGAAGTTTTAATTCAAAAAGATTATTTTTATGTTGCTGTATTTAATATTAGTTTTTATTCATATTAACTTTTATGTAAACTGAAGAGAGACATTAATGATTCTGAATTAATACATTTAATGTATATTTATACCAATCTGAGTGTAATATATCTGTTAACATAAGCTACTTACCAATAAAGTACATAGTGCTGCATTTTAATATGCAATACATCATATTATGGTTCTCAACCTTCCTCACAAGTAGACTGCAGCTCGTGTCTGTCTGTGGGACTGAGAGCGACGCGCTTCCGGTGGACTACGGGGTGGTTCAGGGCAATCCCTGGGCCCAATTCTGTTTTTGATTTATATTAACAATATCTCTAAATTGAACTTAAATAGCAATCCTGTTTTATTTGCAGATGATAGCTTAATTTTAATAAAAGGTAGCGATTGGGTTGATGCCTGTTCTAACGCTCTACATGACCTCTTGGTCTTAAAACAATGGTTTGACCAAATTATTCTTTCATTAAATACATCAAAGACTAATTTTATGCCCATCTCTCTCCGGGAGACCACAGACTATGCCCTCGGTGACCTCGTGGTCCATAATTGTTGCAGTTACAACAATGAACTTTGTTCTTGTGAAAGTATTGAAAATGTATCGTCTTATAACTATTTGGGTGTATTCTATGACAAGCGCTTAAAATGGTCTGCACATGTTAAATATGTAAAAAAGAGAGCAAGGAAATATATCTTCGCGTTTAAACATTTAAGTGAAATTTTAAATGAAAAAAAAAAATTAAACTTGCTTATTTCGCCTATGCCCAATCGTTGTTCTCGTTTGGAATAATAGCTTGGGGTGGAGCGTATAAAACTCTTTTTCAGCTTCTGCAAGTGGTTCAGAAGGCAATCTTAAAAGCTGGTTTCAAAAAATCTAGGAGATATCCTATTGACACTTTATATCAAGAAACTGCCATTCTATCAGTTTGAAAAATATTCATTAAAACACTCCTTGTTTATATTTATAAACATTTTTATACAATTTTCTCTACAACATTTTCATAAAACGATACTCACAAAATATTGGAGTCTCATCAATGCAAATCAGTAAATCCTTTTCATCTACAAATTCTCTTTATATATCCCATATGCCGTATAGAAATATCTGTAAATACTTTCCTGACAACCAAATATTCAGATTCTTTATTGGCTATTAAGTAACACAAATTACAATAAGCAGTCAAGTTAATACAGCTAAGTCATAATATTACAACAATAAATTGTATATTAAAAATTCCAACAACATTCAAATTTTTAGATCATTAAAATCACAGTTAAAATATTCTTCAGTGGTATAAAAATATTTTCTTCTTAACCAACTACATATCACACTTTTGTATTTTTATTACAAGGTAATTGCCTTACTGTTAATGGTAACTTATTAAAAAATATGTACTGTTGAAATTTAAAACTTTTATGAGTCTTGTCCAACTTAACATTTGGGGTCACTAAATTATGGCATTGTCTGGTCTCATAATTATGATAAAAACTGTGGTTATTAAACGTACCAAAATGTTCTTTAACATGTAGCAGATTACTGTATATATACATGCAACTCAATGTCATGATGTTGAGATCAGGAAAAGTTGCTCTACAAGAGTCAGAAGCTGATAAACCAGTGATAGCTCTTATTGCCTTTTTTTGCCAAACAAAAGCTTTTTTGGCTGCACTTGAGTTGCCCCAGAGTCTTACTCCATAGTTGAGTTGCGAATGAAACAGACCAACGTACAAAGTAGACCATTAACAAAGTTTCCAAGCTGACACATGATCTTAACTTTCTTAAGAGACAAGTTGTTACTCTAAATAGTTTTTTGCAAAGACAGTTAACATGTGCATCCCAGCTCAGTTTAGTGTCAAGATAAATACCCAACAGCTTGACAGGATAAAATAAGGATCATACAAAATGTCTATATTATGTTTTAGTGAGAATAGTATATGTTCAGTCTTACTTTCATTAATCATTGGGTTATTTACAGAGAACCAGATTTTGGCTTGTTCTAGAGAATCTGTAAGCTGGGTTTTAACAGGATCGGTATTATAACATAACAAGGTTGTATCATCTGCATATGACATTGAAAAACATGGTACATTTATACTAAAATCATTAATAAATACTAAAAATAAAAAGGGTCCCAAAACAGAGCCTTGCGGTACCCCTGAAACTAAAGAATTCTGAGGAATGGTTATTAACACAAACCTTTTGTTCTCTGTCTTTTAGATAACTTTCAATTAATTGTAATTCCAAATTCCTTATTCCATTAGATTCAAGTTTTTTACATAAAATAGAGTGATTAACAGTGTCAAAAGCCTTGCTCAAATCAATCAGTGTAGTTCCAGCCACGAGCTTATTTTCAAAACAATTCAAGACAACCTCAATAATTGCTTCAACACCCATTACAGTGGAGTGATTTGGTCTAAAGCCAAATTGATAAGGATAGATCAAATTGTTTGATGTAAAATACTGAAAAAGTTGCCTTATTAAACAGGATTCTATTATTTTACTAATTATCGGGACTATTGTAATAGGACGGTAGTTCTCTGGTAAATTCTTATCTCCTTTCTTAAATATAGGGGTAACCTTAGAAAACAGCTATATATTCAACTCACCGTCAATATATACATGTAAGAAACGCTCGTATGAATGGCTGTATCTTATCAGTGCAGAGGAGGCCGAGGCAATTATCACGGCTGACTATAGACAGACCTGACTTTTAACCTTGCCTCCCCCCTCTTAATGCCCCTTCAACAACACTGATGCCTCTAGATGGATTTTTCCTATTTTATACATTTATTTTTTTATTTCATAACATTTCGGCAAGAAATCTGCTAGTAATAAGTTAGGTTGTTCTGCGTGTTGACTTTTTGATCCTTCAAATACATCATTCCTTAATTTTTTTAATCTCTTTAAATCTTTCCTTAAAACTCTTGGTAGTATGTACGCTAATAAATTTCAATACCGTATTATGTAATTACGGTTTTTTTGGTGTGTGTGTGTGTGTGTGTGTGTGTTGATGTTATAATGTTATATGATAATTAATCACCAGATTCAATTCGTCCAAAATCTCCAGGGAAGCAACTCGAGCTACGCACAGGCTTTCTGCCCATGTAGGCTCATTTCAGAGGCCACTTTAAATTGATGTGTGTAATATGTTCATGTATAATGTTTTTATTTAAACATTTAACTAGTATAGTAACAAGACAATATACATTTGATAGTAAATTTGCACGCATGTAAATATTTTTTTGAAATAAATGACCCAAAAAATATTATATATATAATGTAGTTTATAACATATTATAAACTACATTATAATATATTACTATAACTAAATGTAATATATAAAAATATGTTTTCTTTTTTTTTCAAAAAATCATTTGAAATTCACTATTTACTTATATTGAGGTTACTTTTTATTTAAAATATATACTGCCTACAAATAATATGTCTATAAGATTGAAAATTAAAATTTTTTATCAGAAATGGAGCAAGACCCTCGAACTTATTCCGTACACAATTTAAGACTATACGTTAATTTTATATCTTAAAGACACATCTTAGTGTTCTCATCTTAAAAATTCATCTGCAGTGTGATGATTCAGATTTTTGTTGTTAGTGGGCATTGAAAATGTAATACCATGTGAAAGTACATAATTTAAACTACATTTTAACCCATTGCGGAATGTTGATAGAATATTTTATCGCACAATCAGTATAGTGGTGCTGAAGAACTCAGGTCGCAAAAATAATATATTTCATAAATTGCATGATATCTATACTAGTGCATTGAGTGTTTTTAATAACATTTTTGATTAGTTTTCTCATTATAAATATCCTACAGATAGTTGACAAATTACACAGTCGATTGATATCTCTCTGTGCTAAGCAGCGATACTGTTTATCCTTAACTGTTTAAAAAACACAAAAATTAAACTACATTAATTGTTGCATATTAAGAATAATAACCTGTAGTACGAGTCACGTCATTGCAAGCCTGGTTTTTTAGTCAGTGACCACAAACCACTCCCCCTCGTTGCCACATTGTTATATCAGCTGACTCTCAGATAAGATGATGTAATGCGACACATGTGCTAATACTTCCACTTTTTATTGGAAATGCCATGCCACATCCATCAAGGATACAACACAAGAAATGAATATATCCGTTTTGTTCTCGACGTTAGATTATTCTGCATGTTTTAATTTTAGGCTCACGTTCTGTGTCATAGTGTAAATATTATGTGTTAATGTAAATCATGAAGGTAAAGGAATCAAGAAGATAGATGAGTAGTAACTATTGCTTGATTGTTGAATTCAATTTATCATCCCATCACTAGTTATTTTTTTTTTTTTTTTTATTTTACAGCTGGCAACACCATATCTACAACCCTGCTTGCATTTATGTGTCTCATATTATAGTATCAAATTTTATGGGAATAAATTATGTACTTACCAAAATGTAAAATTTTGTATCATCTGAATTGGGTCAGTATTTATTATTGTGTTAAAAGGAGTAGTGGTTTTGACAATGAAGATATAATGCATTTTTGTCCACGTCGGTGGGCTTATAAAACTTTGAAATGAGTGACATAGAATTAAATTTAAAATCTCTTTATTCATTGAATATACATTCTGTATACATTGAATATCGTCATAAAAATTACTTAACTAATATACTCATAAACTAAGAGGGTACAATGTGATAAAATACCCTAATCCTATAGTCAATTTAATCACAAACGCCCCAATAATTGCAGCTTTAGCCATAACAGATCAATTTTAAAAACACAGAAAATTTTAACAATATTTTAAAAAAATTAAAGGAAAAATTTTTTAGATTATGAAACTATAACAATAATAATATATTTCAGTATTCAACAATAATTGAAATAAATACACAAAATAATCCAAATAAACACAAAAACAAATTGATACGTTGCATTTTTATAAAAAAAACTTAGCTCTACCCAAACTATGAAATAAAAAAATTTATTTACAAGATGTAATGTACATACTTATAACAATGTTAAATAACTATTTGTCTAAAATAATCTATTCTAAATTAATACAGTATAAAAATCATTAATGCTGTACAGGCAAGATGTGAATAACAATTTTTTTACACAGTTCTTAAAATTAGTTCTACTTAATTCTTTTATATCTGAAGGCAATGCATTGTACAGCTTAATTCCTTGATACTTGAAATTGGATTGGGTGCTTGAAAAATTACATTTTGTTGTCACTAGATTATTTGTATTACGTGTATAGTAACTATGCATATTACTATGGTTAGAAAGATAGTTAAAATTATCATTTACATACAAGAGCACATATAATACATAAATAGAAGGCAGTGTTAAAATATTAAGTTTTAGAAAAAGAGAGGTTTACAGTGTCCACGGTTTCCTACATTGCACAGCTGCCTTACTGCCCTTTTTTGTAAAATGAATAGCTTGCTTGTAGATTGTGAGTAACCCCACAAAACAATCCCATAGGTTAGAAAACTGTGGGCATAAGCACAGTATATATGCAGCCTAAGGTCTGAGGAAATAACATCCTTTAGAGATCTAATTAAGAAAATGCCTCTAGCAATCTTAGAAGCAGCATAATCTATGTGAGCTTGCCATTTAAAATCTTATTTAAGTTTTCTAATCTGATTGGATTATCCAATCCAATCGGATTGGATGTGTACTCCAAGAAACTTGAGACTAAAATCATTTTCACTGGACCTATAAGCTAGTATTATTTGTAAATCCTGAATTTTTTTGTTATTAACACATAACTTGTAAGCTGCACACCAATCGTTTATAATCAAAGTCTTAGAACCAACAATACTTTTACATTCAACGTCTGATTTAGAGCTGACTGTGAGCCCCAGGTCATCAGCAAATAAATAAGTGCTTACACCACTCTCGCCAAGATTAGAAGGCAAGTCATTTATATATGCAATAAATAGGGTTGGACCTAAAATGGAGCCTTGTGGAACTCCATAATTAACAGGGCGAGTTTCAGAAATAGAACCATTTAAATAAACATATTGACTCCTATTGGAAAGATATGACTTGAAGAAATTTACAAGTTGACTGAAACCATAGTAGCTCAACTTACTTATTAGGATCCTATGGTCGACCGTGTCAATGGCCTTGGAAAGGTCATATGATCTAAAATTAACACCATTTAAACTAATTATAGCTGCATAGACATCTTTGACTTTAAATTCAATAAAATTCAAATTAACAGACGGAAGGAACACTGTATTGCGGTATTACGGTTGGAATACCTGTTAAGATAAAAAGAAAATGTATTATCACTAGTGAGGATATTATTACATGTATCTTCAACTGAACAAACAAAATAATCATTAAAACTATTGGGTTCCAGTGTCACAGAAGAATACACTGATTTACTATGATGTCTAGCTGCTTGATTTATTAAACCTCAAGCAACTCTACTCTTATTTACAGCTTTTTCAATTAAGCTATTTTTAAAACTAAGTTTGGCCTTTTGAATTTTATTCTTATACACTATTTTAAGTTTCTTGTACCTAATTTTGAATTCAGTGTTGCTCTCAGAGTTGGTGTTATTAATTATACAATGTAGCTTATCTAATTCAGATTTTATTTTAACTAGGCTATCATGATACCAGGAAACATTAACATTCTTACTTTTAAATTTTTTTAGTCTTAAGAGGCTTAGAAAAGTTTAGTGCCCATATAAACAGATCCAGAAAGAGCTTGAACTTATCATTTATATCAGTTTTTAACCAGTATACATCATTCCAATTTATAAGGTTAATATATGATAAAAAAGTGAAGTACCAATGGAACAAATGGGTCTAATTATTGAATTTTCTGAGACAGTCTGTAGTATTTTATACTCCAAAAACGCTTCGAAGAGGATGGCCAGATGATCAGAAGCAGCCGTGAGAATTACTGAAGAGTCTACTCTGTCTGGGAACAGTAGTCAGTAGATAGTCAATACATCTACCCATGGTTTCACTAGCGCCAAGCCCTGGTCTAGTTATTTCTGAGACAGTGATATTAAGTCTAAAGCTATTGATCAAGTTAGGAGTTCTTTGGTTTCCACATGGTTACTGAGGAAGTTTACATTAAAATCACCAGCAATAATTATGTTCATTTTGTTGCCATTCAGAAAGAAAAATATATCATGGAGTTTATCATAAAAAAGACAAAAGCTACTTGCTGGAGATGTATAAAAAGCTACCACTGCTGTGTTGAAAGTAGGCAACACAATCGCTGTTAACTCATAAGTAAGTTCTTCCAAGAAACAAGATAATTTGTCAAATTTGATGACTTAAGTACCACTTTTAACACAAATAAAAATCTCACCAACGTATATTAACCGTTATAAAAAACTTATCAAATTAATATAAAGATAAAGAAATTATTAAGTATGACTTCAATTTTTCTTAAATATTGCATTATTTTTCTCTGCAGTTAGTTTATGTTTTTTTATGCACTTACTTTAGTTTAAAATTTCCCCCGTATAATTAGTGTTTTTCTCATTAAACTGCAGTCTATCTATGTTTGTCCAGTGTAATACCACATCTTGTACTGTACTTATGGCTCACTCTTAAAAAGGAAGTGCTGTTTTTTTTACATATTTTATATTTTCATTTATACAGGATGTTAATTAAGTCCTGATACGCCTGGATATATTCTAAATGGATTGAGATATAGATGTAAAATATTAACCATACCTATTAAAATACTTTTATGAACTTTTTGAAGGATCGTATTTGCCCCATTTTCAAAGGGGGTCACTTTAAATTTTCAAATTGCAACCCCTATCTTGTGAAATGTCATTTGAAAGGTAAACACAATGGCATGAATAAAACATCTCTACAGGGATCCTAGCAAAAGTTATGGACAAAGAACGCAAAAAATAATCTGTAGAATTTTTAATGTCTTGTGCATGTCAACACAATGCATGCGTGATATCTTTTAGTAAGACTTTAAAGGGCCCAGTTTATTTCTTTACGTAGTATCTAATGTTTCTATGGTTTGCATAGTTTCGGTAAGAGGTGTCTTTTTCTAGATTGAATTACAGTGTAAGGGACTATTTACCCATAATTTTTACTTGGATCGCCATAGAGATGTTTTGTTAATGCCATTGTGCATTGTGTTTCCATCGAATAGACCTTTAAAATGGAATGTTACAAGATAGGGGTTGCAATTTGAAATTTTAAAGTAACCCCCTCTTCTCCTATTTGAAAAGGGGGGGGGGAATATTTTTATCCTTCAAAAAGTACATCAAAGTATTTTAATAGATATGGTGAAGAATTTACATGGATATTCCAATCCGTTTAGAATATATGTAGGCGTACCAGGACTTAATTTACACCCTGTATATAATCCATATACTGTAAAAATCTGAAGCTCTTTAAAACTATCATTTTTTTTAAGTTTGAGAACAATATTCAAGTTTTCCTTGATGGTTGCCCATACGAAGTATGCGAGTGCACTAGAGAAAAGTAAATTATTTTTAGTGTCTCCAAATTACAACTAAAATACATTCTTTGTAAGGCATATAGTCCAAAGGAAATATTTTTTTTAATGCGCATGATATAATCAAAGCTAATTTGATTTCAAAAAGAATTTTTCGTCTCTTAGAACTTATAAAATCAAGAAATAATTTAACAGCTTGAATCAAGAACTGATTAATCACAAAAAATCGTATTTTACGCGACTTGGCTTGTGAAATTGTGAATGAAGATCGACAAATGTTCGTGAGCTATTTTCCTACATTTTTCAAAGTTTTTCAATTAGAGCTCAGATTTCATCAGTGACCCGCCCATCACCAACAGGAGGTTCATGCATCGATAATATTTTAAGTAACATCGAGCCTGACTATGTGACAGCTGAGGTGGTCCCTTCCTGTTTGTCCGATCACGAAGCACAGCTTGTTACAGCCGTAATTCAGCCAATTGCATCTAAGGGGTGTAACTCTGCCCATTACCGAGTTTTCTCAGACAGAAATATCAATGTACTTTATGAACTTTTAGATTCAGTTGATTGGGATAATATCTTCTTATACGAGGACATAAATGACCAGTACTCGTTATTCTTCAGTCAACTATCATCCTGCTTTAACTAGGCCTTTCCTTTAGTCACATCGGAGCGTAAAAACGTCAAAGGCCTGGTGGGTTGACAGGAGAAGTTCTCTTGGTATTTTGGGATTATACCGACCACACCCAGACAAGAATCGTTATTTGACATTTTGCTTCTACTGATTACTAGATTAGCCTAGAACAATATTTCGTCAATATAAAACAGGAATTGTCTTATCGCAAACCCCTCCCCATCCTCAGACAGAGGTCAAAGTCGAGCGGTCTAGTAGATAACGTGATTGCAGAGTCTCGCCGCCCGTTCAGCTGGTGCGTCGCTTTGTTGTACTTCCGTGTTTTACCTCTACACTTCTCCAAACACAAAAATTCAACAAAAACCAACATTACCATACTAAAACAAAACTCTTTATTGAAAGAACACAAAACTTGTTTTTATTCTTGATCGCCACCCAAAATGCGAGTGCCTGATGTCGACGAAAGAAAAACATCCCTCGAGATAGTACCTATCAGTAAAATATCAAATTCTAGAGGGGCTGATCAGAAATATAAATTGAATTGTAATGGAAAGGCAATTATGTACCGTGTAAATCATGTGATGCCGCGCGGCCAGCCGTAATCGGGATTCTCAAGAAAGATAAGATAACAGCGACGACAATACCTGGAAATGCTTGTAATTTTGTAATTAAACAGTTGTTTTTTCGTTCTATCACGTTTGTTTCTATAAATTTATATTTTTGTGTTCTTCATACTGGTGTGGTCGGTATAATCCCAAAGTACCGTTCTCTTGGCTAGAGAACGTCTCAAGGACCTCTACATTCTGTAGCGTGACTTTCCTCCTGAACAGCATAGGATATTGTATAAGGTCAACAAGAGAAACTACAAGTTCCTAATTTCATCTCTGAAAACATCTCAGATCGAAAGCCGTCTGAATAAGAGTAAGAATGTTGCCAAAACTGTATGGAACATAGTGTCTGAGAACTCTGGAAAGCAAACAGCTAGAAAAAGACATATTCAGGAGCTACAAGATAATGGAGCTGCAATCTCTGACCCACGTCAAATCGCTGAAATGTTTAACAATTTTTTATGAGTGCCCCACTGGCTAAAACCATAAACGGAACAAATAGTTGCACTAACAGCTCTTCTAAAATAAACAACTGTCCATCAAGTTTCTTCATAGCCCCAACAACGCTCCTTGAAATGTACAATACTATTTCATCTTTGAAAACCAGTTCAACTCCTGACGTTTTTGGAATGAGTCCTTCTATAATTAGACGGGTTGCTTCACCCTTAGGCCCTCCTTTAACTCAATTTTTCAACAACTCAGTTCTTCAGGGGAAGTTTTCGTCAGATATGAAGCTCTCTTAAGGTCATTCCGGTTTTCAAGAAAGCCAGTAGGTCTTCGCCTCAACAGTATCGTCCCATATCAATTTTACCAACCATCAGCAAAGTCTTTGAACGTCTCATTCATGTTAGACTAACAGACTTTCTAATCAGAAATTCCATTCTGAGTGACACTCAATTTGGATTTGTTCCTTCTAAATCCACCACCGATGCTTTT
The DNA here is from genome assembly GCF_021130785.1 of Homalodisca vitripennis. Taxonomy (NCBI): domain Eukaryota; kingdom Metazoa; phylum Arthropoda; class Insecta; order Hemiptera; family Cicadellidae; genus Homalodisca; species Homalodisca vitripennis. The sequence goes on along the minus strand of NC_060210.1, from coordinate 170,772,028 downwards.
GCCCAATTTTCCAAATGTGTATTTACTCATCTTAACAATCAGAATCACGTAGCTGGTGTTTTTTGCGACCTCACGAGAGCGTTCGATACAGTTAACCATCTGAAACTTCTTAATAAGCTTGAAGTCTACGGCATCAGAGGTTGTCCCCTGCTGTGGTTCAGGTCCTATCTTTCAAATCGTTACCAGAGTGTTCAGGTTACCAACTCCTTTGGTACGGCACAGTCAGATTTCGTTGAGGTCTCCATGGGTGTTCCTCAAGGTTCTATCTTGGGACCCCTTCTCTTTGCCTTGTATGTAAACGATTTAAGCTCTTGTGTTCCTGAAGCTCGCGTCGCTCAATATGCTGATGACACCACGGACATTGTTCGGGCAGACTCTTCAATAGCGTTAAATCTTCAATTAAACGCTACAATCGAAAAAATGAACTCTTGGTTCATTCGCAATAATTTATTCCTCAATCTTGACAAAACATCCATTCTTCACTTTCGATCTCAGACAGTTTCTAAGGGTTTTGTTGCTTTAGACGAGGTTGACATCATTGAGGTTGATTCAGTATGTTTCTTGGGCGTTCATCTGAATGCTGGTTTTTCTTGGCGTCAGCATGTAGAGGCCCTTTGCTCTAAGCTCAACTCTGAATTGTTTTCCTCAAGGTGTCTTTCTAATTTCCTGAAAAGTAGTGCACTGAAAATGGTATATGATGGTTCCTTTCCTCTATGATGTCATATGGTATAATGTCATGGGGAATTGCTTCATCTTCTCTGTTACAAAGAGTATTCAAATTGCAAAAGAGGGCTATTCGTTTAGTGTTTGGGTTGAGGGGCCTGGAGAGCTGTAGGCAAGTGTTTCACTAGGAACGTATACTAACCCTCCCCTCCATTTTTATTTATTCCGTTTCAATTTACACTTTTAAACACATTACTTTTTTCCTACCCACAATCATATATATCCCACCAGAAATAAAAATAGTTTCACAGTACCCCACCATAGCAATTATATGTTCCGCAAATCAATAGAATATTTAGGACCTACAATTTATAATAGATTGCCAGATTATTTAAAAGCCAGCACTTGCATCTTTCAAAAACAAGCTAAAAGACTTTCTTGTAAAAAACTGTTTTTACTTACTCTCTGAATTTTTGGGCCCACTCAACCTTACAATTAAAAATATCAGTAGTACTGTTTTTCAATATATTTCTTAATTTGTAGTTTTACCAGATATAACAATAACTTTGACAAGAATATTTTTAGTATTTAGTTATTTATACATATGGACCATTCTCGATACATGTTAATGTCAATGAGAAATAAATGATTTTGATTTGATTTGTTAAATAATATAATGTTTGACGGTTTGGTAAGAGATGAGGCACGGGTTTTTGAGTATACCAGAATGTCAGATTTATACAAAGCTTAATACGATATCTTTTGGAGAAGAAAGTATGGGTTAGTTACAACAAGTAACGCCGAGAAGGGGGCGTTTGCGTCGTGTTGCACAGCAATGACAGCATTCTCAGTTACTGCGTTCACAACATTCAACACTGCTGCAACCTTATATATTTTATTTGAAATTTAAAAATTAGTATGTTAGAAACAAGTTATTAAAATCTAATTATGCATAGTTTTATTTCGATTAATACAGATACAATAACAGTTCCACTTGATAAATATTGTTGACTAAAGTGAGAAAGATAATATAACTCTTATAAATTAACAAATGCAGAATAAAATGAAATGAGTTATGACTAATATTGGAAGGAACGAACTCTCAAATACCGTGTATGTGGAAGAGCAGCTTTAGTCGGGACTGTGATGGATCCGATTCTTCAAATGGTGGATGCGTCATGGTGAGATTTGTGACGTTCTTTGGATGCTTGTGGATACGGTGTGATCCGATAACTAAGTTCAATGCCTTTAAAATAGACAAAATGAAAGAAAGGCAAATATTTTAAGATTTAAACTAAATTAATTAATCGGGATCGAAAAGTTATGAGTGTTGATATTATATAATTGAATTTGGATCATAGTTAATCAGCTGTCAATTAAAAACTATAATTACACATTGTTTATATGTTTTATGTATTGATTGTTGTTCTTTTTATTATTGTTGAAGTTATTACCCTATTTTTTGTTTTTTGTTATCTAATATGTTTTTTTTTCATCAATGTGAAATGGCTTTGACCGTTGGAATAAATAAATAAGGAAGTATAATCCTGATACTGTATGGATGAATTGGTACAAATAATTTATTATTGAAGGTGATTTCATACAGGCCTACATTATTAAATGAGTAATATTCTTAAATCTAGGTTACTTGCTCAGTTATTAATATTTTATAAATATTTAAAGGGTAATAAAATAGTTTGACAATAATGTAAAATCAATCTAATATTATATCGAATGACCATATGTTTTAATTACCTTTTTCAAATACAAATAAATTTTATATTGTATGTTTTGTTTGTAATATAATGGAGAGGAGTTGAATTTAGTCTCCAAAGCCCGTGACAAGAAGTACTGAATTAATTTCAATCGTTAGTCTGCCCGTATTCCGCCGAATCGTATAATTTATTTATTTTATAAAATATTATTGAATATTCAAATGAAACATAATATCAGAAAGTAAGGCGAAACGAATTTTGTTGAACTTTTTCATTGATTTTAACCAATTATCAGACCATGGGTAAAAATGTGTATAATAAAATATGTGCAACTAAAAGGAAGCCCTTTATATACCAAATCATATTCTCGCAGTAGAATCAAATTTTAAAATATGTGGGGGAATAACATTAAATTTTTCCTTATTTAACCAACAAGTAAATATAAAAATAACCAAAAAAGTACTACAGTACGGTCATATAATTTATATAAAAATTCTAAAAACTAAAAAGTGTTTTACTATAGTCTTTGAACTTTCAGGTAATAGATCTTACGTTTATATGAAGATTGTGTTAAAGGAATTTTGTTCAGTAAAGCTAGCTCTGTTCTTAAAGCATGGGTAGCACTTCAACTGTTCAGATTTATTTTAACCTTATAATAATAATATTATTACGACACAATAATTCTCACATGGATGCAAGGTCTACTCTCTGGAAAGTCAAGGATTTCCACAATCTTCTTGTCCAGTTTTGAGGGATTACTCTATGCTTGGATGAGTGAGGGATACTATACTACAGAAAGCTGAACTCCTCAGCTGAAATTCGGAGATCTGAAAACGAGAACTCAGAACAGAGAGAAATAAATTGTTGAAGAGGACACGTCAATTTCTTTTAATTTGTCAAATTAGTTCAGTCGGTATCTCTATGGTCATTGGTCGGTGACAGTCAGTACACAGTTTCACAGTTCCAGAATTAAGAATATACAGCAAAATACATACACTCACACACAAGTACAAGGTTCACCCAAGTACGTGAAGGAGATTGTTAATTAATTATGACCTTAGTTGTGTTATGAAAAGTGAAACATTCGGCTTGGCCAGATGTTAAATGAGTAAGCTATATTTTAACTCTAATGTGTATTTAAAGTAACAAAATTTAAACTATACAGACTAGTGTTAGGCTACAAAATTGGAATCTGTAATGGGCCAAAAACTAGTAATCTTAGCCTAGATTACGCATATATCTACTTAGGAAACTACTAAAAGTCTTATTTGTATTCCAATTTTGCTGTATAAAACAAATTGCATTAAATCTTCTATATTTATCATGCAAACTACTGCTTGTTTGGTTGATATCTTATATATATGAAATTTAAATTATAAGCTATTTTTACTATGATTGTTTTTTATTTTAGATCTACTCTGTAACAAAGCTGAGTTCCTAGGATTGTTTGATAAATACATCACTGGTTTGAAATTTGCAAGTGGATGATTGTCCCTTTAATGGTAGTTAGACCTATTTCATTTTGGTAGTTTGCTAGTTAACAAGACCCATTTCAAATTTGGTGTTAATTTTCCAAATTGAAGTTTAAGAAATATATAGGTTATCTAGGATAGCAGTGAGGAAATGCCTAAGAAAAAAAGATCCTCTGAAAGGAAGACTTCTTGGTTATGTGATAAGATCTCACATACAGCTTTTAGCTTTCTAATAGTAATGAGTTATTCACTTGTTATGCACATACCATTTAATAAATTAACTAAACTTAGTAGTAAGAGTTGTAAATATTATTAATTAATTTCTTATGTCTATTTTATTTTCTAAAGAATCGGACAATTACACTGGCGTAAAATAGGCTCTTTTATTGGACCAATTTCTTAAATGTTATGACCTAGGCCTTTAAGTAATCAAGCAAAGGGAGTAGACTTTTATAAGCGGCCTACACATGTTATTCGATTGCTATTATCAAATGGTTCGATTGTTTTATCTGGAGGATAATTTGATATTACAATTTATTTAACTTAGCATATGATTTCAACTTATTAGTTATAGTAATTGGCGATTAATATGACAAAATTAGACTTAGATTATAGACAAATTTATTGAATAATAGTGTTTAATATTACTATGATAAGATATAGGCCTATTATCATAAATCTGGGCAAAAAGTGCTTTTTTAATAAAATAAACGTAACTCCACATCATGATTGTATAGGCTCAAAAACATAAAGCGAGAAATCCATAAAAAAAAATTAAAACAACTAATCCCAGCCTGAATTGTAGTTATGGCAATATGATGTACAATCATTTTACAATTTAATGAATGACCTATTTTCATTAATCTTAAAAGTATTACCAGCCTTGCTTCTGGTATTGTTTTTCGGAGTATGAATAAAAACTTAAAACTTTGTCTTAGTCTTCCTCTACTATACTTTGTATCGTAACTATGTATCTATGGTGTGTATGATTAATTTTTTTGTCTTACTTAATTGCTGGAGGAGAAATTTTGGCTGGGTGTCATCCTTTGAACGTCAGCTTCAAATTCTTTCTAGTCTCTAATAAATATCATCATAAAAAGTTGATTTTTGTGAATAGAATGGAATTATTTATGTCAGAATCTGACTCTCATCAAGCTCTAAACATGCTGTATATTTATGTATATCAGCTTGTTTAGTTTTCTCGGTAATTCTAAGCAATATATGGGTCAACCTCGATTTTTCTCATATTACAATATAATGTTCCAATAGTCAATTAGAAAAGGAAATGACTAGAATTTCTTGCCGGAAAGCAGTTATAGGGAGCAGGCAACCGCCAGACGGTCATATATTGCTTAGAGTTACCTATTAGTGATCAGGGGCACTGACGTGATCTGGGCTTCAAATTTGGAACTACTCGAGTGAATTTTTTTTCTAAAAGAGCAAGCAGCGCGAAGCGCTGCGCAGCGGGCAGGCATCGTGCGTGATCCTTTTTTTTATTAAAAATTTCTGATAAATTGTTATTACATATTACAATATAATGTAGGTAATGTACGTAAAACAATTTTAAACACATAATTACATGCTGGAAAGCAAAGTAAACCAATATAATCCGCCCAATACAAAATCTCCGTAAAAATCTGGTAAAGGAATATGTGTCATTCCTTTGGCCTGAATCAATTCAGTATATACGAAGATCACGCACGATGCTTGCCCGCTGCGCAGCGCTTCGCGCTGCTTGCTCTTTTATAAAAAAAATTAACTCGAGTAGTTCCAAATTTGAAACCCAGATCACGTCAGTGCCCCTGATCACTAATAGGTAATTCTCGCGGTTGCCTGCTCCCTATAACTGCTTTCCAGCAAGAAATTCTAGTCATTTCCTTTTCTAATTGACTATTGGAACATTATATTGTAATATGAGTTGCCTGCTCCCTATAACTGCTTTCCGGCAAGAAATTCTAGTCATTTCCTTTTCTAATTGACTATTGAAACATTATATTGTAATATGAGAGAAATCGAGGTTGACCCATATATTGCTTAGAATTACCGTTTTCTCTTTGGCCCTGGTTTAATATTACCATGGTTTGTTAATTTCCTTAAATGTTTAAAATTTTTCATACTGTATCAATTCTCTCTATTTTTGCTTTTTCATTCTTGTATTTTCTTTTTCTGTTGATGCTTTTTTTAAATTTTTTACTGGTTATCAAAATTGAGTTTCTAAAAAAACAATTATAAATATACTAGTTAACTATTTACTTCATTTAGATTATCTAATACAATATATTTTATAGTTAGAAATATTTATAAATGTGAGATATGTATAAATTATTGGAATATCAAGTGTTTTTTACAATCAAATTCTCAAGGAATATTGTGTTTTAGATTAGACTTCGAAAACTGTTACAGACGGGACCAATTTAAATCATTATATAATATATAATAAATTGTAGGTTCGAAATATTCAATGTCTTAAGGCTATGTTTTTTAATTGTTTAATTTATTAGTTTGCAGTCTCTTAATACATAAATATAAATTTTTATGGAATAAATGAGAAATCCCCACCTTTTGGCTATGGATGAGACGCTTAAAAAGGGGCACACTTTAGAACTCTCTAAAAAATGAATAAAAAGTACTTTGAAGAAAGGTATTGAAAGAGTTTATATTAAGACATACACAACAATAAAAACAGACTTGTTTACCTCTATAGTCAGCTAATTGTACAATCATAGCCTATATTACTAACTTCAAGGCCAAATAAATTGTAACTAAAAGGTGTAGGTAATTGGTAGCCTAGTGTACATTTATAAAAAATCACAGGTTTAAAATATAATTTGAAAAATATTTATTGTGATAAATTTTAACGTATTATCTATTTAAAAAATCAACGTGTCTACAATTTATTGCAAAGATATTTTTTGTAAGATTTTAGTTTTCTGTCATGGAATACAGAAATCAAGGGGATTTTACCCAACAAGACGTTGTTTATTCATTTAAATCTTCTGAGAATAAAAGTTTACATTGCGGTGACACAAGTGTCTCCAGCCATCAGTGCTAGCTTCATTGTTTGTCAGTTTCATCCTCTAAAACCTTTATATTGTTTTGTTCAGGAGAACGATTGCAAGAGGTTAATAATGTGAATCTCGTTCCCAGTGTGGACAAAAAGATATTTGAAAATAATGCAAATAAATTTAATAAATGAAAAAAACTTACGTCCTAATTTGGTATGTATGGTACTATCCACCTGGTAACTTCCGATCACATAAAATGATCTTTTGCTGATTTAAAAACAACACACGACGAACTCCGAACTCGTAGTCTCATTCTGAAAAAAGGTAGCTACTTCATATGGGTCTAGAGAGGTTTCATTTTTCGATCATTAAATTTTAGATCAGATTCAATATTTCAATCAGAAAGTGACAAGATCTAAAATATGTGTTGATGTTATTATAGCCATGATTTCATCATCGCCAACACTTACAGGGTCAAATCACCATGTTGATTTTTCTGAGATTCATATTCTGGCAACGTAGATGAAGTATCCACGGATTATCATTTAATTGTAAATAATTTACTCACGATTACTCGTTATAAGCCACTTGTGTCAATCAGCAGATCCGAATGTTTAGGAAACTTAAATTTATTTTGGACCGTTTTCAGAGCAGTCCAAGAGTCTAATAATAAAAGAAAGATTTATTAATTGAAAATGAATGTATCCGATGTACAGTAAATTGATTTTATTAATACTTAAAATATTAAGTAATTATTGTAAAATCTAAGCTTATTGTTTGTGTCTCGTATGTGTCTATGTTATTGCTTCTGAATGTAACCCATTCAATTATTTTTCTGTTATATTAAGAATCAGAAAATATCAATTCAGGCCTTTGTCTTTTACCATGTCATTTTGCCATGTGGCATTTGTTTTAGCCATGTCTTCTTCTGATTCTAATACAATTTGTATAAGTCAAAATGAACGTAGTTTATGGTGTTCTCTTAATTTTTAATAATTGCATTTCGGTTTGTTCTAAACAGAAATAAAACTTAACATGTCTAATAGGTTAATGGTTTTGTAAACTCATGTATGGCTCCAGCCTTACATTAGTGATGTATCAATTACTTGTAACCATTCAAAACAAAGATTTTAAACATTTTTAGGCACATCCATACCAAATTGAAGTGATTGAATATGATGCACCAAGTTCTGAAAGCCTTTCCAGATGATAAACCTATAACAGCTATCTGTATTATTGAAGACTCTTCAAAATGTCCTCCAGGATTTTATGTGGTAAGTCTTTCTTAAATAATTTAAATACAAGATTTGTTAAAAAAGTAAATAAAAATATGAGGCATATTCAGAAAGTAAATGTACTGAAGCTATCACGATTGGGAAAATTTTTTTCTGATATATTGGCAATGCTGCAGTGTAGCCTGATTCCTCCCACCTGCAATGAGGCTGGTTCAATGTCAGTACATTGAGAACTGTCTATGCTACAATATGTTTCATGAAAAATGTCATTCCAATCTTCCTCCAAGTGCAAAATATGCAGTTTCATCTATTATCTCATTTGGAAGGGAAAAAACTCTACTTGAGGTTTATAATGAGGTAAAAACTGCATTGTTCCAAACAATGGAGTGGAGATATTTATCTCTGGAGTTTTCAGCGTGGCCTCCACTTAATTCAACTTGTGTTGGTCTCGCAACTGTTTTGGAATCCAACTCACGAACATTTTCCAATGTCCAAGGGTTTTTGAGATGGTTTCATGTACTGGAGATTTGCTGAAATATCGCAGCAAGTTCATCCACATTTGTAGTCATTACATTACGGAGCATGTATCCAATTTTTTCTTGTATTTCAGTCGCAATTGAAGGTCATCCATCTTCTGATCATCATGCACAGACGTACAACTGTTTTTAAACTCACTACACCATTTGAACACACTCGTACGATTCATAGCTTTATCTCCACATGCAGTTTTTAACTCATTATAAACCAAAATCAGGGTTTACCCTTCCAAATGAGATAACTGATGAAACTGCGTATTTCGCACCTGGAGGGAGATTAGATTGACATTTTTTACTGAATGTATTGTCGCATTGACTGTTCTCAACATACTGACCTTGAACCGGTCTTGTTGCCGAGGAGAGGAATCGGGCTGCATGGCAATGAAGGCAACATGTCAAAAAAAGTCTCCCGCCCATGAGAGCCTCAGCACACATGTTCTGGATATCTTTCGTAATGATAATAAGTAAAATGGTTACACAGAATATTTTATTTTTGTTAAAAAGTATACATTACTTATTGACAAAGTTGTCAATTTTATTATCTATCATGGTACCAAATATGATACTCATTGAACAACAATGTTTTGAAAGCCCTCTTCTTTAAAACCTGTTGCCAATGAAGATATCCATTGATTAACTTATGTTTACATTGTTGCTCAAGAACTAGGGAACAAGTGTAGACAAAGGAGCCAGGTCAGGATTAATCCTAGCCATATTATCTTATTTGATTTTGGGTGCCAAGGAACATGTGGATGTAATGACAGAAGATCTCTCATTTTTTCTTCTTTATGCTTATTTGTTCAAACTTCAATAAATTCTAGCACCCACTAGCCATTCCATCACTTCCATCAAATTTCATAGTTTCATTCAGAATTGGTCTCTTGGTAGAATTCTCTAACCCTCATCAAATTCTTTCACACAAGGATGCAAACGTTGTAGGAATAGATCTTAATTTGTCTGGATAATCTTTAAACTGCAGAAGGGTATGATATTTGTCCAGGTCATGTAGGTTAGTGGGATGAACACTGATCCACGGTTACGCTTACTTCAGTCAGCTAGGACCAGTACAAGGACGGTGGTATATACTGAAGGGGGAAGGGGGAAGGGTGAAAGCATAGAGTATAACAAAAATAATAATGGAATAATTTTTTTAACTTTATTTGGAATATAAAATGTTTTATACACTCATGATTATTTGTTGACAACATAAACAATATAGTAGACTGGTGTGTGTATAGCTCAGCCACCCATCCATCCCTCCAAATACTACAATACAAATTCTCTTTGTGATACTTTATGTCGGCTTCATTTTATTTAATTATAATGATTGTCTGATCAGTGTGATCACCATTCGATGACAGTTATCGAGATCTCATGTTCCTATTGTAATAGATAACAAGCAAGTGTTTATAATCTTGTTATAATCTCAAACTATCTATAGTTAATTATGAACTTAAACAAATAAAAGAAGATTGTTAAAACTGAGGAACAGAGTTACATAGTATCTGCTGTGATGTTTGCAGATCAATTACACTATTAGCCCTTACTTGTGATTATTTAATGGCTTTTAAACGTATTGTAACTTAAAACATATTCCTTGTAACATTCTTCATACCATGACATTATTTTTACTTCTAATATTCTTGATGCCTATTCTGTATTTTCTTCTGTATGAGTAGTATTTATTGATTGATACTATACTATGTCAGAAACTTTTAATTGAATTGTTTCTAACATACGTATTACAATAATCCTGGATACTAGAGCCACTGTAGTTTGGTGAATGTCAAAATGGGAGGGTATTAAAAAGGTTTAAAAAAGAAATAATAATAATACATTTTTCTCAAATAATATTGTCTTCGCTTGGCATACTTTAAACTGCTTGTTAGAGGTGTATAAATCTTAACCCTTTTAGTGCCAGAGAATGATAAAAAGAATTTTCCAAAAATACCAGAGATTTCTCTCAAGGTGCTGCTGAAAAATACCAAGCTCATTTTTAGTGATTTAGCACATTTTACTAAAGTATTCATAAAATAATAACGGGTTTTAATAGGCTCCTAATTGTTATTTATTTTTTTACAGATGAATTGTTTACCTAAAAACACCTATAACATGACATACATGTACTGTTAATTTATTATATTTAAAAAACACAAGTTGTAATTAATTACCAACAATTTTTGAACATTTTTCCAGTTTCTTATGCAAAATACCACTTAAAAAAGTCCTAAAATAACTGATACTGCTATGTAAAACAACTAAAATTGTAGACATACGCCAAAAATTATTTTAGTATCTTAAAATTGTATAAATAACACTACTTTTTGTCTAAATTTACATTTTTCACTTTTTCACTTAGGCCAAATCTTAACTAATAACATTTAAACACAGTTTATAAAATACATAGGCTATCATCACTGAGTTCTGAATAAGTGAAACTTTATTTAGAATGAGTTAGCAGAAAAATAATTTTTCTTCATAAAAACCATAAAACTAATTTAATTTTAAAAGCTAAAAAAATATTTGTTTACTGTATGTTTTTTAAGAGAAAGAGCACTTAAAAAAATTACTCCACTATAAAACATGTTTATTTAAAGAAAAATTAAACTAAATACAAACATAAAAAGTTTAGATTGATATTTTAAAAATTGTAAAAGTTATGATGTTTTTAGATAGCAACATTTTTACTTTCTGTGTTATTTTACACTAAACATCCAATTAATCGTACAAAATTACTATACAGTTTTTGCTGTAAATTGGTTTATTCTGATTGTTTATATATACAAAATTAATAGCGCTTAAAAATATTATCGCAGTAGGATTTTTACCAAGAACGTCCGTATATACAGAAGTTGGTATTATTTGGTAGTTTTCACAACGGCCATATATACGGATGTTGGCATTTCTCAGTAGTTTTTCGTAATGTTCGTATGCACTAAAAGGGTTAAATCAATATCAGCTAACCATATACATACCTCTAAAGTGCTAACTTTGTCTATTTAAATAGCTGTCTGGTGGTATAACTATGAAGTGTCTTAACTTCGGTTTTAAGTGTACCAAGCTAGAAAATACATAATCTGTGTATAAAACTACCCTTTCATATTTTTAACCCTTTCTGATGCCCTAACTACCAAAACTAGTGTAGCTGATGATCAGTTTCTTTCTTAAGAAAAATTCCTCTATCAATTTCAACAAAAACAAGATGTGTGCATACTATGCAAAATAGCTCTCAGCTCCAAAGATTACTTGAATAATCTACAAGTAATACTGCTCATATTTTTTTATGTTTTAAAATATTAATAATGTAAATGATACTGTTTAAAAATAAAATTATAAAACCAATTAATTACATAATTTTTCCGAATCGCTTAATACACTTAACATATCTTCTTTTTAATTGTATTATCTGAAACAGGTGATTTAAGACTCTTTTATCAAGTTCAGTGTTATGACGCATTAAGATCCCATGTGTATAAAAAGATATGTAATTGATGTCTAAACTTTCCAGGTGTCTAGAACTCACGATCAAGACGCTGATGCTGATCTGTGGAGGGAGGCTAATTTCTTTGGACGTAAAATAACTCGCTATATATGTTTAAGTAAAACGGAAGGAATTGCTGATTATGTGGTTGAAAATATTGGAGTTATTAATGAAAAAGAAACTCCTCCAGATGGTTACTGCCTCATACCTCGGACAATTGATTCTGGTAAATATCTTATAGCTTAACAATAATTGTATACTGATTAACAGCAATTGGTTTGAAGAGAACAAATACGAGGTTAAGTGGAAAAGAGGTCTAAAATAATCCTAACTTCACCTCAAAAGAAAATAATTTTTCGTTTCAATATCATGTAGAAATTTAAAAGTATGACAAAGTAACAAGTAGAACAAATTCTCTCTATCAAAAACTAACATTTAAATTTGTGGTACTAGAGGTCTTTTGAATATAAATCACTTACTTAGAATTTTTATATGGATGTTTTTGGTATTGTATTACTATACAGCGTGCAATACTTGACACACTGTGACACTTAAGAGCTAACATTCTTGTCCGGACGGTTTTAAAACATTCAGCATTGATCACGTTTTGGAGCTCTTCAAATCATTTATCTTCGGCGTGTAATTTTGTAAAGATTTGAAACCTTTCATTTTTAACACTGATTTAAATGAACAGGTAAACAGTTGATAACTTGGTTAACAACCTCTCCTGACCATAAATTTGAATAACTATTGTGCAGAAAAATTGTGATTTATAAAAAAATTAAATCTTAATCTAAGTGAATAAATTAATTAAACAAAATCTGTTTGTGTTATCAGAGCAAAAAGCATGGCGCAAACGTCAAATGTGTTACCGGTTGACTAGGCGGAATCTTGCTCTTTCAGCCGTCACAGACATTATATTATTGGGAAGAGCAAAAAAGGCACCAGAGGGTTTCTCTCTTGCTGGGTAAGTAGCTTTACAAACTTATAATTGTTGTTATTAGTTGTCAATAAATGGTATGGTTCATTGTCTTAGTTTTAGTGTGCTGGTATTAAATAATATTATTTATGAAATTTATTAATTGTTCGGTATATTTTTCCTTAGAGATATAACATTTCCTTTTGTATATAACATTGCACTATTGCAATGTTCTTCAAATGATAAAGTCCTTTGAAAAAATTAATTAGGATTAAAAGATTAAATGTTATTTGATCTTGTATTTTATATACTCAATTATCTTATATACAACATAAGTTACAATGGTTTGAATTAGGGAATAGTACATGTCTTTTCTTTGTATGTTGTGTATTAATTTGGAAGACTTCTAAAAAGTCTTCATAAACTAATAAGATGACTTAACAGCTAGAGAATATTTCAAGAGTATAGAAATTCTACAACCTTAAGTTTTGGGGCAATATAGTATGTAACAAAATTGTATTCATTGTGGAAAAACATAATATACAAGGGCTATCCAGAAAGTAGATTAAGTTTTGATATAGACAAAAAACAAAGTATAAGAAAATAAAATGTTATTACATCACATTCGCAAGTGACACTAAAATACTATTTTTTTAAAATTGTCACCATACAAATTTAAACACTATCATAGCGGTGAACTAGTTTTGAAACTCCAGCATTATAAAATACTGCTGCCTGAGACTTCAACCAGGTAGTCACACCCTCTCACAGTTTCATTTCATCAATAAAGCGCTGCGTGGAAAGCCATTAGTGGAAACAGGTAGTGGTCGCTGGGTGCAAGGTCCGGATTGTAAGGCAGTTGTGGAAACACCTCCCACTTAAAAGTATCCAGGACTTCTCGAGTCTGATTTGCCATATGTGGTTGGGCATTGTAGTGCAAAAACAAAATTTTCAAAATTAACTTTCCTCTGTGCATGTTTTGTATTGCTTATCCTAACTTTTGCAAGGTTTCACAATACCTTGTAGAATTTATGGTTGCACCATGTTCTAAGAAATTAACAAGAAAAACTCTTTTGGTGTCCCAAAAAACAGTTGCCGTAATCTTCTGTACCAACAATGTTTGCATGTATTTCCTTGTGTTTTTGGGGGAGTGTGTGTGCCCCCACTCCATAGACAGTAATATTGTTTTGAAATAGATGTTTTTCCTCAAGTCTCATCTCCTGTAATGATTCGATCAAGCAGCGAGTCACCATCTTTTTACTGTCTAAAAATTGTCAATGAAGCAGCCATACACTGATTTGTATAGGTTTCTGTATTCTTGTATTTTCGGTACCCATCTTGCAAAAAATGTATGGTAATCTAACTTCAGCGTAGCAAATTTGTGTAAAGAACTCCTTGAAATTTGAGGAAAACTAAATGAGAGTTCTGTTATTATGAATCTGCGGTCTTCTTTTTTCTCATTGACTTAAGAAACAAGTTCATCAGTCACAATGCTTGGCTGTCAACTTTGTTTATCATCATGCAAAATAACTTCAGCCATTTTTAAACGTAATGCACGACTGACGCACTCTTATCCTCAGTAATTACATCATTCTCTATAGACTTCACAGATTTGGCGATAAATCTCAATCGGTTTATTGTGCTCAGGCAACAAAAGCCATATTAACAACCGCACTTCACAGCTTATAGAATTTTCAATTGCGCCACACATTTTAAACTGCTATTGTAAAACAACAAGGAGCAACAGTAACCTCTCACTAGCACAGCCGGATACCCACTGAACGGATAAACGCCCTGACACCAAATTGCCATGCCCCTAGCGACTACAGAGCGAAACGTAATCTACTTTCTGGTTAGCCCTCGCAAAATATTATGTGATAAGGCTTTTCAAGCCTATTTGTAAAATACTAGAAATAAGTCATGTCACACCCACACTTAGAGTTTTACAAAAAAACAACATATATATGAGAAAGGTTTTTAGAGTATTGTCATATATAATAGAGAGAAAGGAACAGATGAAAGAATAAATTGATTAAAGGAGTGCTATACTCTCAATTGATAAGTTTTACAATCAACATGCACTTGCATTTTGTTAAAAGATCATGTACCAATTAATATCAGAGTTTAGAAATAAAACGTTTAATAAATTATCAACTACAGTCATTGTGCTATACATTGTATGCATAATTCATTTATGGTACGTGCATTTTTGTGAATATACATTTTTATGAATAAAGTTATATGAAATTTAAGTTTGTGTTTGTATATATTAAAACATTAGGTTTCTAATGAATATGAGTGACTAATTTATACTGGTCGATTGCTAACCATTGCTAAGGCGTACGTTTACCTCTTTTAAATTAACTCTTGAGTAATACAGACTGTACATATAACATACTTTGTAAAATTATTATTCTCTTAGGCTAAGAATAAAAATTCAGCTATAAAATATAAATGTTGCTTAATTTATAGTTAAAATAACTTAAAAATATACTATGCTACTTTATTATACACATGTCTTATGACACAACATTTTAATACAATATTATTTCTGCTGTTAAAATAGTGGTTGTGGTAAAACACCCTGAGCTCCAGGAGACAATGCAGAACGTGTGCAGTGTAACAATACTGTACATTAAAGTTGTTATTCAGTATTTAAAGTGTTGTATGACACAACATTTTAATACAATATTATTTCTGCTGTTAAAATAGTGGTTGTGGTAAAAACACCCTGAGCTCCAGGAGACAATGCAGAACGTGTGCAGTGTAACAATACTGTACATTAAAGTTGTTATTCAGGATTTAAAGTGTTGTATGACACAACATTTTAATACAATATTATTTCTGCTGTTAAAATAGTGGTTGTGGTAAGAACACCCTGAGCTCCAGGAGACAATGCAGAACATGTGCAGTGTAACAATACTGTACATTAAAGTTGTTATTCAGGATTTAAAGTGTTGTATGACACAACATTTTAATACAATATTATTTCTGCTGTTAAAATAGTGGTTGTGGTAAGAACATGCTGAGCTCCAGGAGACAATCCAGAACGTGTGCAGTGTAACAATACTGTACATTAAAGTTGTTATTCAGGATTTAAAGTGTTGTATGACACAACATTTTAATACAATATTATTTCTGCTGTTAAAATAGTGGTTGTGGTAAGAACACCCTGAGCTCCAGGAGACAATCCAGAACGTGTGCAGTGTAACAATACTGTACATTAAAGTTGTTATTCAGTATTTAAAGTGTTGTATGACACAACATTTTAATACAATATTATTTCTGCTGTTAAAATAGTGGTTGTGGTAAAAACACCCTGAGCTCCAGGAGACAATGCAGAACGTGTGCAGTGTAACAATACTGTACATTAAAGTTGTTATTCAGTATTTAAAGTGTTGTATGACACAACATTTTAATACAATATTATTTCTGCTGTTAAAATAGTGGTTGTGGTAAAAACACCCTGAGCTCCAGGAGACAATGCAGAACGTGTGCAGTGTAACAATACTGTACATTAAAGTTGTTATTCAGGATTTAAAGTGTTGTATGACACAACATTTTAATACAATATTATTTCTGCTGTTAAAATAGTGGTTGTGGTAAGAACACCCTGAGCTCCAGGAGACAATGCAGAACATGTGCAGTGTAACAATACTGTACATTAAAGTTGTTATTCAGGATTTAAAGTGTTGTATGACACAACATTTTAATACAATATTATTTCTGCTGTTAAAATAGTGGTTGTGGTAAGAACATGCTGAGCTCCAGGAGACAATCCAGAACGTGTGCAGTGTAACAATACTGTACATTAAAGTTGTTATTCAGGATTTAAAGTGTTGTATGACACAACATTTTAATACAATATTATTTCTGCTGTTAAAATAGTGGTTGTGGTAAGAACACCCTGAGCTCCAGGAGACAATCCAGAACGTGTGCAGTGTAACAATACTGTACATTAAAGTTGTTATTCAGGATTTAAAGTGTTGTATGACACAACATTTTAATACAATATTATTTCTGCTGTTAAAATAGTGGTTGTGGTAAGAACACCCTGAGCTCCAGGAGACAATCCAGAACGTGTGCAGTGTAACAATACTGTACATTAAAGTTGTTATTCAGTATTTAAAGTGTTGTATGACACAACATTTTAATACAATATTATTTCTGCTGTTAAAATAGTGGTTGTGGTAAGAACACCCTGAGCTCCAGGAGACAATCCAGAACGTGAGCAGTGTAACAATACTGTACATTAAAGTTGTTATTCAGTATTTAAAGTGTTGTATGACACAACATTTTAATACAATATTATTTCTGCTGTTAAAATAGTGGTTGTGGTAAGAACACCCTGAGCTCCAGGAGACAATCCAGAACATGTGCAGTGTAACAATACTGTACATTAAAGTTGTTATTCAGGATTTAAAGTGTTGTATGACACAACATTTTAATACAATATTATTTCTGCTGTTAAAATAGTGGTTGTGGTAAGAACACCCTGAGCTCCAGGAGACAATCCAGAACGTGTGCAGTGTAACAATACTGTACATTAAAGTTGTTATTCAGGATTTAAAGTGTTGTATGACACAACATTTTAATACAATATTATTTCTGCTGTTAAAATAGTGGTTGTGGTAAGAACACCCTGAGCTCCAGGAGACAATCCAGAACGTGTGCAGTGTAACAATACTGTACATTAAAGTTGTTATTCAGTATTTAAAGTGTTGTATGACACAACATTTTAATACAATATTATTTCTGCTGTTAAAATAGTGGTTGTGGTAAAAACACCCTGAGCTCCAGGAGACAATGCAGAACGTGTGCAGTGTAACAATACTGTACATTAAAGTTGTTATTCAGTATTTAAAGTGTTGTATGACAGTAACTTACTGGAAAAATATTACATTTTCATTCTTTAAACCCCAGGCAAAAATTTGGAACATATTAAATGTAACATTAACTCAAAACATTATCATTGTTGCATGGGGTCCAGAGTGTTATATGGCAATACCTTATTGGCAAAAAAAAAAAATTTAGATCCTGAAACTATATAGGACAGAGAGCAATACAATTCTTGCTTTGATAACTCGGTAGGACGACATTTTTCCAATCAAGCATTGTTATTATTAACAAACAAATTACAAAACTTTGACTTAAAAGAATTGTCTCTTGCTTTAGTCATTCAATTAGTAGACTATTGTATCTAAACACATACCAATTAAAAAATATAAATAACACACCACACTTTATTAAAACTCAACAGTTTAATGCAGTAGGGCCTATTCATGCATTGCATCTCTAAAGCCATTTTACACACTTGCAAGCTCTGTCTCTTGCCCTGTAACAGTGAAACTCACAGGTTTAACAACAGGTCTGCAAATGACTTTAACCTGCCTTTTCACAGAACCACACTGTACTCAAAGAAGCCGTCTTATGCAGGAGCCAAATTTTTTAACCTACTTCCTGGAAAAGTAAATAATGGTCCTGCAGATAGAATCCGCAGAAGACTTTGGCAGTGGGTAGCCGAGGATCCACTCTATAGTGTGAAAGAGTTAAAAACATTGTTATTTATTGTAACTGACACCATTATCATCTGGATGTTGATGAATGAAGATTTCTGTACCAAAATATAGTCATTTAACTCGATACTTAAAAATAAAGTTAATCTTTAATAAAATAATATTAGTGACTAGAGGCAATCCAAATCCAGATGGTTTACCGAGGTTAATAAATAGGATTGGTCAACAAAATTCACCAGTGATGTGCTATATTGGACATATCCCATCAATGATACTTTCTAGGTTTGGCAACAAATTGTGCTTCAGCTTGCGTGTTCCAACAGAATTCACCAGTGATGTGCTATATTGGACATATCCCATCAATGATACTTTCTAGGTTTGGCAACAAATTGTGCTTCAGCTTGCGTGTTCCAACAGAATTCACCAGTGATGTGCTATATTGGACATATCCCATCAATGATACTTTCTAGGTTTGGCAACAAATTGTGCTTCAGCTTGCGTGTTCCAGCTAGACTCCTATGCCCAGAAAAATGTACAACAGAAGTCTCATTGGAACACTGTTTACAGCTCGATCCTATAAACATACTTAGAGTGTAACAATAATCTGATTCTTTCTTTAAGTTGTTATTGATGATGGAAGGTTTTAAATAATAATGGGTTTTCGGACATTTGTCATCTTTTATATGTTACAAAATGAATAACAATACATTTTGAGGATTGAAATCTATGTTCGTCGGCTGTAAGAAATTTAATGTATAAAAAGTATACAGGGTTAAATAAAAAGTCTGGTGACCCCCGACTAATATTGTAAACGGCTCACACGAGAAAAACTAAACTCGCCACACATTTATGTTATATTATGAGGTACTTTTTGGGCATAATTACTGCTTCATTCACAAACCCAAAATGGGGGATTTAGGGGGCAGCTCAAAAATTTTTAAATGTAAAGCCCCATCAAGTGACCTGTCATTTTCAAGCCCCTGATAAAAGAAAACAAACAACGCAAACTAGAGGTCTCTATCTTAACCCAGTAAAAAAATGACTGCCAATTGAAAAATTGTATAAGCCAGAATAAACTACTTACAACATAGGAATAACTAACTTTTGGGACAGCTAAAACTGTCACTTTTAAGCACCACTCAGTTGATCTCTCATTTGTTAGGTATTTAAAAGGCAAAACAATCTCAAAACGAAGTATGGGTTTAAATATCAAACCTAGCAAATAACAAAAGTTTAAAGAAATATTGGGAATTTCCCTAACTGCAGGAGGACTACATTCCACTAGTTATGAACTTTGTCCCGAATTATCTGTTGTTTTACACTAGTCTTATCATTGTTTCATGTTGTCAATACCATCAGTGTCTTGCCGTTACTGACTTGAGTCACATTATGCCTTAATTTTATCATGGAGCTAAGCGAACAGGAACGTATTACATTGTTAATGATGCGTGGATATGGTGATAGAAATTCGATCATATGAACAAGTGATAACATTTATTTAATGAAAGAATTCGATCATATGAACAAGTGAGACATTTATTTAATGAAACATTTCCTGATAGAAACCCTATATCAAAATCTGCTGTTGAAAAAACAATTAAACGTTTTGAAGAAACACGCTCAGTGAAGAATCGGCCTAAATCTGGAAGACCGAGGATCAGCAAGAACTGAAGACCATTGTCTGGAGGTGTTGATGTCTGTGTTGAAAACCTGCATGTGTCAACAACTGCTTTGTCAAGAGAAGTGGGGATTCCTCAGGGATCCGTTTGTAAGATTTTACATGAAAATAAATACAATCCATACAAAATTCATCTTGTACACGAGCTGAACGAAGATGACTTCGATCGAAGGGTACAATATTGTGATGAAATGATGAGCAAAATAGATAACCAGACATTAAACTTAAATAATATTGTATTCAGTGACGAAGCAACCTTCATGCTAAACGGGAAGTAAATAGACACAATTCTCGTCTCTGAAGTGATGTTAATCCTTACTGGGTGCAAGAACAATACACACTCAACATCCCGAAAAAATTAACGTTTGGGTAGGTATGATGGGAGGACAAATTATTGGACCATTCTTCATTGAAGGGAACCTTACTGGTGATGTGTACTTAGGTATGCTCCAACAACAAATAATTCCCAGCAATCCAGGCATCCAGACATGATTTTGAACAAGTTTGGTTCCACAAGACGGAGCACCTCCACATTATAGCTGGCAAGTCCCGCCACTACTTGGGATAATGTTTTTCCCAAATCGATGGATAGGTAGACGTGGGTTTATTGAGTGGCCCGCCAGATCACCAGACCTGTCACCACTCGACTAGTTCATGTGGGGTTATGTCAAATACAGAGTGTACAATACAAAGCCACGAGATATTGATGATCTGAGAAATCGAGTTGTACAGGAAATACATGGGATTTCCTCAACAAACATTGCAGCGAGTTGTATCACGTGTTTACACCACACTAGCGCATTGTGAAGCCGCTGAGGGGAAGCAATTTGAACACTTCTTGTGAAATGTTAAGCCTGGTAAGTAATGGCCAAGAGTATCTGCTTAAAAAAAATACATAACGATGTTAGAAAATTCTTATTAAATATCTCTTCTTTTCCTTTATAGGGAACAATACAAAATACGGGTTTCATTAGAATTCTCCACTTTTCCTAGTTTTGTACCTTTTATGAATACCTAACAAATGAGAGATCAACTGAGTGGTGCTTAAAAGTGACAGTTTTAGCTGTCCCAAAAGTTAGTTATTCCTATGTTGTAAGTAGTTTATTCTGGCTTATACAATTTTCAATTGGCAGTCATTTTTTACTGGGTTAAGATAGAGACCTCTAGTTTGCGTTGTTTGTTTTTCTTTTATCAGGGGCTTGAAAATGACAGGTCACTTGATGGGGCTTTACATTTAAAATTTTTTGAGCTGCCCCCTAAATCCCCCATTTTGGGTTTGTGAATGAAGCAGTAATTATGCCCAAAAAGTACCTCATAATATAACATAAATGTGTGGCGAGTTTAGTTTTTCTCGTGTGAGCCGTTACAATATTAGTCGGGGGTCTCCAGACTTTTTATTAACCCTGTATAAAACGTACAACATGCAGCAATGGACTACCACTAAAGAAGTACAAATTTTAAAAATGATCATATCCGACAACACCTTGAAGTCCGGACAGGAGAAAATGAACCCAGGTGTTGTCACAGCACATAGGAGCACAAACACAGGTCCCACCCACACAAGTGATAGTGATCACTAACAAGAAAATCAATGCTAGCATTTTTCTGTGGTATCACAACGTGCTACATGAAACAATGAGACAGGAAGGAGATGGTCGTATGGGGGAAGGGTAAAGACAGACGTATGATAATTATTTTAGCATGATGAACCAGAATAGTAATAATTGAATGAAAAGTGTAGTTCAAAATATGCTGCACCTCATCAAGTGCATAATTGGCCTGTTTTGCCACAGTAAACGTCTTACACTCTTGTTGCTTTATGTACTATACTTTATTTCTGTAATGTTTCATTTAATGATAGTTAATGTATAAATTTCTATAGATATGAGTGGTGTTGTGGGGACGAAACTCCCACAAACTATAAAACTCAGGAATTATGTAAAGAATAATTATAAGTATTTCACATTTATGTATTTATCAAGTCTTTATAGAAAAATGTTTATATATTTTTATTTTGGGTTTGAAGTAGTAATTTACTTGATTTTATATATTTTCCAAGTACCCTTCTAGTCCGTTATCACTAAACTTGTCCAGCCATGTACAGTATTTCATCTTAATCTTGATTTTAAATATTAAAACCTATTTATAAAAAATATATTTCTGTTTCAGTGATATCAATGGTGTGTTACTTTGCTTTAAAACAGGACCTATACACCAACCCCCTCCAAGCAACACTCCTCTTCTAGGTTACAGGTGAAGAGTAGAATGATAGTATTACGGAATTGTTCTAGTTCCATATTAGTACTGTAACACCAAAAAGTGTTAAATACAAGTGATAAGAATAAATCACTCTTATAACACTTTTATAATTATTATTAATTGTATGAGATGTAAATTTTAAATTTAAAGAATCCAAAGATGGATTTCTATGCATAGCATAGGTACATCATCCTGACTGTATCTACTGTCATTAGTGTAACTCACTCACTATATACTTAGCAGTGAAGAGTTAAGGGGACCCAGTAGCATGGTAGTTGAGAGACCTACTAAGCATGTAAATTGACGGTCTTTGATGTAAACTTTTCTTAGACAATAATAAAGCTAATTGAATGAAATGTTTACCACTTTTGTGTTCATTTGTACACTGATATTTACAACTTAAAGTGTTTAATGTACATACATGAATTTTTTATTTGATATTTTAAACTTTTTAAGGTTAATAAAGGTTAGTTTGATTTATAATTTATTTAAATAATAAATCCTGTGTTAACCCTTTGGACCCAAAGTAAAGATATGTGGGGACCAAGAAAATAAACACAGATCCCCAGGCAGATGTTAACAGTAGAGTACTATTGTTAATTTCTTTTATAGTGTAGTAAAATTACTACACTACAATTTGGGTTACTGTACCAAAACTCAAGTTTTGAAAAACAGGATATTCCAGACATTTGCCATTGTTCAGTGATACAAAAAATCATATCAATCGTATCACTGAACAGTGGCAAATGTCCGGAAAAATCCTGTTTCCTTCATAATCCATCCATCGTCAAAAACAAATCTCAAACAAAAGACTATAGTACTTCTCATGCCTGGAGCTATTTAATAATTTCATTTATGTATTCTTTTATAGAAATGTTTATTTCTTTATGATTTGGTGCCCAAATTGTATATTCAACTTTTCATAAAGAAATAAAAAATGTAAATAAGTGAATTATTTTTAGAAAATATTTTTACAGTTACAGTAACTGAATCCAACCAAGAACAAATAAAAACATACTAGTAATTATACAGATAAAATAAATAATGCATACATTCATCTACTATTTATCTACATAGTCACTTGCTTGTGTACATGCAAGAGTTATTACATCTAATTTGATGGACTGAACATATTCTGATTATCTTCGTCAAGGTAATATTTTTTTAAATGGAATAATCTATGTTTTTTAAGTAAAATGATTAGTGTTATTAGTAAATTAAACTAAATGTATTGTAGTACAAATCACAAGAAAGTTATTTATTAGCACATAAAAAAACCATTATTGTATGTAAATCTACTGTAATAAACCGATATAATGAAGTACATTAACTGATGGTAACTCTGTGTTTTATTTTTCTAATCATAGCTTTGAAATGTTCAATCATTATTAAACCAAATATTATTGTCTTATATAAGTTTTTCATATCACTCCTTTTCCTATTCAAGAAGTTGTGATACTTCATTAAAAAAACAATTTAAGTATCTCTTACTACATATTGATATTTCGTAAATGTGTATCAGCATATGAACACCATATTTTAGTATTTAGTATAATTCCATCAGTATGATATATAATAATTGAAATCCCTTTGCTTATTCTATTACTAATATTATGTAGTCTTGTTGTTAATGACAAAAAATTTTGTTTTCTAGTTTAAATCCCCTAAAAAATGGAGATTTACGACCAGCACCTCGAATACCCATCAGTTGCAATGACGATAGTTCTCCTACACACGATTACGAGAACTTGATCCGGCCAAAACGACCAGCTCCTCCTCGCCCACCACCAGCACAATCCGTCTACAGCACCATTGCAACGTATCATGGTAAGTCCTCCTTGACTAGATGTCTTCTAGAATGCTTCACATCTGTACTGCAGAGGAGAATCTCTGATGCAGTTATACAAGGCAAGTCAATTGCTCCTCCTTGTCCATTGCCAGCATAGTGTATCATAAACCAAACAAACACAACAAACATTACCCCATTTTTTAGGTTTAGAAATAAATCCTCCTTGACTAATTTTATTTTAGATTGTTTCACATCTGTACTACAGAGGAATCATTGGTGGTGTTCTATAATAAAAGATAAAAACATTTAAGTTAATAAACAAAATAGTGCATGTGTTGGACAGTGTCGGGTAGCTCATTCTTGTGTACAAAATGTAATAATGAAGGTTTTCATGTTTTATCTACATCATATTAGTTAAGTAATCTGTGTTTGATTGGAGTGCCTGCACAGAATGATCTTTAATTTGAAGCAGGTAAGAGCAATTTTAAACGTTAATTTATTTTACTGTCTTTTTTGTTGTTGTAGAATTCGAAAGAATTAATACTATTGTGCTCCAATTTATTTTTGTGGTCTATGTAATTTTTCAGAGAGGTTTGAATTAAAAGGTTTTTGAAAGTTTATTAGCATTTGATTATTCTTATTGCAATCATTCTGATAACTGAATTTCCTGTAAATCTTGTGCATTTTCTTTGACCACGGCTCTCAGAACCCATAATCACCATAATTAAAAAATTATGTTTGGGCTTATGCACTATTATGCGGACTTATAGTGTAAAAAGAACTAAATAGTCACAGCAACTACTACAAAATTATAGAATCTAATATTGAAAGAAAACGAATACACAACTGCTATCACTAGGTAATTACTACTACAGGCCGTCCGGAACAGATGATTTTGTTACTTCTTCATTACTTAGTATACTATAGTAATTGCTCCACTTTTGTGAACTATCAACTTTCTCTCCAAGCCCCACAATAAGATAAGTGTATAATGTTCAATTGCCTGATGAGATGCAACGCTCAAATAACCTTTTGAATATTTTGTCCGGTAATCAATCTGAAGGCTCTGATGGTATTCTGAAAAAGAGTTGTGTAAACAGAGCGCTGCTTGCCGTTTTACAGAACACCCAGTCAATAAAACTCATTGAGAAGTCAAAATTATTCCTAGTATAATAGTTTCCAAAAAACTATTGGCTTCCTCCTAACCTTTCCTAAATTTTCAACAAGTTCAATTTGTAATCTTGGATTAGCCACAGCTTATAGAAAATTTCTATTTTTTGTGTCAAAGCTTATGTTTTATAACTTACAGGCAGAATCACAGCAGTTGAAAAATTAATGCATTCTTTCTCAAACTGTAAAAGTTGTTTATCAGTGACATTCCAATACTCACAAACATATATCATGAGCCAATCATCCAGACTCCATAAATACAAAGCAATTGTTATAGAAATGCAGTGGTTGCTAAGTTTTATTTACATGAATCTGAAGTAAATACAACGGGGTGCTGGAAATA
Source organism: Homalodisca vitripennis (assembly GCF_021130785.1). NCBI lineage: Eukaryota > Metazoa > Arthropoda > Insecta > Hemiptera > Cicadellidae > Homalodisca > Homalodisca vitripennis. Next base: position 170,746,247 of record NC_060210.1, on the reverse strand, counting down.
CAAGTACTATCCTTTGGTTATTCACTTGAAACAAAATAATTGCTTAAAAATCAATATAATGAAGTATTACTTTTTATTCACTTCACCCAATAATTGGTGTCATTTTTAATAGATTCATACTAAATTGATACAGATTATTTAACACTTGGCTTGCATAAGTTAGTTAGCAAGTCTCAGCCAATAAAAAGTTTGTCGATAAAACGTCTGTACACAATTTAAGAGTTAGGTGATAAAATGGAATCATAAACTTGTTTACGAACATAATTTCTAATTTATATAAACTAAACCAAATCCACTTTTTATGATTATTTTTGTCTTGTAAGATTTCAGGTTGATGGAGTTTTAAATTTATTATAACTAATAATGCGTTATCAGTTTTTGATATTTTGAGATAACAGCTGCACTGGGAGTGTAACTTTCTTTAGATTATTTCGGGAGGGAAAGTGTTTGTAATAAAAAAAGAATATACAATGTATATTATTCTTAAAAAACATTATATATTCTGGGAAATGCTGCATACATTTGTTCTAATATGTAAATTATTTGTTGCAGGCCTAGAAGGAATACCATTTATAATGAATGCAAAATTTAATAGTGAACCGACAACAACAATAGTAAGTGTATTTAAACATCTTTCAGTATTTAAGTATTCTATTCTATTCTATTCTATTCTATTCTAAATGGTATGTATGAGTTGCTTTAAAGAGTTTTGTTATAGGCCTCTATCGTAATTTTAGCACGCTGTTACACATCCTTTGAAAAATGTATACACCACATTTATTTTCATACACCCATTCACAGGTAAAGAAAAAATAATCACTAAAATTTTATATGCGTCACGGTATGGCCTGGGCAGCCATCTCATGCGTAGTGATGGCTCACTCCTGACCTCATGTGTATGTAAAGTATACAGTTTATGACAATTTTTTTAAGAATAAAAGTTTTATCTACATTTTTCTAATGTCTTCCCCACTGACAAAAATCTCCGACCAAATAAGTAAAATCTTCCTCATATATTTTTTTTAAGAATAAAAGTTTTTTCTACGTTTTTCCAATGTCTTTTTCCCCACTGATAAAAATCTCCGACCAAATAAGCAAAATCTTCCTCTTAATAGAATTTTTTTAAGTTTAGTTTTGTTACTAATGTTTATAGTCAGCTGTAATAACAATGTAAAGTAAACTAATCTTTCTAAAATGTTTATCATCATGCCAATATACTTCTGTTCAAGACTGTTTTTTTCGTTGGTCTGAAGTCTGAACACATTTGTAGTTAGTTGTTAACAAATATACGAGGTTCTCCAGAAAGTAACAGACATTTTGGAGGAGGGCTAAAGCCACCATCTTGAGGTAAAAATATTTCTATACTTAGTATTCACCGAGCTATGGTAGGAGGCAGTCTGTAACTCTCCTACATATCTCACTGTGGCTAGTTTAAATGTGCAGTGCAATTGAACATCCTAACACTTGTAAAGTGCTTTCAGTAATAAGGTTTTTGTTCAAAAAAATTATTAAATTGAGTGAAAGCCATCGCCAAGATTCAAGAGTGAGACAATGGTGTATATTGATTTTAAAATTGACCACACCAATGTTCACAACAAGGAACATTGTGGTTGGCCTAGCTTGATCACTGATAATTTTTGAGGAAAATCAGTGAAAACAATTCATGAGAATAGTTTTATAATCATTAGACTTTCTTAAAATTTAAGATACTGTTGATGTCCATGAACGAGGCTTGGCAATCAATACTAAAAGTATTATTAAACATTGTAGAAACAGTAGAAAATATAAAACAAGTGTCGGGGAAAATTGAGATAAAAACTTCTTATTCACAATAATGTACTGTATGTTCACACATGGCAATCATATCCAGCAGTTCTTGGATGATTCTGGATGGGGAGTGTTTGATCATGCTCCATTCAGGCCAAATCTAGTGCCAAGTGACTTTCACCTCTTTCCAGTATTGAAGACCTGATTCGCAACTCAGCCAAACTTCACGCCGGCATTAACCTGTAGTTAAAATCTCAGATGGTGGATTTCTTTAACGTTGGAAGGGAATAAAAAACATTTCACTCTTGTAATATCATCAAGCAATAAAAACAAACAGACGCTATGCCAATAGTATTTGACATTTAACTTCCATGTCTTCCAGCTTAATACCTGTTAAAAGTAAAAAAATAACTGCACACAATCTTCTTGAATATCTTTGACACAACACCAACAGAAATCTTCATAAAATTGTAAAGTTTAGGGACTCATTTGAACATTTTTAGTTAGGCTCTAAGAAGAATTCTGTATGGCTCAAGTGAACTATTTGAAGAATACTGCCTGACCCTAACTACAATAATTTACTATAATCTTGTGCATTGCTAAAGTTCAAAATCTGCCATTTTATAATAGTATAAGAAACAAGTAGTCTAAGTTTATTACTTTAGATTGATTTGTGATAAGTATTTATTTTTTTCAGTCGGGGATTCCTACAATAAAGGCCAAAACACAGTTGGAATTAGATAAAGAGGTACGTCTACAGTAGAATAAGTTTATCAATAAGGACCTGTGGTGGATTTAAGAAGTCCATGATCACAGGGGTCATAGACCCTCAAACATTTTCTAAATATATATTAGACTTTGTATCTTTTTAGGTGAATGAAAAGTGTACATGTACAATTTCATGGTTTTTAATTAGAACCAACATAATAGAACTTAAGATTGTTCCACCACATTCGCATATTTGGAATTATCTCAGGTACTTTTTGGCACATCCAGCAATGCTCAGCAGTTTTCGATGGTATGAGAAGGTTTTTTCAGCAAGAAAGTTGTAAATAATAAACTAAATTTTGTCTTTTATTTGAAGACGTTCTTTCTTAACATGTCTAGTTTTTTTCAAAAATCTTGATAGAAGAGAGTGGCAAAATTGTCGGGAATGCCTGTGTATGAACCCTAACGCCCTTGGTCGTCACATCAGCAGTTGGCACTTTGTGTTTTCTGTAGTTTGATTGCTGCATTTAATAATTTAAAATTGTAAGAAACAATATGGGAAACTATGATGAATTATTACACTTGCCATTAATGTTAGTTCACTTATTACAAAATATTTTAATATTTATTTAAAAAATACAGACTAGAAAACATTATTTTTAGTTTGTGGTAATCATAACATTATGTTGTATTAACTATTACACGATATAATAAAATGTTTTAGCAATGTATTTAAGTTAGCGATTTAATGCCTTGAAAATGTTATGGTTTTGCACAAACATGGTTTCTGAGTTTTGTAAAGAAAAAATGGTTTAAAACTCTTGGAAGTACGATATATAAATGTTACAAAACAGTATATTTAACAAATATGATATTTATACTGTAGTTGTACATGATTATTTTCATCTTTCTGCTTAAAATAGTGATTATATATATATATATTTTAGTAATATATAGATAGTATATTTAATATATATTTATATATATCCAAAAGAATATTTCATGACTAAGTTATTTCAATAAATCAAGGAGAATCTTTACAGTCATGTGATCTATTTTAATAAATCTACTTTTGACGAAACTGCGGAACATTTCATGTAAAATACAGGATGGATTTTAGGTGTGTATGGATCTATTTAATTGGATGTTATGCTAACGTTATAGAAGAATGTATTTTAAATGTCAATTAAGTAAAGTAACAATATATGGATAAATATAGAGAGCTTTGTTAGGCTCAAATACTTATACAATGTTCAAAATCAAATTTATTATACTTAAAAGTAGTTTTAATAACTATTATTGAATTTTAGTTTACAGACAGCTCAGTGTATCTCCCCCATATAAATACAATAATATTTACACTGTGGAGATACTATAGTAATAACAAAATGGAAAATAAAGAATAATTTTGTATTAGAGAGGTTGCTTATATACAGTAAACATTACCATATTTTTAGCTATACTCACTAATATAATTCTAAATTAATTGTAATTTATTTCACTCTGACACAAAAAGTATGATAATTTTGACTTTACGGCCAAAGATGCCCACAACTGGTCAATAACTTTATATTATTGCAATTTCAAATTTTCATAATGCATATTTCAGTTGTCATAATGCAAAACAGAAGTAGTAAGATGACTAGAAAACGCACATGGAGGAGAGTGCCCTGCTGTTAGTGCAGTCATTGAAGCATTATTGCTCCAAATTTCTTTACTGTGAACCGAATTGCATACAATTTTGGAATTAGGTTCATCTTACCCTTAACTTCAAAAGTGAAAATGATTTGAACTTTTGCACGTAAAATAAGTGAGCTGTATTGCAAATAAGAGGAGCATCTAATGTTTTTTCTTTTAAATCAATGGGTTTCATAAGTGCCATTTCCACCAAAATTAAAATTAATCGTATTCAGCCTAGAATTGACTTTATTATGAAGAGTTTGATAGATTGTATCAGTTTGGCTGCTTCAGGACATATATTTTTCAAAAAAGTCACGATTTAAAAATAATTTCCAATTAAAAAAAAACACCACTTTTCATAATATCTCAAAAATGACGACAGATACGTATAAAAGTGTAGGGATTAAAAATTTAGGTATTTTTTTGACAAACAATCTGGTTTTTTTTTTTCCTTCAAACAAAAATTGACGGAGATATAATTGTTTAAAAAGCGCGTGGCAGCGCAATCACAGCCTCTCTTAAGCCCTTTAACGCTTAAACGTTTGAGAAAAATGTTTTTTACTATATATTGCAATACAGGATGTTGTAGCTCTCTTAATTACCTTTACAATGTTTTTTTTATAAATTGTGATAGCATGAAAATTGAAGGAGTTATAGTCCAAAAACTTATCATATCTTTTTCTACTTAGTAACTGAAAATGTCAGAGTGTGAATATTTGGAGCAATGTGAAAGTACGCAGTATAATAGAGACCCAAAACTATTGTAATGTGTATATATATACATAATATTGCTCATATATTTTGGAAACGTAGGCATGAATACATACCAACGTTCTTATATGTATAAATAACACATTTGAGTGAATTTTATATAATTTGTAAATATTTTATTCAATAAATGGCAATTTTTTACTCTAAATTAAATTATTTTAAAATATGTAATCATATATATTTACTGTTTTAATTTAGGGGTAGTTTTAAGGGTAGAAAAGCTTAAGAATATGATAATCATTTTCGAGAGTGTGGAATAATATTTAAATCCTTTTAATTTTATCAAAAAAATTTTTTTTCAAGTGGTAGTTTTCAAGGGTTGAATGGGGGTTAAAAATTTGATAACTATTATAGAGAATATAAAATATTACTTACTCTAAACTTACATCTTTTTATGTCATACCAAAGTATTTTTTTGTGATTTTTTCAATTTAGGGGTTGTTTGCAAGGGTTGTAAGATTTTCAAGGGGTTTAAAATGATTTTAGTATGAGGTAATTGTGTTAGAAAACACTTTACAATTTCACCACTTACTGTTAGACATGTTTTCTAGCGATAAAATGGCTCAATGTCAATTTTTCCATTAAGGGGTTGTATACACCCCTTAAAAATAATAGGCGGAGTTCAGATCATTTTCACTTTTGAAGTTAAGGGTAAGATGAGCCTAATTCCAAAATTTCATGCAAATCGGTTCACAGAAAAAAATTCGGAGGTAAGACCGTATTTTTCGCTTCAATGACTGCACTATGTAGGGTGGCTCACTCACCATATTTGTTTAGACGTCACTCATCAGTCCAAGATACGTTTAGATTCAGAGGCTCCTTCTATTATATTCAATTATTATAATCCCCTCGTGTTTGTGGAAGTGAGATCTATCTGAGATGTATTAAAGTACTCAAGTCTCTCACATGATAGAAAATTCAATTTAGGAACTTATGTAAGTAAACCTTTAAAGTAAATTTTGTCACACTTTCTTTGTTTTAAGAAATATCATAATATAATATTCTTCTGAATTACAAATTGGCAATAGTTATTAATTCTGCAAATTTGTCCAGAATTAATTGTGCTGTAAAATCTATTTCATGATTACAAAAAAGTCAATTTTAGGCTCCAAAATGCGTAAAAATGTGTTATAAGATGTTTGTTTTTAATTTTTACATCAGACTCTCTGATTACCTGGTGGATAATCAAGACCTCCTCCTCCCTCCTCACCCCAATAGTGATCCATCCTCAGTTTATGCTAAATCCACCCCTGAACTTATCGGATATATTTCATTTTTATTTTTATAAACCTCTGTATTACAAAGTTTATAAGTTATTGTAAAAGGGTTATTTCTCAACCATACAGTGTCTAATCATGGCGTAGAATATGTGCTGTGGATTTTTATGTGTGATAATGAACAATAATATAATTAGTTTTGAGCATCAGACATAGCAAGGAAACTACTCTTATTTAGCATATATCTGTTAATACCAAAATTCACAGAAGATAGTCAAGTTAAATGGTGAACCATGATTACAATTCAATAAAGGTTTTTCCAAAAATCTATTTATGGAACTATCAGGATTGTGTCCTTAAATAAGTGTTGTATCTATAATTCCATATAACTTTTTGAATTCTTGATTTATAAAAAGATATGTATATTTCTGTTTCAGTACGACTATGACTTCCGTCTTGAACGGCAGACGTAATAACTACTGTTACTAGTAAGGAGTGGACTTTAGACATTTTGTACAGATATTTTGTTGTCAGCAGTAATTTTATTTTTGGAGTTTTTACAATTTTATCTACTGTAACTATATTTTTTACCCAATTTAAATTAATTTATTTTCATTAAGTTGTCATTTTTCAGATTAAGTGATTGGCTTACAATTTAGTATTGTTAACTATTGCCTTGTTACCAGAAAATAGCATGAATGTTTTATTATATTTATTTGGTTCTTGTATATTTTGAATGTCATTGCTTTATAATACTATTTTATTCTGTACCACTTAGTTTATTGCAAGTTTAAAAAATAATGTTTTATAACATGCTGTAATTAATGGTTCTAGTCTTCAAGTATAAGATGGTTCTAATAGAAATGTAAATATTTTTTATCAATTTGAAGATAGATAAGTACTTTTCTGCCTGTTAACATATTAGATTAATTGTGTCTTGTTAGATATTTTTATACAGTTGTACCTCTCTAGTTGACTATGCTGTATATACAATTATCAAACAGTAAATCATAAGTTACTTTGCAGTATTGTTATTTATCCAGCTATAATATTTTATTTTATTTTTCAAAGCATTATTATTTTATTAGAATAACAGTATGTGAATAAAAACTGATTAGGATATTTAATTATAAACATTAGAGTAGAATATCCAACAAACTATATGTTGATTGTTTATGGGTTCTGGAGTTACTTAGACATTTCTAAATAAATTTTGATTTTGCTAGCCAAGTTAAGAGATGTAACAAATAAGTAAGTATTATGATGTAAATATGCAGAGTAGAATCAATTCTTTTATACTATTATGATTATCACATAATTAATATAAACCATAATATATTACTAAACATTCACTCAACTGGATTAAAGAATCAAATTCACTTAAGTTAATTATACTTAGTATTTTGTTGCAATATTGGTTAGTTATTTTCTTTTTTGTCATAATAGTCCAGTTTAGTTGTGTCAGATTGTTGGAATTCCTCACTGCCATATATCTTTTTAGGCAGGTTATGTTTAAAATATTATTTGAATGCAAGTATTTTAATTAATCACGGACCTGTTTATCTGAAAGGCTATTTTTCTCTCTTGTGATAGAATATGTATGTATATTTTCAATTTTTTCATTTTTATATTACAACTGATATTTTTTATTTTAATAGGATCAATTATATGTTTATGCGTATATTTTTATTATAATCATAATCATCCTTTTAAATTTATGTACAGTATCATACTGTTGCAAAGAAATATCAAATAAAATATAATTTATAAATATTGATTTTTCAAATCGTGTTGTTTTTGTTGTTTCCTCAGAACCAAAAATTCATCAGTGCTAAAAATATATGTTTAAAAAACAGATACACTTTGTACATGACAGAACATCCACTTCAATTATTAATATAACAATCTGGTATGTAACGAGTATTTAAGACACTCGAAAACATATCCTAAGACCTAAGATTGGAATATTCTTAGCATGGGTACTATTACAAGGGAAGCACAATATTTCATGTGTCGAAAATACATGGTTACCACAAATATGCTATGTAGGCTACTTAAATCCTAATGTAATGGAAGGTCACAAAAACTAGATGCTAACTGCAGTACTGCCCTTTCTCAAATATTACAACATAAAAGATTACAGTGTTGCTATAAGTACTGTGCGTGTGTGTAAATATATATATATATATATATATATATATATATATGCGATTGGGCGCGCAGGCTAATCGATTATACCACAGTGATCAATCCATTCATAAAATGTGTTACTAAAATCTCGAACTTGGATACCAAAATGTGCTGGGGCACCATCTTGTTGCCATATGAGCAAATGAATATTGAAAACAGGATTGTTTCTGAGCTTGGGAACTACTACTTCTTGCACCAACCAACCGTAAGAAACTTTCTGAATTAACATTACCATGAATTGTTACCGGAAGATCTATAAAAGGGTCATCAGAGCTGCCAAAGCTTATGATGTTAATAGAGCCTTGGGTAGGAGTGAAAATATTTCCAAAACTGCATGGAAAATTATAACTGGCTTTTCTCGTGATACCAGTTCCAACAAAAACTCCAAATCGTTTGCCCTTCGAATTGATGACAACATAGTTGAAGACAAATTGGAAACTCCGTTGCATCCATGGCCTTGGCTCCTGTATGTGAGGTTGAGGTAGCGCGTGTCATTCAAAGTCTGAAATCTAAAAAAACTTGTAATGCCAATGGACTCTCCATTTGGTTACTCAAACGCTGCTACAAGCACATTTTGAGACCACTCACCAAATTGATCAATTTCTCATTGGAAACAGGAATCTTCCCGTATCTTTTGAAAACAGCCTATATCATCCCAGTTTTCGAAAAGGACGATAAATGCCTGACAAGCAACTATCATCCGATTGCAATCCTTCCAACTTTCAGCAAGATTTATGAAAAAGTTTTCTATGAAAGACTCGAAGGCTTTCTCGAAAACAATGAGATCCTGAATCTACAATTGACGCAGTGAATAACCTTTTGGAAGATATTGTCGATGGATTGGAAAGGCGAGAGAGAACATGTGATAAGCATATTTCTTGACCTTTCCAAAGCTTTTGACTGTGTAAACCATGAAAAACTGATGCACCAGTTAGAAAGGTGTGGTGTGCGGGGTCTCCCGTACTCATGGGTCTCTTTCTACCTGAAGGACCGAGATCAGTTCGTGGAGATTTTGAACGTCACATCGAACAAAATTAAAATGGTCCATGGTGTCCCTCATCGATCTATCCTAGGGCCTCTTTTGTTTCTAGTCTATGTCGGCAGACTGAATTCAGTAATCCAGTATGGGAAACTGTTTCAATATGCTGATGGCACGACTCTATGTTTCAAAAGCAAATCAAAAAAAGATCTTGAAATCAAATCATTCATGGAATTGAATTCATGCAGTCAGTATTTCACTGACATAAATTTGAAAACCAATCAATCCAAATCAAATGTCGTACTTTTCTGCCTTCGTCAAAACGACAACTCAGAAATGCCAGTCGTGTTTGTGGATGATGTCCTTTTTGAGGAAACGAATTCCACAAAATTCCTGGGAATGTACATTGATAGTGGTCTGACATGGAATGATCATGTCGACCACATCTGTGCTAGAGTTGCCTCAGGCATTTATGCCTTGCGGCACCTAGCAAAGTTTTGTCCTCCCAAGGTTTTAAAAATGGCCTACTTTGGCCTTATTCATCCACACTTTGCGTGTGGAGTAAGACTTTGGGGTGGATGTGCTAAAAACAAAATAGATCGTGTTTTCAGACTACAAAAGAGAGCAGTCAGAATCATTCAAAAATTGAAATTCAGAGAGTCGTGTAGGATATCTTTTAGGGAGCTTGGATTATTGATTTTGCCTTGCCTTTATATCTATGAGGTGATCGTGTCAAAATGTCAATTGATTCGTGGTAGAAACGTTCACCAATACAAAACTAGAGGCAGGGACAACTTAAGAACTCAGCAACACAGGCTGACGCTATCTCAACACCCCCACTTCATGTTGGTGTCAAATTAATCAATAAGCTCCCTGACGGAATAAAAAATTTCAACAACCAAAAACAATTCAAAGCTCGTCTTAAACGCCTATTGGTGTCAAAGGTGTTTTACTCTGTCAAGAAATTCATGATGAGTCGCTGGGATAATTAAAACGATTATATGACTGAAATTGTTGGATCTGAAGTCAGTGTGGCTGTATTTGCTTAAATGTAGAAAATGTATGTCTGACTGCGTGTAAATGGTTGTATTGGATTAACTGTGGTTTTAACGTTGGTCATATTTTGACGATTGTGATACAATGATATATTGTCTGATGCAATAAAGATTTTATTATTATTATTATGAAGAAAATAAGGATCAATCAGTGCAATACTCGAAATACCTCCCTATACCATATCAGTGCCTGGGCACATTGAGTTCTGCTTGGATTACGTTATGAGGATTTACATCCGACCAGAACTCGCAGTTATGCCGATTAACTCGTCCATTTAATTTGAAACACTCCTCATCACACCACAAAATCGATCGCAAGAAATTTGGATCAGCCTCTGAGCGGATAATTATTTTCTCACAGAATTCCAATCGCCTATCGGAATCGTCCTCGTGAATTGCTTGGAGTAAAGATGGACAGTATGGCTTAAATTTTAATTGCTTTAACATTCTTTGTACGCTTTATCTTGATATCTTTTGTTCAGCAGATGCCTTACGAGTCGATTTACAGGGACTGGCTACTAAAGCTTGGGCAACTAACTGTCTGTAGCTTTTCTTCGTTGCAAATTGATCGTTGGCGACCACACTTCGGGGCATGTAAAACACTTCCTGTGTTTTCAAACTTCTTATTTAACTTCTGCATATACTGTCCAGTGGGTATCGCGACACCTGGATATTTACCACTAAATTCTTAAATTATTAAAGCAGTATTTTTATTATGCTTCCACACCAACTGAAGGATGTAAACTCGTTGGGTTGTAAACATTTAAAAAAACACACACAAACAAATAATAGATGCAAAGAGCGTCACTACACTACCCACTGGAAGAGACAACAATGAACTTACTCTGTAATATTGCCAACTTAACATTTTTACCAACCTATCGAAACAAAATATCCTAATTTATAGGGAAACTGACATGCGCGCCACCATGTATATACAGTAAAGATAAATATACGATTTAAGGCAGTAAGCAAGTTAATTTGAGGAAATTAATATCCAAAGTAGTTCAGTGTTACACTGATATTAATTCAGTATACAAGTATGTGTTGCTTGACATTCAATCTGGTATTTTTTAGATTGAGGGATAATAGCAGTTCAGGCATTTAAATGGTTATATGTCAATGAACATAAAAAATACGAGCAAATGCCAACTTAAAGAACTGCAATTACTTAACCCTGCTGATGAAAAATCAACACATAATGTGGGACAAAGCCATAAATATAATTGTTTAAATATAATTATATAGTTTTTAAAATTTGTTATTACCAAGGGCTTTTTCAAATATTAGGGCAAGGAAAAGTTTTTTAATCAGTTGGTTCGGAAACAAATTTTAAGTTACATGACATATTTGGCTGGGTTATTAAGGGAACGATAAAGAATAAATGCCTTCTAAAAAGGTTTGTCTTAATTTATTATGATTTCTCTAAAAACGTTTAATATTGGCATTTAGACAGGTTACATTAGTATAGAAAGTCGTGACATAAAGTAATAAATTGTATGTGGGCCGTACTGATGGCGAGAGAAAAGAATAGACCTGGATCCTAGCCTATCTAAAATTTGCAGGCGCTACTACTAGTATGTTTCCGCGCCTTGTTTCGTAATTCCATTATTGTTTCACTGTTCGCAGGGTTGGCTGTGGGGCGAAGCGCCTGAAATTACCGCGCGGCAAAACACTAGTACACAGCTGTGCGCCGGCACGGGCCAGGTCTCTTCTTTTCTCTCGCCACCAATACATCAGTACAGAATGTCCAGTAGCACACTGCACAGGACAATGGGTTTTTGACGAAGAGAGGCTTTTACCTATAATGAAAGTTATTGTTTGTATTTATTTCTATTTGTATGAACAGAACATTTCCCATCTTTCTGAAGATAGTATATACCACTTTACAAGGAAAGGTCTAATGGATGCCGCCAATCATAACAGTTATAATATGAAAATAGTTACTGAATGGTAGAAAGGGGTTCTAGTTTTGTTTTGTACAGTGGCGTCACAATTGCCTAATTTATTTTGTACAAGGTCCATTGTATGCCGTGGTGAAATTTTAAAACTTTATTCTATTAAATTAACAATATAAGTAAACATTTATTATTTGAATTCTTAGATGCGGGCGTAACCACTATGTAGCATCCGTGTAAAAATTGCCCAATATAAAGACTGTTAATATAAATATGCTACCGGTTAATTTCTTGAAAATTAAATAGACCACCACTGTACATCATGGGTGTAATGTAATATTTACCGTTATTAGACAACATATAAATAATACTTCTTAATTTTTCCACCAAAGACTTTTGCATTTGTGGAAAAATGCAGTATCAATCACATTGATCATACATGTTGGATACCGAGGCTTGAAACATGGATTGAAAATAGAAAACCTTTTCTAACATTGTAACGGGCTATGTAGTAGTCCTTGATCATAACCATAATTTGAACCGACGAGGTTATGGACCTAGTGCACTGGGGAGAGTTTAGGTGTAAAAGCGACGACTTGCCCTAATCATAGATTTTAGCGAGTTGGGAACAGATCGACACCAACTTAAAGGTTCCATTCAATCTTACAGTCACGGGCGTGTGGACGGGCACCTGCTAATAAGTTGATTTTTGCTGTACACCTTTGGTGCGAAAATTATACTACTGCTGAAGTACAAGAGTTATGCCATTCGGCTCGCCGGTGCCGGGTTTTACGTATATTGTTGTTGTTTGTTGTTATTGTTTTTGTGTTTGTGGTATATTGTTGTGTGTGTAATGCGTTGCCCTTTGACTTATTTCCTACTGCCCCTCCTCCCCACCACTGAATGGCGCACGTGATGAAAATCACGTGAGCTAGTTTGGTCGTCGTCCCTACCGCCGGGCGACTGCTTGCTCTTCTGACACAGCTGACCTTGGTTCTCGCACACTTCCCTTACTAGTTCCTCTCTCACTCTACGGTAATAAGTTTTGGTTTTTATCGTCAATTATTTTACTTGTACTCAGTCTTCTTTCTGTCTTCACCCATCAACTTTAGGTAGTTTGGGGAAGTTTAATGACGTGACAGTATAGTTCCTATCGTAGTTTCCGCTTTTATTGACAGCGAAAAAGCTATATTGGAACGTGCAGTTGCAGTACTAAATAACTTACAACAAAAACGGCAAACACTATTGTTTCGTTGAGAATAAATACACTAGCCAACGCAACGCCTCCTTATTTATTCACCATTTGGCACTCATTATTCGATAGTAAAACAGATTAGAAAATGATGTCTTGGTCCCATCTTTGATATACGAGTATTTTTCTTTATTCAGTGAACATGGCCCCTCAGCTATAATACAGTCACAGTAATTTGGATTAAGATGAGTAGGCCATGTTGCAGGGTCTTTCAATAGGAATAGAACTGTGACGTTTGACGAGCCGGAGCCTCTATTTCCTTGCTTATCCAATGATCGATTTACATTTACAGTTATAAAAACTTGACCATATACGTTTTCATCTGATGGTAATGTTCCACTATCTTCAGAATCTGGTGGTTGTAATTCTTGTCCATCTCAAAACAGGATAAAAATCTATAACAGACAGGGATTATGTAAGCATGCTCAAGGCACGTGAAGAAGAATAGGTATAAAGAAACAAGAAAACTTTTGGATCAATTAATGATGACATAAGAACATGCAAACGAAATTGATTTATTTTTCCAAACTATGGCGGATGCAGTAAAAAATTTCAACCCAAAAATGAAAACACAGGCTAAAACGAAAGTTTTCAATGTCATAACTGAAATGGAAATGCAGTCATATGGGAGGTGGTGGTTCTGAGTGCTGCTGCGGTTTTATTTCAATTCTTGAATTATCAACTGCTCATTTTATTTGTTAAAACAACACAGAGGAACGGTTAAAACGTATATTTCTTGTTCTCTCAAGCAACAGTTCAGATATCAAACAAAAGTTACACAATGTAATTTCCATAGAAAAAAACACAATACTTACATTTTCACTATGTAAGGTTTTCATTATAATGTGTCTTTATTGTCGGCGCTCCTCAGAAAACCTCACGTGTGCACAATCCTTAGGCCGGCCTTAGGTACAGTGTATAGTGTGATCGCGAGTTTCACATGGATCCGGTTAATCCACAACATTGTTAAACTTCACTCTTACGCCTTTTTTCCCCCTTGGGGGCGGCTTACTGCCATGCACTTAAGCCTCGAGGGCTTTTTGCGCACCCCGGAAACACACCATGAGGCCTACCAGTCTATGATTTCAGCAGTTCCACAAACCGCCGAAAACAACCTATCAGGTCCTCCTAGGGAAATTCACCACCCCTGTCCAAACTACCAAAGATGGCATACCGCTCCCTTGCTATTGAAGGGCAGTCAAAGAGCAGGTGCTCAGCAGTTTCATCCTGTTCATTACACATTCTACAGAGCGGATCCTCCTGAAGGATGCCGACTCTGTGAAGATGCTTCCTCAGGTGACCATGCCCCGTGATGAGACCAATAACCCGAGAAGAGATTGATCTATTTAATGACAAGAAGGTCCGACGCCACCCTGGAGGAAGGCGACTGTAATACCACTATGCTCATTCTAAATCCCGGATGCAACCTCCACCTTCTCTCATGCTCCGCGCGAACCCATTTCGAGACAGCCCTACAGCCCTAGAGGATTCACACCTTGGAACACCGCAGAACGGTTGAGGGCCTGTCATAATTGTCACTGAGCCCCGGTTGGCCAGGGCATCAGCTCTTTCGTTCCCAGGGATCCCCTAATGACCAGGAACCCAACAAACGGTCACATTGTTGATTCTGGCAAGGGAGGAAACGACTTGATAGCAATCCCAAACTAGTTTAGATTTGATTACACAAGAGTTCACCATACTAGAGTAGCCTTAGTTTCAGTAGTATAATATAGGGAATGTTTAATTTTATATATACTCTCCGGACTAAGATATATCACATTACTGCTTAGATCAAGACGAACACATTTCCCCATATGACACGGACCTCCAGTACTTAGTTTCCCATCTGACTGAATGTATGTGTTTTCTTATAAAAAAGTATATTAAAAAGCAATGAATTAAATCCTACCAAATGTGAGTTAAATGTTTATTGTAACAATACCAGTTACTATAAAAAATATTATGTTATATTTAATACTATAAAAATGGCGTCCTTAAAAAGTTTACATTTACTATCTTATTTACTATCTTAAAACCAGCAATTTTACTCAATAATTACAAACATAATATTTTATAGTGGATTTTATCAAAGATATAATGACACCAATCGAATATAAATTAACTTATTTAGGCCCTCACCAAGGTTCTCAAGAAAAGGCCAACAATACACAATCGAATAAACTGCATCTACAGAATGGCTTATGTCTATTGCGCTTATAGTTCAGTTCTTTGATTTAAAGCGATTAAATTAATTAAAGTCTGTTGCTAAGTAACTTTTGTTTTATCTAAACACATAAAAAACCAATGAGGTATTATAAACATGTACAATAACAAAAGCAATACAACAGCAATAAACGTACTTATTTACAATAACACACAAAAACAAACCTCTTAATTATTAATAATAACGAACTGTTTTATTTACAATAAGGCTTCCTTTATTTGCAACTGTTTAAAAAACACCTATTAAACTACGTTAATTGTTGCATATTAAAAGTAATACACTATAGTACAAGACACATCATTGCAAGCCTGGCCGAATGGGCAGTTGTTTACAGCACCCCACTCTCCCCCATTACCTTGCTTCCACAGAATGTTTATTTAAAAAGCCTTGACGCATCCATTAGTCATCATTTCGCGTACAATGCAGAAAATAAACACACCGTGTTGTTCTTCGGTACCTATTCGATTATTCTGCATATTGTTATTTTATTATTATTTCACTCACGTTATGCGTCTTAGTGTAAACACATGTTAATTTAAATCACGAAAGTAAAGGATTCAGGAAGATAGATGAGAAGTAAAGATGAGCAGTAAAAATCACTCGATTGTTCAATTTAATAGATTATCTCATCACTAGTTATTCTTCTGTAACAGCCGGCAACACCGCACCACAACCCATGCCTGCCTTGATATGTCTCATACTATAGTAAAATTATACTGGCCACCTACACCACACGTCCATCCATAGACACTGGACAGATGTTATGTCTTGGACATAAGATGTCTTGTCTTATGTCTTGGTACTTACTTAGCATAATAGCCAACAATATAGAAATTGAATGAACTGTAGCACCAGAATAACATGCCTATCGTTGTTTTTTGTTTTATGATGCAAGAAATTTCAATACATGTTTCGAGCCTACGGTTAGTTTAGAGTTAAATATTTGATGTTCTTTGAATTTATTATAAGATATGTTGTTTTAGGAGTCATACAACAGTCAGCTGTCTTCTTCATAAAAAAAATCTGATCTACGCTGTAGCCAATTACAAAAAAAGTGTGTGGAACATTACTGTAAAAGGACGTCTTACTCCATCCGATAGATAGATTTTATGTCTTGGTCGTCCACGGGTCATCACACCGCAGACCAGCGAATGGACGGACGAATTTGTTTGCATATCGTTTTTCAAAATTGAGTTGCAACCTTCGTCCGTGAAAAGAAATAATGACATTTAGTATGCGTTGGTGTAGCAGTGACTTTATGAGAAGTGCACCATGGATTGCTGCTGAGAGTTATGACGAAACTATAGTCCTTCTGTATTCAGTTAGTAAAAACAATACATTGGGACGAAACTATAGTCCTTCTGTATTCAGTTAGTAAAAACAATACATTGGGTGCATCCCATTAACACAAAATAGAAAAGTGTTTGGTAAATCCCACAATTTGGCGGTTGATTTAGATGAGGACGAAGAGAGTTTCAGAGGTATTTCTGACTAAGTAAAGAACAGTTTGTATAGGTTTTGACGTTTATCGAGAATGAGGGAAGATACGAATCACAGGAAATGAATGACAAGTAGAGAACGGCAAGTTATATGTCTGGGGTAGACTTTTTAAAACTATTAAAATCCAGCAAAATCAGCAGTTATTGTTTAGTAAATATAGGCTAAAACATAATTTTATACATTAATCAAAAGTCAACATTTATATTTTGATTCATACTATAAAAGACGAGAAATGTAATACAATATTGTTTTGTTTTGTATCTTATTCGTCATGTACTAAAAATGAAAGATGTTTCACAATATTGTTACCGATAACTGAAAGGCTACTCGTTCCAAGAAAAGAGTCGAAAATCCGACAAGGAGCTTTAAAATAAGGAATTAATTAACAAAAAAAGATTTTTATTGAGTACAAAAATATTAAATAAATGATTTACAGGTAACCGAGCAGGGCTAGGAGTTAAGCATAGGCGATATAGGCCCGCGCCTAGGGGTCCGCACTACAATTACAATTATACAATAATGTCACTAGTCATGTTTTATTATCATAGATAGTACGTTGTACGTAAATACTTGATAGGAGACTATGATTGTGAATGCACAGTGTAAGGTGACATTACGAGCAGAGCAGCGGGTTAGCATGCGTTCGAAATATCTCTCGCCGCCGGTGCGTGGAGCGGGCAGCTGGCGCTGCACCTGCGTGAGTGCGAGCAAGGGTTCATGTTGGTACTTGATGTGACTCATGCCCCCCCCCCCCCGTGGTCATTTCGAGCTGATACTACCAAAGCTGTTTTGTGTTTTGCGAGGATAAAAAGAAATAAAGCAGGCACTAGTGAACATTTGGTGGAACAGCGAGCAAAACTTTAGTAGACAGATATAACGAAGAATTGGACAACGTAGTTTTAAAATTTAAGAATTTTTCCAAGTAGTTGCCAAATGAATATGCGAAATTCACGTTAGTAAAAGAATGGTGGATGTATCTACTTATGTTAGAAAACAACGGTAAATTATTGCTTTCTTAATATAATTATAAGTGGCGTTAAGAATGTACCTTTTCTTTGATGGTGACTAATTGTTTTGCAGAAAGATCATTCTCTAAGCTGAAGCTGATCAAGAACAGACTCCGGGATTCTATGTCAGAACACAGGCTAAACGTATTGGCCTCGCTTGGTAAAGAAATTGACATTCTGAGACTAGTCAACCATGAGGACACCACAAACGGCTTCATTGCAGAGAAGCTTAGGCGGAAACCTATCAGCAAGAGTGACTGAATTGATCATGATTTGTAGTACATTTAATTTATGGCTAAAGATTTATTCATATGTACTCAATATTGACTTGTACTTAGCTTGTTGACTTACCAATGTACATTAAAGTGTTAAAGTTATGCTTACTTTTGTGGCTTATCTTGACCTAAAATAACCTGAGTTATAGATTAACGATATTAAAGTTGTCTAATGTCAGAAAATTCCCTTAATAATCACAATTATACACCTTATTTTTCAAACTTTCTCGGGGAAGGGCACCCGGCCCTTCGTTTCATTGTGTGTAATTCCATAACACCAAACCACAGACCAGGGGCTTGTTTTTTTCTAAAACCAGCCCTGTATCCGAGTATCCCACAGTGTTGCATGTATTCTCAGTACTTCTACCAGCTGTTCTATAATTATCCACAATCGATCAAATTAGCCAACCCAAAAGAACTAACAATAGTTGAGGTTAAATAACACGGAACACTGTTCAGGACACCACGCGGCGAGGAATAGTGCAGGGTCAATTGCGGACCGCGATGCGGGTCTGGACCGCTAACCTATTTTGTACGGACATTGAGTTACCAAAGATATTTTACATGTGTAACTTGAGTATGTTGTTTTATTTTTCCCGCGCTTTGCCTTTCCTACCGTCGTTGATTCGCCAACGGATTGGCGCGGAGCGCGAGATCATCGAGGCGGCAAATTAGTGTGGCAGCCGCGGCGTATTTAGGGGGGGGGGGAGTAGGCGCCGCCCGCCCGAGTTTTCAGTCGGTCAGTGTTTATTTAGTTTTTATGTTCAGTGACGGACGCCAACACCACGTAGCCTACATTAAATACGTTTGCCTGGCTATGCTACGAGTTAGGTACCTGTTATTTTTACAATGGAACCGAAAAAAGAGAAAGATGGTACTCGAAAATAGACAGTTTTTGCCAGAATGAACCGATTTGTATTGTTTCACGCAGCCAAAACTTGTTGGAGCATTACCGGTGTGCTTGATTTGTCAATTGAAGACAGTTACGTTTACTAGAATAAAAAACAACATTATTAGATTAAACACAATTTATTTTTCCACTTGGCAGTAACCTGCGTAAATATAAAATTGTGAGTTTATTATAAATCTACGTACTTCTACTCAGATCATGCATGAGTCGTTCAGTGACTAGGAGAAACGTGGCGAGGCTTATTATTTACGTATTTCTTGGACTCTTGCTAAACATATGAAACCGTTCACTGATGCTGACATATAGAATGCATGCTCGAGGCAGGCAAAGTTTTGTTTGATGTACGTGTACTCAATCAAGGAACACACACGTTTTGACAGAAGAAAATCAATGTGACGTGAAAGGGCAGTTAAATAATTTCGACTAATATGCCTTGGCTATGGATGAACCTTGTGACATTACTGATAAAGCACGATTGGTTATATTTGTACGTTTCTTGGATAAAATAAGAGAAACTTTTGTTGAGGAGCTATTGGTTATTTCGCCGTTAATAGGGAGAACCCGGGGAGAAAATATGATCGAAACAGTTATGGATTATTTTGTTAAATAAGAGTTAGATTTTAAAAAGCATTTATCAGTAACTGCCGATGGTGCACCAGCGATGGTCCAAAAAGGACTAGTTCACCTATTGAGAACCAATGCAAAATGTAATGAAAAGTTGATTTCACACACTATATCATTCGTCAAACTGTGCTTTCCTGCAAAGTCAACCCTAATCTTGAGAAAATAATGCATGAAGTCATGCAAATAATAAACTGTATACGTGCATAATCAGCGCTGAAACATCGTGAATAATTGAAGAAGTTGACAAGTTTCTTGACGAAGTGGACATTCAGTATAACGAAAGACCTGTTGTAGCATAATAATGTGAGATGGCTATGTAAAGGCTGCGTTTTACATTTCTTCACCATTTTAGAAGACTTGAAGACCTTTCTTTTCAACACTGATCAGACATCGACTTCCTTAAGTTTTCTTAGCGATAAAGAGAATTTAACCTTCATTGCTTTTTTTATCGAATATTTTTTAAACACATCGATGATCTGAAACTTAAATTTCGGGGCAACGAAAAGCTTGTTTAGGAGCTTCAGACAGAGGTAAAAACTGTTTGCTCTAACTGGATCTTTTCTACATCGATCTTAAAAATAAACGCCTGCACTTCCCTAATAAAAAGAATCCGCAGTGACAACGAGCTTCCAATACAACACGTTCATTAAGGATCTTAAATCGGAAATTTTAAACAGATTTAAAGGTTTAAAAATGAGAATGTCGTCGACATCATCAGTAACACATACTCCCTGGATCCTGCTGATGAATGAAGCAATGCAAATGGAATTGATCGATTTAAAAAAAAGTAGAGTTTTAAAACACCAAAAAGAGGTTTCTTGTTAAGAGGTTTGGATAAAATGTGTTTGTGCAAATAAATATCCAGAATAAAACAAAATTCCCTTGAAACACATCACTTAGTCTGTGTCAACGTTTGTCTACACATGCTGCTTTCAGCATTTCCTAAGATGAACTTCCATGATAAATAAATTCCGGAGCAGACTTACCGACGAACATCACCAAGATTTAATGAAAATAGCCTGAGCATACTTTAGTTCAAACTTCGGACGGATAGTCCTATTATTTATAACGTTTGTCTATTATTTAACAAAATAATGTTACGAATCCCATTTGTTTTATTCATTCATTATAAATTCAACTATCGGATAGTGTGAGACGGCCTTTTACAGTGATGTTCCAAAAATTCTTTTTGTAATTGGCTACAGCGTAGATCAGATGTTTTTATGTGGAAGACAGCTGATCGTTGTATGGCTTAATTTTAGTAAAGAAATTACTCCTAAAACAACATATCTTAAAATAAATTCAATGAACATCAAATATTTAACTCTAAACTATCCGTAGACCCGAATCATGTATTTTAATTTCTTGAATCATAAAACACAAAGCAACGATAGGCATGTTATTCTGGTGCTGCCGTTCATTCAATTTCTATATTGTTGGCTATTATTGAGAACCACAATGTGGGTCGTGTCTTGGCTCAGTAAATTTTCTCTAAAACAGTTATTTATTGTTTGGTTTAAATATTTTTGTGTCATTGGATTTGTGATAAAATCCAATAAAAATGCTATATTTGCTATTTCTTAGTAAATCTGCTGGTTTTGAAGATATTATGAGTTAACAAGTTTATTAGCGGCAATTTTCACGTACTCATAATATTTTTTATAGTAATTTACCGCGTTGCTAAAACTTTGATCAAAATTTGGTTGGGTTTAGTTTTAAGGTTTTTGAGATAGTTATATTTTTATATAAAAAATACGGACGTATGGGAAACTAAGCACTGGAGCCACATGTTCATAAGATGAAATGTCCTTGTCTTGACCTGAGCAATAGTCTAATATACCTCTGTCCACAGAGTTACGGGACACCCTGTATACGCATGAAGACTTTTTTTAGTTTTTCCAATATTTTTTCGGCTATTCAGAAAAAGTGTCAATCTATTTTCATTTAAACATTTAAATATTCAACAATTAAGAAAAACTATAAAGGTGTGTGGATGCGTCTTAATTATATATTTAATTGTTTATCTAGTCGGTTTGCCAGTTTATTGTAAATAGGTACAGTTATTGGCATAAAAATGTTCCAACCTTAGCAATTTTATATTTTTTTAAATAATTATTAATATATTTTACCTTCTGTAACACACTGTAGTAAGTTATGAATAATTTATTTCCTATAAGACATCTTGGCGTGTATAAAATATACGTACGTCACTGTAGATAAGCAAGATTAGTTTTGGGTTTATACACCACTCCAATGTTTAAGATAATTACATTTTTTTCTTGTAAAAAATTAAACACTAAGTATTTTTTTATAAATACATATAATGACATAGGTATTAGACATGAATTAAAAGTTTGTTTTAATTCTTGACAGTTGTTTTATAAACCTACAGAGATAAGACATTTATAAAAATACGACTTCATTAAGTCCGACGTAAAATAGAATATTGGTGATCAAAATATTAGTAGCTAACGACCGCGCATACCAGCCGACACTAATATTCGGCTAGTCAAATAAATCTAGTGTCGAACATGGAAGTGGTTCTGGCGGGAGTTTTGCTAACAACACAGTTAGTGTGTGTGTAGTCAACCACTAGCGGCTAGCGCACTCTTTGACCGGCTTCTCAACTTTCCGGCTAAAGCCGCGGTCACTGTAGGCTGTTTAGCAGCCGCTTCTAACGAGCCGCTGGTATTATTGCCAGCAAGCAGATTAGTCTGATCCAGAACCAGTGGCTGGTAAAGCTACGTTTTCCTAGACGCGCATTATACAACGCTGCGTATTTTCCTGCGCCGCGCATCTAAATGCGTTGTCGACATTCTGTGATCGCGGGAATTAAGTGTCTTCCTAGACGCGCAATATCGGGACGCAGTGCAGCAGCCTGGTCCCAACCTCAAGTCATGTCGGACTATATACATGTGCGTGCCGCAGCTTTACTTCTTCTTTAAGAAGCCACTATAGACATGGAACTAGACTGTGCAGTTTTACATACGTTAACACCTAGCAGAGAATCATGCAGAGAAATGTTCAAAGAAAGAGATTACGAGGGAGCTTGCACTATTTTAGTTAAAAGACATTAGCTTACTGATGACGTTAAATTTAAAGAATATTTTAGACTTACGCGTGGACAGTTTTCACACATTACTGACCTCATACGTGAAGATGTAACCGTTCAGCCTTCTAATCGTGTGAAAAATCCCTTAACTGCTGAGGTGAAATCCCCAAATGTGAGAGTAGTATCACCTAATTCTTCCGGTAGCCTTTTTTTACAACTTTAAAAATTTCTTTTCAACGGTTCTTTTTGCATTAGTCGATGCAAACTGTACGTTCCTTATGGTGGATGTTGGTGCTTATGGCAAAGAAGGAGATGCAGTAATATTCCAAAAATCAAAAATGGGCAAACTTATCAATGAAGGTGCCGTATGCCCACATCCAAAAACACTGCCTTCTGCGGATATGAAGCTTCCACATGTCATAGTAGGGGATGAAGTGTTCAGGTTAGACAGACATGTTATGAAACCTTACCCTCACAAACAGTCCCTAGAAGACAGGTATAAAAGAGAATATATAACTACGTTTTAAGCAGATGTAGAAGAGTCACGGAGAATGCTTTTTGGCATTATGTGTTCAATTTTTAGAATATTCTTCACGCCTATCAACTTGAAACCAGACACCGTAGACTTAGTAATATTTGTATGTTGTTGCCTTCACAACATGTTAAGGGGTGACTTTTTGGCCTGTAATCCCCCTAACTCTGAAGATGTAGCCAATGTTAAGTGGGAGATGCCTGAAAAGAACATGATACTTATAGCCTGGGTTGGTGGTTTCGCTAAAAGTGAAGGGTTTCAAGTAAGGAGCAGATTCACAGAGTATTTCAATTCTCAGTTCTATAAACAAAGATTAAGTACTGTACTGTCTGCCAAGAAGACGAGAAAAACAAAATAACTGATGTTTAAGAAAGGTGCAACTTGGGTGTTTTAAAACGAAAAATTGCAATTACACCCATGATAAGTAAAATGTTAAACTCGAATTATTTAATGCGGGCCCATTTGTTTAGATTTATTCTGTTTAAACGAACTTGGAAGTTTGAAAACATTGTTCTTATGATGAGAATCGCATTTCTACACAACTCCACAGTTCCGGGTAATGAATTCTTAAAATTATGCCAGTTTTTAGAATATATATGTGTGCATTCGTTTGTAATTTATAACAATTATTAATACAGTAACTGTATGTAGAACTTATAAACAAATATTTCTTAGATAGTTTCTTCCCACTCCTTGTCCTTCTTCAACACACTCTTGTATTCTTTTTGTTGTAAACTCCACAATATAGGTCATTCTTGAACTTCAAACACTAAAAGTTCGTCTTCTTCCTCGGAAAACTTAGCCGATTTAGCACTGGACGCGATGGTCTCCATGGTGTTGCGCGGCGCAATGAAGGTGACTGACTGCTCTCGGAGCAGTGGTGTGGCGTCGTAGCGCGGCGCCGTATATCGCGCCGACGCAGTGACGCGCCTAGGAAAAACAATTCCACTTAATTCTGTACAAACCAGTGCTCGGTTACGCGACGCAGTTAGATGCGCGGCGCAGGATAATACGCGGCGCTGTATAATGCGCGTCTAGGAAAACGTAGCTTACCCTAAGTGCCAGCGAGCAGCTGTGTGAAGCTGGTGGCACCCATTAACCAAAATACACCCAAAACTAGTGGAATCGTTTGTTTAGCGTTTGTTTAGGTTTGTTTTAGCTATTTTTAGCGTTTGTTTGGCATTAATGTGCGAAATATGCAAAAAACAAAGTGGGTGCCGCTAGCTAAAAATACCTAAACAACCGCTAAAACAAACGATTCCACTAGTTTTGGGTGTATTTTGGTTAATGGGTGCCGCCAGCTTCACACAGCTCCAGCGAGCTAGTGTTTACTAGCCACAATCAGAAGTTTAACTTTTAGCGCAGCCTACCCTCCGCTGGCAGTCACGTGATCTCGCTGGCGCCAGCCCGCCAATGTGAACCCCTAGTAACTAAAAACGGCTGGTGAATTAAGACGTGTCTAGCTGGTTTTATACAATGTTTAGTTTTTATGAATAAGCGGTGTTATTAAATCTAATAACTCTTTAAATTTAGGAACTGACTAACATTCTTAAAATGTTCGCATAAGAAGACGGATCTTCCAATTCTAGTTCCATAAAAAGTCATGCTGATGCCCCCAGATAGTTTCTTCTTAATATCCAGGATCCAACCCACCATCCTTCCGTTCAGTATCTGCTCACAAAACCTCACGACTCGCACCAGTAGATGACATGTTGCAAAACTGCAGCAACTTTACTAGCAGCTACAGATTCTAATGGCAATATTTACCAGCGGCTGCTAAACAGCCTGGTATGGCCGGCCGCTGCTTAATAGATAGTAAACTGGCCTAGTGTAATTGACGCTTCATTGTTTCAGCCTAAAACCACCGTGTCACTCCCTCAGCGTTCGTGCCGGGGAGGCTTTGCCCTGGTCACTCCCATTCGAACGTCTCTGTGCCTTTACGTGATATATTTTCAAATACATATTAATGCTATTTACCCAAATTTATAGCTGCAAGATTTCAATCCTTTAATGACAAACGTCTGATGTTGAAAGTTGGTAGAGCCTAATTAAAGCAGAAATATAGTTCCACAATAATTGTTCTACATGTATTGTAAAACAAATGTTAATCAAATTTATGAAAACCAGTAGATGGATAGTCAAAGTATGGAAATATCATGGTTTATAAATAATATTTTACTTTATTTCACATTTTCTATACTAATGTGCAATGCTAGCGTGTTGGCTGGTATACGCGGCCGTCACCTGCTCGGCATAAACAAATGATCGTTAATATATTCTATTTTAGCTCGTGCTTAATGTGGCCGTATTTTTATAAGTGTATTCTCTTTGTATGTTTATTAAAACCCTTTTTCTTTGATATGGTTAAATTTTTTCTCAAATGTTGATATTATAAGCAATGTCTGTGTATTTTTTTCACGTAAATTGTATATGATTTTGGAAACCAATTTTATAATCCATTACATAAATAGGAAACAGAGGATGCGACTAGTAGTTTTAAAATTGTTAATCTTCTAGCAAATTTTTAAAAGCGAGTCGTGTTTAGTTTAACAATATTGTTCTTATGCATAGCTTTATCCAGGGAGATATTAGGAGTTATAATCTCCCCCATTAACACAAATATTCAAGGTATATTTCGTTGTCGAACCATTATCTTTGTCCAGTTTCGTCCTTATTTGTTATGATATTGAACTATAACAACTGGCGTAGTAAAACACAAAAGACTCATACTTTGTAATGACGAGTCCGTCTGTAATCCTTGCGTCCGTGCTTCAGGCGAGAGAAACAGCGAGTAATAGCCATGAACGTTTGTTTACGCTTCTCCAGTCTTGTTTCAACCAAGACATATACAAAGTTAGATGCTTATAAAAGCGTGTTTTATACTTGACCTATCTATAAAAATAAAATAATTAAATTCCAACCTTTTGGGGGTGAACTTCTGATACACCGGAAGTTATGGAATGACCCATTTAATTTATTTTATAATGTATTTTAATCAAACGTTCACAAAAAACTGTAAGTACATAACCAAAATAAAGGTATATTGCGGTAATTTTATTAATATCAGACTTGAAGTTCGTATTGTTTAATGTTTTATTTCACCCACTAGAACTGTTTTGTTTACATCAATTCCAAAAATAAAATATAAATAAATAATAATAACAAAACATTATTAGAAAGTCCATCTCAAATTAAAATAAACTTGAGAATTTCATGCAAACAGTAAAATGCTTTTTCGTTCATATAACATCCAGTTTTAAGGAGTTAAATAATTTAGGACCAAAGTAAAGAATTGAATTTTGATTAATGTGTTAGGCTACTTCAATTTCTCCAGTTTTACTAATTTTAGTTTTTATTGTTACAGGTAGTTCTGGGATTTTAAACAAATTGTTAATATCCAAAACAAAGTCAATGCAATGATAAATTAATAAAGAGGGGAGTGCTATGATGCTGTCTAATGGAAAATATTCTATGAAACACTCTCGGAGTCCGAGACCCCGAGCGATCAACAAGCCGACGCGGAATTCTGAAGACAAACTTTTGGAAAAGATGTCTAAGTTAGGACATAAATATTCCACCTTAAATCACCCTGAGAGTCTCGTGGGCGACAATGTCAAAAGCCCTAATTAAATCGGAAAAGAGAGTAAAATTATGCTCATTTGACTCAATGGTAGTCACTGGTTTTCGAACTAATAAAGTATAGGCGGATATTGTTGAGATATGATGAACCCAG
Source organism: Homalodisca vitripennis (assembly GCF_021130785.1). Lineage (NCBI taxonomy): Eukaryota > Metazoa > Arthropoda > Insecta > Hemiptera > Cicadellidae > Homalodisca > Homalodisca vitripennis. Next base: position 170,718,873 of record NC_060210.1, on the reverse strand, counting down.
ATTGAAATGAATATATAATATTATTGGTTTCAAGAAAGTGGTACGGTACGGTAATGAACTTGTTAATGTACTGTAGTTCAGTAGTGCACATTACATTTTACGTTATGGATAAATGTACCATTTGCTCAAATATCAAAAAAGATTGTTTTAATCAATATTGGCCTCAATCTATTAAGGTTAAAAATCCAATTCTTAGTAACTTCATGTCTTAACATATTTGTAGTTGCATACACAGAAAATATATCCTCCATAGGTGTCGATTGATAACCCAGTACATGTTATCAGGGATGGTATGGTTTGATATTAAAGAACATTTTAAGTATAAAATAGCCTTCATATTATTTAATTAATACAAATACACGCCCATATTTTCAAGTAAAAGATATGTATCCTGAAAGACCATTTTAGAATTTATAAAATTCTAGGTAAAAGGTGGAGGATGTGTCTTGTAGTTGTTTATATATGCATTTTCTACAGCCCATGTTATTCTCTTTAAAACAGCGCCCTTTTCTTTAAATTATTTTTTGTTATCGGGCGGTCTCCAAAAGGTTAAGTTTCGCTTATGTTGTAACAGTTTTTTCTAGAGTACAAAATAAAGTAATAATGCTATTCAGGCTGTCAAACGTACAATTTCTAATATTATTAGCATTTAACATATTCCGCGGGGGGAGGGGTTGCGTTCCAGCTTGATTGAGAGTTGCGGAAAATTAGTAATGGCAACCCCATCTCCATATATGGTCATACTAGATACGCCTATGGTCTTATGTAATGTCTGCAATTAATTTGGCAAGATAAATGATTAATAAAGACAGAATTTCACTTATTAATAATAAATACATGCATATACTTTAAAGTAAGCAAAAGTAAACAAAAACATTTGCCGAGATCATAGTTTAAATCTTTTTTTATATAAACCTTATATATTGGTGTCTACATTTAAAACGTGCCCCAGAAAGAAATTCTCTGATCCGTCACTTGTTTGGAGGGGATGAGGGGGTTCCACACATCCTAAGATCCCCCCCCCCTCAAAATGGCATACCAAATCTACCCCTGCTAGTTTTGGTTAAGATCGAAATGGGAAGGTATCAAACTGGTTTAAAATATGAAATGATAATGTTTCCCTAGATAATTTATTTTAGCTTTCAGACTTAAAACCAACCATCAAACCGTGTCAACTGCACCGGGAAATTTCGAATTCCATACAAAAATAGTTACCTTGGATATTTCAGCCTATTATTATTGGGCCTAGGCTTGCTTCAGGATTTTTTATATAAAAACAAATGTTCTGCAAATTTCGGTATCGGTTTTTAAAAGATAGGCTCAGATTCCAATATTGCCAAACTAAACTGTCTGAGAGTTGATACGTCAATCATAGCTTTGGAAAATGGATAGAATATAGGGAAGTGAATAGGAAGGAAGGTGAGTGTTAGATGCCAACCTAAATCGTGATCCTAATTTCCCAAAGTCTACACTAATATCCAAAATTGTTATATAATACCAATAACACTGACAAATAACCTGCGTAATTCGATTCACAACAACAACGACTACTCTAGGAAACCGAGCGTTACAGCTCTGATTGATCTGCTTCTAACGTGAAATAATAAAGATCGACAGCCTCAGAGTAATCATGACTAAGAACTCATTGCATCTGTCCTATTCTCTCCTATCGCTTCTAACGCGAAACGTAAAATAAAAATAAACAATAATAAAAGTATCGCTTAATGCTCTAAAACCTGAAACCCTGAAAATAAATAATAGCGATTTATCGAGGGTAGCTCAATATCAAATGTCAGGAGCGATTCTGCCGAGACGAAACGGAAAATAGTCAGTCAGGTTTTGGTTTACCATCGCTATGTCGGGGGTCAACGTGAAATTAATCTGTTTGTGTCTGGTGTGTTCTCAAACATACGAGTAGGTCACTGCCGATGCTAAAAGAAAATTAATCTGTTTAAATTTTGTTTATCTCCAACATGAATGGGATTCTGCCGGGGCTAAACGTAAAGTTTGGGGTGTCCTCTACCCCGGCGCTCGAAGCCAAAAGCAAGGGTGTAGGGGATTACAAATCGTGCCCTTCTATTGAGATGTTCTATAAAAAACAAATAGTCAAATTAAAGCTAACATTCCACTCTATAGCTCCCATAAGCAGGGTTTTTACAAATTTCACTTTGTATTGTACATTTCAACCAGATGTTAAATTTAACACTTTATCGTCTTTTTATCGAACATGTTCCTCTTTACACAATTAGTTTTCGGAAAAACTTAAGAAACTAGAGCTTTCAATAGACTTTTCAAGAATACATATAATTCTTCAAAATTATTAACATTAGCCCGGTATTCGGTCAAGTTTTAATCTCCCAAAGGCTTAACGAGATAATTTCGCACTGGTTAGTGGCGCAGACTGGGTGCCGTTCAAATAACTCGATGAACCAACTTCTCCTACCTCGCTTCTCATTCCCGCGTAAATTTGAGTTGATTAGTTGTACCGACGGTAGTATAAAATTCAGAATTTTATTGTAATCTATCATTTTTGACTCAATATTAGACCCAATAGGAAAGTATAAGTGGTCACTTTCCGAGTCGGGGAACCACACATAGAAGTACGGTAGTATAAGTATTTTATCTACATAGACCTTTCCCTCAATCTACTTCACTTCATTTATTCGCTTATAATTAAACAATTACACTGATGATTTACAGTTAGTTTGGACTAGAAATTAAGACTGCATCATAAACTGTAATTTTTAATTGTAATGATCTGTAATCAAAGATCGCTAAGGTGTTTAAATAGATTAAATTACATGTATTTCAAAGAGCACAAAGTGGATATATTCTAAAATAAGTATAACACGAAATTGAATTGAGTAAATTGTACTGGTACGCCACTTTGTTTCGATTTTCTTACTTTATGAAATATTGAAAAGATAGTTTTAACGTAATAAGTCATGCATGTCCAATCTCAAATTTCTTCTCTATGTGTTTAAAATGAAACAGTTTCAATAAATAATGAAAACTTCCAAATAAATATTAATGTGTTCTTTGTTCGTAGTTTGGTTGATTCGTTTTTTTAAATATAAATTTGATTTATATTTGAAAACCCCCGTTTTTGATACTAACGAATATTTGTTAGTATGTTTTAATATTAATCTCATTGACATTAACATCATGCAACATCATAGAACACTGGAATTTGAACAACTTCCTTCACAAGCCGTTGTCAGGTTAATTAATGATCTCCCTGAGAGCCAAGATATAACAACCTAACCCTGTTTTGCTTTTGTAAAGCTCGACTAAACGACCTTTTAGTGTCCGAAGTGTTTTACTCTGTAGATTAATTCACTTTACGCCACTGGGACAACTAATTTTCGTAAATAAGTACCGATACTGAAGCCATGTATGAATATAATGTTTGTAAGAGAACATGTAATATAATGTATGTAGGCATGCAATGTAGGCCTATGAATCTTAAAGTAGTAAACTGCAAGTTTTTTTAGCTTTATTTATTGACGTTTGCAAATGCAATGTAAAATTATTAGAAAGGAATAAAAATATAATTATTGAGTGTAGCCTACCTAAAATATAAGTGCCCATATTATTGTTCTATATATGTAACATATGTAAGTTAACAGGGTTTGGTCCATTTTAATTTTAACCTATTATACTATTTTTATTTTTTATTCCTTATACTGTACAGTTTGACAATGTTTGTACATACAATAGTATGTATGCTTTGTGTGTGCCAAGAAAGCAAATAACTGTAGACAAAAACTACTTTTGAAACTTATAAACATGAAAATCTTTTATAGTTTTGAGTTTTATTTACATAAATATGTCTTTGCTGTAGCCTACCTAGAATTAATTATAACTATGCATAGCAACTCAGAAAAGTTGTTAAAGGATAATAAAGAAATGTATTTGTTCCGATTTGAACAAAATGTTTTATAAATAACCTAAAATTAATCCCATCCGTTTGATTTTAAATATAGTTTACTTTACATTTGAAGCCGAAATCGTACTAAAATACTTAATAACTTTTAGGCGATATTTTTGTCCGTGTGAAAGGGTTAAATGATGTGAATAAGATTTGAAAACAAGCAATGAAAATGAGGCTCAGCGTAGTCGTAGTCTTCGACACAGACAAAGCATAATTTGTTCCTCTGTAGCCTTAGGTTATAACAATGGTGATTTACAAGACATAATTCCCACACTTTGGTTTTTGTTATAACAGTTTATATACCTTGTTTAGGCAAAATTACAATACAGTATTTTATAATCTTAAGCGATAACTTTCATGTACATCTTTGACTCAAGTTACTGCCAGTGTATAAAGGCAGATAATGTGAATAACAGATTAACATAGAATGTGGCATGGGTGAAGTGGCTGAAGAAGGAAAAGACCTACTTCTAGCCCCTCTCGGGAGGAAGACGAAATTGTGCGCGCCAGCGCGCGCGTGTGTGTGTCGGCGCGTACGTAGTCAGCTTCGGTTTGCCACACCTGGCTCGGATCCCCCGATCGGCAACTTTCGGCGCTCGGATGGTAAGTTCCGATCCCTTCCACAACTCCACTCATTGCCCTCCCTACAACTGATTTTGTCAGCGCTCCTAGTGGATTTTTGAAACATCGTACTGCGATTCTGGCCTGTGGTAGACCGCACCCCTCTGGTTAATCTGGTTAAGTTCGGTATACCGCAAAAGTTGAATGCCTATCGAGGCTAGGTGAAAATAAATAACGCGATAACTAAAAGTTTGAAAGTCTCTGAACATAACAAAACTAAAACAATATGTAATCTGTTTGAATACGAATATTGAAATGAAAATAAAGTAACCTTACGTATAATATAATAAATACAAACGTAATTTTCATATAGCTTTATAACAAATAACGAGGCTGTCTGTAATAATCTTGACTTATAACTTTGGCACAGAAATATTTATACTCCAATTGAAATTGTCCATATAACCATCATATCCTCTGATTGAAAATAATTCAAATCTATGGAGCTTCAGATTAAAGCATCACTTTGGGAATACGTCTTAATTCTGAGGCGAAGTTAGGACAAGTGAGAGAAGCTAGCCGAAGGAGCACCAGACTAAGTTGACGGTAAGTTGCGAGATATGATAAAACCAGCCGTTAAGTCCCCCCAGTCCAGGCCAGGCCGTACAACACGGTCCTGAGACGTAAGGTCAGGGTCAAGCTCCGAGTCTCGCTACCGAACTTCCCGCTCACATAACCTGCCAGGTCTTCTCCACTCCCTTACCCCTACGGTGCTCAACTTAACTCGTCTGGTCCTGATGTCTAAATAAAAAAGCTCATTTTAGTAAACTTGATACACATTTTGACTCACTACATGCACATCATAAATTGGACACTATCGATTATCTAGTTGTCTGACGGTTATGTAGCTATTGTATGTATCTGGCGGTAGATTTTAAGTGTATAAAGCTGAGGAAAATATAATCTGAGAAATAAATTATGTTTTAATTATTATTTATATTGTGTGACCTTCTCGTTTCGATCTCCACCCAAATTAGTTTGCATCATAATCGGTTTCTTTCTTAGAAAAATTATCGACTTCAATAAAAACCAGGTTTGGTGCTTATACAGAGCACAATGGCTCTCGGCTGGTAGACTGTAAATTGGCTGAATATTTCTCCTGCCAGCTGGAATGACGAAATCCAATTTCTCTCTATCTTACGTACTACAAATTTAATGTCAAACGATAGTTGAAATTGAATGTTGGGGTGAAACTACACCTTTACGTCGGTATTGAAACGATACATAAGGGGGTAGCTTAACAAGTGGAAGAACTTATTTCTGCGCCTCACCTAAATCCAACATCTTTAACAACCCCTTTCATCCCTCATTAGATCCCTCAAAGATTCCTCATTAGTAGTAATTTTTTTGTAGCATATTTTATAAACTTTGTAGTAAACATATTAACTCCGTAACGATAACGACACCAAACTTAGTATCAGTTGAATGTTGCTTTAGTACAAGCATTTGATATGTGCGGTGGCTTGTTGTCTCCGTCAACTCACACTTTATAAGGCAGAGGAAGATTATTGTCTTTTAATTTTATGTGGTATTAAAAGTGAAATAGATTAACAGATTTTATCATATGGAGAGTCTACATAAACAAAACAGTCCTTTGCTGTTATTAGGAAAAGTAGTTTAAATATTTCGGAAGATTTTTAAACTCGTGGATCTTCAAAAGAAAAGTAAGAGTTTGATAGCCTGCTTATTCCCAGGTGAGGGGTGGATATATTGTTATTCTAACATCTATTATATTCATCAACAGATTTTTCCTCGCTGATGAACTCACGCAATTTTATAACGGCGGTTTCTTTTCATTTAAAATTCGTGATAGAATTTATTGGATTGGCATCCTACCTTAGAAATTGATAATACACGTTAGTTGAGATGAAATCGATGTTACCAAATACATAACTGATTAACCTTCACCCCCTTCAAAAGATAACATAAAATTAAAAACGTTTTTAGGCGTAATTATCTGCACTGTTATACGGTGTTACTATTGCCTGCCAAGCATCCTTTAACCCTTTACATACGGAGCTGGAGGCAGCTATCGAGCGTGTTTCGCCGGAGACTCTTATAGAACAGATGTTGTCCAGTCCCGAATCGTGGAGCGCTGTCGCTGCGTTCTGCAAGAGGGTGCTAAGGCAAAAAAGAAGAGAGCAGCTATAAAGCACCAGAATAGCTCATGCCGGTGGGTTTTAGAATGAAGTAATGCCCATTGGGCGAACGATGGCACCCTCTTGATTCTTGAAGTAGTTGCAGAGATGCGTTCCCGAGAGGGTTTCCAATGCCTGGACCGGTAGGTTTTTAGTGGGTGTGAGTCCCACACACCAGGGCGAACATCTGTCCCTGACGGTGCATAATGCATTTTCCTATCGTAAAAAAACCCCTTTACATACGAGTAGCGTGTGTTACCCCGACTGTAGATATGCTCTGTCGTGTGACTCTCACTACATACTACTAAGTAAATGGTTAATTGGCATCTATTAATCACTATTACAGTGGTTCTTATCTCACGCATCGTAGAGCCCCTTCACAACTTCGATTAAGTAAGTAGTTAGTTGTTCGTCATTTATTTTCAGCAATAGAAATACTTTAAAAACTATACAGAAAACACAAGAATTAAAATGAACAGAAAACACGTGTCTAGAGTGAAAGAATGGATCCGAGCACCGTGAAATTTTGTTGGTGTCTGTCCGCAGGACAACTCAAGAATTAAATTAGTATATCACACTTGAAATTTGAATGCAACCCTAGCGAAAGCCTGTTACGCGACTCGTGGTATGCCTTAGTATTTATGTACAATCTTGAACATAAATAGAAAATGGAATACGACTTGTGGTTTTCAAATACAGCAATTTCCCGAAAGCTCTACACATTAGCCTACTTTGAAATGGCGTGATATTCTTAGCGTTTATTGTTTTCCAAAGTGAGAAACAAATTTAAAAGTAGAGTTCAGATAAAAGTTTGTATGGTTTATATTTTGATTGTACCGAATCAATATAGTGAGTGCACAGGTAAAGCGTTGTCTCGAACTAAGAGTTGGTGCAGTGCATGTCATCTGTGTTATACTTCAGTGCTGTTATGTCTTACGTCTTTGAATATCAAGCTTTGACTAGGCCCGGTTAGTTAATATACGGTGTCTGTGTCAAAGTTTTGTCTATCTTCTTCGGCTATGGGCGCTGGTTGAGGTACCGTTTTTTATAGGCTAAGGGTTTAGGCCCTATACTGCAGAATTAATATCAAAATACTATCTGTAAAAATAATTTCGGGTGACTAATCTATAATTATTCACGTTCTTTAAAGTTCTTGTTGTTTACAACAGATAGCATTTCTATTCAAATTGCCGTATTTATTCATGATTAATGTAATACGTTTATGATATTACAGACTTTATTTAACGCATGAACACATTAGGTACATGGCAATTAATGTTCCATGTGTATGCAAGCTAACACAATTCTACAATTGGAGCAAAATGATTACAAGCCAAAGTCGATACCAGTTTTTGGCAGTATAAATTTGGTATTAATACATTACAAACGTGGCACCACGTGTACGGTACCGAAAACTAGAGCTCCAGTTTCCGGTGAGCTAGGGTTGGTACTACAACGCGAGGGTGAGTTAAACACAAAGGTTTGTTGCAACTTTTAATATTGATTTTCCACTCACATCTTTCTACACTACATAGGCTACTCTTCTACTCTACATCTCTACATACTCTTTCTTATACGGATGGTCTTGGCCTATGTAATAAGGATAACAAGGATAACATTCAATACTATTAACATTATATTATTGCTATCATTACTTTTGCAAATATGATTGAATTTCATAATGCAAATAAATAAATAAAACAAGAAAGGAGTTTATTTTTGTTGACTGCTAGAATAATTAAAATTTATGTCGTTCCTTTCTTATTCTACACAAACTTCTATTAGATTTTCAAAAGTCTGTGACTATGTAGTTATCATTGAAGCATCATTGAAGCCTGTAGGCCCACTCTTATAATCTGAAACCAAACTAAACTTTTAAGATGTTATTAACATGTTGTTCTTTTAAAATGACAAAGAAAGCAATGAACCTTGATAATTACAGAATTATTGAAACTAGCCCATCTTCTATAGCTACCTCCAGACATATCTTGTCAACCAATCCAGTGGCAAACGTCCGGAACACCGTAGAGTCCGACATATTTGAAATACCTACTAGGTCCTAAAATCATTAAATATTGTACTTCTGAACTACAAAAAGGAGGGCAAAGATCAGGTCAGAGGGTCTAAAATTTATAGTAAAACCACTCTACTATCAATCACAAGGGGAAGCTAATACAGGAATAATTAAAATATTCTGTAACAAATACAGTTTATATGAAATGTATTGAACTAAAACACAATTCTATCATAAAATTAACAAAATATTGGAAAAACAGTTAAATTTAAATCACAAATCAAGACCAAAATTAAATCTTGATGTCTACTCTCTAATCAAAAAGTATAGATATCCGAGTTTGAAAGTTGTAAAGTATCCAGATACTAACAAATTGAGCTGCAATAACGGAAGTTATTTACGATTTAGTTTGTTTATTTCTACCTTTTTACATACCAAACTGTTTACTAACAATAGCTTATAGCTTTTATACTACCAATAAAAACGAAAAATACCGGTTTTGAGCGATTTTCAACCTAACTCCAACTTTAAAACTTTATAATTCGGAAACTTGTGATCCGATTAAAACCAAATAAATTTGTATACATGATAGATACACGTGTTCTGTAATTGTAATTGTGCTATGTAATTTTAAGAATAGTAAAACAAGGTTGTTATTATATATCCATCTTAACTTTTATTCTTGACCGTGTGGTCTACAAAATTCGGCATTGGTCCAATAATGAGCTCTTAGTCATTATCATGAGCGTGTAATTTTGTAAATCACTAATTAAAAAAAGATTTAGTATTTAACACATTTTAAGTTGAGTAAGTTTTGTTGATTCACCGTAACAGGTAACCGTTTTTCGTTTTAACGCGCATCGCCAGACTGCCCAGGGCGGTGTGGCCTCGTAGTGACAACGAATGACAGCAAATTAACACACTACAGAACTACTCAGAGCTCGGCAAGTTACTCACTACTGTGACAACTGATCTCGGCGGGACTACTTCAAAAGATAATTTTTGTACCGGTTACTCGTCTGTACAGAGAGTACAGTTTACCGTAAACCAAAAATACAGAATTTAGCTGCGCGCACGAAACCCTGTTTAAACTCACGATTTCGATTTGCCGATTATTATCGACAAACCAGTTATCTTGAAAAAAAGCTAAATGGCGCAATAGAAATTGAAAAAAATCAGTATACGTTCTATTACTCTATTGTTTGAGTTTCTCAAATTATTTAAATTTTAATGACTTTAATAATACAGGTACGGTATTAAGTTAATTAAAATGCTAGAATAAATACAATTTTATACTACTGATGTAACTTGCAGTGATTGTTTTTCCATTGGAGTTCTTCAATCCCACTCAAATGGTATCATATTTTGGGTTACTGTCACTGCTGTCTTTATCCGAACCACATCCAACTGATATAATAAACGATTCTATAATATTTTCAATCTGGGGTTCTGCTGCGGCATAGTCCTTGATTTTATCTACGTGCTTACACTTTACTGACCACTCTTCCATGCCCATACTTGATATCTTGTTTCGCATAGGGTTTTAGAAATTGTGATATAGTACAGGACGTATTCGTCTTAGCCACATCATCTTTGACTTCGGCCCAAATTAACTCAATGGGATAAAGGTAATGCGCAAGTCGTAAGATGGCATTACCCTCCAGCTGAACAGATTATCTAGCGGGACAAGATTGATGTACAGTTCAGGTAAAATATATCGTTGCTGAATGGTATTTCGTTTTTTGAAAGCCACGCCTTCATGTCTTGCTTCCTACTTTTTGAAATAGAAGCCTTTTGAATTTGTTTCTTGTGGTAGGGTAAGTTATCAACAACCAGTACTGAATTAAGTTCCAAAGTTGGCAACATTTTTTCCTTCATCCACTTCACAAGTATGTCCTCATTCACGTTGTTGTAGTCTCCACTGAAGTTGCTTGCTTTCCATAGGTAAAGGCATTAGGCACGAACCCTTTCTCTCCACCCGCATGGATAATTATCAGTCTCTCGCCCATGGAAATCGACACTTGTAACCCTTTATTTGGGCCATCCGACCAAGTTTAGTTAGATACGTGAGACGATAGTACATTTATATACATTACTTACGATTTCACGGACCTGATTATGAATTATTCTACTTTTGACTTTCAAATTTAACTCATCAGATATTATGAGAAAAACATAGCACAAGCAACCACCACACTCAGCACCGTCACAAAACATACTGTTGTTTGCGAGTGAGTTATTTGCATCAATACACTTTCGAGAAAGGAGGCTGTCGTCATAGGAAATGTTTTCGGGACGCAACGCAAAACGCTACCCCGCCACCCCTCCTGCTTATCACCAAACACTCAGTCCACGCGCGCCGGTAAAGTCTTCATCTGTACTCGGCACACATGGATACTGTTTCAGATAATTCTACGATACAGGTACTTTACACCCCTACCGCTATTCTTGGTACAAAGTAGTCGGACTAGTTTAGCAGTAACAGTAGCTGTACTATTTTAGAAGCAGTATGTAACTTATGAGTCTAAATCATTACATTTTGTACTCGGTTAAGCAAGAAGAAATAGTAAGAACTAACCTCACTTTCGTAGGTTGCTGCGTGACGATGAAATTCAAATATTTTGGGTAAAAAAAAAAAATTGAAATAGTTCTAAGGTTTGAATTGATATATTTTATTGTGATTTAGTTCAAAGATCCGACATATATGTTATTTTTAGTCAAAAATGGACTATTATATGAACGATTATTTTGAAATAAAATGCTCTTGTGGAGGGGAGGGCAGGTCTTATTCGTCCCTCCAGTCGGTGGGCTCTTGATTCCCCCATGCTGGACACTTTTCTTCAACAATTTTTAGACTTGGGAAAACTGCAGTTTATGTTTCTGAAGGCGACATGACCTATAATGTCAGCCCATCAGCTCAATATGATTAAGGTTGGGATGCTAGGAGCGTAGTCTTAAAATACTACGGCCATATTTTTGTACAGTCTCATCTTATAGGTAGCAAGTATAATCTAGGTTTTTGTATGGACATTATTCTGGGACAAACATACCATCACTGTAAGGGATGTTATTTTTTCAAATCCGATCTTGTTTTCTGCCTTTTGAAGTTAATGCGTTTTCCACATTTTAAAAATAATATATGAGGCATTGTCTGTTACAGACACACACTTCTAGGTTCTAATTTAGGTCAGAGCTTCTCAGTTAACAATTTCATAACCATTTATGTGTTAACATCGTCGTGGTGGCACTCTGAATGTTGTGTTCCCTTCCACATTCTCAATTTAGGAAATGCTTAATTAATTTCGCTTAGTTGAGGTTTAAAAAAATGAGCAAATCTTTTATTACGTAATTCTGATTTTTCTATTTAAACTTTTCTGTTATTTTGTGTTACAGGTTCCTTTCGTCCCCTTCCCCCTTGGTGCGCCCCTGATGTTACAACAAGCCACAATTTACAATAATACCTGAAATATGTACCTGAACTAAAACAATATGTTTTACATATTGGAAATAAAATAAACAACATGCAACAATACCTATTCAGATTTCTTAGTAAATACTCAACAAGAACTCCTCTCTGCTGTTTGCAGAGTGTAAATCGTTGTAAACCAGATATCTTCATAAGGATTTTGCTCCTGAATCACTGCAACAGTTTCAACAATGCGAGCAATCTAGTCCGTGGGTTCCGGAACAGGAGTAGAGTATACTAATTGTTTCATTGTCTCCAAACATAAAAGTCTAATGGTGCGAGGTCCAGGGATCTCGGGGGCCAATAGACAGGACCATTATGTCCGATCTATTAAGTGTCATACACAGCATTGTCAGACTGCATTTCTAAAGTGAGCCGGGGCCCATCCTGTTGAAACCACATTTGTTGCATAACGTCAAAAGGAATATTTTCGAGAAACTAAGGTAGAACATCTTGAAGAAAAAGTCAAATACGTCTGTGTCTATTTAACCTATTCGGCAAACCGTAGGGCACAATTAAAGCGTCATTTAATACCAGCCCACACGTTCACTGAAAACCATTTTTGATGATAGTGTTAATAATTGGCACATATGGATTGTCTTAGGCCCATACATGATTATTTGTTAAATTAATTAATCCCTTATGAGAAAGGTCCTATTGTCACTGAAAAGAATATTCTTTAAGAAGTTTGGAGAATCGACTTCTATGTGTAACACCCAACAAGAAAAATAATTTCCTTGTAGTTGGCATTTAAAAGGATACAATTGCTCATGTAGTGTTCTCCACATAGAACTTTTGCTACCATCCATGTCATGAGCTATGGCCCTTGTACTTGTCACTGCATTATCTTCTATGTGTTTGTTTTTAACACTTCCGATCTCATCAAAATGAGTGTAGACTGCAGTAAATTTACATGCATTAAACAAATGTATCCATTATGATGCATGTTTGAACTGTTATCTGATTGGTTTTGGAGGAAATTATTTCTTACAACAAAGTTGGGATACTATGGAGCTTACCAGTTTACAATTTATGAAGTTCTACAAAACACCAAAAACAACTGGCCAGAACCACTGGGGAAATTTACCACCAAATATGGCACAAAATCAAATCAAATCATATTACTCTTTATTTTCAAATATACAATAATTACAATTTAAATAATTACAATTAATTAATTATTTTTTATTTTAATTACAATTTTTTTTTAAATTTATAATTACAATTCTCCCTTATTATCCTATAGTAGTCAAGAGTCAAGTGTTCAGCAGGTTCCTCCTGCTCACTATATATAATCTATAGAACCGATCATCCCTAAAAATACAGACTCTATAAAGATGTTTTCTCAGATGCCTATGTCCCGCTATCAGAAAGAAAAAAAAGAGAAGACAGCAATCTAGATCAGATGCTACCTTGAGGAATGATGACTACAGAGACAGCCTATTAATTCATCTGTCACATGTTCAGTGTGAATTGATACATCGAGTCAGCTCTACAGGATTTACAGGCTCTTGAGAAACCTTAAGACGTCCCTATAAGATAAAATCCCACCTCAGCATGTTTTAAAAATGCCATGAGTAGGGGTCTCCACCTGATCAGGGCAATCACTTCACAGTCACAAATGGTGTGTATAGCATCTCTCTGGACTCTGCAGAAGTGACATCTCTCCAAAATATACATCTTAAACAGATGATAGTTAAGTGCATATTTATAGTTAGCAGACTAGAGATAGACTGATGTCACGGTACACTAAGTCCAACAACAGATTCTCTGTCTATCAATATTGAGGATCTATGACAGTTTTCGCTTTCAGAGTACAGCCTCCCATTTTGTGACATTATTTCTAACTTGATACATAGCCAAGGCACAACATAGTTTCAACTCTCATCAATCTAACCACCATTTTAGTTCCCGCAATACCCTATGCCCTGACACCCATATCAGAGTAATTTTGTTGCCGATATACATAGACAATCTCAGACCACTTGGGTACGAAGGTGGAGCTGTTGAAGGATCTTAGTTCAACTTGATTGTCCAATAGGATATATATGTTTTAGCATCCATTGTTTTCCTAAATAAGTTGATCAGGCATACAGGTGTATCGCAAACATTTCTGTCTGAAAGATGAACAAGAGGAAGCTTGGAAGTTTGGTCCTTTGACCCCCAGTCCCATCCAACTACTCTCTTCTTGACCAATCTGTGCCCCCTCTCAAAAGAAGGGGGACTTTGCTACTTGGCGCAATCAGCTGAAATGGGAGATCAAAGCAGAACTGTTTTGGGACTATACGAGCATAGGCTATGAATTTTCAAAGTTATTGATTATATTCATGTGTCCAGCCCAATATCTTAGTTTCTTTGAACTTATTCCTCAACACATTCTTACGCACTCTGGGCCCCCTCATCCATCACAAATAGATGGAGGAGAGGCAGCCTATACAAGGATTCCAAAGTTGCTGTAGGACTGGAGCGCATAACTCCTCTAATACATAAACAAGCTAAGTGCTGGATGCCCTGAAGTCCATCCATCGCTGTTTTTCCTTTACCTTTGGTCACTAGACAAGACATATGACCTTGTAAACCAAACAACCATCTTGGATCTCATACTCCAAGTTCTATTAAAAAAAATATCTGCTGGTATGAAGGGCAACCATTGCTTGATTGCAGTAGCGACTTCCAAGTCAGCCTTTTATTGAGCACCATTGTAAAATATTTGACTTCACTTGAGGCTATACTGGCACCCCTAAAGACAGAGGCTGTAAATTTCTCTGTGGGTGAACAGAACTATAGTGGTATAACCCCTGTTGAAGGGCTGAAAAATCTCATCTCCCCTAGAAGACTTGGATTGGAAGGAATTCACCGCCCAGCATACTTTACTCAGGGTGTAAAATTCTTTTGGCATGCATTTATTCCAACTGGACAAACAAGGCATTGATTCCCCATTAGGGGAAATGACCTTGTTATCTGTTGATGAGTTAGAACCCAGAAAGTGTGTTATAAAGAGAGGCTTATCGTGTGTGTGTGTGTATATATATATATAATTTCATAATGGAACAATCAACCTTCCTGTCTCTCAGTATAACCTCTACTGAATATAAACCCCCAATCAGTCACTCAATATTCACTATCACACAACATCTTTAACACTACCAGACTATCTGTGAAAATCATCTTACTCCTATACTGAAGACGAAGATTCTCACAAGTGCATTCCATGATGGCAGTAATTTCTGCCTATAATATTGTGGGATGATGATCCATAGCACCACCAGTTCTCTTCATGATTTCTTCAACGCTGGTGGAAGGGTTTTCCTTCCCTCATACCAAGACTCTTTAGAAGGTATACAACCCTAAAGGATTTGTTGAAGAAAAATTTTTTCACAAAAAAATTTGAGTATGAATTATTGAATGTCAATGGAAAACATTTCATGGTCAGAGAGGCCCCGTTTGTAGACAGCTTCTTTGTTTGGAGGTAAATTTGTTAAAATTTATCGATGTGTATTTTTTGTAGAAAATCAAACTTCTTTTCTACTAGAAAGTGTACATGTTAAATGTCCACAAAGTTAGAAAATAATCTCTAATATTTCTAATTGGATTTCTGTAGATCAACAGAAATTAATTGATCTTCCTCACAGAGCTACAGCAGCATACACCAAGCATTCCTCCATAGGAGCAACATTTTTTAAATATATCAGTGTACCATAACAGAGCTGAATCTTCAAGCATAGCTTTCCCCTTAGCGCTCTCTGCAGATCTCGATAAGCCTAATATTAGCATTTAATTACTAAAAGAATTCAGTAAGGCATGTACTTGAATTATGATCAGTTCGTGTCTCTTGAGAACAAATAACGCACATAAGCTAATATCCTAATTTGGATGAAAATTATATATAAAAATTATTAAGCTGTTATATTATTGTTCAAGTTGATGTGTTCACTATGTTTCGTTATTTTTCAAGATTATAATTATGAATCAAAAGGGTGTTACTTTAATAAGTGTAATACAGCCAGTATGGAGTTTTTGGGTAGATTTTGGGTAAGATAACTATGTTAATAGCTTTTAGATATCAACATTTAATTTACTATACAGAGTATATATAAAAAAAGTTTGTACAAGTTACAACAAGAACTATCTTATAATAATGGAGAAATAATCATCTAGTTTAAAACAACCAGATTAATCAGAGAGGCTATGTATCACTCTTCCATAATTTTATAGTCTTGTCTTGTTCCAATGCTGCGGATGCAATTATATTCTCTGTCGGATGGCAAGTGGTGCAGAGGACTACGTCTGAAACAATTTATTACAAAACTAATTAATGACAATAAAATCAAATGTTTTAATAAAATGCACCCAATTGATACACCAAATTTTATTTGATAGACTGCTTGGATTACAAACCAGTTAAATTGCTTATAGGCTCATACAAATCACACAAGTGTAAGAGCCATGTTCAGAGGTGGACTACTTTATGTCGGGATCTGAAACTTTGGAATGGACAAGTATTGTTTTCTTATAGGCCAGTGACTGAGTATAATAGTTGGGTTGGAGGGGAGTGTAAGAGATATTAGGTGTGGAGAGAGGCTTGTACAGTTTTTTAGCCTTTTTTGAAGAAGATATTGAGAAATTGTAGTAGGCCATAGTGATGTCGTATCAGTGATCAGTGATAAATGTTCTGCCATTATTTTATGTGGGTGGATTTGGATATGTCTGAGCTAACCAGATTTGGCTGTCAACCATGGTATTTACACTTGAGAAATGCACTGGACATGGTTTTGTTAAAATTTTTAAACTCTCATTTAGTTGGGGAGTACATGCATTTACTGATCAAGACCTTGCTATATAACATACATTTTTAGGTGTTTGATGAATGACAGCTATTGCAGTGAAAGTAGATCACCCACTTGTTAATTTAGAATAGTACTGTTCAGGCAATAGAACACTCGCTGTCTCGAACAGGTAGCAGGTGTGTAGTTTTTTTTGTGTGTGATTTTTCGAGGCGGCCATAATACTGAAGTATGTGATGTACAAGGACATGACATTGAAGGTGATCAAAATAGTGGTGGTCTATAATTAATAAATGTGTTCTTAATATGGTAGGGCAGTTCAGCGAGTAAAAGTGTAAATTTATTTTCGGAAGCCAGAACTGCAGCTATCTTGTATTGATTTTGCTGATGAGAAATTATATTTTTGTGTACCTCGAGGAGTACATAGAACTGGGGAGTGGAGGAATTGTCATTTAGGGGTATCTTTAGTATAGTTATTGAAACAGTCTGATAGGACCTTCCTGTAGGAGCCAATCATTCATTTTTTAACTAAATATCATATTAGGGTTTTCATTAAGGTGTTTATAGGTAGTATATAGTAATATAGGAATAGGTGGTGTTATAGAGTAATTCAGGTGTCTGTAGACTTCACTCAAGTTTTCTTTGTTCCTTATTACAGTCATAAAATACACCTGTTAAGTTTAATCTTCTTTCTAGTTCTTTAACTATAAGAAGCTGAAAGCTAATTTACATAGTATAGGCACACAACCTAAATTTTTGTTACATCGATACAGGGATTTCGCATTAAAAAATTGTCTTGATCGTTAAATGAAAACTTGACAAAGGTTATAAATTGTTATTTAAGGCTAGAGAGACAGTTAGTTACTTGAAGTCAATCAATAGTAAACATACCCGTATGTCCTTGCAGTTTCTGTACAATTTCTTTTGTTTGCAGGTTCCAAATGTACACTAGATTATCTTCAGATCCAGAAACAATCCACTGAAATGATCACAAAATAATGATTAAAAATGTAATTATTATAAATAATTTATTACAAACAGAAAAATAAA
Organism: Homalodisca vitripennis; assembly: GCF_021130785.1. Lineage (NCBI taxonomy): Eukaryota > Metazoa > Arthropoda > Insecta > Hemiptera > Cicadellidae > Homalodisca > Homalodisca vitripennis. The sequence goes on along the minus strand of NC_060210.1, from coordinate 170,700,866 downwards.
ACAAACGATCGAAGGTCGTATTATATGTTATTTTAATAATATAATACAACTACATAATAGTAATAACTCCCATATATAAGAATGATCAGGATTGTAATAAATCCCTCATTGTATTTTAGTTTGTATGCTTTCAAAAAGTTTCATATACAAAGCAAAATCAAGAAAATTATACAAAAATATAAAGTTTCACATAGTTTTAAACACAAGAAATCAAGATTATTTAACTACTGAATGCCACAGAATATTTTTTCTTAAATGCCTGAATATATAGCCTATAAAATAATAAACTACATACCGGACTGAAAACCACAAAAATAATATAAATATTCAAACGTTTTAAGCGCTCTCTTAATTGACATACAAATTAATTTCTTACAGGAATTATTCAACAGGTATAACATGCAGTTGTTTGATATTTGAAAATTATTTAAAATAATTAGCATGTAAGAATATTGCAGCAATTAACATATTTTGTTTTTAACAAGGGCAATTGTTTAATACTTATGAGAGATTGTAACATGGAAGTTATGAACCAATGAGAGTATATGGCCAGGAGAACAAGATGCTCAATATACTTAGTTAAAATGATGGAAGTTGGACTATACACAAGAGCAGTTGTTCTACAATGATGTTGGATAGACTCTGCACAAAAGCATTTGTTCTACAATTATTGTAACATGGATGTTATGAAAATGTTATGAACAAAGTGATAATTACGAGGGTTATTCTAATAATAAGGTTTGATTCACCGTAAATATTGAAATTTAGCGCCAAGGAAAAAAAAACGCATTTGTGCAGACTCCCGGCATGCCGGTGTGTCAAGCACCGCCATTAGCGTTGTTACTGTTGCTATGTGCTGTTTATAGTGTCAGTTCACAATGTTTAAGACAACTGATTAGCATGCCGATTGTGAAGTAAGTGCAGTGATAAGGTTTTTGTCTGAAAAAAACATTACAGTGGCGGAAATTCATCGGCAGATTACTGAAGTTTACGGTCCTAACACAATGAGTGACAGTAAAGTGCGCAAGTGGGTATGAGCTTTTAATGAAGGACAGGAAAATGTGTATGATGAACCATGCTCTGGCCGACTATCAGTAATTTCAACGATTTGGTCAATGCAGTTGACGAAAAAAATTCATCGACAATTCACTACTTTAGATTTACAAATGGATTTCCCGAATTTGAGTAGAACAAGTTTGTACAAAATTGTGTCTGGATATTTGAATTTTTGAAAATTGAGTGCCTGTTGGGTTCCCGGGTTGCTTACTGAGTCCCAACAAATGTAAAGAATGGCTTCTGCTCTTATTTTTTTGGAGTGATATCATAAGGAAGGTTACAGTCTTATAGACCATATTGTCAAAGGGGATGAGCCTTGGGTCTCACATAAACCCTGAATCTAAACGTCAGTCAATGGAATATCATCGCCAGAATTTCTCAACACACAAAGCAGATAATCTCAACACACAAGGTTATGGCAACCGTGTTTTGATATAGACACAGGAGTATTGTTAGTCAACTTTAAAGCCGCCTATTGCGCTAATCTGACTAAACTTCGACGTCCAATCCAGAATAAGCAATGTGGTTTTTGTGATCTGCAGTGTTGTTGCTGCATGACAATGTCAGACCCCATACTGCGAAAGAAACGTAAACTCTAACGAAGAAATTTGAATGGGAAAAGGTGGACCACCTACCGTACAGTCCGGACTTAGCACCAAGTTATTTCCAATTGTTCTGCTACCTAAAGGAGTTGAAGCAAGGCAAGCGAAGTGAAGAAGCAGTAAAAATAAATTCATGTTGAGAATAAATTAATGTTCCCTGATAATTACAATGTTTCTGATTCTATGTTCTTTGATCTCACAGGACATTTTAATTGCAACATTTTTCCACCAATGACTAGGCTATATAGATATTTTGGCCATTTGTCAACATTTTAACTCTAACAGTTATAAAAACTTACTTTTAATTAGTTTCCAAACATATTAATGATGCCATTATAAATTGACTATTAATAAAATATGTTAAGCATTCAAATAATAGTATATGTTTACCTTTCCTCCAGTAACAGAGAAGTTTGCAAATATGCAGTATTTTTCATTGCGGTGTCCTGTGTATGTCTTCAGACATTTTCCTTTGCTGTAATCCCACAGTTTTAATGTGTTATCCAAAGTAGCCGCAAGGATGTATTTTCCATTAGGTGAAAATTTAACAAATGATACAGGAGGATTGTCATCATCTATTAACGTTTTTAAGCACTGTCCGGATGCTGTGTCCCATATTCGACTGAAACAAAATTTAACAAATGATTACGTGAGGATTGTCATAATCTATTAATGTTTTAACCCTTTTAGGACCAGGCCAAAATTGTGTGTGTAAATATATTGTTTTATGGAAAAATCTTAGAACATGGAAAACACACACACACACACACACACACACACATGCACGCACGTGCGCGCGCACACACACACACACAAATGTTGTCTGACAATTAAGTTTGGTCATGGAAAACCATTACATTTACACATGGGAAATGTTATATTTTGATTTTACATGTAATTTAGTATAAATGCAATAAATTTTAAAGCTCCAGTATTTAAAATAAATAACCTGTGAATAAATAATCCATTTGGGTATATTTGCTAAAACGCAGTTGATCACAGACAGAACCTTGTTTCATACATATAGAAAACTAAGCTGAAAACACACATGCATTAAATAATAATTATAATTAATTAAAATTAAAATTACATGTAAAAGGAAACATATGGAACACAAAAATAATATTGCTGTGACTTGTAAATCATGAATATATATTACCCAAATCATAAAAGTCTACTTGCGTTAGATCGCTTGACTGGTCTTTCTCGGTAAGTTACGACCAGCGATAAATCACACAGTTGGTCCTAAAATGGTTAAGCACGGTCCAGTGCCTTGTCCCATATTTCATTGAAACAAACTGAATAAATATGAGATGTAAGTTGATTAATATTAACAATTTCCAATCTGTTTATCAGTATATATAAAATTCATGAAGAATTTTATTAACTTTTTAAGCACTGTCCAGATGCTGTTTCCAATATTCCACTGAAACCAACAGATTTGTAATGGAATTTTAAAAACTGTATAAATATGGGTGGTAAGTTGATAAATACTGACCATTTCCAATCCGTTTATTTGTATATAGAATGCTAGAGCACACTGAATAAAATTATCCAGGAAATAATATGCAATAGTTTACAGTGTATTTAGAACACATAACATTTAATATATAAATTCAACGTTTCTAACATTCCACCCCCTTTACTTATCTGTCACTACATATATGTATAGATAAGTACCTATTTACAGTTGAATTTTTAAATTTTACAGTATCAAATGACTCTTAGCTAACCTTATGTTTGTAAAGATTGACAAAAATTGCAAGTCAACATTGGTATTTTGAATTACAAATAAAACACTAACAGAAGATGTAGTTTAAGAAATCCACGTAAAGTGAATTTCAACACGCTCTGTCGGAATATTAGTTAATTGCATAAACACTCATTTTTAATAGTACTGATAGTGAAATAGACCCAGCAGAACAGCTCCGACAAAGGATAGTAACAGAATTTTGCTATATCACCAGACCTCCTGAGAAGGATAGAAAGAGGTTAAACAAAAAAGTCAGTTGCTTTCAAGGTTTCTTTGCAAATCTACTGTATTGGTAATATGATATAATACTAATATTTACCATTCACTAAACATAACATCTCATTGTATAGCCAACTTTTAAATCATTTTAATATCTGTATTGTTTGGTTGGCATCATTTGGAATTTTAAAGGAACATTTTTGGATTGTGTATAGTATGGATATATTTAGCTGCATACATATCAGTTTCGTAATAATTATTATTAGAGCAAAAATACACAAGTTTTAATTAGTTGCAGTGTATGTGCTTTTTATTCACCTGCATATACTTTGTATTCACTTTGTCCTTGTAAAAACTCCAAGGATCCCATAAGTGATTTTTGGATGTTAAGGTGATATATTTGGGATATGTATAATAATACATTTTTAGCTGGAAAAAATTATAATTTTTGATCATACATAGGTCCAGATTTCTAAGGGGAATACTATTACTCTACATAATTTATGGTTCTGTTTAACTCCAATGAAATTAAAAAAAGTTATGGTACTATGGAGCACCAAATAATACATACCCGAAAAACTACGGAGTTTGGTTTTATATGGGTCATGGGTATTTTTCATTTTTAAGGGATTACATAATGCTTAGGCTAATAAAAATAAGTTTTTGCCAATATGTTTGACTACTTTATCTTTTAGTACTATAACCTGTAATGTGTAATCTCTGTTTCTGCCTAGATTTGTACAGGATATTTTTAGAATTTTAAAGAAGCCTTCATTAACCAAAAGGACACACAGTAAATAAATATCTGTGTTTGTGCCAATATATACAATTTCCTCATCTTAAAATATTTTAATTCATAAAATTTGAAACTTTTAGTTCCATATGACCATTTTTTTGTTTAAGAGTACAATATAACCTGTTATAACTGGTCATGCAATATTTGGCTCAGGGACAAGTGATAAAACGTTTTATAACCGTAAGCTACGTGTGCAAGGAGCCACGTGGACAAATCTGATCCTTTCTCCAAAACATGGGGTGGGGGCAGCTGAGTGATGGGGGCTTTGTTTCCCTTTATGAGACCTCATTCGTGTTATTTATAGAAACCATGACTCTGGCGAAACTGTAATATCAGTGATGTTGAGTCAGCCATTGAATGTGCATTGGTACGTATTGTAGTCGTGGGATGGTTATCTTATACTTTTTCAATAAGTTCAGATATCGGTTTTAAATATTGTACATTACTGAATGTTTTACATTTTCTAAAATAACTTGTATTTATACTACTGTTCTGAATTGTGTTTTATTTTACACGTAAGTAAACCACACAACTTAAAATATCCAGTACATTAGTTCAGTTTTAAATAGTCAAATTAGAATAAAAATGTGCTATAATAAATTTATAAAATTTCACGGGAAATAGTTTAGCACAGTATTCAATCGTTTCATAATTAAGTAAAGCCTTTAAAATTAAACTGCGACATTTGTACAACATTCGCTATAAATAACAATTCCATATCTGGCTCTAATGGCCTTACCTCGTTACCATATTTGACTGGATAAGACATACTTCACTGTACTTTTAAAACTCCAGTTCAAGATTATACTTGGCAAAAACAAGACTGAATTGGTGGTAATTAACTACTTCTACACAACCAATTACTTTGGAACACAAAATTTGTAAATTTCACTTTTACAGATGACGAGCAGTTCATTTAAGTTATGGAATGTTTTGCATACTTCTTGGATTTGAACTGATTTAAAACGCATAATAAAAAAAAAACTCTCCCCATAGATACTAAATTATTTTTATCACAATGTACATCTAACAAAACCTGTACCACAGGCCGTCGTAGCTGCTCGACACTATAAGTGATCCATCCCTGTTGAAATGAACAGCACTGACAGGATCTGAGTGAGCAGGTAAAGTTTTCAAGCATTTTCCAGTCCGAACATCCCATATACGAACACTTTCATCAAACTGAAACAGGAATTTATTTCTTATCAATCAGTTTATGTAAACATGTTAAAAGTACATCAGGTTTGGAGTAAAAATGTTTCTGGCTTATATTATTTTATTTCACACTATTTGTAACAGTATTTTGTAACATTCCTATTCTACTACTAAAATATCCTAGAGTTGGTCTGATGAGTCTAGCTTGTCAGAATAGAAATGAGTACAATACACAATTGTTGAATGCAAATAGTTAAAGTAGACGTTGAATTAGCATTATATGAATTTGACAACACTGCTTCTTCATTTAGTGAATAATTTTTGTACCAGAAGAAAGTTTAATGTTCCAATTCTACTTAACTCTGATATAAAACTAAGAAATATAAAGTCCTAGAAAAATGTATACTGTGGCATGCATAATACCAACTATTTGGGAAATATGTGTAAAGCTTATAAAGTAAATACAAAAAAACTTACCGATCCAGACACTATGAGATTTGACTGTGGATTGAAGTTGCAACAGAAAACGTAATTGCTATGCCCTTTCAATGTTTTCAAACATTTTCCCTGCAAAAAAATAAAACACATAGCTATTATAAAATTTAGTTGTGCTGTATATTAGAATATGAAGTTGACAGGTTCCACAAGTATTTGTAATTATATAGTATATAATAGCCATAATAATACAAGTCAAAGATGTTTATACTTAACTAAGGCTGATGCTACAGTATTCAAATTCCAACTTTACTATTTTCAGATAAGTTTTAACATCAGAACACTCAAGTCTATCAAGTACAGTATTTTGTTAGAATCTTATAATTATATGATTTCAACAGCTGTACACTTAACAGTTTGACTCTCAGAGAAGGGAAAACTACCTCACTCGACCTCCTTGTGGTTGTTCGGTAAGTAAACACGTAGTTGAGGAAATTTTGCTTTTATTCTTCTTTAGTGTTGACACTAAACTTCAATATTTAAAAAAATCTAAGAAGTGATTTGTTTGTATTTAATAGTTCTAAGGTTTAAGTTGTTTTAATTTTTGTTGACCGACTTAGTCTAGACTTCCTGATGATAGAATGTTTTTCAGAGAGTTCAGAAGTTGTTTTTCTGAAACCTCTACTAACGATACCAGATGACAAAAATATTCAAAGAATTTAATTTTCCATTAGGAAATTACTTGAATTTAAAGCTTTCATTTTATAGATGGACTGATTGCCTTTTATAACTGGCAATATTGTTGCTGCACCACTCAATTAAATGTAGCATACGAAAGACAATATACAGTGGAGTCCCGCTAATCCGAACACGTGTAATCCGAACGTCGGTTAATCCGAACAGGTCCAGGAGGAATTATTTATAACGATAATGAACAGTTATAGGAACTAATTACATAAACAATGAAAATGGGTGCATCATTTCGTACATAAACAAAGAAAACTTTAATTAAATAGACATACAGTATTTTATTAAGACAAATTGTGTACGGTACAGTACATAAATAATGAAGTTAAATACAGTACCAAATTGAAACTTATAGGTTAAGTAGGCTATGAGTTAAATTACTGTATTAAGAAGTGAAATCAAACAAAAATTGGACGTACAGTACTGATATTATTATTGAGTACAATATTAATTGTTAAAAGACATAAATTCAGTTATTGTCTTCTGTCGCATTAAAGAGAGTCTATTGGATGACGCGTAGTTTCGTACAACTATTGAACGCGTGGACCCGTACAATATCCAGTACGCTCACATTGCTTAACAATAGAACTCTCACACTAAATAAATGTGCTAAATAAATAGGTAAATGTGCTTAGTATTCGCAAACACGTTTATTTGTCAAGAAATACAATGCAACAGTCAGAAAACATGTTTTAATAAACAATGTTGATAATTCTATAACAAAATAGACCCATTCTCAAGTTTAAAACCGTATTTTTCTGTAATTCTGGCTAATCCGAACAATCACATAATCCGAATAGGGCTCGGTCCCAATTAGGTCGGATTAACGGGACTCTACTGACTTATGAAAAATAACATATTTTAGATATTCTAAATAATCTTCAAACAACTTACATAATTTGTCTAAGAGGAAGTGATCTGATTAAAGAAAATGTAAGTGACAAAATATTTACCACCTTGGGATGAGAGGAATTGGCACATAAAAACTCTAACCCGGTAAAATACCTTTAAAATAATTTACATAAGTACTGTCATGTACGTGTCCAGTACTATAGTATGAGTGAGACACATCATTGCAAGTCTGGCCGTATGTGCAGTTACTAAATCCCATATCCCCCTTACTTGCGGCATTACCTCATTGTCATATCAGCTGATTCTCAGTATGAAGCGAAGAAACAGCGTCTCGCTTTGTTAAAGTTATTTACGTCTGTTTTAATATTCGGAGTTCAACTATTCACGTTCTGTATCATAGTGTATACACAATGTTAATTTAAATCACGAAAGTAAAGGATTCAGGAAGATAGATTAGAAGTAAAGATAAGCAGTAACAATCGCTCGATTGTTAAATTTAACCGATTATCCAATCACTAGTAATTCTTCTGTTACAGCTGGCAACACTGCATAATATGTCTCGTATTATAGACCACTGTCTCTCTTTCTTCATTGATGAAAGATATAAAATTATAAAACATTGACAGATAAGATGAAATTTTAAAGCTATAAATATAAATAATGAGGGAGTGAACCGTACCGAACTTAATTCCCATATCTTGAGTGTTTTGTCATCTGAAGCACTGACTAGGAGGCGACTGTCACTAGACCAAGCAACATCAGAGATCCCAAGCTTGTGGCCTGATATGGTCTTCTCAAATTTTCCATCATATGCTCCCCAGATTTTAATTAATTTGTCAGCAGCTGAAAAGGTTTTTAATGCATTATATTAATGAAAAATTACTGTCAAGAAAAAAATTACAGTAGTATGGTACACAATTATTTATGATCCTAAACACATTTAAGTTGTCTAATAGTGTACAGTAACTTGATTATCTATGGATTTAACCAACATGGATAATGTAGGTTAAATATTAAAAATTAAACAATTCTGCAAATTCCAGACAATCTGCAAAATTGTTAACAAATGAAAAAAAAACTATTTTTATACAAATAACTCCAAAGGGAGATATTACTGTATATACTGGGAGTAAAATTAGTTCAAATCAGATAGCCTCTACTGAAGTACTATAAACTTAGTGGTAAATTGCAATTACTTGCCAATAATGAAACGAATAAACTATCAAACTTTTTTAGTTGAAATAGGGAAATGTTTCTCAATAAGAGTTGTTCCTTGGCACACTTTACTAAATTAAGTCAATTAACAAACATTATTTTTCACAACAAAATCTCTTTTGTGTAATAATTACATTTAACTTTTAATAACTCTTAATACATTTGGTCAATACACTTCAATATCATAACTTTAAACTTAAAAGATTTTCTTTTAGCCTTTTAGAGGTATTATTATAAAACACCCAGTCTGAGTCTGTTAAACACTAGATGCCAATGTTTTATCCTTATTCCATTGCAATGGAATATTCAGAGTGTCGACCTTCTGTTTGGAAAGCATTCAATAATTTGCTACCTAATTGTCATCAGTTTAATTTTACCAGTTGTGTCAAACCTTCCACATGGATTTTAGTGTAAAATATTAATTAGAAATGTTCATCATGATCTGAAAAAGTCAGCATTATATATTCAACATGTATCTAATTTCTCTTAATCACTACAGCTTAATCAATTATTTTCGCTACTAGAGAGGTTTTATTTCCTTACTGTGAAATGAATAAAACTATTCAAACAATTTAAAGTGATTTATAAACATATTACAAGTGTTAAATATGTTTTCTAAATTATTACCTTTTTTTAACCACAAAGATGACAAGATGAAACAAGTGACGTAAAGACAAAAAATTACTATTGTGTTTTTTATGCCAAAAGCATTTATTAATAGCGATACACGATGAACTATACCAAAACATAAAATGCTGTATGTAATAACAATAATAATTTGTAAAGTAATCAATACACTTAGTAAAGTTTTCTATATAAATAGACAGAATATTTTGTCAAGTCTATTTAATATTATACTATAGTAAATTTTTCCAATAAAATTACACTATAAGATAATATTGGCATTGGTCAGATGTTACCACAGGACAGTGATTTAGAAATGTACAAAGTTTAGATATTAGACAGTAAACTATTTAAAATTAAAATAGTAATAGTATATAAGCTCTACACTGAATAAACAACAGAATTTGTCAACTTTTGCCAATTTACAGTTTTTTTTGTAGCTGTGCCGATTTGTGGATAGGAGTAATTATGTACCAATCAATACACTGAAAGCACTAATTATTTTCCTATATTATATTTTATTTTGTAATGGATAATAGTAGGTTCATTAGCATTTCATTAATTGCATTAGTGTTATTATGAATGTTAGAGCTTTAATCCATGTAAAATCTCTCAAATGTATATTGACAGCTGATAAACTCTATCAAAAATTAAAGTCAGTGTGCCAACTAATAGAAAACTTAACAATTTTCAATGTACTTTACTTACAAGAACTTGCAAGCCATTCTCCATTAGGACTGAATTTAACTGAAGACACAGCTTTTGTGTGGCCAGCCAATGTAAACTTCAGGGTATAGTTTGGTTTCTAAAATCAGAATATAGATCTATATTATAATAATCAGTTAATGCCTTTCACCATGGAATATATAATTTAATTAAGAACTTAAAAAAAAAATATAAACAAAATAAACATATGAACAATTTAATTACTAATCCAACTCTTAACAAATACTGTAATGAATTAACAATGAACCGATTCTTCTTGTAAAAATATGAGACATATTGCAACCAACATCATCATATTAATGAACGAGTACAGTCTAATCAAGACAAACTGATCCCATACTAGAGGTTTCCATTACAAAAAACACATGATCATTAAAAACTTAGTATATAGTCTTAATTGTTCTGATAGTGAAGATCTTATTACAGTGGAAATTACTCAAATTCAAAACTCAAAAGGCTGAAAAAAATTCAGACCATCCAAGATTTTAAATTATTCATACTTTTATATTATTGTACAGGAATGTCGAAGGAGCATGAGAGAAATCAAATGTCAAATCCATAACTCCAAATTAAATAGAACAAAACTTTGGCGATTGCAAAGTGGCTTACAGTATCGAACACCATGGTGAAATCTAGACATAGAGTAAAGCTGACTTTGTTTGTGCTTCTGACAAGATAGGCGCTGAGGTACAATATTATGGATATATCTATCCATGAGATTATTGGGTTATAAATTAACTAGCTGAACAGATTTACATGTTTTCGAATTAAAATAGTCTTCCTGATAAAAGAATATGAGAATAACCACTGTAACCAATACTGTAATGAGGAGGAATAAAAGAGCAATAACAGATGCTAGAAATGTATTCCACTAAACACATGGCATTGTCCAATCCAGACGCAGATGAAACAAGGATTTTAGCAGCCACCTCCTGGGTCAAAGTATATCAGAGTAAAGAGAAATTCCAATTGTATTATATTACTATGTTATTTAATAGATATTATAAATGTTGATTACCTACTTTTAATTCTCTGAAACAATGTTTAAAATATTATTTTGTTTAAGTGAGTTTATTTTCTTGATTTATAAAAATTTATTATTTTTTTTTAACTTTAGTTTGTGCATTTTTTTAAAAACTAACAGCCAAATTAATATGTGTAGGCTACATGTTCTGAGTTACATAACATTACAGGTTTTAGATACAACTTAGTATGAAGGTTTTTACCAAATATAGACAAAATTTCATGACTAGACCAGACATTGTTGACATATAAAAAAATAAATTATGACAAATTTGAAAAAGATGATCATTAATTTACAATATAAGAAGAAAATTAACTCACCAATCCTGAACTTGATGTTTTGCTCTGATTTGACTGTGATAAAGAACTGCCAAGAGCTGGATTGACCCCACTTTGAGGATGATTCGTACCAAGTGGAACCATTTTAAGCCAAGATTTGTATGCATAAAATTTACTCTACTGTCTATCACTCTGGAAAACAAAAACATACTATTTTGAGAATAGAAATGGTACTATACCCAGTTCTACAAGTAATAATAATAATAACATTATTTATACAAATTGATAATAAAATTGAATTTAATTATTACAATTTAACAATGTAGTATAGTATAAAATAAGTATAAAATTAGACGTCTCATAAACATTATTTCATAAATTTGTGCTGCTTAGTTGTTAAGGAACAAAACATACCTCTCATATATATATTATTAAACATCAGTCACGAATATCTTCACTAAAAACAATATTTATATTAAAAATCGATTGAATTTATATACAGGGAAATATTAACCAATTAATTAAATAGAACGTCTTATATAAAAAGTTTGCGAGTTAACTGACTACACAAAGCCATGACACTCGCTGACTGGTGCAGTGAGGCCTAAGACAGGTAATCTTTGTGATAATCTCTTGTATAGAATATAAGAAGAAATATATAATATAATATATATATATATATATATATATATATATATATAAGAATTGTAACGGTGAAACTGGATTACAGAGGCACTATTTGCATCACTGACTGGATATATTTACTGTACTATCCATGAGTTAACCAGCAACTAGGAAGTTTTACAATTACTTCCTAACTGAATTTAGAAAAATAAGTGTAAGTCCTCGCCTTCTGGTTAGTTCCGGGCTAACCTCACCTGGTCATTCCGGTTTACACCTTTCTCTGCCACTACTGTGATTCTGCATTCCTACTGTTACTTTTTGAATATCTTGTCATCTGCAAATGGAAGTGCACTGCAAGGAGTGTTTAAGGTTATATCAGAGTCTGAAGATACTGGTATGATCAAAAGTACCTCATTTTGTAGAATAGCTTAGGGTGGCGTTGCAAGGTAATAGATTGATATCACTGCTTCTCTCCCATTGTTGTACTTGATGCAAACGTAATCTGGCTAGCTTTAACAAGTTTTACCTGCTAAATCAGAGATTTGTATTTGTTACTTCACACTTGTATCCTGACCAGTACCAGACCAGGATTCAGTACATTGGTTGAACATGTACAAAATCAACTTTTGATCTGTAATTAAACCGCCATCAAATCAGAAAATGTCTCCACTTTTGAAAGGAATCAAATATTGCAGAGGGAATCTTTTTCAATTGCCAGCAAGTGTTGTTCACATTTAGTAAGTGTTCTTGAGAAGAAACTTACAGGTCTGCCAGCTTGTGATAGCGCGGCTGCTAAAGCATAATCAAACGCATCTGTCTCAACAGTGAAAGGGTAAGTCTCATCAGCTGCAATCATACTGGAACTCACTATTTCTTCTTTTAAAGTCTTAAAGGCAAGCTTTGCATCATTATTTAAAGGGAATGAATTCACGTCAGTGAGAAACCGAATCTTTTCAGAGAATGTTGGTATCCACTTGGCATAGTAAGAAAGCATACAAAGAGCTTGTTTAAGACTTGTATTGTCGTTTGGGTCGGAGAATTTAAAGACTTTTATCAAATTGGATCAGGGCACATAGACATGTTTTCCACAATGTATCCCAGAACCGGAATGTTAGTTTGTGAGAATTTACATTTGCATTTATTTATAGTGAGATTGTATTTCTATAATAATAATGCATCAACGTAACTATATAAAATACATACAATGCAAAAGAGTTTTGAATTTTTTGTTTCATTGAGTTGTTTGATGCCCTCAGGGAGCCTATTGATTAATCTGACTCAAACTTGTGATGGCAAGTGTTCGAAAACTGCTGTTCTGTACTGTTTGACTTGAAAGTTATCCTTGCCTCTAGTCGTGTATTGGTGGACATACCTGCCCCGTACCAACTCGCATCTAAGTTGGCAGTACAGGGCCAACTCAAGATTATAGAGACAGGGCAGGGTTAGCAATCTAAGCTCCCTAAAGGCATCTTTGCACGACTCTCTGGGGTTTAATTTTGAAAGAATTCTTAAGGCTTTCTTTTGAGATCTGAAAACGCATTCAAATCTGCATTTGGAACAGCTTCCCCACAATCTCAAGTTGTATGTCAAATGTGGATGTATCAGATCGAAATAGGTAATTTTTAATCATCCACCAAACAAAATTTTGCAAGATTGCGCAGGACATCAATTTCCAAAGCAACCTTAGAGTAAACGTTTTCAATGTGATCGTCCCATGTCAGCCTCTGATCAAGGTACATTCCAAGGAACTCAATAGATTCTGCTTCTTCCAGAAGGAAATCATCCACCATCACTGCAGGTTGAAGTTTTTGCTCTTGTTATTCCTGAAAGAAAAAATTTATAAAATTTGATTTTGAACTTTTTGTTTTCAAATTGATTCTGGAGAAACATCCGATCCATGAATTTAATTCAATGAATGACTCCCACTCCAAGTTCGTTTTTTGTTTTTGATCTGATGCAGAGAGTCGTATCATCAGCATATTGAATCAAGATTGCTTCCATGAATCAGAAAAAGATTACGATCATGTTCAGCCTGGTTTTGACCACCTATAGTAACATCATCCAGATAAGCAAATGTATCTGAAAGATTTCCTGATCTTAAGCAAATATGATCTGATCATGAGTTCTTTGAAAACAAGCTATGCCATTTGTAACCCCAAAAGGAATACAAGTGTACTGGTACAGTTTTCCGTTAGCTTCAAATGGCGTGAATGGTCGCTCTTTAGGAAGGATCGGAACATAATGATGAATGTCGGTGAAGATTATCATGTTCTATAACATCAGCGTATAAATAAGGTAGAACTAAGAGTTTTGCTTGCAGGTATTTGTATAATATGTTATATTCCATGTCAAAAATACAATGGCCGAATGTAGAAGATACATGCATGGTTGGCGCCATAGATATTTGGTGCTTTGTTGGATATTTATGAGTGTTGTATCTTCTACCAGCCTAATATACCTAATAGTCTTAGATATAAACTATTAGAGCTCATTGTGTCAATTAAGGCTTCAGCTTGATTTCCATTAATAACCAGGGGAACTGTTGCTTTGGAAAGACATTTTTGAAATGCAGCAAAAGTGGATGATGTCATGGAATTTCCTTCTGTCCTTTTGCTTTAAAAGTGTTTGCCCTTCTTTATCCTAGACTGCTTTTTAGAATTACACACTGTGGCCCAACGTCCCTTTTTTTCACAAATATTACAAATTGAATCCTAAGTGGAACATCTGTTTCGTGGGTGCCTAGGTCGTCCACAAAAATAACATTAATTCTTCTTAAGTGAGAGGACTTGATGAGAAGACAAACCAGTCACCGATTTAGATTCTTCATTATGAATCCAAACTTTTCAGTTGTTGGTTGAGTGAGAGAAATGCAGGGTATTGAGCTGTAAGAAAGAGCTTGATTTTCAGCAGCGTCCAAAGTAACTGTTTGATTAAATGCTTCATCAAAGGTGAGGTTTAAGTCTAACCAATAATCTTTACCAGATAGTTTGTGAAGTTAATCACCTAACGAAACGTACTGAATATATTCGTTTTTGTTTTCACCAGATGTGACTGCCTTAAAATTATATACTTTGCTAAGTTATTTCAGTTTCTGCAAATACTGGTCGATATTTTCACCAGTTTCTTACCTTCTAGTCGCCAACTGGTGATGAGAGTATATCTCATTAGTTCGTTTTATAAAAAGTTTGCCGAGGATAATTAAAGCTTCAGGATACGAATAAACTTCTGATAGTACTTCATGGATGCTGTAATTGACAAAGTTTATAAGAAGCTTTAACTTGTCTTCCTCATCAGAACATATTTCTTCAAATCTTGCTTTCCAGTGCTTTCATTAACGATCAGCATGATGTTCATTTGGGTCTATGCATAAGCGTTCGGATTTAAAGAATTTTCCCATTGATTACATGCACTTAATGTGAACTGAAATGGTTTCAAACTAAACTTAAATCTAAGCTACATTTAAATTAATGGATTTACAGAACCTAAACAGTAAACACAAATATTGAGAATAAATAAACAGCTGTTTTAAGACAGAAAGATAAAACGCAATACTACAATCCTTAGTGGATAAACTCACTTTTTAAGCTTCTGATCAAGGGTTAAAACCTATTTTAACAGTAATGTACTTTTTCATGTGTATTCAATGTTAAATTACGACTTCTTTGTGAGAGAAAAAAGTACTGTAATGTAGTTACGAAATACTTTTTTTTTAACTTATAGTTCAAGTGATGAAAGTGATTTTATTCATATACTTCTTCTTCAACACATTCAGCACCATCACGTGCGACACAATGCATTCTCCACAGGTCATTAGATTTGTATATGTGTGTTCAACACCATATACGAGGGGGTACCCAAAAGTAACCGGAATTGTATTGCTGGCAGCCGGCAGCGTATAGTACACATTCCTGCCGTTAGGCGTGTGTCGCGCAACCCATTGCGAGCTCAGTGACCCCAGTTCCGTTGTCCTAGTGCATTCTGTTCGTTTGTAGTGACTGTTTTCGCTAACCCTGTTTTGTTCTTGTTTCGTTTTTTTGTCATGGCAAGTTTAAGCGAACAACGTGCAGCTGTGAAATTTTGTTTTTTAATTGGTAAAAATGCTGCAGAAACTATTTTAATGTTGAATACAGCTTACAAAGATGATGCTATGGGGAAAACTCAGGTCTACGTGTGGTTCGCTCGATTTAAAAATGGCGACATGTCGATTGAAGACAAACCTCGTTCTGGACGTCCATCAACCTCTCGAACGGACGAAAATGTTGAGAAAATTCGTGAACTTGTGCTCACCGACCGTCGACAGACAATTGAGGAACTATCAGAGAGTAGTGGGTTAACTTGGTGCTCGGTTCAGCGAATTTTAACAGGAGATTTAGGACTGAAAAGGGTTGCTGCCAAATTTGTTCTTCCACCATGACAACGCACCGGCACACACAGCCATCTCAGTTAGGCAGTTTTTAGCCAAAAACGGCATGGTTCCGCTGCCCCACGCACCTTACTCGCCTGACCTCGCTCCATGCGACTTTTTTTTATTTCCACACATGAAAAGAGGCTTGAAAGGTCAACGATTTGATAGCGTTGAAGAGGTTAAGAAAAAAAACGAAGCTCGAGCTTGCAGCCATTTCTAAAGATGACTACAAAAAATGTTTTGATCAATGGAAATACCGTTGGGACAAGTGTATTAGTTGTAATGGAGATTATTTTGAAGGAGATAAGGTCGTATTGTAAAAAATTTGATAATATATAATTTTTATAAAATAATTCCGGTTTTTTTTGGGTACCCCCTCGTATACACATATCCCTTGATACTGTACCAATAGGGCCATGTGTATCATTTCTGATAAAAACATCAGTTTTGTAGTTTAAACCATACATAAACAAACTGAGCTCACGTACCATATTCTTAGCTCACAGCTCCTAGAGCTCACAGAACCTAGCTAGTCCTCAGAATGTCTGAGTACTATTAAGATCATAGGTTTCTAAATAAATACAATCTATTCAACATGTTTTACCACATATATTTTTGCGTGATTATTTTCCTGCATATTTATAAAGTAATAAACCAGTATGCTAATCTAAAAAAAAAAAATAAAAAAGGTAAATATCTAGAAAAACAACGTACTACATGTGTTTAAAAATGATACACATGGTCCGTCATGTCAAAGTTTACTTGATTGACACAGACTGAGTCATGTGCGTAATTTTTTCATGTCACACTTTGCTTCCAAATTCTTAAATAGGACCAGACGCACATGGTAATGCACACCCGTGTGGGCGTACACGTAAACTATAAAGACTGGTACGTTAGACTTATTTATTTGAGTTAGGGACACACAATTTATTGAATTAAAATTTGTTAAGAATACACATAGCCAATAAGTTAATATAGAAAGGGAACATTTAAACATGCAATAAGGACGTTATGGCAGAAAATAAGGAAGCCATGACGGTTGGTTCTTGGATAGGCCAGCCAGTGCTCAGACAGGCTGGTCGGTCCCCGGGTATGCCAGTCAGCCCTCAGATAAATCTGACAGTCAGTTAATGAGTTTTCATTAGTTTACCATCAATAACAACAGTTAAATTTCAAACTATACTCACAGGTAAGCTGGTTTGCCCTCGGATGAGGCAGTTGACACTCGGGCAGGTCTGAAAGTCAGGTAGTCAAATTAAGTTTTTATTAGTATATATTTGTTTTGGCTGAGCATAATAAGCGCTCATCACCAAAATCGATTTACATAATAGGCATTTCAGATCACAGTATAGTTCAGTTGTTTTATATCGAAAGAAGTAAAAAAATGTAATGATGAAGAAAAACTATCTAGGCTACGTGTATTTATTAAATCTAAAAACAAAGCAGAGTAACTTTAGTTACTTTTTACTACTTTGAAGTATAAATGTGCCTGACAGTTTGACAAAAATAATGCATGTTCATGGCCATTTTATTTATTTAATATTTATTTTTATTACTAAAATACTATACAAATAATTTCACTTTGTTTGAATTAATTTCAGACAATATGTTGGCTGCAGTATAAATTAGTGACCACCACAACAATTGAAACAACTATAGATTATAAATATCTTAACTAATGAATATAAAAACGTCTGACCTATAGATATTCATAATTAATAATTGCTAGATGTTTTTATTTTATAGAAAAAACAATATTGTTTAATACAATCTTAAAAGCCTATAAAGTAATTCGGTTCGATACTAATCTTTCAAATTAATCAAAACAAAGTAAAATCATGTGTATTGTATTTATTAGAGTACAGTATGCAAATAAGATTCACAGGCTTCTGGGTGTTCCAACTACAATTTCCATACTTCAAAGTGCCTATCCCATGACTTAGAACTGGAGCTTTGATTGCTTTCCATGAGCCAAATAAGAAGCATAGCTGATTTTCTGTACAAATTACTCATGTGGCTAATGTGGATATCAGAGTTCCACAACGTACAAGATCTTTAGTCAACGCTCTTTTACTACGTTCCACGACCAATAGCCCCTTGGCAGGGATCCTTCACTCTGGTAACAAACTTGTTCACTGATAACATCACGAGCATTCGGCATCTGGCTGTTATCTAAGAATGGGTCTGCTTAACCATACTAACCATTCAGTAGTACCTTTATAGCATTTTGAATTCATTATAAAGATCATTTTTATAATTTATTTATTGTACATAGTTGTTAGTAGGCTATATATTATTATTCTATACATTACTTTGTTTATAAATATTCTGTTTGTAAATTTTTATTGGCATCGACTTTAATACAAGAAATGGGTAGAATACGATAAGCGGACCCGGTTTTTTATATATTGATAAATGATATTACTTAATGATAACTTTTGATATAACCAACTGATACTGATTTTTGAACAGTGACTAACTTGTATCAACTATAAGTTAAATACTTTTTTATATAACAAACATATTTTATTTTATAGATAGTAACAGACAGATAGAAAGCTCGTGGAGGGCCGTGAAACAAAGTTTAAAAAGTAACATATCAACCGTTCTGCTTGCAGATAATCTCTGTGAATATTTGTACAGAAAAGAATTATGGTATTCTGGAGAAAATGCTTCAACATCTAGAAAGCAGTTAATTGTTGCTACAAAGGAGAAAAAAAAAATTACGCATATTTTGTATTATTATAAATGTTTTTTATGTTGTTATCATTTCATTATTATTTATATTAATAATACTAATATCACTTTGTGCATTATATTAATTACTTTGTTTAAAAATATGATTGTTATTATGCCTATAAATATGTTGATATGATTGATTTATAAACGTGTATTCGATAAATGAATATTAAGTATCAATTATTGTACTAATCAATATAAAAACTGGGCCTACTTATTGTACTCTACCCCAAGAAATAAATAAAAATAATAAATATAGGAATAGCCAGCAGCCGCAAGTACAATGCTGATGTAGCCTACATATATTATTTGTATCATAGGTATCAGGCACGTTTGTCTTTAAAAATAGTAAAAAGTAACCTAACGTGTTAATATAGATTATTTAAGTCAATTGCTCAAAATAATTAATCAGTATCAATGGTTATGAATTAGTAATATCGTTTGCCAATTTTGATATAAAAAACCAGGTCCGCTTATCGTACCCTACCCGTAAACACTTTCAAATAATACACGTAAGGTAATATTTAAATTTTTAGAAAACTACACAACATTGCTTTGAAAGATGATAAGACATGTTTTTTTTGGCTTCAACATGTTGGACTCATACCGAAAAACCCATTATGTGAAATTTGTAGGAAAGAAACAACCGTAACTGTGAGAGGAGCAAATTTGGTCGTCTTCAGTTTTCCTAATTTTGGTTACAGTATAATAATTTGTTTGATCACTGTAAATATTAAATTCTATTTTAATTGAAAACATATGGTTGTTATTGAAGACTATAGATACTTTTATATCGATTGACAGTCTAGGATTTGAGATATGAATATTAGGTATCGATGACTACATTCTTCGATATAAAAAACCGCTTTTCGTACCCTACCCATACCCTGTGTTAGGATATGTTATCTAATTTATTTATTGTATACGGTTAACACCATTTTTACATTACATGATAAATTTACAGTTTGGATTTCGATAATTGAATTGAAAATTAAAGTAAGAAATTTAATTTGGTATAGGTACATTTCTAACTGTGAGGTTATGTATAAATATAATAATATGCCTGTTCTTACATTGGACTTCATGTTTGATAGCCTATAATAAAGCAGTATTTTATATGAAGTAGAATTCAAGTAAAACTATGAATTAAAAAAATTAAATTCTTGTAATAATAAAATTAATATAAAAATAAAATTACTAAATGTTTTTAAGTTGAAGGACTGATTTAGTAATGTCCAGTCCAATCTAAATAAACAAATATAAGAGAACAATTTTATTCAATTCAACAGTTTAAAAAATATTACTCCTAAAGTTGTAAATGGAATTATATTTCGAAATGCCAGTCACTATTTGTTTACATTCTTATAAACCTCAAATAAATACATCATTTACATGACTCCTAAGAACTACTTTCTTGTTAATCAATAGTATTAATTAATACATAATCTGGAATGTAAAGAACTGTACGTAATACTTAATTCTACATTTATTTATTAAATTAATTTTACCGAAATTTACATTACTACTCACCAAACGTCCCAATTCTTCACTCGGTAGACTGCTCTGCCGTGTCAGTAAAATGTATCAACGTATCACGTGACCTTTGCCTCCATAGACAGAATAGTGACTAACAAGACATCGCTGTAACGTTTGTGGGAAAAATGTACATTTAAATGAAACTTTCAACTCTAAAAATCTTAGATCTAGTATTTTGGGTCAAAACACTTCATTTAGCAACCTTTATGATTCGTTTAACACATCACAGTTCTGTAGAACACAAGAAAATCAATGGAATTCCTGTAGCCTTCAGGTCATGTGACCAGTTTCCGCCAATCAGATAGCAGCAAATTTCAAAGGATTTTTCACAACTCAAACAGCCAGTTGGTGGAGTAGCTGGTGTAGCCATTACTGTGTTCGTGATTGTTCGGTTGTTAAATTCTATATCCGAATTCATCATGGGCATAGAAAATCATACGACATCGAAATTTTATGAACAACATTCAACGATTAGTTGTGTTTGGCATTAAACTTATAAATAAAATGTTTGTGAACATAGCTAAATAAAATGAGGATTTATCGTGAGTGGGTTCCCCAGTCCCAGGGAAGACAGCCGTAACACCAAGGGAAAGCTTCTAAGAGGCGTAGTGTTGTCTTTATAAGTGTTGCAGATCCTTCTGCTGTTATAAGGTAGGTCGTTGCACTGTATCAAGAGATTTTTTAGTGTTTAACAAATATTTTGACGATGTAAAATATAAATGTTTACAAAACGTCTCATGTTTATGAAGTCAAGTTTACCCTATTGGCTTCTTCCCCGAGCTGGGGACCCGCCATGTTGATTAACTAAGCGCCAAAATGTTCTTTTATTACATGTTTTCATGGAAAAATCTCTTTTTCACTCATATAATATATGACATTTATTTGATTCCCACATAGGGACAGTTTGTTTACAAACAAATGAGGACTGTAGGATCCTCTATAAAGATTACATCACCTATGCCCATACACTCATAAAACCTAGTCCTATTAATCATTTTGCTTCTCTTTAAAGTTTTCTTTTGTTCAGTTTATTATTATTTAAATTAAAAAGAGTTGTTTCAAGTACACAAACTTAAGTCTAATTCTAGTACAAGATATTAGGTTATGTTACCTACAATTTGTTTTAAGTCTTTTTTCATAATTGGTTTAAGGTGAGAAATAATAGGCCTACCATTATACATCCTGGAATTATGTAGTTTACTCACTTCACATTATTTGTTGTTATCTTAAAAAGGAACATTTTTATAAACTGAAAAGAAAACAATTAAGGTGCAGAAAGTCCTAATAATGAAATAAAAACCCAAAATGGTAGCTACTAGCCTAGTAGTCCTAATTGAACAGGCTGATATTAAATCCAGGTAACAAACAAAAAACATCCCTCGTGATAGGCTTGGTAGAAAATACCTATAAATCAGTTTGCAGATCAAAATTCAGTTGCATTATAATAAGTGGCCACTACCATAATCAAATAGGCTAATGAATATTTAGCCTATGATATCTGAGCTAGCCTACTTTTAAACTAAATTAATGAACGAAAATATGTAAGTTACAGTTGTTTCTAATCACAGTGTTGTTCGGTTTGTTTTTATATCTTAAAAGTAATAGGTCTATTTTAATGATGAATAAAAAAAGCTATTGAGCCTATGTGTATTCATTACATGCAACAAACAATGCAGTGTAATGTTTACTAAATTCTATTATTTTGAAAGAACTTGTATGACAGCTTGAAACACAAATTTCACATGTTCCATCACCACTGCAGCCTATTTATAGCTAGGCTATCACTAAAGTATCCACATATTATTTTACTATTTTTTAATTAATTTTTAGCAATAGCCTAGGCTATTATCCAATACCTTAAAATGTGGAAATAATTAAATAGTATAGTCTAGCCTAATTACAATGATTTTTATTAAATAGTCTAGTTTAAGTATTTATTTGATAATGTTGTTCCCTTATTCGATTGTAGTTTTGGCCGCTTACAATACTGCAGCCCAAAATTCTAGAAGGTATTATAAAGGAATGTCTGTAAGATCTAAAAATATTACCAACTTATCCATTCACAATGTCTTAATATTAACACTCCCTCAACTAGGCTATGTTATTAATGTTTATGGAATATGCTTACTTTGTTTATGAGAGCCTGAAAATTGCTGTGAAATTAGAGATGAAAGTTCCAGGCCGGAATATGATAAGCATCCAACACTCGAATGTTTGATATTATCGAATCATCTTTAGAACACTTTAAATCCTGTCAGATTTGAGTAATGGCCGCTAGAGATGGGAAATACTGTTGCTTATCAATAAACTGTTATAAAAATGACATGTTGAGATATTAAACGTTCCAGTAACCTGATTGTGTTATAACTGTGGAAACATGTTAGTAGGCTACTGTATAAAAAACTTAACTAACACTGACTGATAATGTAACATAGACTGATAAAATAATAAAATTATAAACGGGTTAATTCAAATTTTCACTATAGGCTACAACATAATTATTGGGTACTACTCAGTCCTTGTCTAATATTTGTTATTAGTAGGCTATACATACGTACATATTACAAATATAAAAAGTTAAAGATAATCTTTACAAGCGCTCACGTAATCTTAGCTTGAATTTGGATACTATATTGAAGGATGTTTTACTTATTTCGCCAGAAGTGCGGGGTGGCATCGAAGGCGCTAACGAAGCCCACGCCGATGGCCAGGGGCATTTCTGGTTGGTATTTTCCAGACCTCAGATCACGTTCTAGATCGTCCAACTTCGTCAATGTCAGATCACATTGTACTATCTAGGACGTGATTTGAGGTTAGGAAAATACTGATCAGAAATGTCTCTAGCCATCAGAAAATACCATTATCCCATTCTTCTGACAAAACAAGAAAAACATCCCTTAAGATAGTACCCAATTCAAGCTCAGATCACATGAGTGCTTATAAAGGTTAGGTTTGCCTTTGGTTCTACTAGTAAATATATTTATGATAACCTGATCTAAACCTACTTATATCACATAATAACACTCCTTAGTGTAATATTTACATTCTTAGTATAATTGCTTGTACAAAATGACTTTGTCCGTTAGTTGTAGCAGTGGCGAGTAACCTAAAACCAGAAAATTGCCTTAATAACACCAAATCCCTCAGCCCAACTGTTACTGAAATGACAGTACCCTGATAAAAGCTTATTACTTAAGTACCTGTTACTGACACTAATATTGCCCACCTGTAATGGTAACAAGAACAATGGTTATGTAAGTTATATGTCTTATTTGTGCCAAATACGTTTATCTTTCAAAATAGTAAAAAGTGAGAAAATGTTACTATGTTTAGTTTGCTATATTTAAAAAATACACATAGCCTAGATTGTTTTTATTCACATTAACATTGCTTTTTATACTAAAATTTGAAATGCCTATAAAATACTTTGAGTTATATCAAGGATTTTTTATTCATGAATATTGATAATTAGGTATTATCGATGATTAAAGTGTTGTCGCTATTGTATTGCAGCCAAGTTCTAGTTAAGCTACTGCTAGCCTATAATAAATTATTAAAAGAGATTTTTAATCATTTTAGGTAATGTGGGTAAAGTAAATACCCTGCTTATCCATAATATTCATCCAAGCCAACCTCATTTAACCAATTTACAACTTAATATTCCTGCACCTAAGTGCATAGCAGTAGGCTGCCCCAAGGGGAAAAAAAACCTCCTTATAGAAATCCAATTAACACATTCACTGTGGATGACAAAATTACCAGCGACAGAAAATGCGGGAATTCTTTTTGTGTTTTACTTACCCAAAACGGAGTCAGGATAGCCGAAAAGGTTGTCCAAGGTATCCCGGAAGCTTCGTTGGCCGGAATGGGTGACGTCATGTCTGTGCCAAGTCTGCTCGTCATCCGCACCGGGTGCCGGTCCCCGTGTTGTATGTGCTCACAGCGCACTAGGTTTCGGCAAATTACACGTATATAGTACATGAATGACACGTAGATAGTACATCAATTACACGTAGATAGTACATTAATCACACGTATTGGGACGGGGTGGCCCACTGGGGGTGGGGGACGCCGCCTTCACCGTCCCTAGAACAGTTTGAACTCGACTCATTGTCTTCATCAGATGAAAAATTATCGTCAATAACATTATTGTCTTCCTCCATTATGAGTACATACACTTACACAGTTAACAGACATTATAATCCACTCACACAATATTGCAAAGCATACACAACAAACAAAAATGGTGAACCGGTGACGAATCACACTAACTGACTCACCGAAACAGGCACACCTCGTTATGAGTGAACAGCCTTACCGGGCAACTGCTTAGCTCACACTGAGGCAATATGAGCTCGTCTACCGCCCGGCGCGCCATTTTCGCATGACGAGCATGCTCGTCACCTGCATTGAATGTGTTAAACATGCAAAATATGCATGGGTTTAACAAAACTCTTTAAAAAAAGTCAATTTTGGTATTATTTGGTTGACTGAGCTTTTGTTTTTATAGCTAACGAAACAGGTTATAATATAACGTCAATTATAAGAATCTGAAGTACATGTAACCATTTTTTATTTCCAGAATAGCGTATCAACAAAAATTAATTGTTTTAGTAAATTTTGGTAAGCAAGAAATACTTTTAGTATGAAACGGTTTTTGATAATTTAAGTTATGATATTCAGTATCCTAGTTTGATAAAAACTTCAATTCTTTACGTGGGAAATTTTATTGATCTTTGTTATTTTAGATTTTACATAGATTTTTGTAAAACATGACTGATGTGAACAGGCAAAAACTGCAAAGGTTTCGGTAAAATCGTCACAAAAAATTCTATTTGATTGTGATTTGGTTAACTTAGCTAGGCATACCATTTTTTAGCTAATGAAACAGGCTAGAATTTAATTTATGTATCAAGAATCTGCAGTATATTTAAGATTTAGTTTTATTTAAAAATATTTTATTGTACATTTTTTTCAAATTTGGAAATTGATACTTTTTTAACCACTAGGCCCTATAAAAAAATATTTTTATCAGTTTTATCTATTTTATTGTTGTAGAAACTCTTAACTCTTTACATTAAAAATGTTATTTTTATAATCTATAGGTAATTATTTTTTATTTTACTTATATAGATTCTTGTAAAATGTAACATTTGTAAACAAATTTTAGTTTTGCAGTCAAATAGTCAAATAACCAGCAATCCTGTTAAAACAATTTAAGTACGAGGTGGTATCAGAAAGTTCCTGGACTGGACTAGCCATTTTGGATGCAACTGTACAAACCAGCACGGCAATAGTCTCTGCCGCAATAGCTACTGAGTCATTGGGATTTTTCTTTTTGTGAATGGTTAGGTTATGTCTATAATACATGCTTTGTTGCTGTGTATTATCATTACGTAGCGATTTTGTGATGGCTGATAAATTCAAGCAAAACAGTGTTTGGTTTCTAGATTATAATCATAAAACCAACTTTCATCACCAGTTATTATCACGTTTTGCTCAAATTTATCAGCCATCACAAAAATCGCTATGTAATTTTAATACTCAAAAACAAAAAGCACAACTTGTAGACATAACCTAACCTCTCACCACAACAAAACTCGGCACAATGACTCAGTGGCTATTGCGTCAGAGAATATGGTGTGCCTGCTTGTACAGACGGATCAGCTCTATTACAGTCGCATTCAAAGTAGTTAATTCTCAGAAGGAAAAATCCGGTATTTTTGTAAGCCTATGATCTTTCTCATTATAAGAAAGAAGCATTTCATTATTGTACAGTAGAGTCCCGTTAATCCGACCTAATTGGGACCGAGCCCTATTCGGATTATGTGATTGTTCGGATTAGCCAGAATTACAGAAAAATACGGTTTTAAACTTGAGAATGGGTCTATTTTGTTATAGAATTATCAACATTGTTTATTAAAACATGTTTTCTGACTGTTGCATTGTATTTCTTGACAAATAAACGTGTTTACGAATACCAAGCACATTTACCGTATTTTGTGTGAGAGTTCTATTGTTAAGCAATGTAAGTCATCCAATAAACTCTCTTCAATGCGACAGAAGACAATAACTGAACTTATGTAGTTTAACAATTAATATTGTACTCAATAATAATATCAGTACTGTACGTCCAATTTTTGTTTGATTTCACTTCTTAATACAGTAATTTAACTCTTACTTAACCTATAAGTTTCAATTTGGTACTGTATTTAACTTCATTATTTATGTACTGTACCGTACACAATTTGTCTTAATAAAATACTGTATGTCTATTTAATTAAAGTTTTCTTTGTTTATGTACGAAATGATGCACCCATTTTCATTTTTTAAGTAATTAGTTCCTATAACTGTTCATTATCGTTATAAATAATTCCTCCTGGACCTGTTCGGATTACACGTGTTCGGATTAGCGGGACTCTACTGTAGTAAGTGACACATCAGTAACTTCTCCCTTTCTGACAATTTGTGTAGCAACTGCTATTTCTATGTCTTTATGGACAGGTGATAGAACATGCACGGGTTTATGTTTTGTCATTTTTTAAACCTAAGATTCCATTGTGGCCTGTACGAATAGTCTCACTTGATTCCAGTTGAGAATTGAAAAGTCCTGAGGCATATTTTGCTGTTTCTGTATTTTGTATAGTTTCAATAACATGAGCTTCCTGAGGCAACAACTTTTTACAAACACTTGGGGAAGTGTACTAGTTGTCTAGATGTTGTGAACCTTATTAAAAATTGGTTCAGAGAACTGATAGCCTCGCTGGCTGACACACCAGGTGTTTTGTCTTCACCTGTATATATTTTGAAGCCTCCACAATACTTCACATATATTGTATATTTTTACTACAAATCTAGCGAGCTTTTTTGGGTTTAAATTGAATATAGTCGAATCTAGCTTTTAAATATGCAATACTTCGTCAATGGAAACCTTTCTGTTCATATTGTATGTGAAAATAAATTTTGTTTTCAGATAAGACAACACAGGTTTTATTTTATTGGGATTTGTGAAAAATCATCTGAGAAATGTATGTATCATGAAATTGGTCTAAACCTAATATAATCATTACTTCTGAGAAAGTTCTTTTTGTACTATTTTCCTTGTGCTCTAATATATTTGAGCAGAGGGCTTTCTTATCTGCACTCATTAGCATGTATAGTGCAAAGTAATCCTTTAGTTCATCCTGGGACACAGGTTTCCATTATTTGTCATCATACCTTTTTCCTTCTGACATCTGCCAATCATTTTTGGGTTTTTATAATTGATTGTTTCAGTTAGTACTATATGAAAGAAACAATCTAGGTATTTTGACATTCAACATTCTACATTCAAGTGAAGTCAGATATTTTCCTATCAACAATCCCCTCTCCCATTATTTCATCAATATCCATCCCCAAATCAACATCTGATATAATATCTTTATAGTCCAAGCTTTCCTCACCTCTTATATAGAAATTTTTGAGTTTATTGAACCACCCATCTTCACTTAAATTGTCACTAGAACCATCTGATTTAACTAATGGTCTATTGATTTCACTTGAGAAAACATGATCAAACTCAAAACTAAATTAATAACTGCAAAACTCAATGGTTACCAACCAGTAGCATGATCCTTTACTCAATCCATAGATTATACTGCATGAACAACATACCTGAGGCATATCCAATAAAATTAGAGTTTTACAAAATTAAACACTGATCAAACATTTTACTGTAATATAACATTGGCGACAGTTCAGTTACCTTTTAACCAGTTAGAAAAAGTCCAAAAATGAAGTATTATATCTTAATTTGCGTTTTTCTGCCGTTAAATACATATAGTGCATGCATGCTCTCTTGTTTAATTTGAATATGTAAACTTAATTATTTGAGCAGCTATTACGAGTTAAAATGTGTCCTTTAAAGAAAAAAACTATTTTGTTTTGTTTTCTAAAGTCAACTATTATTCATATTTAAATGAAATATAATTATTTTAACCTACGTTTCTATTTTGCGGACGCCATAAAATGGCACCAACTCCCAACATCTGTGACATGCACTTTATTATTTTATTGTCCCCCATTTTGACAAATTCTTTAAATTACCACATCCTTTTTCATAAAAGCTGCGGTCTAATGAGCTGCCGCCACACTTGAATCATTGATATTCATGATTATCTAAACCGAAACCAAAATTCTTAACCGAATTACATTATAGGTACCTATTTCAAATTACAGTGTAGTTCAGCTGTTTCTATATCTAAAAAAAATAACTTAATGATAAATGAAATCTATTATGCGATGTGTATTTAAAAAGTAACAAATAGTGTTATATTTAGTTACTTTTTACTATTTTGGAGGATAAACATGTCTGACAGCTCATAACATAAATAACACGTGTACATTGCAATTGCACTTGTGGCCATTACAAAAATATCAACCTAATGAATTTACTTTGTTTGAATTAATTCAGAACAATATTGTTATTCAATACATTAACCAGAACTGGCAATAATTAATTTTGAATAGTCTAACTATTTTAGAATGTTTTTGGGTATTTTGGGATTATACCGACCACACCAGTATGAAGAACACGAAAATATAAATTTATATAGAAACAAACATGATAGAATGAAAAAACAACTCTTTAATTACAAAATTACAAACTTACAAGCATTTCCAGGTATTGTGATCGGTATTGTTGTCGCTGTTATCTTATCTTTCTCGAGAATCCCGATTACGGCAGGCCGCGCGGCATCACATGATTTACACGGTACATAATTGCCTTTCGATTACAATTCAATTTATATTTCTGATCAGCCCCTCTAGAATTTGATATTTTACTGATAGGTACTATCTCGAGGGATGTTTTTCTTTCGTCGACCTTTGGTGCTGCCGAAGCCCGCGCTGATGGCCGGAGGCACTCGCATTTTGGGTGGCGGAGTGTGATCAAGAATAAAAACAAGTTTTGAGTGTTTTTTCAATAATGAGTTTAGTTTTAGTTTGGTAATGTTTGTTTTATTGAAGTTTTTTGTTTGGAGAAATGTAGAGCTAAAACACGGAAGTACAACAAAGCGACGCACCAGCTGAACGGGCGGCGAGACTCTGCAATCACGTTATCTACTAGACCGCTCGACTTTGACCTCTGTCTGAGGATGGGGAGGGGTTGCGATAAGACAATTCCTGTTTTTATATTGACGAAATATTGTTCTACGCTAATCTAGTAATCAGTAGAAGCAAAATGTCAAATAACGATTCATGTCTGGGTGTGGTCGGTATAATCCCAAAGTAACCTGTTTTTGTATTCGATAGTTTAGGTATTCCTAATTGATAATTCAGTTCCCTGATTCGATTGTGGTGATGGCTGCTTACTATAATACAGCCTTTTCAAGGATGTATTGTGTTGAAATATATTAATTTGTAAAGCGTTGACTTCATATTTCACCACTTTGTGAATATTCCATAAACTGTTGTCAAAAAATGGCGGGATTTTTTTCACATCACTTTCGACGTTTAAATCAAATATATTATGTTAACAATTTGAAAATATGGGTTTATAATTTAAAAATTTCTTAAGTTTATTGATCTGTTTCGATGTATTATATCAGTAGGTGTAATTAATCAATATTGTTTGTGATATTGATACAAAAAACTGTATCCAGTTGCCCTACCCTAGATGAGGAAAGACTTAAAAACTTCAAAAAAAGAAGAAAATCTCTTATTGTGGAGAATTTAATCAATAACAACCCATAATCATCATTTACTATATGATTAAGTAAGCTTATATTTAGATTGTGTACAAATTTCTCATTTAGAGGTTGTAGTTATGTATTGGGCCACTACAAGTGAATAAAATACTAAATTAAAATGATCAACTGTACTTAAATAATAAGATAAAAATATAAACTATCTTATCTCAACAATTACTACACCAACTTAAATTGTCTTAATATTGAAATATATTACAAAGCGGATGTTATTAATTACATTTGAGAGGAAATCAGTGTCAGACGAATTATTTCCATAAATTAAACAAATAATGTAATTTTATTTCTCTACCTAATATTTGGTTTAAGGAATATATCAACTTCAAAGTTTTGTGTACTGTTAAAATATATTACAAAAGTGCACTTTTTAATAACATTTCACACGATTAAATGTATTGGAAAGACAAAATGACCTAAAAGAATTATTTCAAAAATATCAAATGAAGCAATGTAATCCTGTGTCCATATCTAATAACTTAACTTATTTGTTAATACATGATATAAGTAGGTACGCATGTACGTAGATAAATAGAGACAAAGTTCAATTAAACTTTTATGAGCGCTTATGTGATCTGAGTTTGAATTTAGGTAGCGTACTAACTCAAGGGATTTTTTTACTTCCTTGTGCGCTATGTGGTTGTATGATCTGGTACGGATACTGAAAGTACCAAACGGAAATGATGCTGGCCATCTGCAGAATTTGGTATATTAAAGTAAGAAAAAACATTCTTCGAGATCATATCTCAATTTAAGCACTTTCTTCAAGCTTTTTACTATCTATGATAACGTACATATTTATATGAAGGAATACCAAATAATAGATAAAGACATAACATTACTATGATTACTTCATTATGTATTCTTATTTTTAGTTTAATTCGTCTTTCTGACACCTGTCTTCACCTCAAATGTAAATAAAACATGAACTTTGTAATATAATTCGATATTAAATGAAATAAAATTGATACAATTGTTGAGCATGACCAAAACCTATCAATATTTTGGTTTTATTGAGAAATTTAGCCAAAGAAGTAAAGATACCTAATCACATCACATTAACTCTAGAAGTTACAAAACGTGAATTAGGCTGTCGTCTTAACTGCCAACACTGCAATATTATGGGATTTACTAATGCTATCATATTACGTAACATTTGAAGGATTAAATATTATCAATACTATTTTAGATCAAATGTATATATATATATATATATATATATATATATATATATATATTATTTTTAGAACACCAGATAGATACAAATAAAATAGATTTAAATTCTTGTTGTTGTTTTCTGAGGAACAATTCCACACAACTTTAAGGAAATGCAAAAATAAGTTCTCGCCAGATAACTGTATCCACTTTCATTCTGTAGAGATATTTGGTTCTGTAGGCTAGTCTGCCAGATTATGTCTGGTTTTAACCCTTTTTTGAATTAAATTATAGTTTTCTTGCTTTCTCATAAACTAAATCTTTCATTTTTATCTTTGCCTCTCAACAGCCAAATCATGTTTTGGAGCTATGAAAATTAGTTGCAGTGCAAAACATATCAAAATTAATATAAAAATAACTTCATTTACGTTTTCAACATTCATTTTTTATAGTTTTATTATAATTATAATAATATAAACTATACTATACAAATAATTTTATTAAAATGCCTCTAAGCTTTAGGTATGTTCACTGTTATTTATTGCCTACGGTATCAGTAGACATTTTCATAATGTAGACAATCCTGCTACGTAACTGTAATGTCCAATATTTGTTATCCTGTAGTATCCATAACCTGATATTCTATTGATTAAAGATTAATTAACAAAAGGATAAATCAGTACATTTTTGAATTTGAAAAGCTCTAGTATGTTATTGACATATATTTAAGAAAGGTAGTAGAATAGAAGTAATGGATACAAGAATGTATCTGGGGCAAAAATATATAGATCATGTATAATTCTAAAATACAGTATTAAAAATTTTGGCTTCCATATGTTAAATTTAAGTAAAACTTGAGTGTTAATGGAGTACTTATTAAGCATTGAGCTGTATCCATTAAGAAAAGAGCATCTACAATGTATACATATAGGCTTAAGTTAAATACACATTTTCCGTTTATCCAAAAAGTTTTGCAACTGCAATATAACATATTAGTTAAATATCATATATTCCATTATAGCATTTTTGCTAGAAATATAGCCTGAAACATTTGTGAAAATCTACATTTAAACTAACTGTGTATCAGCAATGCAGGCTTAGCCTATTATCACTAACAAACAATATATTCTTACTATTTGTCACACAAGGTTTGTTACCAGCCACTACAAATTCTTATAAACATACTTTTAGTTCTATCAGTGAGAATCTAGTCTGAACATTTTATTGTTAGGTAGGAAGCACTTTTTAATGTATCCATCAGAGTACAGTATCTTCTCACCCTTTATTTCTGGAAGGTTTTTGAATATATATATATATATATATGATTATATATATATATTTTTGATTTTTATATATATATATATATAATCTGCGTTAGGAGTTGAGCCTTGATAATTGTGTACAATTCACTTGTAACCCACTTTTTTCATTTTCAGATATATTTGTTGTTAGGTATATAGAATATTTAGATTAGGTCAAATAAAAATTCTGAAACACAAAGAAATAAAACAATATATGCTATTATTGTAAAGAAATTAATTTTCTTTTGTTTTTGAAGATTGCGTAATGGGAATGTTTGGCTACTACATAGAATTTGTGATGTAAAAACGAGGGTATTAGATGTAAAGAAATCCTAAAAATGTTTTTACTGTGACTCAAATATTTATAACAAGAAATTGTATTTTTCTGTAATAATTTGATCATGTAATGTTTCATATAAACTTCATATATGTGTAATTTTGGCCTAATATCAATTAAATATTGTATGTACTCCACTAACACGGTCTAACGTAATATTAGATGTAAAAAAGTCATTAAAATGTTTTAATAATTTATGTTACAAGTCATACCTTTTGTCAAGCAAAATTTATTCTATGCATGGCTATTTAGAATTTTTTCATATCACTTGGTTATTTTATTTATTATTTATTTTCTTTAGACAAAGGGTTGTAAATAGGGAATACGTTTTAAAACTTACTATAAAAAGGATAAGAACAAATTTTAGCCTGATTCAGTTTAAAACATTGCTAGTTTATAGTATAATATTTTTGTTTTTATAAAAAATCTTTTCCAAATTTTTTGAATTAAAGTAATATTATTTCGTTACAGTGTACTCTTTAGACAGTACAAACAATTTTATTTGTATATTATAACCACTGTTACAAATTAGTTTACTGTGGTGAATTAATATAAAAACAATAATTCCAATTTCACTTCTATTGAAGAATACTTTCATTTTATTACAAATAAAGTTCTACACATTTTTGCTATTTTATTTTTTTTTTTTTTTTTTTTTTTTACAAATCTTCGTTTTTATTTATGAGTGTTCAAAAGAATTTGTATCTAAAACTCTTCATTCCTTACATAAAAAATAAATCTTGAAGAAAATATTTTAGTCAAATCTATCACTTGTAATATAGTATTTCTAAAATAAATTAAGTGTTAATCATTTCCTTTACTTAAAGGCCTGCAAACTGCCTAAAATTGGCACACTAATAAGGAAGTTTGCATGGCCACATCACTAGGGTTTAATACTGTACCTATATAATAAAAACAAACTGTAAATAAAAAAATAATAATAACTCTACAGATGGAATTATAGTGTCAACTAAATAAATCTATTTGGCAGAAACAAAGGAATGAACAAAAAATTAATAAATAACAGTTTGAATATTTGATTTGGATGTGTCTAAAAAAATAAATAAGTTATAAACATTCAGAACTATTTTCAAAAAGATTAAAAATGAATTTTTACATCATTTTAAAAATGTTTAATAGGTGTTGAAGAAGTCCAGAGTAGGAAGTATGACGTTCTCCACCTGCTGAATTCTAGAAAATGGAGCTGTTGAACTCAAAATTTATGGATTGGTGAGTTCTTCCAAACAAATCTGGGTCATTCCATGTCAAATCAACCAATGGTCTGGACCTTGACCTCTCAGATTTTGATGGTTTTTTAGATGGAAATTGTATGTCTGTGTAATTGAATACACTCTTTACAAGAAATAGAAAAGGTAATATTGAAAAGATGTGGTCTTGCAATGCTAAATTCATACATAAACTAATTATATTGACAAAATAAAATTTATTAATAACACTTTTATCTAAAAATTAATTTAACACTTATTAAGAATTTAACTAAATAATGGTTCCATTTGTAAAAATATAAGTATTAATCAAATAGATCAAAACATTGACTAGCAAAGGGAGACAATTTCACACCTAACTGATTGCAGAACACAGTACCTTACTTAATGTACATTAGCAATGGCTGTTCACACCATACAGGTGTGTGTACTCCAGTAAAAAAGGAAAAATAAAATTTATATACAGTATATATAAAAAAAGGAAAATAAAAATTATATATATAATTTTTTATATATATAATTATATAATATATAATATATAATATATATATATATAATTTTTATTTTAAAAAACTATTCTCAAATTTTTTATGTATGTAGTCAGTTATAGTGTAAATAACATATTTAAAAAAAAAATTAAAGGGGACGTATGTTTGGTGTTTCAAAGTTGGTTTTAGTAGGATTCAAAATATACAAAACATAGCCATGTAATATTTAAGCTCTTTAGTGTTCATAGATTTTTAGCTACGTTGTTTAGAAAATACTGATAAATGACCAAAATCAATGTTAGATGTAAAATTTTGCATTTTAACTAGTAGTGGTAGGTACAACTTCCATACAAAAACATTATCAAAATATAAGAGGTCAAGGTCAAAAATTTTTTTTTCATTTGTTGATTTGAAATGTAATGATCTATCTGTAGATCTTGATCCAGAGTGTGAGTTACATTGGTTTACTCAAGAAGTTCAGGACACATTATCAAACCAGTCAACAGCTTGAACAGGAAGATAACGTCACCCACCAGTCACTTCAGTTCAAATGGGATGGCACAAGTTTAATTGGAACATCTAAAACTTGTCTCGCATTCTGAAAACAATCTTGCTTGAGAAAAGTATTCTAGCAGGGGACATAGCCTATAAATATTTTAAACTAGATAAATTGTGTGTATCATATTGTTTAAATAGCTTCGCTAATAACATTTACAAAATCTCAACACTTTCACAAATCCCAAATCTAAACATTGGCATTGATAACTTAAAACTATAGTAATAATTTCTCATCATCCATTTGATATTTAATGACCAAAATACTGAATATTACAGTATTTAAACTTATAAGTAGTCAGATTAAAAAAACTTCAATGCCCAATATGAAGGATCTTGACAGTAATAGGGTTAAGTGTAACGTTTAAACCTTCATACTTAAACTAAACAAGAGTATGTTTGTAAAATTTTACATATTGGTCAAACTATATTTTGTTTCCAAATACACTAAATTATTGAGACATATAGATTCACATTTAATGAATAAATCTTATTCAATGACTAAGGAAGTATATTTTTACAGAATATATCATGGGGATAACTTCTATGAATTTTATGTGTGTATGTAAGTGTATATATAGGGTGTCTCGGAATAGCACTGTCAGAAAATCATTAATTCCACAATTTTATATAAAGGATTATATTTTATTTATTTTCACCATTTGTTTTTAACTAGATGCCATTGGATTCGTAATTAAATTGTGCAACTATAATGTCTCTTGACATTTTTTTGTTATATCAACACTTAATTTAAAATCGAAGATTTTAAAAGGACTCCATTTTAAATTTATTTAAAAGTTTGAACATTTTATTTTTGGAAATAAAAAAAGTCACATGGATCAATGTCTGGAGAATATGGAGGCTGGGGCTTTGTTACAGTACTGTTTTTGGCCAAAAATTCACGAACAAGGAATGAAGTGTGAACAGATGCATTGTAATGGTGCCATAGCCATAAATTGTTTTTCCATAAATTCGGACGATTATTTTTTTCTGGATTCCTTCTGCAAACTGCATTGAACTTGAGGTAGTACTCCTTATTGAGTGTTTGAACTTATGGAAAGAATTCATGATGCACTATGGCATTAAAATTGAAGAACACAGTGAACTTAACCTTCATGTTCAGCTGCAATTATCAAACCTTTTTCGGTCTTGGTGTCCCAGAATGCCTCCACTGGGATGATTGATTGAGCCTTAGTTTTCAATTTCATATCCGTAAACCTATGTTTGCTTACCTGTTATAACATGTTTCAGTATTTCTACATCGTTGTTGACCTTATTTAATGATTCCTGAGCCTGTTCCCATCTGACACTGTTTTTGTCCAAAATTCAAGAATTTTCTAACAAAATTTGCTGCCAGACGTTTTGTACCAAAATATTCAAAAATATTTCATGAAATAAACTAATTGATATGCCAACATCACCAGCGACTTCTGATCTAAATATGGCAATCTTTCATAACCATTTATTCCAATTTTTACGTGTTTTCATCGGTTAGTAATGTGCTGGGGCGTCTGGAGCGTTCATTCATCATCAATATCTTCACGGCCATCTTTGAAATGTTTATAGCAATTGTAAGTCATTGTTTTACTTGTAGCAGACTCACCATAGGCCTTTGTTAACATTGTCTATACTTTGTTTAGTTTTTCACAAAAAATTGGATACAGATTCTTTGTATTATGAAGATTGGATACAGCTGGAAATTGTATTATGAGGTGTGGCTATTAAATAACGAGACTGACGCTGCTGCAGATCAAGGTGGCATGTGTCAATTGCCAGTAATCATCTGCTGTTTAGTCTGAACCTTTCTCTTTAATAAGCAGCTTATTTCGCTTCTGTAAAAATATTCGTTTAGTCAGATCATAAGTTCGCATTATTATTGTTTTTTATTTTGTGCGATAAGATGGTTAGTGTAATATAGTAGGGCAATGAATTATTGTGAAATTTCACTTTAAACTAAGAAGAATTGCTACTGAAACTAATAATTTACTGAAAGATGTGTATGGCAGTGAATGTTTATCGCAGGCATGTGTTTTTGAATGGTTTAAGTGTTTTTACGATAGCAGAAAACATGTTTAAGATGATTTGTGGCCAGGTCACCTTTTGATGTCAAAATTGGGTGAAAAAGTCAGTAATTTGATTCAGTCTGACCGTCAATTAAGTATTTACGCAATTGGTGACATTGTAGGTATTGATAAAGAATGTGTACGGCAAATGTTACATGAGAACTTTAATATGTGAGAAATGCGTGCTAAAAATGCACTGGAAGAGCTAATCCAACTTCACTGAGAGCCAAAAAAGCTTGAATGAGCATGTTTCTTTTTCTATCCATAAGATTGTATACCTTCACTGGGTTCCTTAATAAAGGTTAATAAATAAATCAATATTACTACCCTGATTTTCTAAACTAAGTCAAGGGGTAAGGAAAAACTATCCCGACATGCGGAAGGACAAATCATGGGTTCTTCACCAAAAAAATGCCCAGTTCATTCCGTGTTATTTTTCAAGAGGTTCCTAGCCAAGTACAGAATCCCAGTGTTAGAATATCAACCTTATTTACCAGATCTTGCACCATGTGACTTGTACCTGTTCCCTTAGGTGAAATCTGTATTAAAAAACACACTTCATATATTACATTCTGCCTAGTAACATCACTATATCCAGCCTATACAAACTATAGTAGCCACTATAATTAACACTTTAAACTCTGACATCCGCATTAGAATTTCGTCGTAAATATGGTGTCAACTCCTGATGTCCGTATAGTGCAGATGTGTACTTTTTATTATTTTACTGGCTACATATTTGACCAAATGTTTTGAAATTCCACAGACTTGTGTAAAAAGATGTATTGAATTGAAATATAATTGTTCGTAAGTAAAGTTTTGACTTCATGTTTTGTCAGTCTGTGATCGAGAAATTTTAATTCATGTTCATTGATTGACGTATACAGCTGTATTTCACTATGTTGTGAATATTCTACTTTATTTAATGTTATTAGGTGAAAATAGTATAAAGAATGGCAGTTGTTAATTGTATTGGTTGTTACTTATGTTAATTAAAAATGAGTAAAAGGAATTGTTCAAAGACTCCCGTGATCAAAATTACACCAAATACTAAGTTGCAAGTGGCGTGGATGTGGACAGTGACAAGTTTTGATATCTTTACATTTCTGGAAACGTATTCTAGATATGTAAATATTTGTATTAAACGTTTTTAAATAGGATACAAACAGTTTTAATTATTTTATCAAAAATAAATAGAAAGTAAAATAGAACAAAATTATGATGTTTGGTTATAAAATAGAATATCACCATACATTTTGTAGTAATTGACAAACCTTTTATAAAATTCATACCTTTTTAACAAACACATTTTATTGGCATTTAGTATTTATTGTTGGTGGTTTATACCAATTCTCAACATATTTTTGAAAATAAACTGTATAGAAAATTGTTTAATATATAGGCTATATTTCTTTGCAGACGTGTAAAGTAGTTAAAAGCAGACTCACTAATGTTAAAAAATACTTACGATAAGTTATTTAGACTGAAAATTATGGTTATTGTTGTGATTAGTATAAAAAGTGAACACATTCTCTGTACTTAAACATTTAATTAACTGTACATGACACTTTCGGCATTATACAATCTTCAGACAACATATTAACAAACAAATAAACAAAAGAGTATTTTAGAAATTAATAACCTTATTTAAGTCACTCCAATAAAGTATTGATATCAATATGCCAAGATGGTAGGTCATTTATTGCAGAAATACTGGTTGTCAAGAAATTCACCTGCCATTCTTAGTTTAATTGTTTCTGCCATGTAAAAATTACACAAATTGACCTCAAAGGGTTAACTTGGTACAGATCAAGAGAACAATGGAGCCGATTGAGGAAAGTGAACACTTAAAGTTGGTATCACAACACTCTTTATACAAATGTCTCTTAACTTATGATTGACAAAATGATAACTAACTTATATTTAAACAACTAGATTTGTTTTCTCTTGTCAGTCTTCTGATAACATCTATAGTATTACAGTATTTTTAAATGGCCCAATTCCAAGTGATGTGCAGTGTTAGTTTTATTTGTATTAGTGATGATCGGTGTTATGTACAGGGTGGTGTACGTACACGCTATATAATGAATACAGCTTTACCCCTTTTGAGACCAGGCATTATTTTGGGGTTGTGATACATTTTTTACTTCCATTCATTGAACAGGCAACACAGAAATACCAGGCTAAGATGAAAATGTTGTGGATGTTCGGAAACATATTCATAGCCATATTAGTTTTTATGAGATCTGAATAAGATTTTCATCAAATTTAAGGGCAGTTACTCTTTTTATTTTTTTAATGTTAACTTATGTTTTAAGTAAATCAAATAGCCTAGTTTTTGATATTTAAAGATTGTTAAATTTTTGTAATTTGAAATTAAAATATTAAATTACAAAGCTTATATCAAAATAGTTTTGCTATGGAATATATTTGTATGCATTTGTAAATTTATTCTACATAATTGTACCAAATTTTAAACATTACAATAATAAATAACAGTTTTATTCGTGTTTATAAATTTGGAAATCATTCCAAAAATGTGAAACAGTGCCATTAGAAGGCTTATCACATCATACCAGAAAATACCAAAGTTCAAAAAACACAAGCCACACTAAACAAAAAAATGTGTCCCTCGTTTAACGAAATATTCTTTAAACCTTTTTGTCACAGTAGTTGGTCTGATTCACAATTTG
Organism: Homalodisca vitripennis; assembly: GCF_021130785.1. Taxonomy (NCBI): domain Eukaryota; kingdom Metazoa; phylum Arthropoda; class Insecta; order Hemiptera; family Cicadellidae; genus Homalodisca; species Homalodisca vitripennis. Next base: position 170,660,516 of record NC_060210.1, on the reverse strand, counting down.
TCATAACAAATATTATTGCTTTATTGTTATTCAGTCCCGAGCTCTATTGTTAATGAAGTCTTTGTCTCGAGGTTATGAGAATCGTGGCTTTTTGCTACATCTACTATCAATCTATATCTATATGGATTTCACTACAAATTGTCTTAATATATAATTATTCAGTGTTGTAAATAAATTGACTTTAGCTCATGTATGTATCTCTTTACTTACTTCACCTAACCAAGATCCTTATATAAATATTTTTCTTATATAACTTAATGAAAATCCGTATCCCTTAATTTTAATTCTGTTTTCACTAGAAATAGACATTTATTCCATTTGTTTTAATCATTGAGTGAAAATGTATTTTCACTTATTTTTACTTACTTTTGATACTTTTAAAAATTACTGCACTCCAAATTATGTACTTTAATATATTTTTATATGAAAAATTACATTATAAGATTCAGCTTCAGATAAAGTTTCGGGGGTATTCAGGTACCAAAATGTTCAGACTTTATGTCTCTTAACATAATAATGTAATGTTCATAAAAGCCAGGTAATAATTTCTGTCGTGTCTTATTTTTATCTTTAAACACATGATTTACCTTGATTATTGTTGTGTCAATAACCTACGAAATACTTAGATCCCAGATCTTTAGGTCTTACTCTTTTACCATAAACATTATAAAAGCCAGGTAATTGTTTCTGTCATGTCTTATTTTTATCTTTAAACACATGATTTACCTTGATTATTATTTTGTCAATAATGTACGAAATATTTAGATCCCAGATGTTTAGGCCTTTACCTAGAACTCTTAAACTAAACATGTTGGGCCTGTAGTACATCTAAAGGGAAAGATTATAAAAAATCTAGAAAAAAATGTTGTATAATAGTTTACTCATAGTATATTTTGTATGTGTAATAAACAGTCAGCTCAATGTGCATTGTGGGTTGTCGTGAAATGTACATTGCAATGCATGTTTGCAAATAACCTTATTTTAACCTTTAAAGCGTGATTATATGGATATGCCCATCCCATTAGTATTGCGCTAAATGCTAAATAAGTTAAGATAATTATGGCAAAAACAAAATTAAAAAAATCTTTTAAATGCACACTCATTGAACTAAAGGCCAAATTTTCTGTATTGGTTTAAGGGTTAAGTAAGACAACCATATTAACTTTGTTAACCCTTGCGGTGATAATAGTATCGGTCGCAACGATTATATCGTCTACCCGGGTGATATCGTCACAAGTGCTACTATTATGTAAGTGCTTTTTGCAACGCTAATTCCTTCAACAATTCTCGTTGAAATCTAATGTTTTATATAGTGCCGTAATCATGAAATTCTGAAGTTTCTTTTATATTCTCTATGGAATCTAATAGATTGTTTTGGCGGTCGATATATCAATGTTTTTCAACCAGTTGTTTTCTGCTGTTGTTACACCCATACAGTAATGGGGTCTACTGTGTTATTGTTTTTAATTGTGCTGTATTTGGTGGCAATGGATAACAATTTAGGCTCAGATCAAATCAGAGACGTTTTAGGTGATGAAATAAGTCATTTGGAAGATACTAGTGATATAGATGTGCCGGAACTTGATTCAGATGTATCATTAGAGGATTCCAAACTTTGAAGACCTAGAATCTTCTGAAGTAGATATTTCTCATCATACTGTAAATAATAGTGATAGTGATGAAGATGATACACCTAATCCAAATAGGCCCATTCAAGAATTTTCCAATCCCATGTGGTTGAGAACTTATACACCAGAAGATGTCATTGATATTGATCAGAGTTCAAGGTTAGAAATCCTGGTACCAGAAACCTTCCTCCTAGAAACTCAAAGCCAATATCATACTTTTCACTGTTTTTCACTATTGCAGTATTGCATAGTATTGTCAGGGAAAGAAACAAATATACCAACAAGACTATCCAGACTAAGAGAACTTCAAATGAGATGAGAAATGCATCTTGGCTACAGAAATGGATTGACCTGACACTGAATGAACTAAGAAAATATTTTGGAATCCTAATAAACATGGATCTATTTGGTAAACAACTTTTAAAACTTACTGGGATACAAGATTTGAACATGTCCCTTTTTTTCTCAAAAATAATGAGCTGCAATAGATTCCAACTAATTGATTCGATGCTTCACCTAACATCACAAGAGGCCGTCAGGAGAGGACAGCCAGGTTACGATCCCTGGGTCAAAATAAGGTTTTTATTGGAAAGCCTCAATGAAAATATAAAAAAAGTATTTTGTTCCCTTTCAGAACTTAAGTATAGATGAGTCTCTAGTTGAGATGAAAAATAGATGCACGTATATTCAGTATCTTCCCAATAAAAGACATTCCAGATATGGAATAAAAAAAGGTTGAACTGTGTGATAGCCATTCAAATTACATCTATTACATTGAATTGTACAGTGGATCAGATTATTTGGAAGATAACTGTGGCCCTTTCACCCAAAAGGTTGTGATTCAACTTCTTGAAAAGTCTGAATTATTAGATAAAGGCTATCACATTTTCCTCGATAATTTTTATACCAAAATTCCACTTGTCGAAGTGTTGAGCCTTCGAAACACTTTTGTTACAGAGACAATTAATTAACAAAAATTCTAAAGGTTTACCTAAATCTATCCTGTCAGCAAAGCTTGGGGAAAGGGAGAGTATTTATTTTAGAAAAAAGAAATTACTTTTGGTTAAGTACCAGCAGAAAAAATCTCGGAAGCCAGTTTTAGTCCTAACATCGGCCTGCCATGCAGAAGATCAGATGGTCACAAGCAAAAAAGGATTGAGATGTATGAAGCCTGTAGTAATACATAAATATAATCAATCTATGGGAGCTATTGATGTCAGTAATACATAAATATAATCAATCTATGGGAGCTATTGATGTCAGTGACATGTCAATATATCATTCATTATTCTTGTACTAGAACTACTCCTAAATACTGGAAAAAACTTCATGAACTTCATTGACATAGCTCTGTTCAATGCATTTATTCTGTATTCAAATAATACTGATAGACCAGTTTCAAGGTATAATTTTTTAATAGAAATAGTCCATGATCTGGTAAACAGTCAAGACAATATTCCCCAAAGAATACAACCAGGACCAGGTGGTGGTACAGGCCACAAAATTGTTCATCTTGAGGGAAGTCGCCTGCGCCTTTGTGCTGTTTGTGGTCCAACGACCTCCAAGAGAAGGAGATATTGGTGTCCTCAGTGTAATTGTGGTATTCACAGTGAGTGTTTTCCATATTTAGATCACTACCCAAGGCCTCTAAAGTCTGGGAGGAAGAGGATGAGGCCCAACAGTGATTCCGAGTGAAGTTTGCTCAGAAAAAGAGGTGTACATAGTTTCATTACAGTATATACAGATTGAGTTTTTTTATGAATTGAGCCATACATGTGTAGTTTTTCTGAATGTACATAAAAAAAGTGAACAAAATGGCTATTCCACATTTTAAATTTTTATTTGTATAATAAAGTACTGGTTGTGAGAATTTGAAAACACTTTTTTGCAAAAGTAAATTTGAACATTCAGCGGAGTAAAATGGGTCATCATACTAGCGTAAGTTCACTTATAGTATTATTTTCTGATTCCTTAGAATGTACAGAATAAAATGATATGCAACACAATATATTACAATACAGTTTTTGCTGTTTAAAAAATGTTTTTTTAACATGCGCACATTTAATCAAAATATACCCATCACCATGGGTAAAAACACGTATCACCCAGAAGGTTAATCAATTTTAGTTAGGTAAAAAAGTTTTTATAAGCCGCCAAATGTGAATATCAGTTTAAATTTTTCTGAATATTTGTTAACATGCCTCTTTGTAAAATTTTAACAAGCAACTATAAATCAACAAGCACATCAAGTGTTGATAGAGAGCTCAGAACTGAAATACAATACAATTTGTTATTATGTGTGTTATTATTACTGATTGATTGTTGAGTCAGATGTGTCACATTTATTTAAAATGAGATTCTATAATTTTATCAGTAAGTAAGCTAAATTTTTCCCATGTGATATCAGAGTTCCATAGTGGTATACATTTACAGGTGTCTAATACCTACTTTCTACAATGGAATTTACTCTTTAGTTTATGAAAAGTAATTGGAGAGTGTTCACAGGTCGGTCCTATTAGAATAGCTGTCTCAGCTGCAATAATTAACACTAAAAATTCTTATTTTACAGTTAGATTATGAAATTGTATTTGTAAAATTATAGAACAGTTAAATAAAATAAAATCATTAAGATTTTACCATGAGTTTGTCAATATCAAGAAATTTAGGGAATCCATAATTTCTCATAAGATTTAACAGAAAAAAACTCAATGCCACACCACACAGTGATTGGTAACCTCAATAAAAATTATTTCACCTCTATAAGAAAAAATCTTCTACAACAAAGATTTGTATTGAACTGGAAGTTTGTAATACGAATTTCCTGTGTTAGTAAACTTAATAGGCTGAATTTCATAAAATATACAATGACGCTATGAAACTTATTTAGCAGGAGTACAATTGAGATTGTAGCAGGATAACAATACAAACTCTTAAGTCACATGGATAAAGGAAAGTCATTGAACATTAGACAGGGACGTTGCATCACTCGCATGTCTCCAGCTTTAGTTTTTAGTTATGTATCAATAACCACAAGAATTTGCATTTTCACCATACAAACAAAAATTTATCAATAGCACATACCTTTATTTGTCCCTTTTGAAATTCATGTTATGAAGGTTCCACTACAGTAGTGAAATTTTTGTTGTTGATTTGTACAGATTTAACATTATTTTTCTATTTGTTTCAGGAGTTCAGCCAGAATGCAGCAGGTTGAGACTATAACGCAAAACAACACTGTGAGTTCACAAACTAGTACCCTTATTTATCTGTTTTGTTAATGAGCGGTTGGAATGAAAGTGGTGTTGTAAGTTCATTCATTATAAAAATCCAAATCATTCTTGTTTTTGAGGTCATAATGAGTAATTTGTTTTAGAATAATGGACATGAAGGAACAGTAGTAACTCTTTTACCTTACCAAAACTGTTAACCCTTTGTTCTCATAAGGTCACTAATTGTGGTCTATACGTAACTCTCATTCAGCTTGTTACACTTCAGACAAGTTTGGTTGGTGCTTTTTATTTGGCAGGTTCTTGATTTTGTACCTATCAGGGTCTTGTCACCATAAAGTTGTTGGAGGACTGTGGGCTGTGTAAACCACACACATATTCCATTGTGTATTTAAATAAGTCACCATAGTCAATTATTTGGTTGGAATTTTGCACAAGTCATACGATTGGCAATCTAATCAATCATTGTTTACCAAACAAACAAATTTCAAAACAAGCTAAGAAATGATTATGGTTGATCACCTGCCTGAACAAAATCTGTTCAGAAAATAGAATTATGAACCGATAAATGAGTGGTAATCGTACAACAACCCATGTTCACAATGGTGGCAATAAAAGCTTCGGTTTCATATTCGGATACAAGAACCCATTCTTTTAGTTAAGAACTATTTTTGTGGAGTTTTTATAAATGCACTGGTTTGAAAATATATTAGTTTCTAGGTCCAAACTAGTAACAATTACATTTGTAAAATACGTGTAAAAATAATATGTTGGCCTAGATTGCGGAGGTGGCATGTGCTGCTGGCCTGAAAGTACACTGTATGATATAGAGATTGGAGGAAAGGCATCATCTGGGCCAACTTCTACTACCCACAGCTCAGATGGTTCATTATTTGTCAAAATTTCATTCTGGACAGGGTCTGATTGCAGTCCAGTAACAGAGAATCTAGAACTTGGACAGGCAAGGTGTGTTGCAACTGGTTCACTTTCATCCACAACAGACTCATTGTCCACCAAGTCGGAGTCTTGGACAGGCTCATCACTATTACCTAAAAGTCAGAGTCTCTTGTGCTGGGTTAATGTAAAAGGCCCAGGTCTGGCTTTAAAGAGAGAATCATGTCCTTCAGAGAAGGAGAGAGAAGACACATAATCCTGGTCAGCATCTGAGTCATCAATTTCACTAGATAAATTCATCAATTATGTACTCATCATTAGTATCGTTTTCTGAAAGGTTTAGCTTGCTCACTCTTCATTTTAGACACTCATCACAAAGTCCACTGCTGATAAGACATATCTTCAGCTGTACATGTTTGATCTAGGGCATCTAATACGAGGGCTATTCGGAAAGTTGATTACGTTTTGCGCTGTGGCCGCTAGGGGCGGGACTAGCGCGGCCATCTTGGTGTCAGGACGTCCCACCGCTCAGTGGCTATCCAGCCGTACTAGCGGTGTAACGCATCTAGTCACAGTGCCTGTTTGAAATGTCTGCTGCAATTGAAAATCCCGCCAACTGTGAGGTGCGTGCAGTAATTAGGTTTTTGACTGTAAAAAACTGTAAGCCTATAGAAATCTGTCGGCAGTTGTGTGAAGTTTATGAACAACATTATCACTGAAGGTGGAATGCAACAATGGGTCATTAAGTTTAAAAATGGCCGAACAAATGTTCATGACAAAAAGCGAAGTGGAAGATCCAGCATAGTGACTGACGAACTTGTTGAGAAAGTTGACTCAAAGGTCCGAGAAAGTCGACGGTTAACCACAACGGAACTCTCGCTTAGTTTCCCTCAAATTTCACGAACTTTGTTATATGAAATCGTCACTGATAAGCTTGGCTTCCACAAGTTTTGTGCAAGATGGGTACCGAAAATCCGGACCGATGTCCACAAAAACCAGCGCATGGCTGCAGCGTTAACAATTTTGGATGCTTACGACAAAGAGGGTGAATCACTACTCGATCGCATCGTAACTGGCGATGAAACATGTTAACTGCGTGACCAAATTGCAGACAATGGAGTGGGGACACACAAGTTCCCCTCACAAACCAAGAAAATGTTTGCAAACGATGTCGGCAAGAAAGGATATGGCGACGGTTTTTTTGGGACAAGAAAGGTGTAATTCTTGTTGATTTCCTGGAACGAGGCACTACAATCAACTCAGAAAGGTATTGTCAAACGTTAATCAACCTCAGAAGAGCGATCCAAAACAAGCGTAGGGGAAAGTTGAGCTTGAAAATTCTATTGATTCACGATAACGCTCGACCTCACATGGCAAATCACACACGTAAAGTTCTCGAATCATTCCACTGGTAGTTGTTTCCTCATCCACCATACAGCCCGGATCTTGCACCAAGTGACTACCACTTGTTCCCAACAATGAAGAAGTGGCTGGCAACGCAGCGCTTTGACGACGACGCAGAGCTGCAGCAAGAAGTGACAAACTGGTTGAAGACACAGGTGGCAGAATTTTATGAGGAAGGCATTGTCAAGCTCATCCATCGATATGATAAGTGCCTAAATTTGAATGGCGATTATGTTAAAAAGTAGTATTAAATGTGGCTTTCAAATGTATAATAAAAATGTTTCCTATACTTTGTTAATTTTTAATTCCAAAACGTAATCTACTTTCCGAATAGCCCTCGTATATCATAGTTGTCATTAACAAGGTTTCTTATACTCATTGTTTTTTTAAACATGCAAACGCAGCAAACATAACCAAACAACTGAAACAAATGCATAGGAGCCGGCAGCGAGTGACAACTGACAAACTGAGTGTGACATCTGACGGGAGTTAGTGATAAAGAAAAATTGATAACCATAGATAGTTCGATATTTATAGTATACCATGAATAGTTAACTAATGAAAACAAAAACACATTATATGAAATAAAAATCAAATATGGATCGTCTAATGGGTAGATGCTGGCAATTCATACATATTTTTTTGTGACACTCAAAGGGTTAAAATACATAGTAAATGTGTTTGTATGGTATTTTTAAATTTTAAGAATTGTAAAGATTATAAAAAATGGTACATTGTGTGGCATCAAAGCCTAGATTAGATACTTTATGCAATTATTTGAAAGAAATACCTTTTTCTGTGTGTCAAGTATTAAAATGATATGTTTTATATTAAATTATTATATAACATTTACATTAATTTTTGAATACAGTCAGATACGCCCTTGTTTAGGCATTGAATTGAATTTTCGAAATATATATAATATAAACTGTAGTTATTTTTTCAACAATAAATTATTGGTTTTTATGAAATTTGGACGAGAGATGTTTGCTGTAATAATCAGTGCTTATTTGAGGATAGCAAAACGCTGCATTGATGCTGTTGATCTCTAGATTAAAACTTAAATGCTCCACAGTGGTTTGCTGAGGAACAGGACACGGTCATAAATTACCAAGCTGAAACGGTAAACAGTCATGGTCCATAAGAGCACTAAGAGCTGGGAGATCAGTTCCATAATTTCATTATGAATGCTAAGGGTTAAAATTGTGGCAAAAATACTACTATGATCTTTTGTTGGATTAAACTCCTGTATTTCCTATAGGCTCTTAGTGAACTTTTTTAACCTTTTTCTATGCCTGTAATTCAAGTAATATTATTCCTATAAATATCTAGGTTCTAATCATTTCGGTTTAACAATTATGTTATTCAAATAACCTTATTTACAGTTGTTTTGTTGGCATTTGGAAATCATAATAACATAGCTAGGTTGTCTATTCCTCTAAACATTTAATTTAAAAATTTTGAACTTTCTTTTAAGTTTAATAAAAAGTATTAACTCCTTTCAATAACATTGTGGACTTTCTAGTCCGCTGGTCTCTAACCTTTTAACTCCTGTGTCTGATATAAAAAGACAATAGATGTCTGGTAAATATTCACAACGTCCACTATATAGAACATCATCTCCATATTTTAATGTAGCTTATAATGAAAGTGTTAGGCAATGCTTACATAGCAATACAGTGATTTGACTAACTCCTGTTTTCATTACAATAAGTTCTTCAAATTTGTTATGTATTAAGCAATATATGTTCAACACAATGTTTACGTTCTTTTAGAGGCAATTTGGTTAAAATCTGCTAAGTGTGTATTTTGGTTTAGAGTACCTGCAACTCTTACATCTTTTTAAATAATAGCTATTTAATGCTAAAACTATTTCATATATTATTCTACATTAATATTGACTACTGAGAGTTAGTGAAACAATCAAATGTCAAAACAATACTGAGTGTGTTTTTATATTTGTTTCTTGGCGTCGTTTTTATTTATCTCTTCAGACGAACATGACAGTCAGATCCCTGATGCTGCACAAAAAGGAATGTGAACTGGAGCTAAACTCGAAATTCACATAATATAATTAACCCTTCCCACCATAGTAGCTACCTCTGTGTAAAAAACACAGTTGCTCCACTGTCCTTTGAGATCGTGTCTAAAACATTGTAGTGCATCTGATGAAACAATGAAAATTTCTCTTTACCTAGATTACTCTTTATTTTGTAGTACTGTTGCGTTTGATGTCAAAACTATGCATAGAGTTAGTTTTGAGTTTCTTCATTATCGACTTTTTTTACCTCTTCAGAAGAACTTGAGATTCCAGGAGTCAAGTCTGTGACAGTATGAGATTTCAGACGCTGCACTAAGAGGAAGGTGAACTAGAGTTAAACTCTACATTCACATTGAATCATCCCTCCCCACCAAAGCTGGGTTTTGAATGTCTGTGAAGAAACCGATGTTTCATCAACAAGACTATGAAATTTGTACCCAGTAAGAACTCTAGGGCTGATCTCATTCTTATCGTTTCGAGTTCATCATATAGAGTATAAATACCCAGCAGACATAAAATTTATGATATCCAAGTTTCATACACTAGGTAAATAATTGATAACATCATATAGTATAGTTAGATTTACTATGCATGAGGGTAAGAACAGCCACATGCATGAGGGTAAGAACAGCCACATGTCCATCATCATTCACAGACATACAAATTAATGTTTAGTTTTTATTCAACCATTTGAAGGGTGCGTGAAAATTACAAAAATAAGGAAAGACTTTATGTGATGTCTTTTGTATTGCCTAGATGTCATAATTAACACTATAATGTATAATAAGGTAATTTGCGCTCTTTAAGAAATTGATAAGCATTTATTTATATAGGTTCTCAATGATACTAATAATATGCACACAGTTTCCAATATAAATTTGTTTTGTGCAAAGCATTTTGTAACTAAATATCTTCAGAGGAAATTTCGTAGAAAATGTTCCTTCATTTTCTCTCAAGAAGTGGTATAATTTTGAATAATAAATTAAAGCCATTGTTCTAGAAGAAGGTGGACATCTCATATCAATTGGTTATCTTCCAAAAGTTGAAAAAATTAATCAGTGAGTATTCTATTTTGATAAACTGTGTATAGATTGGAATACATTCCAATTTAAAGATTCCTAATATAGGCTACTTAAAATGATGGTACACCAATGAGAAATGCTCAGACGTTTCGTTGAAAACGTTTTTATGAGTTATTTTGAAACTAGAACTAAATCTAAATTGAAAAATTTCCCAAGAAAATGGATATGATTTGTTGATGTCCAAAATATATGTTTGCAAAATACAAAAATGAAAATTTGACTCTAAATTTCATCCCACCATGAAATTTCCATATGAACTTATAGACACCATACTTCACAAATCAATAAAACAAAAACTCAGAAAGACCAAAGCAACTTTACTACCACTTCAACATGAACATATTTTTACCTCGTGAGTTGAACGGATCATGTTCTTACCTTTTGTTAAATATCAGTCTTGTAGGTGCTTCTGAGAAATTCTACGTTTCGGCACAGTAGTGCCTCATCAGAAATGCAGATTCAAAATTAAATTAATTTGCCTGTGGTATTGCAAATCATTTAAAAAACTACACAAACACATGCACACAAAAAACATGTAATTTCAATTCACATAGAATATCTCTGCATCACTTACAAGACTTTTAACAGAATGTTAGAATATATTTTCATCACTTTAAAATAACAAACAAGAATTTATTCATACAACAAACAGTATTAATTCAAATTAATTAAAGAGAACAATTAAAAAAACATTCAAACGAATCTATCCTTATTAAACAAACAATTAGTTGTCACAAATATTAGGAAATACCAAGGAAAAAAAATTGATATGAACCTAAATCAGGAATGTAAGAAATCAAATGGAACTGCTGTGATAAATTGCACATTGGCTAAACAAAAAGTATCATTGATTTTGTAGCAAATGTAGAAACTTTGTTAATTTGTTGCGCTGGCTTGCCGACATTGGTGACAATAATTCTTTTGGATAGAAACTTACTTTTCAGTGCAGCATAGGGATTTTTAAATTTTAGTATTGTAATACAGTTTAAAATGTTAAAAATATTTGTGTACACTTGCAGATTGCTGGTAAGAGATAGGAGGCAATATTTCAGATAAAATGTATATCTTGTAAGAAAATTCTGAAACTAATTCTTTTTTTCCTCAATTGCTCAACTACCTGTTTAAGATTGCATGATGAATTGTGTCTATATTCCAATTATTTAAAGTTATTTTAAATGGTCTCACTCAAATAATTCATCAGAATATTAGCACAGTCTAAATTCAAAACCGTGTAAATCCAATTATGATTATATCTGCTACACCAACTGAATATAGTATTAATAAACAAAGACATAACACCTCTAGATCATTGAACGGAACCTATAAAACTCACAAGGAACAAGTGTTGATTGCGTAATATGAACACTCGATAAATCCTTTGATAATATTAGAATTCTATGTCAATAAAACAGAGTTACTGTTATGTTGAGTTTTTAGTTTAGTTCAAGTAAATGCTGCTGTGGTCTTATTAGGCATTACAAACCACGTACATACTAGAAGTATGTTAACAAGGAAATTACAGTAACACGCAAAAATGGGTTCATCCCTGTTAGACAAGGTTGAAATCAAAAACAGACAACAGTTAAGACAATGCAATAAAGAATATTACATTTACATAATCGATCAGTTGAATCAAACTTAAACAATAGAAATGTCAATCATATCTGAGTAGTATGATGAGTAGTTGTAGTAGAACTAACCATAATGAGTAGTAAACAACAAACAAGCACTGATTGCCAATTCTAGGGTTAGTTAAAATAGGTAACCTTAGAATCTAAATACGTAGTAATTATGAAGAGTTACTTTATTTACTATCTTATGTAAACAATTTTCAGAACTCTACTAGTGCAGCTCATACAGTAGCTGCTGCAGGAGGTGGAGTCAATGCCAGTGCGTGCGACCCAGCACAGAGGCGGGAAGTGAAAGAGCCACCACCTCGAGATGAGCCTCGACTTGAGCCTATCAATGGGGTCGTGCAACCACCTTTCATTCCTCCAGAACATCGGCCAGGGCGGAATACCAATCAGCTTCAGTACATCTCTAAGTTTGTGCTTAAGCCGGTTTGGAAACACCAATATGCCTGGCCGTTGCAGCAACCTGTCGATGCCAACAAACTGAACCTTCCTGTGAGTTATAAATTATTTTGTTCATCTTAGCAATTTTTTAATGATGTCGTAAATACAGTTTTAAGTTCCACACCTAGCAGACTACTAGTTGATATCCAATGTAGAAATATATACATTTACTGTTTTGCTCGTAGCCAAGGCCTAAAATTAATTGGTATATTCTGACATTATCAAACCATTGACATTGTTGGTGAATGAGGAAAATTTATTAAATAATTTAACTGTTCTGTCTGTGTCATATTTACTCCACAACTTTGCTCAAACCAAATGTCACATGAAAAGCTTTAACTTTTATACAATCGTGACACTGTGATAAGCTAAATACAGATGAGGGTTTACACCTCTGTTGCATCTGTTACAGATAAAAATAATTTGTCCTTCTTCTTTGACTGGTACTAGCAGTGTATTTGTAGTTTAGTAACTGACAGCCCAGCTGTCATCTGACAACTAATAAGCCTTAACCAAAGCTTTCTAAATATAGCTGACCATTGCATACTGTAACAAAATTTTTAGATTATGATAAAAAATAAATTATTTTAGTTATTAATGACGAATATTTATTAATCTTCCTACTAGTAAGAGAGTATAACTTAAAAGGATTACTTTTTCTATTTTAACCCATTGCGGATCGTATTGTTTTGGCGCGCGCGGGCGCGAATTAATTCACGGTCAGCGGCCGCACGAATAGCAATGGTGCGCCACATCGTATCGCTCGCTATTGTATACTAGAAAATTCAGCTGCAAAGGTATTCGTTCAGATGGAACATGGGCCTGCTGGGGTATCCGTGATGTAGGAACGATCACACGCGGGCAAGGTTACGGCGTGGCCGGGTAGATGTCTGAATCATAGTCTAAATAAAGCGGCTCGGGCGAATCGATTGCAACATCCGGGCCATTGTCTAGACTAAACCCACCAACATGTACGTCTGCGTCGTTTAGTTGTGTCACTAACCTCAAAAGTATTATAATAACAACTGAGGAAAACACCTAATCAGAAGCGCTAAAAAGCAGAGAGTAAAGTCATATGAATGATTTTTCAACTTCGACATACAACTGCGATCTGTAGGATATTTATAAAACTTTTGAAAACTCTAAACGTAGACCATTGTTAAACACTCTTAGTTCACAAGTGAAGACGATCGCCCGATCTATCAGACATTAACAGAACTATTTGGAGGGAAATTTAAAAGCAGACCGCTTTTGTGACCTGAGCTCGTCACCGGCCGCTTAAGTTAGGCCCGGCCGCTGCGTGACGAGCCCAGCTCGTCAGTGATCCGTAATGTGTTAACCTTTTTAGTGCTAGGGATCTTGCTACGAGACAATTTTAAAAAAACACTTGAGTCCCAAGAGTGACATCCTATGCGAAAAGTGCCAGAGTCTTGGAAGAGACGATTTCTATTTCGTTTTTAGTACCTCTATAACTTATCCCATATTGGCTGATATCATACCAAAGGCCAATACATGAACTGACCGAACCTTTTCAACTATTATTTCTACTTTGTACTGCTGTTAGGTGATGTAAACAACTAACTAAAATACAACACTTACTTAGTTGGATCACGATTACGATGTTGTGACGAGTAGCAGAGCGTTTTTGTTGTTATATAATTGAGCGTTTTTATTAATTTAAAAAATTTCTAAGTTATATTAGATATTAAATTATAAAATAAATTGATGCCAGTCACTTAAGAAAATGTTTAGAAGGTGTTTGTGCCAGTTATACGTCCGAGAGTCCATGAAGACAGTGTTGTAGTTTGTTTGAAGATTGCCTGAGTAAGGTTATGTTTATGTTTTGAGTTTCGTTTTAGTAAGTAATGTTATATTACACATGATTTTGTATTGTTTTCAAATGGTTTTTATCATTAAAGTATTGAAATTTCAATTGACAAAAAATTAAAACTAATCAAGTGGTACAAATATAGAGACATACAAAGTAACATTTTTATTTGTTTTCGTGAAGTCTTAGGTAGAGTTATTCAGTGGTGTATTTAGGAATAGTCTTTGAGGGGGGGGGGGGGGTATGAAACTGATTGAAGATTACACAACATTGGGGAATATGGAATAAATCTAAATTTGAAGAAATTAAATACGTCTAATTCAGAATAAATCATTTAACAGCTGTGTATAACACAAGTTGAATTGTAGTAATACAAATATTTCTTTAATTTCAAAGATTCTTATTCCTTCATCCCCCCACAGTTATGCCACTGGACATGTATGTCGTACATTCCTATCTCTCTTGAAATTTACACATAGACGATGGTGAATAGTTATTTATTATTTTTTAAATGTTTTTTCAAAAATATTTATTTGAAATTTTAATTTTTACTTGCTTGTTTCAGGACTATCATAAATTGATAAAACAACCAATGGATCTAGGAACAATAAAGAAACGTTTGGAGAACAATTACTACTGGAGTGGTAAAGAATGCATTCAGGACTTCAACACTATGTTCACCAATTGTTATGTCTACAATAAACCTGGTGAAGATGTAGTAGTGATGGCCCAAACACTGGAAAAATTGTTCCTAACTAAGGCATGAATTTTAATTTTTATACTGTGTAATAGAATTAAATAGGATAAAAATAGCATATCAACAGTTAAATTAATGTAACAAATATGCATATTATATTTTTTGTTATAAAAAAATTAATGCTTGTATGTTAGTTCTCTGTGTTCTGGTCTATAATGATCAAACTTGCCTTGGATATCACCTTATAAAGATCGAGCTCAAATACTTAGGGATTGGATACACAACACTCAAGCTTGTAAGCTCACTTTACAAGCTGCCTCAAATAGTGGGACTAAAGGAAACCGCTAGCAGACGGCCTGCTGGCCGAATTCCCCACACAAGGCAGTTTTCTTTGTCATAGCGGTATTGGTTGGACTCTGGTGAAAATCCCATAATTTCTTTCCTGCACACATGATGATCGATCGGACAATTCGAACTGTTCATAACAAATCTAATTGTTATGTGCATAAAGAGTCTTATATCGTGTTGTTTAATAGTCCATGACTTCAGTGTAACAAACATTTTTGGTGCTTGAACCACAGTATTTATCTTTTTATATTTATTTTCTTTATAATTACCTTGAATCTATTCTTGTGTAACGGTATCATCTTTATGCCAACACAAAATATTTAAGATTACGTTAATTGATTACGTTAATTATGCTTGCATTCAGGGGACAACTATGTAAGGTACTGTTGGATATCACTTTCTACTTATTTTACATATCGTGAATTAACCGCACCTCGGTAACTTCTTTAGTAAATTGCTTACTGTTGTAGTATTATGCATGAATTTTTATGATATCCCTGGAATTTTTATTAGGGATGGGTCAATTCCGATATTTGATATCGCTGCTCAATCCCAATAACAATAGAAGTACATACTTAAAATACAATATAAAGTCATGATTTTATAACTTACCATTTCTTTCGTAATTAAAAGTTGAAGGTCGAGGATATGACTTGTAATACTAACAATATATCAGTTTTCCTGAACCTTTAAAAATTCCTTTGAAGTAGTATGGTATTCTTTGGTTTAGT
Source organism: Homalodisca vitripennis (assembly GCF_021130785.1). NCBI lineage: Eukaryota > Metazoa > Arthropoda > Insecta > Hemiptera > Cicadellidae > Homalodisca > Homalodisca vitripennis. The sequence goes on along the minus strand of NC_060210.1, from coordinate 170,644,561 downwards.
TTTTTTGTACCGGGCAAAATTGAGGTTTCATACTGAAATTTGTACACCACAAACTTTTAACCCCACATTGCTAGACTGCAATCTGTCCCATGGTAGTGCAGTGATGGTAATTATTTATTCCCCTTATTTTTATCAATGACATATATATATATATATATATATATATATATTTTCCAAACACCACAGGATGTAAAATAGTTAGATGCATGAGTTACGAGGGTCATTCAATAATTAAAGAGACAAATTGTTCTGGGGAAAAAACTGTTGGTAGGGGAAGTTTGGCAATATTATGGTTTTAAGTTGGAATCACTGGGATAAGCCCTGATCAGCTGATGTATCACCATTGTTTAGTTTATAACATCAGAAATACATATCAAGACGGCGAGTATGCTTGAAGCCTTATATGAAGCTTGATAAAAAGCTGAATATTGTGTAATTAAAAAATATTTCAAGACTGAGCTGTGTGTAATTTATGACTTCAGGTTGCGGGTATGCCAAAGGAGGAAGTAGAGTTGGATCCACCACCTCCGAAAGGTCAGAAATCAGCCAAGAAGAATCGAGCAGTGGGAAGGGGTAGAGGGGCTGGACCTGGTATGCCTGTGCTGCCTGGGGCAACTGGAAGAGGGAGGCCGGCCACCAGCAGTTCACCTGGTACTGTACCGGTTCCCAACTCCACCGGTTCAGTGACACTGCCTGCTGCTGCACCTCACCTGCCTTCTCCCATCCCTGGCTCCACGGCCACCACTACCGTTCCTACCACCCAAGCAACTCACAACTCACTACCACAGCAGGTACGTTGCTTTACAAAGTACAATAAACTTGTTATTAATCCAAAGTATAAAGATTAGGAATAGTACATAAAAAATGTTTTGAGAACAAAGTTGTTAACAAGTAATATATAAAGTTGCACATCTGCTGATAAGGTAGGAGATACATTCATCTCTAAAGAAATATGAGGAGAAAATTAATTATGCCATTTTCTGGACGAGTAAAATAAAACAACCACTCACTATTTTATGGATATACAAACTTTGTTTTTAATATTTTTAAATAATAGATATAATTCAGATTGAACCAGATTTTGTACATGAAACTTATTTTAGTTTTATTTTTTAGGTTGCTGCACCTGCAGTGGGTAGTTACACAGCTCAACCCGCAGTTGAAGCCACTCCTGTTCTCAGCAGTGGCAGCAATGCCGTAGCAAACAGAGGCGGCAAAGGTATCATCATTCCTCCTACAACACCAACGAAAGTTAAAAAAGGCGTCAAGAGAAAGGCGGATAGTTTAACGCCAACGCCTCCTGTAACGCCTGTTACACCTGCAGCTTTTGACCCTCTCTACACTCCTGCAGACGCCAAGGCGGCCAAAGTTGGTACTCGGAGAGAGTCCGGAAGACAAATAAAAAAAGTAAGTAGACTAGAAGATGAATTCTGTGTCCACTTTCATTTGTCTCTTTACAACATGCATGATACATCAAAAGAATTCTAGTATATCTGAAAGAAAGTATATATATCTAAATTTGGTTTCTGTTCTGTTATGTAGTTAATATGAAATATTATCAATCTCTTAAATTGTTTTGTATTTTTAGCCTCAACGGCAGGAAGATGGAGTGCCCTTTGTACAGCAAGCATCCTTGTCCGTAGGAACACCTAATGCATCAAACCAGGTCAATAAAATAATCAATTTTATATTTTGAAAAAGTACTAACCTTGAAAATATCTACTTTGTAAAGTAAGATCATATTATGGAAACAAATAGATTTTATTAACATATTCTTAGAGAGTATTAGCATCAGTAGTATGTACAGAATTTAAGTTAAACAAGGTCTAAATTTAAATTGTAAAATTCTTCTATAGATTATAGGAACCTATAGCTGAGTCATTTGTGCAGTGTAGACTTGACATCCTTAATCCTTTCTTGGTTCGTAGTTAAGCAGGTACTTGGTTTTGTAATTTCTTACCAATGTATGATGGTTTTTTTTCTCCAAAAGAGTAATAGATTCTTTGACTACCAATGTGCAAGCAGGTTGAACATGTGTTCCCAAGGTTGTAGTGATGAACATCATTTCGCCTTACAAAGTCCTAATTTATTACATGCATTAATCACTTCTATGATATGGAGCGTTTACAAAAGGCAAAATGTTGAGAGTTTTAAAGGCCTTTCTCTGCAGCTATCTAGTCTTTGCAGCTCTGCCAGAGTTCTGACTGCTCTTTTCTGAAGTGTGTGGACTCTTTGTAAATTAGTTACAGAGGTTCCATCTCAGACCATTATCCCATGCGATTTGAACATTGCATGGTAGACAATGATAGTTGTTTGGTCATCTGTAGTCTATTTAATTTGTCTTATTGCAAAAAGACTGCTGCTAAGTTTTATGCAAAGATTATTTATGTGAGGTATCCAAGTTAGGTTCTTGTCTAAAGTGATGCCTTTACAGATTTTAACGTGTGGTAGATGGGGAACTTGGTCTATATTTCTTCCAATACGTATTTGAGATGTTTTGGTTGTATTAACTGCTAGGTCAATGTTGTGGCAATATTGGTGGACAATGTTGAGACTTACAAAGGATTTCACAGCCAAAATATCACTTGTCGGTTCTTTAAGCACCAAGGTTGTATCATCAGTATATATCAAAGGGAGACAATCTTCACATATTTGTTTAGGTAGGTTATTTATATAAAGAATGAAGAGTGCAGGGTCCATGACGGATCCTTGAAGTATTCATCCAGTCACAAGTTGAAAATAGATCTTGCTTCCCTAATTACTCCCATTTCTACATAGTTGACTCCTTCCATTCAAGTAGCTTCGAAGCCGCTTTATTTAGCTGTGCAGTGTTTTGTACAGTGGTTTAATATTTTTTTAGAACAACTTTAAGCTTGCTTGGAGAATGTAGATATGAGGGAGATAGACCTGTAATTACTGGCTTGTGAGGAACTTTCATTTTGTAATTTAGCAAAGGAGTTAGGTTAGAGGAAGTGTCCATTTCTGAGTGATTTACAAGACAGATTATGGCTCGAATTTTGCCTTGTGAGTGAGTTTGCCTGCAAAATCTAAGATCAAATTATTATTATCCAATATGCAGGTAACTTGTAACATTTGACCAGTTACCAGTATAGCTGCTTTTTAGTCAGTAAGTCAGCTGGTGGTTATTAAGTTGTGTTTGTATTTACAATCCAACATTGTTTATTGCAGTTTATATTACCAGCATATGTTAAGTATATTATTTGTAAATATTATACATATGTTTAGTTTTCTGTTCAGAAGATAAAAAAGTATAAAATAAATTACAGTTTGAAACCCAAATCCAGCCAAAATTGCTAAATTAATTTCTTTAGGGTGTGAATAAGAAAGAAATCCATGTTCAAGATTAATTCAGTCTTTAGAGATTTTATCTCTTATAATCATTTAGAATATACATAAAACAATTATCACCATAATAATAACAACAATTAGCAACACCATTATTTACTTACTCCTATTGATATCCCATGGCTATAGATATCAAGGTGATATTTGGCCTCATCAAACAGTCTATAGTATTCTCATTCGTACCTGCCAGTCCCTCTCTATTTGATCCTTCCAAAAGGTTTCCTTCCTCTTAAATTTCCTGTCTATATTTCTTTTACATTTTTCGTTCCTCTCTTTTGGTCATATGTCCTGACTACGTAATAAACTTTCTCGTCATTAACAACATCATTGTTATGTAAAACCTTCTTATTTTAAATTTAGTAAAAAAATTTCAATAATAGCAAAATATATCAGCAAGAAAGCCATATTGTAAAAAAAGTATTTTAAATAATTTTTCAACCAGGGAAATATTATTGGTCAATTAGTTGGTGTTATTAAATATTTCTTGGAAATATTTTTTTTTAGGAAAAATTTGCATTTCTTTAATAAATCATAATTTTACAATTTTACGTGTGGTATAGCTCTGAAAACTCATTACCTAATGCAAAGATATAATGCAACTAAGCAATACATGTATTCATCTATAATCTGTACAACATTAATTAATGTGAGTAGTATGGTTTTTTATTTCACCTTAGATTGATGTATTATGCATCATTGAAAACAATTTTGATTTTTATAGATGGATAAATTATTGCTTGCAAAAATATACTTGCTACATTACATTATTTATTAATTTTTGCATATATATCAAAAATACTTTACATTTTAAAACTATTTAACACATTTATATATTTTTACGTAGTTAAATACTTGCATATAGGCTGAAACAAGTTTAAAAAGTACTACTAAAGTTGTATTATTATTATAAAATGGAAAGTATTGTGATAGTACAGTAGTAATTTTGGTGAAAATATTCATTTTAGGGTACTTAGTAGTTTGTGCAATCACTCTAGGGTAATACATAATAATTATTACTCAGTATATATGTAATATGGTATGTTTCTTTGTCTTAGTTCCCAGTTACATTCATTAAAATCGTTTAATGAGAGAACTTAATTAATTTGTTTTTTTTTTTCAGATGACAAATGATGCCAAACCTAAGTTATCTGAAGCATTGAAAGCTTGCAATGACATTTTGAAGGAACTTTTTTCAAAAAAACATTCGGTAAGTTGCTTTTGAACTCTATTTTATATGCATATGTTTTATAAAATAGCTATATTTTACAACTTATTAAAATTATTGTTATTGTTAAAATTGAACCTTTGTTATTCTATTAAATATTATAACTATTAACTGAATGTTTATTCTTGAAATTTTAGTCTCTATGCATATGGATTGTTACTTGTGTGGATAATTCGTCAACATTATATTTACAAGCCACAGTTTATATCAAATATACATTGAAAAAAACACCTAATAAAGACATTAACTTGAATAAAAGTTTACAGTTGTTAGGAGAAGAAGGCCGTATATGAGAACTTTCCAGAAAAAAATGGTATACAAATTTAGGCACATAGCAGCAAGATAGTTTTGAAATTCCAGCATTATAAAATTCTGCCGCTTGAGACTTTAACCAGGTAGTCACACACTCATGTACTTCCACATCATAATCAAAGCCCTGTGTCACAAGCCAAGTCTTCATTACTGGAAACAGGTGGTAGTCACTGAGTGCAAGATCCACACTGTTAAGGCAGATGTGGAAACACTTAACACTTAAAAGCATCCAGGACGTCTCGAGTCCGATTTCCCGTGTGTTGATTTTCGGTATCCATCTTGCACATAAATTATGGTAACTTAATTTCTGCTTAACAATTTTATGTAACAAATTCCTTGAAATTTAAGGAAAACTAAGTGAGAGTTCTGTTATTGTGAATCGGCAGTATTCTTTAATCTGGTCATCGATTTTAGAGACAATTTCGTCATCACAATACTTGACAGTCCATAATACTTTGTTTGTCATAGTGCACATTATTTCAGCCATTTTTAAACCTAATACACCACTGATGCACTCCTCCTTTAGTAATCACATCGTTCCCAAAAACTTCACAGAATTGACAGTAAATCTCAATTGGATTATTGTGCGAAGCCAACAAAACCCGTATTACCGACTGCACTTCACAGCTTAAGGAATTTTCAATTGCATCATACATTTTAAACTGCTATTGTAAAACAACAAACAGCGACTTGAACATCTCCAATACCACTGGATCTCCAAATGACCTGACATCAAATGGTCACGATAATCCTGCCCCTAGCGCCTTCACAGCAAAATGAGATCTACTTTATGGATAGGCCTTGTATTTCATTATTGTCATACAAAAATATGTTCTTTACTGTTGTAGTAGTGCAGATACATTGAATATTAAAAAATTTGACAAAGTTTGATTTTGAGAATAAATTTTATGTAAAATCTTTTGGTCTGCATAGGAAATTCTATACAAGATTTACCACCTGGGTTGATAGTTGACTATGAAATTAAATAAGGTTACATACCTTTCCAATGTCAATCAAACTTTATTTTTGATGATGATCGGTTTCTGAAGTGGTCCTATTTTCAAATTACGAATGATTAAAAACAGGAAATTGGTAGAAGATTAAAAATACAGACATACTCTGAAGAAATGGCTCGCTTTTAAAGAAATTGTTGTTGGAAAGCTATAAGGGAAAGAAAGGCTAATAATACAGGGCAAATATGAAGGAAACAATAAAAGATGAAGGGCGATTATTGGTACGGCTAAGACTCAATTGGAACATAAAATGTCATAGGAGTAAGTACATTAAGCAACAAAGATTAGTAACAATCTAACATGTTAGAGCATCACACAATCTAACATGTTAGAGCATCACACGCCACTCTTATATCTTGAAATTAAAATGTAGGTTTTATTTTAGCTGAATGAAATAGGACAATGAAGTGCTGACAAAAATGTAGGATCAACATCTTGATTGTTATTTTGAAACAATACCAATAGTGAGTCTTTAAGATAATTAGGAAGAGGTTGTATTTTGAGAAGGTGATGATAGGACTATGAAGTCTTTTCTAACACAACTTGGGAACACAGGTGTTCTAACAGAGGTCTCTTATAAGTTATTTTGAAATAACACCAATGGAAGGTCAGTTGAACTGTGGTAATGTGACAAAGAAAGAGATTTGGATAATAATAATCTCATATCACCCTCAACATCTGGATTTCAGGTAGAGAGATTAAACAACATCACATTTATGACAGGTTAAGTGTAAGAAAGGGCCATGAGGCCCTAACTTTGCCTGTTTAAATAAAGGAATTTTCATTTCATTTATAATGCAAAAATAAAAAACGTAAGAGTATACAGAAAAATTATCAAAATTTAATTTGATGACAGTCAAATTGCAACTTATTGCCAAGAAGATGTATTATTGATGTGGTCAGGAAAATGCATTTAATTTAAGTACAATTATTTATGTTAATTTTGACAAATTATCTCTTAACCATTTCTTAATTGCAGGGGTATGCTTGGCCCTTCTATAAGCCAGTTGATGCTGAGTGGTTGGGACTACATGATTATCATGAAATCGTTAAGAAACCCATGGATCTTGGTACTGTTAAGGTAAGTTGATATTTCGTAAAACTTTTAAAGGGATTAAATAAGTTGTTGTAATACTGTAATAATAGATTTTGTAATACGGTAATGTATAATAGTCAAAAGATGATTAAAGACTTAAAAAGTTAGCATGGTATTTTATATGCAAACTCAAAAATAACTTGACAAATAAAAGCCTCTTACTTAGCAAATTTAAAAAATTGGTATGAAATTAAATTAGTGTAATAATTATTGTTTCTCTTTAACCCTCTGACTGCCATTCAGCGGATATCCGTTGTTTATTTTTGTTGCTTGAACACCAATCGATAGATATCCATTGATTGGGCAGCCCGCTTAATCTCATATGTTATAATACGTAAACAATCAAGTATCACAAACAATTTATGTACTGAACTATATTTTCCAGGCACATCTCTTCCTTTTTTGCATGAAAATAACAAAAAAAACATTTCTTACTCAATGATACCAAATACAGTTAGGTGTGCAGTAAAAAACAATTTTTTACAGATTGTAGAAAAATAGCTTGCAAACCTGGAAAAAAACTGCTTAAGGAAAATACTAAGGGCAGTCGAAGGGTTAAAAATAGTACGGTATGAAATTAATTAATCTAATAATTATTGTTACTCCTCCATACACAGTCTGTGGTTCAGCCATTAAAAAAAAATAATCTGGAATCAGTCAACAAAATGTTAGATTTTTGTTAAAGCACAAATTATTAGTTTGAAATAATATTTGTGCCAATTTATCATATGATATCAAAGAAAAATATTTTTGTTGGGTATGCAATAAAATAAGACAAAAATTTACAAATTAATATCAAAGTCAGTTTACACTGGTGCGTCAAAACATTAAATTCAAAAAGTTAAAATTTCAATATTAATCACATATTAAACACAATTAAATTATTGAAGTATTTTGGCCTTGGTTCAATTTTAGTTACGTACCACCCACATAAAGCTTAAGAACTAAGACAACTTCAAATTTCACAATAATGTGAGCAACTGCAGACTTAATCGCATCATTTGTAAGGAAGAGGAAAAATATATGTGATTAACCTTGGAATTGAGGTTTCTAAATCATTTCAGTATGTTAAAAGTTCCACTATTAGAGCTCTAAAAATGAACAGATTTTCATAAAATATAAATTGAGTGCATGCTAAAGTGAAGGTTACAAAATGCAGAAATAAGATAGAATTGCATTTTACATTTTCTAATTGCTAAATCTTACACACTTAAAACATTTGCTATACAATAAGTTAGTAGCTGAAAGTTAGGTGTAAATAACCATTACTTAAATGTGTTGTATAAATGTTAACCTCAAATGTTATTAGAATAATTTTATGATTCCAGGCAAAAATGGACAATCGAGAATACAGAACAGCACTGGAATTTGCCTCAGACGTGAGATTGATATTTACAAACTGCTACAAGTATAATCCACCTGATCATGATGTTGTAAAAATGGGCAAAACATTACAAGATGTCTTTGAAATGAGGTTTGAAAATATTTGTTTGTAGCTTGGTATTATTAGTTAATAGGATTTGTTTGTAGTATATTGCATTGTTATGCTCCCAAGGATCGTTGTCTCTGTATGTATCGTAGACAACTCTTGATTGAAAAGTCCTATAGGCTTGAAACATGATACATATGTTCTTCTTGGTCCATAAAAGATGTCTATTGATCTTGGAGTCAAAGGTAAAAATTAAAGTTAAATATTAAATTTAGCTTGGGTTTTATGGGTAACCATGATGGCAACAAGAAAATTGGAAACAAACTGAAAACAATCATATGACATAGTAACACACGTGATGTAGTTGCTTTGGTGGTCAGTAAGAGTATTTGTTACATTGGTTTGTTTATATTAGCATTTAGTAAGTTTTAGAAATCAATAGTTTACTTATGACATTGATATGAAATTAATTTTGTTGAAGAGGAAATGTTCAAAGATACACCAGAGCACACAACTCTTGTTGAGTCACTAAAACATTACCTGTGAGGTGTTCTAGTTTGGAGTATAACTGAAACTACACATTAGCTTGGCTATCTATTCCAGTCTTGTAAGACTGACTGACCAGACAACCACATATGAGTACATATTTAGTCACAACACTCTCTCGTAAAATCAAGTAGTCTTCAATATATGCTCAAAAATACTGATTGTGTGGGGTATCCTAACTTTCCCTATCTTAAAGAGATAGTCTCTGAAATAATCATGGCCTTAAGTAACTGTCAGAGGAAGAACTTGAATATTGTATTGTGTCAAAGAGGATGTTGAAACTGAAAGGAAGAAACAGTAACAAATTTCATATAGAATATATAAACTCATATTAATGTTTAATTTTACTTGAGGTTGAGTGGTAGAGAGGGCTTGACAGCCCTAATTCCGCCTCTTTAATTTTTTCATTTCATTTATATAGAGACATAACGTCTTTTAAGCTTTTATTGAATGATACTTTGTTTTTGTAGGTTTATATGTTGGAGTTGAGTCAAAACTTGTTAAGCTTTAGATAACATTTCTGCAAAATTTCATGAGTTAGCCAAATTTTACTGTTATATGTTAATCTCACTTTAAATTTACTGTTATTTGTTAATTTCACTTTAAACTTAAATACGAGTTTAAACTTAGTTTAGTTAGAACTGATCTTGACTCAGCCAAAATAAGTTTTGCCTACAAAGGTTAGTCATAGCCATTTTTTCCCAATCATAATCAATTTATATTTAGATTTGGTTTTTACTGTAGCGACTAGATTTTACTTTTAGCAAAATAATCACAAAGAAAATCAGGAAAATTGATGAAATGAAAGGAATGGTAAGATAGGTCCTGTCACTCACACTCTTTGCTTCCTATTGGGCTATCTCAGGTATGGTGATGTTTGTCTCCATCTGAGACAGCCAGTCATATCACCTGTTATACAGACAGTATTATCTAGCTTGTTGTCTCATCGTTCCAGTATCAGTACCAATCAGTGTAGAATCTGTTGCATAGGCTTTCAAACATTTTTCTGAAACCAAATTTCTTGTTTTGGTTAAGAATTAAAGTCAAAACTTCACAAAATAAATAACTTATTTACTTCTCTGAATACATGAAAAAAATTTATAGTAGTCAATTCCTTTCCAAAAATGCTAATCATACATTTCAGTTATTAACTCAATTTGAATTTGAAATAATATTGTTGATGACATCTAGAAAACTGGCATAACTCATCTTGTCTATGTTATTAATGTTCATAAAAGAGAATTTTGGCAGGGTATGGTTTAAAGAAGGTTGATTTACTGTAATTAATGGAAGATTATGCTGTTTTACAGGTTTGCCAAAATCCCTGATGAGCCATTAATTTCATCAGGAACACCAACTGCTGTAGGGGTTGAAAAAACATCCTCCAGCTCTTCTGGTTCATCATCGGGTTCTAGCTCAGAATCTGATGACTCGGAAGATGAACGAGCTAGAAAGTTGTTATTATTACAAGAACAGGTGTGTACTCACCAATTAACGGAATTATTTATGCAGACTACACAATCTGTACATAATATTCACACCTCTAATAATACTACAAAAGGAGGTCACATTTTTAAAGTCCATAATTAACGAGATGACATAGGCTTCAATTTACATTGTGTTGATTAAGTGTGATTATCAAAATCTTATACAACTAGAATAATGTTACTAGGGTAGTATAGTATGTTGTTTTAAATGTGTTTTTATGTAAACATGTAAAGAATTTCAAAAAGAAATTTGCCTTTTTGATCTAAGGTAGCCAATAGATTTTGCTGACAGTTGCCAATAATTTACATAATCTGTCATGATGTCACTAGAATTTTGTAATCCACTTGTGTTACACTGAATAGCGTTCTACTGTTTTATGCTCTACGGTTTTAAAACGCTTTTACTTTTTTTAAAATTATTATTAAATTAGCGTGTTATTATTTTTTTCCGTTATCATTCTTAAAACAATTTTTAGAAGTATATAAAATTGTAAGTTTTTAATTGGAGTTGTTTCTTTTAGGAATTTGGTTTTTTATACTGATATTTATGTTAAATAGTGGTTGTTGTTATGTTAAAATGAGGTGTGTAACTAAAAACAGGAACCAACTCAATTGTAAAACTAACTATAATAGTAATAGTATTTATTTAATTTATTTTCAGCTCAAAGCAATGCAGGAGCAGATGAGAAAGTTAGTTGAAGAAAGCAGTAATAAAAAGAAGAAGAAGTCAAAACACAAGGATGGATCTAATAGTAGTATCGGAACAACAAACGCTTCTAGCAAAAAGAGTAAAAAGCCTAGCAGTAGTGATAGGTCGGCAGTGGCAAAAAGTGGTGGGACAGGAGTGTTAGTAAACGATACGGTGGGTGCTAATATAACAAGTGCGGCGTTAGGTAGTGCGGACATTAAACCAGTGTTGGACACCAGTAGTAAGCTGGCGGGAACCAGAGCGCCTCCAGTAGCTCCTCCCCCAAGTAAAGGACCCAAGAGTAAAGGAGGTGCTAGAGGGACAGGGAAAGGGGCTAATGCACAAAATAAACGACTGAAAGCCAATTCCAGGTCAACTAACTCCAAGAAAAAGAATGCTGTTTCTACTCCTGCATTTGATTCTGAAGATGAGGACAATGCCAAACCAATGTCCTACGATGAAAAGAGACAACTCAGTTTAGATATTAACAAGCTACCTGGTGAGCATAGTTTATGTTTACATAACTAATACTGCTTGCTTCCCTTAATTCAAATTGGCAGTCATCCTAGTTGCCATTGCATTAAATTATAAATTGACTGTAGGATAACAATAGGAGTGGTTTATTTTTTAAGCTAGGACACGTAGGGGGGACTGATATGATTTGAATCTGTATTCTGAAAAAAACTTGGAAATATAAAAATTTATTATTTTGTTGTACCTTATAATTAAAACAAAAACACACAAACTGCTATTAACCCTTTTTTTACAGTCAGACCCGGTTTTTATGATGTTTCAAAAAATGCTATACTATAGAAGAGGTTTTATGCTAAAATATGCCATTCGTAATTTGAATAAAATGTAGAATCTCCTATTAAATTTTATAACTTTTTTATTTTGAATTAGTAATAAGTAAATGTGTTCTTATTTTTTTGCCAATGAAGTGATCTTAACAAAAGAACATATATTTAACTTTTTAGAAAGTAAAATACATTTTAATAATTATGTACATTTTGTATGCAACTTATTTTTTAAATTTATTTTTTCATATTGAATTATAATGTACCAAAAATATTAAACCATTGTCTTTATTTCATGTTTTTAAATATAACACATTACTGTGCAAGCTACCATTAACATTTAAAGCATTTACTTGAGTAAATGCAGTAGTTATGATTTTTTTCATAATAGTGTGTGCAAAACGCATTTCACACGCTACATGTACAGTATGTCACTGTTCTACTACTCAGTGTACTCATTTTCAATATTGACAACAATATTAAACAATTAAAACTATTATAACTGTAAACAAAATCAGGAATCACATGAGGTACAACATAGTAGAACACAGCTGACTAAAATTATAACAACACGTAGTTCAAAATCAATAATTCATCGAGTGAATCACTACTTTCTACCGTATGTTGTTGAGAAAATATCCATTCTTCACAAATTTTCTGACCCTACTGCAAATTTTCTTGTAGATATAGAAATTGAAAATTGAAATAGAAAATCTTGTAGAAATAGTCTTGGTAAAGTGTTCTGGTAGATTGTATGGTTCCAGCGAAATAAGTAATTTGCCAATGACAGTGAAGAAAAAGGTCTATAAAAACATGATACCCCTTGTTGAGGTAGTTAAATAATACCAGTAATTTGTTTACAAAATAACAAGTCTCTAGTTCTTTCCAACAACTCACAACACAGGATCCTAACCTTGATGCCTCACATGTTGTAATGTTTTTTATTCAGTAGATAAAGCTGCAAATTGTTTTTGATTTCATACCTGACAGATTGGTAAAATTATAATAAAAGTGAGCTACTTAAATTTTTTAACATATCTTTAATTTTTTTGATTATACCTAAAACTTAAATTTACTTAAATAAACTATAACAATAGCTCATTTGATTTTAAAACTAGAAACACTGGCACTTATTTTGATTATTGAAATGATGCAGTAAAAACTTCCATTTGTCATGTGTACGTGTACTGCTGGAGACTAGAGTATTTATTATGTTTCATACATAGGATGTTAAATATGCAGATATAAATAATATTTAGATATAGTTATGTCTTTAGTGTATAAGTCCGGATATTTTTAGTTTACAAAAGCTCATGTTGTAATTGTCTTCAGATCAAACAATGCATCGATGATCTTACTATTTGGGACTGAAATTAAAGATTTAATACAGGCTCTTTCTCAAGGATCTGACTATTCTCAATATAATTTACTACTGAATGGAAATTTCTGAAGTAAATCTTGTGAATTATATCAATTTATTTTATTGTGGAATTTAAGTCAGTTGTTAAGTAGAAGAGCCAATGTTTTTTTCAATTTCAGAATGTGACAGCTTTAGTCACTTGGTGATTTGCAATCAGACTCTTTTAATTACTTATTTAATCAAGATTATATTTTTGTACGAAGTTTAATTATTCCAAGTGGTTCTACTTTTTGAAATAAAAAAAAAAAAAATAGTTATATAACAATTATAACAAAATATTGACTGACTAACAGTCTTATTTTCTCAGTATGATTCAGTTAGTAAAAAGTTGCAATAAAATAAAACTTGCTACCTTAAATGAATTTATTCTAATAATTATTAATTGTTTGGATTAATATTAGAAAACATAATATTGTAAGCTTTTAAATTTAAGTCTTGGATTTTTATTTATAGGTGATAAATTGGGTCGAGTAGTCAACATCATTCAGTCTAGAGAACCTTCACTACGAGACTCTAACCCTGATGAGATAGAAATAGACTTTGAAACATTGAAGCCATCTACATTGAGAGAGCTGGAGTCTTATGTCGCCACCTGTCTTAGGAAAAAGCCACGTAAGCCATACTGTAAGTCTTGGTCTTGCCTGCTGATGGTGAGGGTACATCAGCACACGTTCTGTTCAAGTATATTTTACATAGCGTGATATCTGAGCCTATTTTACATTACCAGAAATGTTCAAATTTTGAAAATTAAATAACATCAAACTACAAAAATAAAACACAAGCAAGGTAAATCACAAAATTACAGTGATAGGAATTTTCAAATATCGTAACTTTTAACTTCACAGTGAATGCACCAGAATTATGAAAATATTAGTAGTAGAAATAATATTTAAATAACTATATAAATAAATAAATGAAAGTTAGAAGATACAAGAAGTTGAAAGAGTACAAATAATTTGAATTTGAGCCTACATAAACTCCACAATAGAAGTGCCAAAAAATAAATTATTTTGTTCTGTAATAGTTTAGACATAGATGGACTCGAAATATGTGTCATTGCAATAAATTTATATTGTTTAAATATATTTATTGATTGTGTCTTCATAAACCCCTTTAAATCAAATAAAGAGGTTCTCTATACAAAAAACCACAAGAGAGTGCAGTTGAGGGAGGAGCCTATTTTGCCCGTGACCTTGGAGCGGCCAACGAGAACTGATCGACGTTGCCAAACTTGTTCCCCGCTGTAACCACAAGCCGCGCGAGTCCAGCGTTCTTAAAATACTTAACCGTTACGCTCGAAAGAAATGTTAGAGCTGTCTTGAATTAATTAACTATGTATTACAAAATGTAATTTTATGGTCATTTAAAAAAAAAAAATACATCTCTGTAGCTTATTTCCATGTTGAGTTAAATGGATTGAAATAAATTATTGTATTATATTACTCATATACGAAGATCGTACGATTAAAATCTTTAGCTGAAATATAAATTAAAAAGAAAACATAAAAATACCGCAAAAACGTTAATTTCCCGTATTTAACAGTTAGATAATGCCATTATCACTGATATATAATAAGGCATTACATGTTTGCATAGTATAATCATGTTGTGTTACCTTTCCTATGGAGTGGTGTTGTGGGGGGCCTGTACAGGCAATAATTTCCTGAGGGTGTTCAAATTGCAAAAAAAAGCTATTCGTATCATCGCAAAGTTGAATTTCAGAGAGTCGTGCAGGACAGCATTCAAAACTTTGCAACTGTTGACTTTGCCCAGTCTCTACATTTTAGAAACATCTTGGTTCTGTTTGTCTAAATGTGCCCTAACCAGGGGACGTGACATACACGGGTATGAGACTAGAGGCAGAGATAACTACCGTACTGGAAGACACAGAACGGTGGTTTATGAGCACTTGCCTTCGCAGGCAGGTGTTCATTTCATCAACAGTTTGCCAAATTGTATTACAAACGCCCAAGGCGTCAAAAGCTCGTCTTAAGCGCTTCCTGGTGTCAAATGCATTCTACAGCGTTGACGAGTTTCTGGCGTTTAACTGGGAGACCGCCCAATTCGATGACTGACTCCAGTGCTGAAAGTGGGTTGAGATTGGCGATGAATGAATGAGACTGGAGTGCATGAAAATTATGTAAGTTTGGACGTGGTGGTAATGTGGTATGCGAGTTTTAAGTTTATAATTAATTCTGACGTTTGCCATACAATGTGTAATTGTGACGAGCAATTAAAGATTTGATTTGATTTGATTTGATTTTGATTTGATGTTAAATGAATTTTCAATTTGGTAAGAAAGTTATCAAATACATCTGAAATATATGTTCTTTTCCATAAATATACTTATTCGGTACATAACGGTGGGAATTGTTGTCGCAACGGTTTTGTTACGCACTTCATTAATAAACTATACAAGTAATTTAAATATAATATAGCAAACTGTCAACGCATTTTAAATATTGTTTTTCAATTATACTGATAAGTTTTAAAATTATCACTATCAGTGTTAGTTGTGACAGCGCAGCGGTTTATCAGCCACAATGCGCCAGCCGTGCCGGGCGGCGGCAGCGGCAGTTGTGTGGCAACGTCGCGCAGGCCAGTCCATTCTATTGGTCGCCGCCAACTGCACTCTCTGGTGGTTCCTTGTATAAGGAGAGTTTGATTAATGGTATACAATTTATGGGCTCTCAATAGTCTTGAAACTAATAATCCATCAATGTAAAAACCAGTTAAATGATTTTTTTTAATTTATGGAAGCCAAACTACAATAATTACAAATTAATTTTTTACAATGATTAATATAATATTTTGTTCAACTCTTTGAAAACGTAATAAAAACAGTAATGGCTGCCAGCTGTACAGGTGATCATCTTGGTTTTAGGTTTTCGGATATTTCTAAAGTTTATTATAAAAATATTAGCTTTTCTTACTTTAATGTTCAGGTATTAAAAACTATACACTGTACAAGGAAAAGGATTGGATGCGAGTTTATTATATCTTATAAAATAGATCTACAAATTCTATAACCAAACACAATGGTGTAAAGGTGAAGTTTAGCACTGTTCTTTTGGTGTAAAATTAAAGGTAGTTATATAATCTGAAATGTGAGTCTAGAACATTAAATTTAGATACATTGTTTGTTACTTTTGATTTGGAATCCAGGCAGTTGTGCAAAAGTGCACCATATACATATCCATTAAGTACCATCTCTTACAATGTTTCGTGAATTATAATTGTTCACAAATAGTCACATAATGTCCTTTGTTCCCAATAAAGCACAATGACTTGTTCTTCTCAGTTATTGGAAATAATTGATCTTGTCCTTGTCAATCTCACTTTTGAGTCAATATTCGAGTCTTTTTCATTTTATCTACATCCAGTTAGTAATATCTTTGTATTCTCCTAGTAAACTTTTTGAACCGAAATATTTCACTAAAAAACCTACATTTATTTTCTTTTCTAAGTAATTGTTACCAATATTTAGTACTTTTCATATTGTACACCATTGTCAAGAAGTCTCCTGCCTTATTTATCAGCCACTGCAGCACAGTTGTTATGATGCATTCATTGCCATTGTGGTGCTGATCTCCAACATGTCTCACTAGGTGCAAGATCAGGGTTTTATGGAGGTTAATTAAATTGTTCCCAGCCAAGTGATGCAATGAGATCTTGAATTTGTTATGCCACATATGCCACTTAAGGAGCAAAATTTTACCTCTGTACCCAGAATGCCTCAACATACATTTAGAATCTCTTGGAATAATTTTTGTTGTCACACAGTATGTTTCTGGATTAAAATTTCCTCAATAAGCAAAAAGTCAACAAGCTTCACCACATTTCTGTTGCTAAACATGATATACATGATTCTTTTAAGACCATAATGCTGAAGAAAGGTCTTAAGTTATGCCTAAGCTTTCGGGTTTGTAAGCCTCAGTCAATATTTTTGGTACTCGTGAGCATACTTTACAATTACTGTAACGTTTATTAACAATATTATAGAGAATATTTCTTGAAACTTGAAGGAACTCTGATAAAGAAGAAATCTAGAAGCATTTATTCATATTCACATTTTGCACCAAATCTTCATTAATCAGTCAGTGTCACCAACTTCATACCTCATCATGAACATTCTTTCGGTCATCTTTGAGAGCTTTTACACATTTTCTTACCAATCCATCTCTAATAATACTTTGTCCTGTTCACTTCACAAATCTGACTGTGAATTTCTACCTTTAGGATAAATAAGATAAATAGCAGTGCATATTTCACAGTCGGTGAGATTCACAATCAGCTGAGGTATTATAAATAAGCATAAACAAATGTAAACATCATCGATTGTTGCCAGTAGGGTACATACACAATGCTCACGCACAGAACACCATCTGCAGGAGTATGAACACGCCTCATATCAATTTATTGATGTCTCGTACTGTGTTGTGTCACAATTCAATATTTGCAAACTTTTTATTTGCAAATACAAACTAAGCTGTCATCATCAGGCTCAGTTTTTTTTAGGAATAGTTTTCATAGCCATTTATGAGCATTTTTTAACATCTTAAAAGAAATGGAAATTCTGTATTTTGTGGATGATAACCTTTGGATGGCCTTTATGTCCATTATATTTCCATAGGGATATTTTCATTTATTACCATAATTATTAAAAAAACCTAAAGTCAATATTCAGTGTTAACCTATGATCACCATTGTGCAATTAATACAAAAATTCAAAATTTAAAGCGTGTGTTGGTGTGCCTATGCATGCATTCCTTCTCTGTCTGTCCTTTCCTTTCTTTATATCTATTGCTTACATATGGAAGGTGATGGACATTTTGTGCATGCACATTAGGTATTTGCTATAATCACAAAAGGCAATTATTCGTAATCTTTATAGCAGCTGCTCTTATTATTTGGTGATTGGCCACAATTCAGAATGTAGTAAAATAGTACTTTTTTCTCATTTACTAATGCTTCCAGTATATTAAGGTATAAAACCCATTGCTAATGTTTTATTTTAGATAAATAAGATTGTATTAAATAAAACTAGTTTTAAGTTAATGTCAATTAGAGATATATTTAAGCGCAGACTTTTTGGTCTTAGTAAAGCACAATAATTTATGAATAAGTGTGAAAATATCTATTGTCTTATTTGTCAATTGGTCTCCAAATCCATATTGTCTTTGAAATAATTTGTTTAATTGTTCTGTGCTATTTAACGGCAGTCGAGCTGTTGGGTCATCTACCTCAACAGCCTTGATTTATTTAATAGATAGTGGTTTATTATATCTATTCAATATAATCGGTTTAATTATATTTTTAATTTCATTGTTACAAAGCAATATCAGTGCAGTTAACAGTACAAGGTACGTTGAGAAAGTAATTACATTTTAATTTAAAAAAATATTTATTCATCTACATTAAAGTTGTCATTTTCAAAATAGTCCTCATCAGATATTATGCCACCCGACCGGGAAAACCGGGAATTTAGCGAACTGGGAATCTTTCTGTAAAACTGGGAAAATCTCAAAAACAATTGTTTTGTCTTTAACAACTTACGTTATGGAATCAAGAAATAATTTAACTCATCCTTGAATCAAGACCTGATTAATTTCAAAACATTGTATTTTACATGTTGCAGTCCGTGAGACTGTGAATGTCAAGTTCGACGTATGTTTGTAAGCTCCATCTGAAACCGATTGATCCAAAGTTGCCTCCGCTAGTGTAGTGGACTTTAATCATCTTAGTTCTACCCCTGAGTCGTGGCAAGCCCCCAAACAGTAATCCGTAATGTAACAATTAAAGTCGGCTAAAGATCATCTCAGGTCTCAGTCACTATATGAGCGGTCAAGTGGCATGAAATGATTGATACAAGCAGTGTTTTTGTGTTCGTTTTATTTAGTCACAGAAATGCGGTGTCCGAACGATGTTGTCCATGTCCTTATTCATGAGGAAAAATTGCATTTTGAAAACACTTAAGTTAGAAAGATTGCTCAGGTCTAAAATGTAGATGAAAATAGTGGATTTCTGACACGTAAAGCCGTGAAGGGGGCGTTTGGGTCCAACACAATGCAAAGCAATGACAGAATGTGCTGAGAAGTAAGTGGCAGGAAGAAAATTTAATGTTGAGAGGTGGCGGATTATTGGCACTTTGTGGTACCGCCCTTCCGCTCAAGTCTGTGGTGGGCAGTGTCGAGAGTTCTTCTTTTGCACAACACAAACATTAAACTTTAATAACGCTCACCACCCACCGCTTACTGCTCGCATAATGACCAAGGCTTTGGTTTGGTCTATGAACAATTGCTAATCACATACACGTTCCGATTGGTCCTTAAATTACATAGACTAAAACAAACAAAATGTTTATATTTTGATATGGTCACAACTAAACCTTGATTTAACTACAGTAATATATAGCCGGCAATAGCCTTGTCATGTTTTTTTGTAGTCCATGACTACAATTTAACAAACACGTGACTTGAACAGCGGCCTTTTATGTGTTTTTTATTTTCTTTGTAGTTGTACTGTCATGATGGGATGATTTTATTCTTGTGTTATCTTAAGAACAAACACAAAATATTTATGAGTCATAACTTGATATTGTTAATTGTGCTCATATTTTGGGAGCTACTATGGAACATATTGTTCTGTACTGGTGTCTACTTATTCTACAGATCACAAATTAACCGTACTTCGGTAACTTCCCTAGCAGATAACTTTCTGATGCATTCTTTATATATTGGCCAGCAGTGAAATATAAACAGAGCTACGACACATTCTTGGGACTGGATCTTGGACTGCCAGCAACAAAGAGAATCTGGAAAAGCGTGGATTATGCATATATTTTCAGAGCATATATAAGTTCACGGAATTTTAATAGATATGGATAGATTCCGATACTTGATACTGCAGCTCTTATCACTCGATTCCAATACCAACATAAGTGATTAAGACACACTTGGAAAATCATGGTTTCACTATATTACATAAATGATGTGTGGAAGCTGATCGGCAGTATGCAAATTACCGATTTTTAAAACGGGTTTTTGATATTATTTGTGTATAAAAACTACTTAGAAACATGCAGTAACAAAATAAATTGATTTATAAATAATATTTTAATTTAAATTTGTATGTTTTTATGTCCACATATATATCAACACCATCGTGTCTGCTGGTTCTATACGCAGACGTTACCTGCTCGGCAGCAAACAGACAATCGCTAATTTTATCCATATGTCCTCCTTTGTGTAGTTATACATAAATAGATTATAAATATATATCCACACATTTTTAAGTTGATGCAATATATTATGAAATGTTATTTTATAAGTTGCCGTTTCTATTAATTAAAAATATAATTGTTCGTGCACCGCAAACCTCTGGCTCACAATGCTGTAATGTAATCTGCCTCACGGCAGCGATGTGTCTGTAGTTGTTTATACTCTACGAATTGGATACATCTGTTTTCCTCGTACAATGTGAGTTAAAAGTATGGATACACTGTTTAGTTTTTTATGGATAAAGATGGAGGGATGAAACTTGGGACACATTTCTAGAAAATAGAAGTGAACTTTTTACCCACTGTTATAACTTTGTCCATTTCCCCAAAATGGGGTTTTGGAATAACAGCTCAAAATTTTTAAATCTAAAGATCCATTGAGTGACACCATATTTGAAAGGGCTTGATAAAAGAAGAACAATGGAAACTAGAGCTTTCTATCTCAACCCATTATAAAATGGCAGCTTATTGAATTAAATAAAAGTTAATTGAGACAAAACATAAATATCCGCATTCAGAAGGTAAATAACTTCAACAGACAACCACTTTCTTTACAAACTCAAACTCTGTTTTACAGTTATTACCTGCCGAAGGGCAGGCCTCCCTCGTCTTATCAGTTTTGAGGAAGTCCAATATCATGTTGGAATTAACAAAGTTAAGATGTATTTTTGTGATATTTTACTTTGAAATAGAGTGTTAAAGTGAACAAGAGCGTATTATGATCCTGATGATATGAGGCTACGAAGATGGGGTGAGATCTTATGATAAAGTAAGGAATTTATTTAATGACACCTATCCCAATCAAACCCTGTATCTAAATCAGGAGTTCAAAAAACAATCCAACGTTTCCAGGTAACAGGTAGCGTTAAAGACCGCCCCAAACCTGGAACACCAAAATCAACTAAAACGATGCATTGTAGAAGATCCTTATGCCTCAACAAGAAATGTTTCTCAAATATTAAGTATATCTCAAACATCGGTTTTTAAAGTTTTACAAACTTCTCCGGATACCGCAGAATTTCTTTATAAGAGCTTACGATTCGTTTGTTAAGCGCTGTTATCAGTGTGTCGCTGTGGATGGATATAATTCGAATAATTGTGGACTGTAATTATAAATTTTTTAATAGGCTATGTTCTAAATTTCTTATTGAAATTTTTTTATTTCTCTAGAATATGACAATAAATAATTTTCTGCAAATCCTAAAATACCGTTTTTTTATTGTTTTTAAAGTATAGTTTCTAAAATACCACAATTTTGTTTCAACAATTGCTAGTGAGCTGAAATTTTCACACAATATTTTAAAATCCTATTTAATGAATTGTGTAGAGTTTGAAAATGTTCGGTGCATAGATGGGCTAGTAAATAAAATCAAACTTTTAAACCTCTTAATGGGACACCCGGTATAATAACATCACAGAAAGGAAAGTTATTAGATAAACACAATGTTTTCAACACATTGAAAGGCACCGAGATAAAAACTAAGGCACCGAGTTTCTCGCATAACATTTGCAACAAAATTTGCTTGACCGCCGCACTTCAAATACAGCTGGTGACAATAAACCTCACCGTTGCACTTGGCATAAAGGTTACATTTAATTGTAATTATGGATTTACAATTATATATAATTGGAATTATATACTATTACAATTGTTTAAAAATGGACTAAAGCATAATTTAAAAAGGGGTTTTGAGTTGCCACCATGTATGTACTTGTGCCAGTGTTTCTTACAATCCTCGAAACCCTTCTCAAATTCGATCTTTGGGATAGCCTTTAGCTCTATCAGTGATGCACTTGTAATGTCATATATGCTTTTAAAACGATGGCCCTGTAAGGTTCTCTTTATTTTGTGGAAACTTTTAAAAAAATGTCTGCAGGTTAGGGAATAATATTACAGTACTGTTTTTAGCCAAAAGTTCAGAACAAGCAATAAAGTGTGAACAGGTGCATTATCATGGTGCAAGTGCAATATAATGCAGCATTGGATTACTTCACGCAAACAGCATTAAACTTGCAGGTAGTACTCCTTATTGACCATTTATCTTGTGGCAAGAATTCATGATGTATTGTGCCATTAAAATAGAAGAACACAGTATAACCTTCACATTCTACTGTACTTGTTTGTTGTTGAGCCTTTTTCTGTTTGGTCAATGCAGAATACATCCACTGGGATGGTTTAGCCTTAGTTTCGTCATCATATCCATAAACTTATGTTTCGGTACCTGTGGTAATACGTTTCAGTAATCCTGCATTGTCTTGACTTCATTTAGTGACTACAGAGCAACTTGCATTCACCACTGTTTTTGTCAAAAATTTAACAGTTTTGGAACAAAATTTACTGCCACAATTATCTTACCCAAAGCATTAAAAAAAATGTAATGGCATGAGGCTATTGAATTACTGATATCATCAGCAACTTCTCTGATCATAATACAGCGATTGTTCACGACCATTTCAGGGTAGAGGAAGACAAGATATTCCTGGATAGTCTTATCAGCAATTAATCTCTACATTTCATAATAGTTTCAAGATAAATAACCAGTACTTCTGTATGCAGTACTGTGTACAGTTAACACAGAGTAACCACAATATTGTTTTCATTTACACTCAACTTCATAACTTATGTCTTATCCTCACTTATGCCAAGGATATCTTACTTTTGTACAAAACCCTGGAGAAAAGAAGCAACTACTAAATCTCAACTGCTTCCAGTATGACAAATCAGAATAATGATTTGGAAAAAGAAAAATAACATGGAGTTTGCCATATTGAAAATTCCAGTCTTCTTTCTCATTTTATTCAAACATTAAACTTCAACCATATCTAATTTTTCATATTGGCTGAGACGTTTCCAAAATTTTTGTATTTGCATATTTACACCATAAGGTAATTTAATATTAATTGTAGTAAAAATTAGTAAATATTTATTTGTAGTCGTCTAATGATGAAACCTTCAGTTTCGAAAGGCCTAGTTAAAAAAATTAAGTATATTGAAAAGTATTGTTTTATTAACATTTACTACTTTTTTTAACATCGAGTTTATTTCTGGTTCTTAAGCCTCTTTAAGTTAATTCTTATTAATTAACTTATTTTTAACTACAACGTTAGACATGTCTGATTTTAGAAAGTTTATATCGTAATTAAATTGAAAATACTTTTATTCAGACCAAGTACAACATTGGATTCATCAAAAAGCATCAAAGATACGTATTTCACCTAATTTATTATTTCTGGAATTTATTTTTATGTACTAGCATCAATATGCTTATAATCTTTTAACTAAAAAATTACTCAAAAGAGAAATATACAATTCTGTACTAACATTTCCCTGATACACTTTTTTTGAGATACCTATTAACACGTTACATTAATTGAGAATTTCCTCATTTTTAAAGTTTTCTGTTTTGCTTTTAATATACTAAGACTATTGATAGTGTCTTAAAACTAACTTTTTGTTTGTGTAAATGTTTACTTTATTATGGCATTTGCTATTTTGCAAAACAATTTATGCAGTGTGTTTTTTTTTTTTCAATTTTATATGTGTTTCCCAATGGGTGAAGATGTGCCTTCATTGTGATTCATTATGCCTGGATGTTGTGTGTTCACATTTTTATGCATAAATAAAGTATTTAGTTTGAGTTGTTATTAAGTTTTATGCTATAAACTTTCTTGTATTTGTTGTTGCTTTTGTAAATTTGTTCGAATTAATTTAAACCATTGCATTTAATAAAATGAAAAACTATGAGCTTTTATTATGTTATAATTTATTATGCTTCAAAAATTCAGTGATTAACTACCTACCAGGCAGGGTACATGATATTCCTAAGGCATTTCTAGTGTGGGTTCATATTTCACAAACCTCAAATACTAATAAAATACCCATAAAACCATTCATAAAATAAATAGTTTAAAAAGTGTTGACCAAAAAGATTGAAGACCCAAACTTTACCTAATGATACTTGTTCAATGTAATTTTTCTTTTTTCTCATACTGACTCATTCCGATTTGTCATATTGAAGGAAGTAAAGATAATTGTAGTTGGTTTCTTTCTGCATAGCTCTTTAACCCTCTCCCGCTCGCAAGGCATGAATCGGCACGGCCACCACATAGCCACTGCAGCTTAAACGGCATAGATCGGCACGCACTGCTTTACCCACTAGAGCCGATAAGTGCTGCTCTCGAGTAGCAATATTTTGTACTACTACGGGTTGTTTGCTATCAGGAGACCATTTACTTTACTTTTACAGTAGATTTATTCTATTATTTTGCTATTTTTATTAGTTGTGCGGAAACAATGGCGGGTTGTAGTCGTACACTTTGTGACAGTGAAATCGATCTCGTTATTAGTAGTGATTGCGACGATTCAAGTGAGTGTAGTGATGTACCAGAGCCTTGTGAAGTGGTTGGTGGCATTGAGGATGTAGTTCAGAGTGATCACAGTGGCAGTGACGGCGAGCCAGACAATGACCTTCATCAAGTAACTGCGCAACAAACAACCCCGCGCCACCGGCGCCCAGCTGTCCGTGTGCCCCCTCCCTGGTCTCGTACAATCAACTTCTTTGAACCAAATATTTTTGTAAAGTAATATATATAATTATAGTTAATTACAATGACAGAACGTGTGTAAGTTGAGGCGCCGTGTATTTTGACCGAGCGCGACCGGAAGAGCGAATTAATTAAAGTTAGAAGCACCGTGAGCGCCTGGAAACAATGCGAGCGAGAGAGGGTTAAAAGGGAAAGATATCTTTAACACAGGTAAGTTCAAGACAGACAATAACGTACAATATTGAAGTTGAGTGCTAATGATGATGTGACAAAGCAGATTCTCAAGTCCACCGGTACCGAATATTCAAATATTTTGCCTTTTTAGAAACTCTATGATAAAGAAAAATAAGTTTAAATGAATGTTCATTATTAAGAATATGTATACAAAATCTTTTTTGTTTTCGTTGAAGTGAAGCATTACTTGCAAAATGAAGTGTGAGCCTCTCCTTTTCTAGTACTAAATTTGGCACCATGTGCTGATAGATAGAGCCTCATAATAAAAGAAAGTTTTTTATCATCATTCACTTTCACTCTGGAGTTTTGATTGGTTGTTCTTAACCCTGGAACTGGCGGTCATATTTCTCTCAGTGGCGGAGTGTTTTTAGTACTTCATACATTGCCTTATATTTATTTTATTATTACATGTTTACTTTAAAGTACCTATGTCATATAATATATATTTTTATTCAGCATTGTTCAAGGAACATTTTTCACATAATATATTTTTAAAAAAAATATCCTTACTCTACCTCTTCATGAAAAAAAATTTTATAAAAAAGAAAAGTTAGTTCAAAGTTTTTGATTTGTAAAATTGTTGTTGTTAGTGATATGCAAAATCCAAAATATAAAAAATAAAGAGCATTTAATTCTAGTAAAAATAAAACAATACATAGTTTATAAGGTATTTATTTCTACATGTGGTAAACGATACAAAAATCATACACTGACATTCGAAAGTGCTACTTACCAACAAAAGTAAGAACTTCAAAGCTCACTTGGATTTGTACAATCTTGTACCTATTAGTTCATATTAATTTTCTATTCTTTATTAGGCCTATATATATTTTATTATATATTTTTTTAATTGTGTTCTGATTGAATGTCTAAATCGGAATCCTCATCGCTGCTTATTTCATGTTCTACTAGTCATGTCGAATGTCACTTGAACGATCGCGGAAATTACGATCCATTACTTAAACACGCACAAAAAACTTACTATTATTGTGTCATATACACAACCATCATTACAATGAACTCAAACAAACAATAAACCAGACAGAACACCATCCAGCTGACGAAATAACAATAGCCGAATGAACCAGTTGACTCATCGCTGCACGCGCAACTAGCGCGGTACGCGGAAGAATGTAAACAAACAGTTCAGAGATTATAAAACATATGGACGTGCAACGAAACGATAACATTATTTATTAGTGTATTATTTACATAAATTGAACCTTCCTCTTTCGATTGGTATCAATACCGTTACTCTTTGATCGTGTTTTAAGTACGTAATATTGAAAAATAAAAGACATGTTAAAACGCCCGATATCGGGTGTTTGCCAGTTCCAGGGTTAACATAGAGACTTCAAAATAAAAATACAATTTTTTTAGTTTTTCTATGCTTTATTTTCAAATTAATTTCTTATCAGCAAAACTGTTTTAAGACAACAACTGTTTATTTTTCCTTATTCAGCAATTGTTTTAAATCATAACAAATTTGACATTTTTTATTTAAGTAGATTAAAAAAATATGACAATAATTTAAATTACAACTAACCGTGTGTAAAATTATGACAATTTCAACTACAACTAACCGTGTGTAATCTTTTACTCCAAATAGAACTCACATTTTTATAGCATTTATACACAATATCAGCATAAAGAAACCTACAACTAAAAATTGCATTTGAAGTAATTTAAAGAGAAAACAAAATCTAAATTCAACTCATGAATTTATTATTGTGTGAAATAACAAATCATACATTTCAAATTTCATTTTACAAGCTAACCCTTAAGCCTTAATAGCAGTGCAGAAAAGTACTTACTATTAGAACTACAGTAGACTCCCTTTAGTTCAGCCCCCTCGGAAACAGAACCTTGACAGATTATAATACAGCCGGACTAACTGGTGATTTGTTGTTTTTTTTATCTCTAGAATAAAATCAGAACCAAATATGAACTCTATGATAGTTTTAATAATAAAATACATCATACTCACCCAACAGTAGTGTTGTACTGTCATGGAGTTCCAGTCAGATATAATATTGATACATCAGGCAACAGGAATAAATATAACTCATGAATCCTGAACTTAACTCTCAAATGCCATGGACATGTGTAAGAAGCGATCTCATGACTTTTGCTCGTAACGTCTTTGACGCGTATACATGTTTTGGCTATATTTTATCTTCTTGTGTCTTTGTGGTCACTTGCAGTACGGTTATGTTGTGTTATTCCATGCATTGAATCTTCAGGCTGTAAAATGTATGTCAACACACCTGCATCTATTTATAGCGTGAGATGGGGTAGCTGAAGGTTATGAACAGAACTGATGCCGTGTCTAACCACTGTGCGAGCGTGAACCCTGTGTTTTTGGCTTCCATGTTGTATTTTATGGCTCTCAACACTTAATGAAAAATTGTAGAATGGCAAAAGAACAAGATGTATTGTGTGCTTCAAACGGGGTGAGAGGAAAGAAACTATATTTTTGAAATCATTTGTTACAAAACCATAGCTTCACCCTGAAAACTTGTTGTGAAGCATTCCACACCCGGTTTCACTTTTAAACAATATATTTGTTTATACATATATTCATGTTCCATATATTATATATTGTGTGAAACCCATTCCACTACATCATTCTCAACTAGATTTATTGAAATGGGCTGGAGTAGTAGATCATTCACGATGGACTGGTTACCGTCCGCTTCAGAGCCATGGAGAATTAGTTCTACTCTCTGGTTTCCTCCTCTCTTTGCTCTCATAGCTACAACATCTTCTACTTCCGGCCAGACCTTTCCCCAGTGCTTGGTGAATGTAGATGGTGATATCTTATAATAAGACAGCCACCATATAAATAACGTCCATAATGTTCAGGGTCTGAATAAGATGTGTGCTGCAGTTACCATCCATTTGACCCAGAATTCCAGAAAGAAGCTCCTGCGGTACTTTCTCCTAAAACTTTCAATGACGCCTTGGTCCATTGGTTTAGAGATACTTGTGACATTAAATGGCATTTACAATAGTTTCACGTCACTGTAACCATCACATTCAAGGTCTTCCGCGAGATGTGTAGGCGAATTATCAAACACAAGAAGTGCTTTAATCAGCAACTTCAAGGGTTTCAAGTGTTCTTTAACTCTTGGAAGGAATTTGGTCACAAACCACTCTTTAAACAAAGGTGTGTCCATATACACTTTTAAGCTCTTTAGTACAATGGAAGATGAGACATTTTTAAGTTCTTAAATATTCTGGATTTGGTTGCCTTTCGTATGACAGACCATGTCAATTTATGTGAACCGGTTGCATTCGAGCATAACACAACAGTGATTCTCTTTTTATTTAAATTAAATCCTGACGCTGAAGTTTCTTGAGCCATAGTTAAGGTTTTTGGAGGCAAAAGTTTATAATTTTAAATCATTTTGTCAATATCGTTAACTTGTTCAGGACTCAGTTTTCACAAGCAATTACATGCTTTAATTTTTTTTTGAACAAGCAGACTGTTGATCTGCTGAGAGCTTCTCCCCAAACACTCCTAGGAAATGTACTCAATGGTGTTTTTTCCATTGTGTCAGCCAACCATCACTGACTTGACTTGACTTGACAACATGAGTGACTCTTCTACGCTCCTGCATAAACTACAGCCACAATGCATCTTAACCAGTTTGTGTTTTGGTTTTTTTATGATAGATCTAGTTGTCGGGACTTTTTATGTTTCAATTTGCATACAAAAAGCCTCAATGGATTGTATTTTTACAATAACGTCATTAAGAGTACTTTACCCACATTGAACTCCCTTCAAATGCTTTGTACTGATTCACCTGTATTTAGGTGCTGTAAAATATTGTACTGCATTTCCACAGTTATATGTCAACATTTATTACTCATTTTAATTGATCCTCAACTGAAATGAGATGATTTGTTTATGTTTTATCTGGAGACATAAAAACAAGTTGAATCCTGTCCATTTTTGCCGTGGGAAACTGTCCTGTGGGCGGTTTTATCATTTCCAAGAAGGCGACTCATTTATCCGGCGGCCACACCAGGGGGAGTCGTACTACTAAAATTCAAAGGCTTCAACATGGAATTTAAATACATTAAAATAATAATCCAACATATAATAGTTTTTAAATTATTTAAAATGGAATTTAATGGATTTAACAAATGTAGACTATTAATAGATTACAATCTGTCAAGTATTTCTTAAACAAGAAAATTACTTAAATTTATTAATTGAGGCTGGCTGCAGTTTTGTAAATTAAGTTATTTGAACTTATATTGTAAAGTAAACAATATATCATAAAACACTTAATCACTATTTCGCCAAATGCACTATTTTGAGTCTTGAGCGTTGCAAGAGTAGTAATACAACTTGTTTTTGGCAGTGTTTGTTGTTTTACATATTTAATTTTTTGTTTTGGTTTCAGATAAAAAATTATCTGGCAAGTCCAAAGATGAACAAATGGCAGAAAAGAAACAAGAGCTAGAGAAAAGACTGCAAGACGTAACTGGACAACTAGGAACTAACAAAAAACAGGCAAAGAAAGGTGATTATTACAAAGGTTACGTAGTGTATGTGTGTAATTTGTACTGTTTTATGATAAAAAAATCTCACCAAACTATACATTGAATTATTCAAGGACATTTCTACTGTAATATGTTCATACTAGTTAAATAACTTTATTATTTTAATTTAAACTGTTAATACTAGTATATATACTAGTAATGATTTTCTTCAAAGTTGTTTAAAACGAAAAAGAAAGATGTGAAAAAGATTACAATCAAAGAAGTAGATGTTACAAAGTAGAACGCTTAGAGCGCTATTTAAATATTTTAAAATATGACATATTGTACTATAAATAATTAATTAGTTCTGAAGGAAATGAGGTTTTTCTCTAAATTTACCATTCTTCAATGATACAATACAATCAGTAACCCTATATTTCTAGATTTGCAATCTGTTCTCTTCCTCAGGTGAATTTCTAACCTAATAGATAACTACAATCTAGGTTAAAGTAAACAAAATATACCAGAGTATTGTGACACGCTTAAGTCAGGAACCACAACAGCCATGTTGTGTATCTATTCCATTTACACTAACTCTAAAACATGCACTTAATAAAAACTAAACATTCATTATTAAAACTGAACTACAGAATACAGGTTACAATAGGTCCGGCTCTCACTGGCTACCAACCAAATACAACTGACAAGAGGCCAGTAGTGCATGACGATCGTCACGACAAAAACAAAATGGTGGCAAAATGAGGCACGGGGTGGGCCTTTTTATTATTATTGGTTCATACTAGATGAACTTCTTAAAAACATTACTGTGACTCCTCACCAGTTTATTACAAATCTTTAAAATTTCTCTTTTAAACTGTCTATATCTGAGCAAAAGCTCTTTGCTCTATCAAATAACGAGTAGGCCACTCCTCCTTTGACAGATTTTTGATGGTTTGATTGATAGTTTAAATATTGTCATGTGTGTGTTTCCTTTTGAAAAACTAGTCTTAAGAACATCAGGATCTCTTAATACACACACATCCAAAATTTGTACACAGTATCAAGATTAAATATCTGTAATAAACCAATGGTTAAAATGGATTTATTGTTAGTTTATTTTCAGAATTGACAACTGACAAAAGCAGAAATATGAATTTTATCTAAGGGTTTAAACTTTTCTGTGGAACAAAAATCTGTAAAGGCACTGGATTACTTAGCTGGAATCAAGTTGGCTGTTGCTGAGTTATCGGAGGAACAGGGTGACCAGTTTCGTTGTGAGGTCAGTCTTTTGCTCAGGAAAATTCCCCCACAAAGCCCAATTTGACAATAGAGGAGAAAAGAGCTATGTCGATCCTAGGGAAAGACGAAACTGTCAAAATCTTAGCAGGCGAAAAACGCAATGCTACTGTTGTACTTGACTCTGTAATGTATAAAGAAAAGATTAAGTAAATTTTAAAGACTGGCAAATATATAGTTTTAAACAAAGACCCAACTAATTCCTTTGAACTTAAAGTAGCAAACACTTAAGAAAACTTAAGTATATTTTTCAGATAAATTGAAAACGGTCCTCAAGTTGGTTGCACCGCCGATTATCATATATGCCCCACATTGTCCATGTCACCTGGTATTGGTTAAATGTTTTAAATTCATATGTCTGATTCCAACCACTACACAAGTTCTGATTCAATTCCTTTAGACTCTGATGTGTAAGCCAAGTAATATACTTATTTCAGTTAACAAACCCTCACGTCCCTGCAGATACAATTACCACTCACCTTCACGTCTATGACTTCGCTCATCGCTCACCCCAGTCACTACTATCTTCCCTTCAATTCACCCTGAATTACCCGATCACCTCTTGCCCAATCCTCTGCAGACTTATCAATCCTTCATTAGCAAGAGATGAAACAATTATGAAAAATCTTCTCTAATATCGAACTTACATCACCAACCTATCCATCAAAACACTATCTTTAAAAATCAAATATTTACCCAAGTACACCCTCAAACACGTCATCAATCAGAACTCTCACCACCATTACAGAAATTGAGATGCAAGAGTGGATCGATAGGTCTAGTCTACTGTGGGGGATGACTGTTGGAGTTGGTAGGTCTCCTTAAATGTTATAGGCAGTTGCTGGCCTGAACTGTATCCCTGCCTGCTTTGACTAGAGAGGCTGGTACAGATCTGACATTCCCTTCTTCCATGACTGAGATATAGTGCTCCCTATATCTCCTCATGAATTTCAACAGGAGGTGACCCCTATCAACAACCTTGCCCATCCTGTCACTCTGAAAACAAATGTTTTCACTTCATATTAAAAAAAACTAGGTTCAGTAAAAATAATTACTTTATTTTATAATTGGATATGTTATTTGGTTTTTAGTATTCTTAAGACATTGACTGCGGTGAACACAACATATTGCTATTCCGGCTGTCCTAAAGTCGGTGGATACTTGTGTTACAGTGAAAATGTTAACGTATTCTCTTGCTAGAGATATATCATAGACTAACACTTTGACTGCGGAAGACGTAACTTATAATATTCCGGCTGTCCTAAAGTCGGTGGATACTTGTGTTGCAGTGAAAATTTTAACGTATTCTCTTGCTAGAGATATATCATAGACTAACACTTTGACTGCGGAAGACGTAACTTATAATATTCCGGCTGTCCTAAAGTCGGTGGATACTTGTGTTGCAGTGAAAATGTTAACGTATTCTCTTGCTAGAGATATATCATAGACTAACACTTTGACTGCGGAAGACGTAACTTGGCTGTCCTAAAGACAGTACATGACTTGTGTCTGGACTAGTGAGGGTGAGGAACTCATATTAGGTATTCATATTACCAGAACTTATAGTTTAATTTTGGTATTAAAAGAACCAAATTTTCACTAACAAAATTTAAAATCTGCTAAGTGACTAAACATATGTTTGAACATCATATAATAAATTTAAATGTACTCTGGAATTCCAAATTTGAACATAGAATTAATTTCCCTTGTTATATTTATATATTGATTACAGCAAATTACTATAAAATTTTTCTGTAATTAGTAGAGCTGTAAAATCTCTTAGTAATTTTAACAAAAATTTTATATGTTTTTGTTTTTTACAGAATCTGGCAATAACAAGAGTGTGGATGTCGTTCAAGGTGGTCCTTCATCAACTCTTACAGCATCAAGTTCGAGTAGTTCTGATACAGATTCCAGTAGTTCAAGTTTATCAAGTAGCAGTTCAGAGTCGAGTGACTCGGAAACAGGTAAAAATATCTTGCATATTTAAGTTAAAGTAGTGTGTTTCATAGTTCATTATTTTAATTAAATCTTCACCTAATTTTGTAAACTTTGTTGGATGAACGTCAGAAATGTCTAATAACAATGCCACAAAGAGTGGTAAACCGAATGGCACACATTTTAAGCATTAAGTCTTATATTATTCTCTTTTACTTTACTACTCTCTTTTTTATAATCACAGCCATAGTAAAATTTAAAATTGGAGAAGTTGCCAAATGCTTTGTAACTTTTAAAGTTTCTACATAAATGTTAGCGGTTTTTCTCATTGGTTATCAGTGTTGATGTTTTAACTGTTAATAATTAGGTTTTGGGCAGATACCAGCATAAACCAAGTCTAATTTACAATATCACGTGGCAGAGAATGCACATAATATGGTATATTAATATTATATGGTGTACTTTACTATGATATGACATAGAAAAAACAATCGTGTTACAAAGACATAATTTGGTTTTAAGGTCTTGTTCGAAGCAAAGTTTTAACTTGACATAATAGAAAAATAAAGCACAAAATAAAGATATAATTGGGCTGACTATAATATCATATATGAGTTCGAAACTAATGGCATAACACATTTGGTACTATAAAATTACAATGAACTTCGAGATGAATATTCAAATTCAGTTTTCTGTCAGTACTTTAATTAGTGATATGCGTACTCATAAAATATTGAATCTGAAGTTAAAAGTATTAGGTGGGAAATTATGAATTTATCAGTTTCACTGATTGTTGGGAGAACTGGAACCAGAAGCTTCGACAAAATATTGATTCTGTGGTTTTTTATATGCATAGTTAATTTTTATTCCACCTAGATTTTTCTATTAGCTTTAGAAATGATTGGTTGTGATGTATGAGCTTGAATTGCCATCATTTATGACAGGTTACAGCTTTGTTAAATGATAGCGTTGTCTGTCTTTTTTTGTCGATAGATCTTTCCATATCATATATAGCCTCGTGT
The DNA here is from genome assembly GCF_021130785.1 of Homalodisca vitripennis. Lineage (NCBI taxonomy): Eukaryota > Metazoa > Arthropoda > Insecta > Hemiptera > Cicadellidae > Homalodisca > Homalodisca vitripennis. Next base: position 170,610,374 of record NC_060210.1, on the reverse strand, counting down.
TTGTTGTTGCATATTGTCTTATTACTATTATTGTAGATGAATACCTTCTTAAAAAAGTGGAATCTTTTCTTTTTCTGGGAATATAACTTCATAGAGAACTAACCTGGAACAATTGCATCAAAAATAAATATACAAACCTTAGATAATAATACACTACACGAAACAGACACTTTATCTCCTCAGATGTTTTACCTTATATATTTGCGTGTACCCTACAAAGCCTTAAGGCTTTTGAGTGGATGTATTGGATGCAAGGCACAGAGGAGGGGTTCATAGTTATAGTACTAAATGTAGGTGTAGTTATAAAGTACAATATCAGGAACACGGAACAGCCATTGTAACAACTACTTTATAATCTGGTCAGACTAATCAATGAGCTCCCTGACAGCATTAAATAGTTAAAACAGTAGAAAAGTTATTCAACGTTCAATTAAAAGATCTAAGATAGTGTCTAAAGTGTCTTACTCTGCAGAAGATTGTTACACCACTCAACTAACAGCAATTTATTATTCCCGGAGACTAATATTGAAATGAGTATATATGAATGTGATTTAATGTACACATGACTCGAGCGTGAGAAAGAGAGGTGAATATTAGTCTTTTATAGTTGTAAAGTTATCTTTGTGAGTCATATTTGCTCTCTCCATTCAGGGCTTTTACTCACTAATCTTCAAAATGTTAGCAACGGCATGACCCAACTGGATGTATGCTGGTCTGTCATTAAAAACGTTTTGAATCTGTTAAACTATATAATGTTGACACTTTCAATGTGTTTTTATGAATATGATTTTAAATCATTAAACTATGTTTATAAAAATATAGAATATTGTATAGATCATCTTGTTGAGCTCACAACCATCAGACCTTTGATGAACAAAATATATTGTAATAGTTAACAATAAATTTTATTTAAATGGCAAAGTATACATTTTCAAAGACAAAGACACATCTCTATAGGCCACTGCCACTGTGCGGCTAACCTCACAACAAAATGCAAGCCCCCTGGATACGTATATGGTTACATTAATCTGTTCAATTAATATTTTATGCTTAGACTGTAACACTTGTATATGCCTACACACAACAATTTAATATAGTTAAAGAGAAAGTAAAGTAGCTGCATTGTAAAAAGAACTGTACGAACGAGACACGATCCACACAGCTGATAAACAGATACAAGAATGTGCTGGTCCCACTCCCCACTACAACCCCCTGCCGGAGGGGGCTCCTCCTGCGCGATACTGCTCAGAAATTTGCTTCTGCGCAGGCTTCCTTGTGAGCGGTTTATCTATAGTAACTCACCAGGAGGTTTGACTGGGATAGCTTTTAAAGCTCTAACCTCAACACACATAATTGCATTTTTAACCTCAGCTAACATCATTGCATTCCTGACTCAACATGCATAGCTGCATTTCTAATTTTGGCTTTCATAACTGATTCCTGACCCGGGGGAAAACTGCGTCCCTAACCTCCAACACATAGCCTGCATTCATGACCTTTTAACTTCAACACACGTAGACAGAATGAAATTATGGAAACTCGGCAAGCTGTACCATACGTTTTAATTACGTCATGTAAATTAATAAATGGACAACTTATTAATAAGTATAAATTTTGACATTGAAATGAACTGTCACTTTCACTTTATTTCTCCTATCCAGAGTAGTACAATTTTTTTATCTGTTTGTGTGTTGGTGATCCAGTTTTCTCTTCCCATGTTAATGATGTCTTATAGATCACTCTTGTATGTAGCAGGAAATAGAGTTGTATAAAGGGCTTGTCGTTTATTAACACTATTAACTTTTATTATTTTTTCATGACCTGATTTAATTTTAAGGATAAGAAGCTGTCAAAGTATACACACACGATCTAGTTATTGTCTCAATTGAAACTTGATTTTATATGACTGTAATTTTTTCAAATTTTGTGTTCATTTATTATGAATCCTTCTTAAAATCAAACCAATACCACTGTTTCTTAAAAACTGTTGATAAATCATATTTACTCTACGGTGTTTATGAGCTAATTGGTTTTTAAGGTTATGTGATTGTTGGTGATATTTTGTGACCCTACTAATGGCGGGTTGTTTCTGTCCAGGTCTGAATAATCACAAGATGCCGTAGTTAAGTTATCCCCTTTGCTGAGCACTACAGACTGTCGCTGGTGATGTAATTTGTTTTCGGCTATATTTAGTATTTAAATTAAAGCCAAGAGTGCAGAATGTGTGATGGGGGTCAGCCAGCATTCAGGTGTATATATTTATAAATAAATGTAGATTACATATTTATCTTTGACTTAATAGATGTAAGTGTTGAAAAATGCTGGACAGTTAGGATAAGGCAGACAATGTGAGTGGTGGCTGTGGCTGACTAAGGTATATGTAGGCACGCTAGCTGGCCTCCAAACACATTGTTTGCACTCAAGAGCTTGGCCTTTGTTTCGACAAAGCTCCCGTGCATAAAATGTCATGTTGATATAATCAAAATGGTTTTTAAAGTTAGCTTTCATGAAGCTGTTTTAAACATATATTTTTTTAATATATACATATATATTGTATACATTTAAGTTTTTACTCTTAACATGATGATATTTTTGCAATAAGAGTTTATTTTGACCTTAAAGTTATTGTTGTACTTTTTATCTGTTTCCTCTTTTGGCATCCAAAATAGGAAGTACTTTCAATTCTGGTGATATGACTTTTTAAGACCTGTTGAAATTATTCTGTTATTTGATTGAGTAATTAACCTTATTATTGTTAAATTATTTCACTAGTAAATTAACCTATGACAATCACCAGAATTGTTTTATTGAAATGCACACAAAATTGTTGTATTTTGTTTAGTTTATCTAGATTTAAGATTAATTAATATCTGTAGAGTAAATTGAACTTGTGTAATACCTGAAATCGTGATAATTTTTAAATTAAGATAAATAATTTTATTCGCTGTTTAAATTTATATTAATAAAATTTTTAAGTTTAAAATTTTTATTCAATTATTAAATTTTATTTGTGCCATAGCTAAAGAATAGGCACCCTAAATATTAAAAAGGCTTTATTTCATTATTATGTTATATTTGATGTATCTATTTTTCAATTTTTGTTTTTAATAATTTAATGGTGTAGTTACTTAGCAGTGAAATAGTTTGACACAATCAGTATTACAATTTGTAAAACACGAATTCTTTCCCACTCAGGACTAGTCATCAAACTGTCACTGTCAAGCCGAACTTTGTGTCCAAGTTAATTGTTGTGAAAAATATTTTATGTTAAAGATCTTTTAAAGCCCACCACTAGGTTTGGTATATAAAAATGGTTTGTTATATTTTGTATGAATGTTTTATTTACCATAATTTATGTGTATAAAGTGATGTATAATTTTATATTTACATTTTTCTATTAAATGTATACAAATTACATATAGTTTATTACCTAATGTGGTTTTACTCCAGCATTTTTCAACCTGTCAGAAGATGTAAATATCTGATTTGTTGTATAGTTTGAAGGAAGGTTGACTGTAGTGTTGTCATTGTGCGTGCCTGTAATTAGTCATTGTTTTGCATACTTGTCTTTTAAATTAATTTAATCTTTTTTTAATATAAAATGATCCATGTAAATTTTTATAATATAGTTGATCTTTAATATGAAAAAAACTTGCTGTAAACAAAGAAGAAAAACATTAACAATAAATGACCATGAAGGTGTTTTCAGGTTAGTTTTTTGTCTATTGACAGTATATTCCTTTCTATACCTCAGTCACACATTCTGCACTTGGGCCATATGAAATTGTGTCTCTATCAATCACCTCCGCTGACAGTATTCTCTTAACTCTTTCTAAGCTCAGCATTTCGGTAATATTTGTTGCTCAATTGATGTTTAATAGGGTTAAACAGTTTGGTTTGTTAAATTACCTCAGATGGGAGAAGAATTGAAAGGTAGGCCAATATTATATTCTTAAAAAGTGGTGTGCATGGAATCTTATATTTCTGGTAATATCAAACATATTTTTGAAAGTTTTACTTTAATTATAGATATACTTTATCACTGTTTATGTGTTCATTTTACAAACAGCTGGCAGGAGAGTACATCTGTGCTGTTTGTAAATCTCAGAAGATATCAAGCTATGTATAAAAAAATCTTAAATCTTTACAATTCATTAATATTGTTTTCGTCTGTATATTTAACTTGTTTACTACATTACGTCCCTGCATTTTTGTTTTTGCATTTATTTCCTTCGTGTCATGTTCTTTGGCATATAATATATTGTTATACACACACAAACTAATTCCATTCATCTCTGATTATGATCTTAAGCAGGCACAGTGACCTCGACGACCGTGTGTTAAGTCCTATATAACCAATCAAGATAATTTAACAAAACAATAAGTATTTAGAGGCATATGTTCATATAAAGGGAATGCAATAAACAAATTTTGTATTTTCAATTTAAATAAATAATTAATAAAGAAAATAATTATAACAATGCAACAATTGTGTGTAACCCATTAAAAATAAAGTCAGTACGACTGTTTGAAATTAACATTGGTTATATATGGGACTAAACCGAAGGTTGTCAAGGGGTAGTGCGCCTTCTTAATAGCCAGCTGTGTAAAATGAATTAGTTTTTTTCGTCCCCATAAGAACAATGTTAAACCTCATGTAATTTTAAACCCTTATTTTTAGTTTTAAAATTGTGGTACATATCTTATATTAAAGATATAAATATGCATCCAAATTGGTTATGGGTTATATATTTTTGTGGGTTATTCAGAAACAAATCTTATATACTTTGTTGTGCTTCATCGTTTAATCATTCAAAATGTAACTTTACAAAAACATTAAAAAAGGTTTTGGATTAATGATAACTTTAAAATGAGACATCTGCTATAACACTAAGAAGTAAGGGCGTAAAATTACATAAGACCTAACATTATATTTATGATGAAAATGTCAAGGACATTTTACTATAGCCAAGTCTTAAATTGGTTTAATATTACAACTTTTTTATTAGTTTACTGATCACGTTTACATTACATGTTTGCAACAATGTGTAGTATGGTATCAATACTACATATTGATTACAACAATATGTAGTATGGTATCAATACTACATATTGATTGCAACAATATGTAGTATGGTATCAATACTACATATTGATTGCAACAATATGTAGTATGGTATCAATATTAAATATTGATTGCAACAATATGTAGTATGGTATCATCGTCAACTCATCCACTGCGCTTAACTTAATTTGAGTTTGACTCTAATACTGTAATGGATTAGACCTTGTTTGTCTTTCCCTTACTTCTCGCCACATTATGAATTGTATTGAAGATATGATACAATCTTATGAACAAATAATTTGAGCCACAGCCTTCTACACTTTGTGAAATGAAATAAAAAATGCCTTTATTATTATTAGGACTATCAAGCCCTCTATACCACTCGACCTCATATTATATGAAAGTTGCCAAAATTAAATACATTCAGTATAAATAATAGACATATTATAAATATTAATAAACTATTAAACTCGTGAGAAGTTACAAAATAAATAAACTTAACATAAAACTTTTTGTATTAAAATAAACAGCAAAAACTTAAGGGTGCGCACAAAAGAAGAAAAAACGCATTACCCACTCTTACACACTGCCTGACCACATGCACACCACAAGTACCATTATTTATCACCCCCACAGGCCCTCCATCAACTAGTCATTGACCCTCGCCTGAAGTGAGTATGACCCTAAGTGCTTTTATAAGTCATCAGGGAGAGCATTTCAAAGACGATGAGTTGGGATTGATAATAATAATGTTCTCCTTTTTATTGGTTGTTCATTAGTATCAGAGATTTTGTTTTGATAATTGAATGTAGAGTAGAAAGTATAGTAAATTTACATAGTTCCTAAAGTTAAATGATTGATAACTGCTAAAAAAATATGTAAAACTGTTCACAACACCTTGAAATTAAAAATAAATTGAATAAGAAATTCTCTGCAATTGTTAGATTGTGTTTATTTGTCGCACAGCTATCTAACTGTAAATTATCATGGCTGTGTGTGTTTATATTCTTTTTTAATTTATCGTCTGAAGGCAGTTAACAAAATATTATGAACATATCATTGATTATTTTAATTTTGTTTTTCAAATCATTTAATCAGGTTTAGACGTTTACACATTGATACCATTTTATAATTTTTATTCATATATGTCTGTTATGATCATAGCCTAATTAATAGTATTTTTTATATTATTACCTTATTATTTTAATATTGTATAAAACTTGAATCTTATTTAATGACATAGATATAACTTGGTTACCAGTTACCATTTGATAATATTGATGAAAGCTAGGTCAAACATTCCTAGTTACTACTTTAATTTTAAATAGTAAGGGTATTTTGTCTACATTTTGGTAAAAGACAAATGTCAATTCTTTTTACTGTATTAAGCCAAACCAAACTTTTCGGTCCATCTTAAATGCTGCTGCCAAACTGCTCTAAAAACTATAAAAAAGAGTTTCAATTCGTTCCCGTACTTGGATTGTGAATACGTACAATCTTTTTAAGGACTTTGATAATGGAGTAATATATGGAATTTTTGAAGTTACTCAACAAAAGTCATAATGTAGTGATAGTCGAATACTGAATTCTCTTGTCCGATTCTGAATGTTTAAAAAATTGATTCTCAAATGTTTAATCCTAATAGCTCGTTTTTAACCTATGTTAGATTAAAATAAAATCTTCACGAAAGCAATTTCTCTCATTCTTAAACCCTTGGTGATAAAAAGCAATCCAAGTATCTCAAAGTAATGATCTATTTTAATAAAGATTTTCAGAAATTCAGAGAAATAACCAATTTTAAGATTCAAAAATATAGGCTATTTATCTCCAAAAGAATAAATTTACTTATAAAACATTCTAAATTTGTAATGTTTAAATCGCCTCTATGATTAAAAAAAAAAATTAAAATATAACATACATAATTTTATAGAGGAATTACACATTTCAAATTGTAAGATACACAAAAATTAGCGATTGTCTGTTTGGTTTTGAGCAGCTGACGTCTGAGCATGAATGCAACGAACACACAGCATTGTAGGAACACAAATGTAGATCATACGAATTGAAATAAAATATTACTTTCAAAATTACGCTAATTTCTTAATTTGGTTAGCTATTCCTTCAGTTTTTGTATCTTACGGTAATATTTTAAGAACTCTATACCCAAACTTGCCACTCATAGGCTTTGGGTTAGTTGAGTCAAAATTCTATTTATAGCAGAATTAGAATTACTGACTATTAATTAAATTTAGTGAATAATATATTAGTTTAAAATGTGTGTTAATGTTGTACCCTCATCCGTTACCAATAAATAACTACAAAATTCACAATGTACTAGTAACCGAAGGAAACATAAACTGTAATTGCAATTTAATAGCTCTCAACGATGATTTATTAGCTGTTGGACTGACCACTGATATTGCAACGTCATTTTTATTCGTTCAGGACCGGCCGTTGGCATATCATCACCAGTTCGGTATAATTAGCACTTCACCACCTTATTGAGGAGTATATTATATATATATATATATATATATATATATATATATATATATATATATATATATGCTATTTTTTATTTTTTGCATCAAATATATTTATAGACAGACTTTGAGCAATTATTCTAACACTGATGTACTGTACATTCATGTGTAATTTTGTACACTTTTATTCATAGGGCAAGTGTAAAGTGGAAAGCATTTTAGAAGTGTGATTTTTTTCCAACTTAAACATCTAAACAAACCCAAAAAGGTAATTTAAAAAAATTTTGTTTAGTTTATATTCTAATTGCAAAAAAACATACATAGCCTTAAAAATGAAACTTAATCTCATTTTCTAATTGTATAAATATTTTTGGATTAAAAATTTTAACATTTATTTTTCCTTTAGACAATTAGTTTTTAAACATGTTGGTAATAAAACAATTTTTTTCTATATTTATTAATCTTCTAGTTATGGTTTTTTTACAACTGTAGGTTAAAAAATGTGTCGTTTAGCTGCTAGCCACCATTTTTTGTAAAGAAAATTATTATTAATGTTTGTTGTTTCATTTAGTGCCAGAGGTGAAAAGAATCAGTAAAATTTTGAAAAGTCAGTGTCATTTTTTATGTGACTACACAAAAAGTGCCAGAGTGTTTTGGACAAAAATTCAAGGTTTTAGAAAAAAAATGTCCCTAAAATTTTTTTTCTTTGACACGAAAAGATACTTTTTAATTTTTATTAAAGGTAAATGAATTGTGTATCAGAAACTATGTCACATCCAGAACTGTTATAATTTTTTAAATTAAAACATCCCTTTAGACAGCAACATTTTCATAGAAACAAAATAAACATCCAGTTTGAGGTGAAATAACTATTATAAAAATACTATTTCAATACTTTTATGATAAGGAGCATTTAAATACAATCTCAAATCATGTGTAATAACGAATTACTATATCTTAAACAAAATAGTAATTACTAGAGATTATTCTTACTAAAACGCAAGGTCTTGTTTTTCATCATAACCTCCTTTTTTATTCTTTTGAAGGTAAAATGAATTGTGCAAAATAAATGTGTAAAATTCATTTTTACATAATTCAAGAAATTTTATATCACTTTAGAAAGTGACATTTCCACAGAAACAAAATTAAAATTGGGTTTGAGGTAGAAAAATTCATTTTGAAGTTTCAATACTCATAAAGAGCTTTTAAAACAACCTATAAATCATATGTAATAACCAAATATTGTACTGTAAAGAAAATTTTTTAAAAATAGTTAAGCACTAGAGGTTTGTTTTGTTAAAAAAAGGGTTTTAGTAAAAATTCAGTCAGAGTTTATTTTTCACTATAAAAAGCTCTATTTACATTCTTTTTGAAATTTGAATACTTAAATACTAAAGACCATCTAAAAACAATGCAACAATATCATGTGTAATAAAACCAAATCCAACAGTACTTTTTTTCAATGAAATCCATAAACTCATTTATTGCACAAGCTAGGAGCAATAAACATTTTGTTAGTTGAATTGCATCACCTGTTTTGCATCAGTCATAAAAAAAATTACAAGGTATTATCTATTTTACAATAATTCCAATGGTACCTCTATCAACAAAATCCATTAACACGTTCGCTGCTAAAAATTAAGTAATGTATGTTACTAGAGGCTAATTTTTTTTTATTAGTATTCACTTACCAATTTAGTTGTTCTGACACGGGTTGGTACAGAAAGGTCATCAAACACCAAAAGAGACGAATTTCGCCATTTTGAAAATGTGCAGTAGATCTACAGCACACGCTCCTGGGGCCAGTCTCTCTTCGAAGCGTGCACCGTTTTCCTTATTGTTTTTTTAAAAAACAGACCACTAACAATTGTTTATAATAATACTGGGAACAAATCACTTAGTATAACTAAAAATATATTGATAAAAAACACTAAAAACTACTATTTACAACCCAACCATCCTCCCCAAGGTTCAAGATTCAAGGTTTTTATTGTCGTTAGGCAATCCATAGAAATGCAATTGACAAAGTCATAGCTAATTATTTACAATGATCATAGCATATAAACCTTAAAAAATACATATTAGGCACATATTTTTCATGTAAGTCAATTGAATAAATATGACAGTCAATAAATAAACTAAACTATGTACATAAATTATTTACTAAAGTTAATGTAAGGTACGCTTCATTAGTCATGGAATTGGTCAAAGCAATGTGGGACACACAACCCAGGCTGTCCATCACATTCTAAACACTGCTACATCACGTATTTCTTTCTGCCATTTGCATAGCAAACTCTGCACCTCTTTTGTTTACTTCTCTTTCCACAAGCCACTTTTTCTGTAATCCGCGAGGGTGCATGGGGACGCTGCGGCACTTCAGAGGTTGAGGAGGCTCGGGGACGTCAGGGAGTAGCTTGTCAATAACCTCCAGATGGAAGTCATACAATGGCATTTTGTTTTCTCCACTTGATGTGCGAACTTCGTTATGGAGATAGTGTGCATTCACTAACATCATCTGAATTACGTGGACAAAAATCTTGTTGTGCCACCGCAGTGTTTTCCTTTCGCAAGGATAATATGGCATCATTTGGTCACTGTGGTCCACGCCTTTCATAAAATGGTTGTATTGAACAATTGGTAGTGGTTTTAGTCTCTCCAAACCACCTCGATTAATTGAATTCACCATGTCATTTTCAAACTCAGTGGATATGTAAGAGACAACGCGTTTGTCTTTCCATTTGGCGACAACAACACTTTCGGCGTAGCGGGCGATGGTTTCACCCTTTTTCAGGGTTGCCGATTTGACTTCAGGAGATATGTATTTTCTGTCCAGCCGAAGAGTTCCAGTGCAATATATATTCCTACGGAGCAGGCTTGAGGCAAGAGTAAAACTATTATAATAGTTATCCATAAATAAACTGTGGCCACAATTGAGTTTCCCTTGCATCAGCTTCAATACAACGTTGGCTGCATGTCTCTTACCACCGTAATCATCTAAAACTCTGCAATACATAAAAAAACGAAGTATTAGGCCATGGGGGTCACACAAACTGTACAGTTTGATGCCGTACTTATGGCGTTTCCCTTTTATATATTGCCTAAAGTACAACCGTCCCCTCCATAAAAACCATTCCCTCGTCAATGCACAACTTTTTTTGAGGGTAATAAATTGAGTCCATTTTATTGTTGAAGTAGTCAATTAGAAACTGTAATTTAGAAGCTCTGTTGTTTGGGTTAGGGTACCTTTCAAAATTAATGCATCGCAAAATAAGCATGAATTTGTCCCTGGCCGTGAATTTGGGGAAGCACGTTGAAAACAGCTTCCAATAGTCTTGTATTTGGGGTAATTGTAATATTCCCATGTGCAGCAATAGGCCAATAAAACATTTGAGATCCTCTACGGTAATGTCTTTCCATTTATGGATTCGTGAGCCTGGGGTTGTAGTAGGTCCACAGAATAACTCCAATGCGTATCTATTCGTAGTAGCCACAATGCCCTCCAAAAAATCACATCCACCAGCAACAAGAAAAAATCGACTGGGATAATCTCATTAGGCGAAGGGACTAAAAACTTTTCCTCTTTTTTAAACGGTACATCTTTCATACCTATAGTTTGAGGACTCCATTGTGGTGGTCTTACGTCATAGTCTGGGTCTTCAACCTCTGACTCATCAGTATCGTATTGTTCATTGTCGAGGTCCGGATCATAACCAGGGACACCAGGGTCGTCTTCATAATCAGAATCACTATTCGCCACAAACTGACGTCTATTCTGGATTCCACTAGTTCCAGGAGGCAAATCCATGTCTATTGTATTATAAGAATAACACTAAACACACAACAAAAACGATAAAATTTAAAGTAGTCTAAAAACTAACCACAAAACGCTAACTGAGAACGGCAACCATAAAAACGCGGGAAAAGTATGTCCCCACGAGCGGCAAAACGGACAATCATACACGACGAGTGCTGAGAGCACACTGACTGGGTTACTAAACAATGGTGCTGTGCAGTAGATGTACGTCGTGCGCACCTGGCGCGAGGCAGCCGTGCAGTAGATCTACCGCACCTGCATTGAACGTGTTAACGTATAACTGAGCACGATCACTTTAAAGGTACACTTGCTCAAGTAGGGAGTGACAAACAAGTCACAGTTCAAAGGCAACAGCTGTTTCTTGTTTGAGTGGTTTTTTTAACTGCATCAAAACTTTGCTAACATCAATTCTAGAAACATCTCAGCCTTGCTGAGGGAAATTAATTACAAACATACACAGTTAATAATGTATAAATGTAGTAGGCGAGAGCTACTGACAGTGTAGCCAGGCAACAAAACCCTTTTATTTCCATGACACGTCTATGAAAAACTGTAGTGAGTTTCTTTATTTACTTCATTAGTTATAAATCAGATTAAAGTTTACACTTTATATGTCTTTGTAAAGCTTATTAAATCCTTTAGTTGTTGTATTATAAAAGCTATAGACCTACTACCAGGTAAATCTAATTTATGGTTGATTTTTTTTTTTTAAGGGAAACCATGTTTATATCCTGAAGAATTAGAAATTATGATTCTGATATTTTGTTAAATGAAACTCAAGATTTTGACTTAATTGTTATTATGCAATATTTATGTGTCTTTGCTGATGATACTCCAAAAAAATACTTTTTTCTGAAGAAAACGGTTCACTTCCAGTAACTGTGGAATACCTCGGCCCGACTTAGTTTTCATTTGTTTTTAGCTGCAGGGACATACATGTTCCAATTTGTGAATCAATGTTTATAAAGTTATTCCACAATAAAGGCTTTGTTTTCCACAGTGTGCAGGAAAAAGAATTTCTTATGACTTATTCATTTTTGGTACTGCAGTTAAAAACTGCCATGTTTTGATATTTGTGGCTTATTTGAGAGTTTTTGGCAAAATACATAAATTTACAGTATCTTTACATACTGCAAATGGTATAGATATTTTCACCATGTTTTGGGTGGTCTACTAAAACCATAATACAGTTTGGTACTGATTTGCCTGTCTATTCTAGTTATGTTTTGGGTACCAATTCATAATTTAAAGACATTTTTTTGTTGGGAAATCTGTACAATTTTTAATGTATATTTCAGTATTGGGGTTGGCATTTGTGGAGAAAAACATTTCCGCACACACAGTACACAGAACATTTTGTTTGTTCAGTTACAACCTTTCCACGTTAGAGGCAAACACATGGAAACTACTCTTTTCAAGTTTAGTACTTTGGCAGGCTTTGAACTCGGTCAGCCAGCAAAAATGATTACTTGCCAGTAACTATCTGAATAAGTATCATGTTTAAAAAAAATATCACATAAGTTGAAGAAAGAAAAATGTTTTACGTATTTAGTTGGTAAAGTTTGTGATTCTTTCCAAAGAATGGTTTAACTATATCCAAAACAATTTGTACTCCTAGTAGACTATCATTACTCTAAGGCTCTTTTTTACTAAGTATGCTTGCCTCCTAAAAATAACTAGTAATCAATATCTTTATTAGCTATTGAACTATTATATATAAGAATAAGCTTCATCAATTATTAAAATTAAATACAAATATAGGCTGTGAAAAAGAAGACCATAAATACATATTTCCTAAGTCTAATACTAATACCTAATTTTTGTTACATTAGTGATGACGAATTCATGATTAAGAATAGCCCAGTTTTAACTCCACATACTTGTTTTTTGGCATATGCGGTTTTAAACAAAAGCGTCCTTTAAATCTGATTATGACTTCATCTACAAATAAATTTTATTAAGATTTGTAACGATTTTTAATGCATACATTATTTATAGATGGTTCGAAGTTATATAAATATCTGTATGGCTTTGGTTCTCAAATATGTCACTAATAGAAAATATTGGTTGAATTTTTTTATCAGAAGTAAGCAGTAGGCATTGCAGAGAACAGGAAACAAGGTATTCCTTGAAATATTCTTCAGCGTCAGGAAAGTCATATATGTTCATGAAAATTTTTATTCCCATAAGAGTTTTGTTTCATCTTCAGTAACTGGAAACTATCTATCATCAGATTTCGCGGATTTATGCTGCTTGAAATCTGTTGAAGCTTTTGTGCAATAAACATTTATGTCCAAGAATGCATTTTTTATGTTTAAAGTAAAAATACTCAAATTTTAAATGGCAAGCAGATAGCATTTTTGTGTGACTCCATTATCATTAGTGTTTGTCTTTGTAATTTGTCATGACCAACAAGAGGAATAAAAATTGTGGTGTAATGATGGAACTGTTTGGAGCACTCACTTCAAGGTTTACAGTTGGTGTCTTCAAGGTTAGTATTACCGATATCCTCATTCCTGTTGCTATAAATTGCACTAAACCCAAATCTGTGATTACTACTAAAACCAATATTATTATGCAGTCCATCACTTGAGACCTGCCATTTTATCAACCAGAACAAACTGAAGATTGGTAAACGTCATCATGTTGATTAAAGTTTAAAACCAGCATGAAAACAGGTGCTGCAAGTAATAAACGCAAATACTTCCAACAAATACAATGATGAAGCAGCAAAAAGATATATGTAGAATAAAAGGAGAATTTTTTCTAGTATGTGTATTTCTTTGTCTGATGGTGAATAAGTATAGATTAAATTGTGTGTTGTATGAAAATATAAAGATTAATAACTGTAAATATCTTAAGTGGACAAATGGTGTTTGGCAATGATTAACTCTACCCACGTGTATCTGTGGGAAATCTCACATGGTTAAATATGTTCAAAATGTGTATGACGGGAAATATCTTAATAAAATTTTTGTTTTTTTTTGTCATGAATTGTAGTTTGTTAAACTGGTGATACAATGCAGTAAAATGTTGACTGAACGTCAAATAACAGCTGTGCTCCATTAATTGTTCTTGGCTTCTTGTTATCGATCCGAAACTGCTTTTTGTAACTACCATTGGATTGTACGTACACTGGTGCGTTTGACGGGGTTTTCCGTATACAAGGATTCCAACTAGTGCTACTCTTGAGACCGACATGTAAGCTTTGTCCTATGAAATGTTGTGAATAATAGTAGTTTTATTTCTTTGAAATAGTGATTGTATCTGTGTTTGCAATGAATTAGTTTTAGTTTTAGTGACATAAAATATATAAAAATCCTTTTTTTAAATAAGATTTTATATTTGTTTGTCCTACAATGACTTAAAAAATGTAAATTCAAGTAGAATTTAAAACAAATTAACAAAGATTATAGTAGCACATTGGGGGGAAGTACAGAAATTTATATTTAGCGTTCTAAGGGTTAATAGCCTAAATAAAATACGGTGAAACTTCAATAAATTTGTTATGAAGGGATTTGTGACAATTTGCGTTTGCATTGGTTCACCAACTCATCTAATTGTGAGGTTGAGGAATAATTTGAGACCACTTCTTTATGAATTTTCCCATAATGGTAATGCCTGAAAAATTCTTTGTTCTAATATTGCAATAAGTTGTTTAGCACTAAAAAGATTAATTACACATTTTCATCTCTGTGAAGCTTATTGAAATTTCACTTCACAAGAAGAATTTGGAAACAGTCTCTCTGATATATACTTTATAAAAAGTAAAATGGTAACAGTTAAAACATCAAGTTCTGACCTCAGTTTCATCAATATTAATACTACAACCAAAAGATGTCATCTAACAAGTTGATGGAATTTTGCTGTTACGAATTGATATAAAAGTAAAATTGGAACAGAAATATTTTGAAACCTTATCTAGTGAGAGAAATTATTCTTTACATTACAAAACTGGATATGATATAGCTCAATTTATTCACTTGCTATAAAACAATTACTATGGCTCAGTTTATGGCAATCCTTCAGTTTTAATTTAAGCAGTTCAGCTTTATTATTTATTAATAATAATATAATCAGTTAATAGTGTTTATAGTAGTGTTATCACAAGGAACTAAACTTAACACATGCACAGTTTAAAAACTATATCTCATACCTAAGGGAATAAACAACCAGGTTTGCAATTTTATGTCTCATACTATAGTGGATGGAATTCAAAGAAGAATGAGACAATTGATTATTTTTCCGTAAGGGTATAAATGCATTGTTCACATTAGATCCTTACATCATTTTCTTAAGTACCCTTCCAGTGCTGATGATCAGTCTGTTCCTGCAAGAATAACTAAATGTATTGATCTGTACATTACTTCAGTTATTAGTCAGAATTTTTTAATAAGGTATTTCTATAAAAAAGTAAATTGTTATGTTTTTAACTTATTTTTGCCCAGTTTATTCTTCACAACATGGTAAAAATTTGAAGAAAATGTGTGGGAAAAATAGAGACATTGTGAAATCATGTTCTAAAAGTTTACTTTGGGACTCCTACAGTCTCATCAAAAACTGACAACAGGAAAAGTGGTGGTCTTGAGTACTCCACTGCTCATATGATTTTCAATTGAGGAATCAACTGGGTTTTTCCAACTGTCTAAGCCCTATGTATAGGCTCGGCTTTTGTTGGGATTTGGTTAGTTTTTATTCTATGAAAAGGATATGGTTTGGAACTCAAGAACTATGATTAAGATTCTTATGTTTTCCACTACCAAACCACATTAAGTTGCAGCTGCAGCGAAATTATGCTACCTTTACAGAGTACAATGGCTCAAGAAAAGTTTTTCTAATCCACTTCTGTCAACATTTTAAGATAACGGAGAGTCTAGGGTTTCAAAGTTCATGGTCTCTTAACATTCCCAAGAGAAGTATTGATTTTTTGTAAGTTAAAGCCATCTCATCATTGTTTTCTCCAAGAGGATCTATGAACAGCTTTGACTGTTTCATTTTGGACAGTTTACACCGGCCTCAAATCTAACTCATAGCACGTAAAATCTTTAAATCGACTTGACTGTTAAGGGATGATGCGTAGCCCCTTAATTTCTTTGGGTATGGACACACATCTCATTGATTTTGTTTCTGATAGAGAGTTTATCCACATTGTATTATTCAGTTTAATGTTGTTTGAACTCGCTTACTTCTGCCATGCTTTCGCCTAAACCGCCTTACTGTGCATCTAATCTCTCTCGTGTTTATTTAGAACTATTTCCATTATTTTAGTAAGAAAGGAGGTAAGACTTGTTAATTAATAAAATTCGAACCAGAAGTTGCCTGTTTATTCGTAAAATGTACGCAGCTCTTCTCCTTGAGTTTTGGATATACACTAAATAAAAACTTGATCTGAGTCGTAATTAGATTAGTTAACATGTACATCTGATCCTCTTGGTTACAGCCCCATTATGCATCCCGGTTTATAACTCCTTAATACTCACCTTGGTAGGTGGTTCTCTATACACTACGTGAAGACGTACACGATGGGAGTCTAGCAAATTTCCACAGGATTTTGTATATTTTTTACATTCAAATCAACTGTGTCTCAGTAATAATACATATTATGAGAATTACGTACTACGGTGAATAATACAGCAAGAACGGTGAATGTTAGTTTTTCATATGTTGAACTGTACGGAGCCCAAAAGTAGATATAGCAGGGTTTTATTATCTGTAAAAAGATTATCTCTGTGTTACATTGACACTCTAGAAATAAGTTGAGTGAAGTGTTAATGGTTTGCATGCTAAATCTCAGGAGACTTTTCTAAAGTTAAATGTTGAAGACTTCAACATCTTATTGTGCATCATCACCTGAAGGGTGATTTGGTTTTCTCAGAACACAGAGTGTGAACCTTACATCAATGATATGGCAAAGAGGTGAATCTTTTATTTTTGTTTTCAGTTACACCCGCATATGACTGATGCAATTGTTCCTCTTACAAAAACCTTATCCTCATTCTGTTCTTTTTTTAGTTAACTTTTTTAAAATATTGAGAAAAATGTACAATAGTTGTTAATATACTTTAATATACAGTGATCTGCACTGTTTTCCTTAATAAAACTCTACTTACACTGTGAATGTAATACAATTAATGTAACATAACATTATGAAACAAACTCAACAGCAAACTATGTCACTACGAGGATAATGGTGTTTGTGAATCTCTTAACAATTAGGGAGACAAGTGAACAAAAACAACAATATAAAACAAACTCAACAGCAAACTATGTCACTACGAGGATAATGGTGTTTGTGAATCTCTTAACAATTAGGGAGACAAGTGAACAAAAACAACAATATAAAACAAACTCAACAGCAAACTATGTCACTACGAGGATAATGGTGTTTGTGAATCTCTTAACAATTAGGGAGACAAGTGAACAAAAACAACAATATAAAACAAACAACCCTTCAAATACCTTGGCATAGGGCCAACACAAGTAATATAGAGCAAAAGTATTACTAGTATGGTAGAGTAAATCTAGCATGGTAGTACCAGAAGAACAGATGATAGAATATATGTTAGTCCTAAAAAGGTTTATAAGAGCTAGCATATTAAAATAGACATATTCTACAAAAAGTTTCAATAAGTATTTTGTATATTTTTTGACATTCAGATCAACTGTGTCTCAGTAATAATACATATTATTATGTCAGTTTGACTTGGATGAGGAAAAAATAGTACAACCATTATGGAACTGTCAACAAGATTTATTTGACCAACCACAAAGAAGAGCAAAAGTACAAGTATCTGTTTTATCAACTTCTATTCCATAACATAATCCACTGAACAAAAAACTGAAACACAAGAAAAAAGTTCCCACACACTCACTGGCAGGAGTTAAACACAACTTTTTGTGTAGTGTTGATTTACATAATATTTTGCTTCTTTAGTGTGATTTTCTTAACAAGTAATTCTGAGTCCTGATTAAAAATTGTTAAATAGATTCGATAGCGAGTATTTGTAAAGTAGCAGATGCCATGAAAATTTCTAGGCAGTTGGTTGAAGCTGCTTCAAAGATTTCATTGTTTCTTTTGAAACATTTTGACCTGAAGTCGGAGGCCTTTACCATTTATAAATGGACTTATCTGATGAAGTATAAATGTTAGCAACATTTCAGATTAACTCTTTACTGGTCCAATTCTCACCCTTAATGGTATTGGACCAAATTAGCCGATCTACCACAGAAAAACACCAACTAGTATTCTTTTGTTTCATCTCATCCATTCAAACATAACATGTAACTATAATATTGTTGTATACATTAATCCCTCATAACACGTAAAATCTTAAAAACCAAAAGATTTGTTTCTTTACCACGCAACATATGCATGTATATTTTTATCCATGTTTTTAGTATTTGCATCCACAGATTATATCATTTTAATTAAAAATAATATCCTACAGCCCACATTCTAGTGATAATATTATTAAAGTTGCATTTATTAGCAATGTAACAAAAATCCGTTACCTATGACCAACGGTAATGTAGATCTCCCTCTATCCCTGACATGTGGCTAGTAACTTGGAAACAAAAAAATTTTTCAAACTTTATACTATTAATATATGTGGTTTTCAGAAAGATCAGGAAGACCGCCAAGAAAGAAAAACAAGAAAAATCACACTATGGTAAGTAATTATATAAAATGTTAAAAGTCTATTAAGAAAAATGTTTATTAAGTAGTTTTGGAGAAATACAAAAACAGATAATGGATTGGATTTTTTTACAGGACATAAGTTATAATTCTGACAGAAATACAACAGTTACAAGATTATGTAACCAACTTTAGTTTATGGCTCAAGAAGAGTTAAAAGTTACAAAATTGTTTGCTTATGTTAATGAAATTTAAGGTTTTGTTTAAACAGCTGTTAGTATTTTTCATTGTTGCCACATACCTACAAAAAACGAAATCAAATATTATGT
This sequence comes from Homalodisca vitripennis, assembly GCF_021130785.1. Lineage (NCBI taxonomy): Eukaryota > Metazoa > Arthropoda > Insecta > Hemiptera > Cicadellidae > Homalodisca > Homalodisca vitripennis. The sequence goes on along the minus strand of NC_060210.1, from coordinate 170,591,044 downwards.
TCAAAAACAGATGACTGAGTTTTTAGTGAAAAAAAAAAACAATAAGGAAAATGTGAAAATGATAATAACACACACACGTTTAACAAGTTGTGTTTGCACAGCACAGTTTTAGAATACATTAAATCATTCAAGTCCATTCATAGTAAATAACAAATCAAGGGAATCTATATAAAAACTCATTTATGTGTATTATATAATATTTTTATCTAAGCCTGAAGAATAATTTTGTACAGAAACTTTAGACACTATATACAAATTAACTACGAAGTATATTTAACAACAGTTTAGTGTCGTTGTTTACCTTTCTAGAGCCTGTATTATTTCCATCTTTGCTTGGTTAGGTCTTTGAAATTAAGTCACATCTGCCTTTAGAGTATCGAGATTTTCATGACTAAAGATAGTTAATATACCATTTCGAAGTGTCCTTAATATTTAATATGTATCAGTAGAAAAAAGTGGGTTAAAGTGTTGCCATACACGATTATAATAACTTTAATTGTTTATAAGGGTTAAATTAATATTAAATACAAATATCACAGATGTAAAAATTAAATATATATAGTTGTTTACAATCATTATTTATTTATATGAAATATAAATACTACAAGTTTGCATATCTTCTATATATATAAAAATGAATGTTTGTATGTTTGTCCTTTATGGAATCGTGAACTATTGGACCGATCATGATGAAAATTTGTACGTATATGTATTTTTCCACGGAGAAGGTTTATAAGCTATGCCCATCCCTTTCCCTTTCCCGATTCAGGATTCCGCCCCACTGGTTACAGAAATACCCATAAGAAATGCATTGCAGCAAACATATGTTAACGTCTTTTCAAATTTTTAATCAGCTGTTCTTTGTAAACATATATTACACTTATAGTTTTAAAGCATAGAGTAAGCTTAAGAGAAACGACAAATTTTGTTTAAACTGTTTTTGCAATCACTGTTAAACATAGACTTTACTATCCAGATAATACAATTCAAATTTGACGTAAAAATTCACCTTTAACTGCAATATTTATTTAATATAAACCATGCTCATGCTTGATCAGAAGAGTAATGCAGATATCATAATTACTATCTTACGTTGGCTACAAATATAAAGAATGTTATAAAATCAACCTTAGTTGTTTTTTTTTGACAGAAGTATGGTTCTCAAAACTCCGTGTGTACATATTCTCTCGATCGAGACAACAAAGCAAGCTCAATCGTGGCATCGGAGATATAACTAATTTAATCTAAAATTTATTATAGTAAAAAAAAAAAAATTTACTAAGTAATATAAGGACTTCGGTTCTTAAGATTTGCGTGCGAAGCCGTGGGTAACAGCTAGATAGAGGCAGGAATATGGTACATACCTTCATAATACGCCCAAGAGGCTCACGATGGAACGACTATCAATTATCTCAGCAATGTTTAGAATGTGATAGAAAAAGAATAAGTGAATATAGTGTACTGTTTTTCAACGGGAAATTGCGTGCGAAGCCGCGGGCAACTGCTAGTTTTTGATAAGTATTTTTAATAGTTTTGTAACATTTAAAAAATATAATTTAATTTTAATATGCATGCAATAAAGTAGATAGGATTTTCTTACCAAAAGAAGATATTTATTTGTTGAATATTCAAATTGAAACATAAATGGATTATATATATATCAGAGTACATATTGTGAGGTGTGTTTGTAAGAACACATTAAAACATATTTTGCTCATGTAGCTAAAATACATAATTTAGTTTGGCTTATCTTACATATACACAACAAATAATATCTGGTCCTCAGAAGGTTAGTTATTACTTCAGAAACTCAGTAGGTTTCAGAGAACCATAACTAATTTCAATATTAGGTTATTGAGATTTATAACCTAAGTAAGCAGGGTAATTGCCTTGCCCTCTATTTTTGTAATTAAATAATTCAAAACTGTAGAATTTAATTATTTTTTAAACTGGATACGAACATCATATCCATGCAAAATTTAACCACCTATGTGCTTAACTATTATAATCTGTATGGTTTCAAGATTGTGGAGCTGCTAAATTTTGGAGAATGATATGTCATACTAAACCTTTAAAAAGTCATGTCATTAAAGCATAATACACATTATCCTTCAAAGCTATTAATCCATATTTAGTTTGATATTCTTAATATCTACTTATCTATTTTATTGCATGGATATTAAAATTGAGAGGATCTCTAGAATTAAATTAGATTTTTAAAATTTTACAAAACTATTAAGAATACCAAACCTTTAAAAAGTTATGTAATTAAACCATACTACAAATTATCATTCAAAGCTATTAATCCATTTTAGTTTGATATTTTAAGATGCCAGCTGACCACACGTGGAATCTATCTTTATTCTGATTGTGCCAGAAAGGGCATGTTGTGTTTCTTATGAATTCATAAATCAGTTTGCAATTTTTGTGCATAAAATAAGTAAATATGGAACAAAAACACAATTAAAATCCTTATTAATTTATCTAAACCATTGTCTCAATTGGTTCTCTTACATTAAAATAGTGATTGGCAAGGCAGTTATTTCTTAACAGTCAATTCATTGTTTTAAGAAATGGTAAAGCATTTCACACATAAAATCATGTAAATTATTACCATACACCGAGTTATTATTCAAGTTAAACTATATCATTGGTTGACTCAACTTGCAATGTTTTAAACAAAACTGTATGTTTACAGGAACAATCTTCAGAAGGAACTGTCCCAAATTTATCAATGACTACTTCCTCAGGACAAATGGTAAACAGATCTCAACCAGTTACTCGTAAAAATACACCAGTTGGGCTTCCTAATCAAACCAATTCAGAAACAAGTAAGTTTTTTATTGATATCTTTACATTTTTTACAGTTTAATTTTTAAACCTATAATTTACTATTGATAAAGGAGAGTGTTAATAGTGAAAAATCGGATAAACCTATCGTATTGAGCTTTAAAACGAGTGAGGGATACGGTGTCAATGATGACCAATTTTATTTGAGATTTGTGCAACCAACTAATGGTCAATAATCAATGTAATTTGTACATACCTGGTCTTTCCATTATTCTGATGCTACCACTAACTGTTTATTGTCTTTAGTTCTCTAGTCATTACCACAAGATGAGGTGCTATTGCCCACAGAAGGTTTTCAACAGTAGTTTAATTTTGAAGACGTTATGACAAACCAAATAAAAATTAAAAATGCAGACTTTCAGACCAGACTATCTTCAGATTCGCTTCAAGGACAATTCACCTTTATCAGCTGATTATTTTCAGAATAATAATATACAGAGAATTCTACATAAATACCAGTCAGATCAGTATTAGTAGGGATTAAGTGTGTTTTGATATTACTTTGATACACAATCTGCCATTTCCTGTTTCAGTCTCTCCTCCACTATTGTTTTTTTTTCTGATGCCAAATGCATGTGTTTGGCATATAATAATTTGATGAAAACATTAGTTATATATTTTTCTTATAATTCACTAATCAACAGTCAGTCAGAGGCTTTTAAAATTGAAGAAGAATTTATAAATTTGATTCTCAGTGCACTTCTAGAGATATTATTGGATGCGAAAGAGAATGGAAGAAATCACAAGTTCTGCAATTTTCATGGAAGATGAAAACTTCGATCCTGTCACTTGGAGGATGAAAGTTCTTTGCAGCCCTAACCTAGCCCTAATTGGTATTATTCAGATTTATGACAAGCTTGATCTTCTTTCTCTGAGGAAACAGGAACAAACCATTCAAGATACTTCTCTATAGTCTATTGCTCAGCAAATTTTTATTTTGATTGTAACACACGATACTGGAGTAGAGATAATATCAGTCTTAGACATATATTGTAAACAATAAAAACATTGATTTTGTCACTAACTAGCTAAAAATTGATTATTTCTAGGGGATATTATGATTGTTAATGTCATGTGACCCGTAACAACTTGGAGGTTATTTTTTAGAATGGTTTAATACTAGAATGTTTATGAATTATAGAATTATATTGTGTCATCGTATATTTGCACCAAGCCCTTGAAAGGATGTAGCCTTGTAGAGGCATCTGTTCCACTTTTGGGTATTAAAGGGATGAAATTAGCCCAAAAGACCTTACAGCGTTTTCTTAAAACAAAATAAATAATTTATTTTGTTATTTTTGTTATAAGCTGATTACTGAACAAAGTAAAATTTTAATGAAAAATAATTAGATTATGATTTGTTTTATAGCTAAATGTAGTGAATAAAATTTAGGTTAAGAAAATTTACAAAAATTAACCCTTCCTACGCGGCTAACGCCTTTAGGCGCGGAACTCCCGATGCTTTAAACGCGGATAACGTCTACAAACGCAAAAGCTTTACTTTTGAAATGGCGAAGAATAAATTGTTAAAACTTATGCAAGAGAGCAGGTCGATGTTCCTTTCGACTGTCGGGAGTAGACAAAACGCTTTGTTACCGTTGGTGGACGTTTGTAACGGTATCTACTCGGGTTGAAAGCAATCGCCGCCATTTTTTGTATGGCCTGTGACGCGGCATACGCCTACAGACGCGTCCGTTTTCATTCAGCTGTTTCTACGTGTGTGTTGGTCGTATATTGGTTATATTGTTAAACAAAGTGTTTTGAATAAGTCTGTTGTTATTCTAATAGTGTTTTAGTTTGTTTTTACTAACATTTAGTATAATTTTTTGTTATAATGACTAATCCAGATGACCCAAGTTTTGACGAATTTGTCAATTGTTTTTCGTGCGTATAAAATTCTCAAAAATATGTAATATTACATATTTATTATTTTTTCTTATAAAGGTAATACCAAGAAATATGAAACAAAAATTAGCATTGGGAAATTAAAAAAAAATATTTTTTTATGTCTTAGCGTTTGACAGTAATTTAAATTAGCGCTTTAAGGGTTAAGAATACTTTTAACTGAGTTACTGGTGACAATCGCTGCAGCGACTGTCAAAAATTATCGTGAATAAGCCACTTTATAAAGTAACTATAACGCTTTTTGACAAAAGTAATGGTAGCATTTGATAGTGGATAATTCAATGTATCGATTAGTATGAAGTTACATATAAGGTACTTTTCAATCTTTGATACAAGTTGGAGAGAAGAAGAATATTGTATTCCATATTCATTCTTGTAATTTCTTTGCTGTTCTGTTGTTCATGTATTGGTAAGTTTGTTTATATTTCTTGTTGCAAGTATGTAATATTATTTGAAGTTATTATTTAGTCAAGTGGTATAAACATGTTTTGAAAAGTATTTCTCTTTCACATAAGTGATTTAATTAAATAAATAATAAGTTTTTTGTTTCAAAATAACAAGTTTCATAATATGTAGGCCTAGGTTTAGGAGTGTCAAATTTGTATTTTAGTAAGTTTTATTTATTTTATACGTTGAATTTTATCAACACTATATGCATTTGAATTGGATAGGAACTTTTAGATCAATTTAGTGATATAAGGGAGTTGTTAGAAAGTGAACCAGTAGACCATTACAGCGGTAGTGAATCTAATTAGGCCTACCTAGTGTCGTAAGATCTCAGAGCCCCAACCAAGACTAGATTTATCATTGTCAATTTTTATAAATACAATTTTATAGCAATTAGGGATATTTATTCAAAATACAGAATGTGTTTAGTGGATAAATACAATTTTATTTTTTCAAAATGAGAATAAATGTTGAGCCTTCTAACTTTGAAGATATAAAGGTTGGTATGCAAGAAAATTGATGCTTTCTGAATTCATAAATATGATGAGTTTTGCTTCATCATTTTGTACTTGTACTTGTTATTGATAAATGATATGTTGTTGCTAACTCTTGATATGATATAATACTGTTTCATGTATGGAAAAACTATTATTGCTATAATATAGTAAGTTACCAGAGTAATGTCAATGTTCACAAAAATGCTCTTGTTACAAGTTTGGTCAATATAAAAATAAATAAATAAATATATATATATATATATATATATATATATATATATATATATATATATATATATATATATATATATATATGAGATAAGTCCATCAAACTATATATTTTCTGAAACTAGAGAAATGTGTTAATAATTTTTATATTTTGGAATTTCCATTTAGTACAAATATATCATTTCTGTAGGTATGGTTCCACCCTCTAAAACAAAATATCAAAAAGTTTCAAGTTTTCAAAAAACCATTACTAATAAAATTATGCATAGTAAAAATACAGACTTTTATGAAAGAAATGATGTATGACAATACATAATGAAACAACTGTTAGTATTTCTCATATTTTTTATAAAATGCCCTTGCAAAATCTGGAAAAATAGAGGTAATTTAGTTGCAAGTCCTTAGGTTAAATCTTATAATCTCAGGCAATTATATGACTGTATGGTAAATAATATAGATGCTATCGCACTATTTGAACACACAGAGCAGATAATCAGTTTAATGTTGAAACCGTGTATGCTTTGATGTTGGGAAGTATTTTTTTCATACAAGTTTATTTTTTTTTAAACATAGAATCCAAACTAATGTACACTTGAAAATAATACATTAAACTTAAATATTCTCAAATACTGCCAAACGTTCATGTGATAAATTTTCGACAAAACATTTCTTTACCACTTTATTTAAATGAGAAATAAATGACGTTTGAAAAGTAATCTAGGCTAATCAAACCTACTTGTGTATTATTATCCTTACACACTACATGCAAGGGAAAAAGAGATGTACCTAAAAAAAGGTTGAGTGACTGTGTCAACAATATTGCCTTTGTATTGTATTGTATTGTGGCCAGGCGAACAGTATTTGCCAGTCCACATCTTTAGAAAACTTTCTGTAACTATGGCTGCATCATCTAGCAGGCCAATAGAACCAGTTTTATTGTTTCTCTAATCCTCCGTTCAGTGCTTATGTTGGCTAATGGAACATACCAGGCTTTAGCATCTGTAATTCCTACACATTTCAAGCAAGGGTCAACAACACTCAATGGCTCATCTAGGCTAATAGGACGTACAAGTAGCTTATATTTTTAAAATTGTCTTAACACACTTAAATTCATGGTTAGTAATTGAATATAATGTTTTGTACATCTTTCACTGATACAATAACGATAAATATATTTGTATAATTTAATCTTATGTGTAAAAGTAATAATGATTCATCTTACACTAAAATTCTTTCATAAAATGACACAACTAAACTTTATGTGTTGTTGTAGATAAAAAGCCCGCTGTGGTTGCGAGCCACTCACTGCCAGCTCAACCTCCTCGTCCAACCCCTGTGGCAACGGCAGCTCCCATCGTCCATAAGAGACCATCAACCAACCAGGTAGTGACCCCGACACCGCCACCGGTTGTCACCAACAATACAACAGAAACAACAGGTAAGCTGACTGTACTTGAGAATGGTGGCAGAGGAGCCTACTGGCCATGATCATGATGTGTCAATAGAAAGGTATTATTGTCCTGTGCAGGTACAATAATAGATGTTAAGCCCGAGCTGGTAGAGGCACCCATGGCACCGTCCGAAGCAGTGGAGATTGTCAAGAAGGAGTCTATTGATCCCAACTTATCTACTTTACCATCTGTGTTCGACCCATTACCGGAAAGTCCTAAAGATGAGAAGGCGATATTACCACTACAGGCTCTCTCTCATCCGACTGATGGTTAGTTTTTTGTTTTATTTTTATTTTTAATATCTTTTTATTTTTCTAAACAAGAATATTGTATCTAGTTTGGCGTATTAAAGAAGAGAGCACATTTTGAACTAGAGTCGGTCATAAGAGGATTAATTCCGTTCTAAATAGAAATGTAGAATTTTGTTTTCGGTGACACTAAAATAGTTGTTTATGAATCGTATGGGTGATTCAATCATACAAACGACTAGAGGTCTCCCGGACTACAACAGAGGTAGCGATTGCTGTGTAAAATATGTTTGTAAATATTCAGCAGATGATATATGCTCTGAAATGTCCAACAAGTATTATTATGTTTGAAAGAAGAGAGAATTTTAATATGTATTTACTGTATATATTAATATAAAATGATACTCTTATACTAACTATAAGTGATAAGCAAAAATGTGCAATAGGAATTATATATTATAAAATATATTATTTATTTACATTTTTTAACAATTTACGCAGAAATATTTGTTTTTATAAATTATATTAGTTTTATAAATTGAACCAGTAAGTAATGTAGTATATATGTTTATTCAATCTGTGATTATTTATTCGTTATTATTGGTTTGAAAACATAGCTTGTTTTTATACATATATTCATCGTTAATGTACATTTTAACAATGATTATGACATTAATAAAATGTGTGGTTTAAACATTTTTCAAAACATTTTTATTTTAAGATTCCTAATGGTTTTTTGAAACTGTTTTAGTAAAGTCTAAGACATGTTATACCAATACTTGCAGACTTGGCCATGTAATGAAGTATGTTTCTTTAACTAATTATTTTTGTCAAGTTTTAAAAAGAATGAAGTTTTTTGATTCAAGTTTAAAATGTGTAACTAATAATTTTTAATACTCACTTTCTATTAATACTTAATCTAATTTGGTTTTGGAAGGTATAACATTTTTTTATTAGTTTTAAAGGATGGAACTTATAAATATTTTTTACAAGGTTTCATATTTTGCACTCTTGATTATTCAAAATTCTAAAATAAAATAAAATGGAAAATATTAGTAACTACGCAAAAGCTATATAGACACAATTAAATTGAGCTATGTATAAAGAAACAAAAAAAGTTATAGTTAACATTCAAATGAAAAAGATTCTTATAAGATTTAATTGTCTGTGGATTCCTAAAATGTATGCATGAAACTATTATGATATGTAGTTGGCCCAGCCACAATAAGTCTAAAATACTAATCAAAAACTTCCGAACTGACATGATAAATCATATGTTGTTACTTGAACATTATAAATATTCTCATCTACTTACTATCCTATACATTTATTTTTCAATAGAAAATCAAAGAAGGTTGACTGTGAATCTGTGTAATGGTATTAGATTTTGGAAGTTTCTTCATACATTTGTTCATAAATATAAATCTTTTGGGTAATCTGGTTCAGTGATTTTACACCATTATCACAGTTATTATTATTCATGCATAATACTTTTTTACCAGTTGAGTTTACATTTTTTTATCATAAAAAAGTGTAGTGTAAACAAAGCAAAAACGGTATTGTGGACTAACCCATAACAGCCTAGTGTGTAACCAAATGGTCACAGTGATATGTTGGGTTTTCACACAGAGAGTGTGATCATAGGAGACCAATTATTGAGGGTTAACTGTTTGGATACTTGTGCTTACATTTGACAGAAGTGTGAAGTGACAAGTTTATATCCAGAGAATGTGACACCAATATGTTTATCTTTTACAATTATATTATGATTATCATGTCAACAGTTAATTAATATGCCTTTAGAATGTTTAAGCATACATTTTGTATGCAAATGTAGCTTTTTACAAATTTGGTAAAAATTGCAGAGGAAAGGGGAGTTTAGTGATAGCCAGTGACATCCTGGACATAAATTAATTGATACTTTGTTTCAAAAACTTTTGATCCTTAAGTTTGTGTTTTTTTGCATGAAAACCTTTGCAGTATTTACACTTTGATGAAAGAATTGATCATTTTACGAAGGCATAATCTCATTACTTCCTAAGCCTATTGAATCTGTGTCATAGTGTTCAGAATTGTCCACAGTTCTCATCATTGACTAACCCTGTATAATTTTAGTTTTTACTTATTTATATAGAAACACATTATACCTCTTCATCAAATATTTATATTTTAACATCTTGAAATATTTGATTATTTTATCTTTTATTCTACAAATTAGTTTTATAATAATTCAATTTCAAGTCAAACTACGTTATGAAAACCTAATTTCTCTATTCGTCCTTCCTTAACTAACTTCTTCACAATTTACAGAAATTCTTAAATAAATTGAACCAATAAAATAATTAACCATAAACCAAATTCAACAACACAAATTGATGGATGGATTATCCATTAATTCTTCATGTATAGTTAATACCCTTTCTTAACTATAAAAACATTTAATATTGTAATATTCTTGAACTTATAGAAAATCTCAAATTTACTTACAGACAAACCTTTAGTCTGAAAACTGATACATACATCACCTGTCAAATCACTTCAACCAATATCCAATACCTGGACTTAACATTCCTCTTAATCTGATCAAACTTTCTGGGTTAAAATAAGCAAAATCTTACAGTAGCTACAGTTTTCTGTCATAAGTTCCATAAGAACTAAAAGAATTCTCTTAATTAAAAAAAATGTTGTGTACATTTTAAATTTGTTCATATTTAATACCTATTAAACTATTTATTTAACCCTTTTAGTGCTAAGGACCTTAATGACACTCCATACTAGTGTTAAAAGTGCCAATGTTCAATTATAAAATACAAAAGTCACATATAAAATTAAATACTTCAAATAAACATTAATTTTTTTTCTTTATTCTCTTCAACTACACAGAAGCTTTTTTGTTTTTACTGATGAGTATCAATAGCCATATGTTTGGTTAACTTTACTTGAATCCTTTGTTGAACTTGTTTACAGTAGTAGAAATTGACTGTAAACTAAATGGACTGTACAGTGTTCTGTAACTCTCTGGAGAAAGGCATACCAAGTTATTGCTCAGGTCAAAACAAACATATTTCACCATATGAACATTGGTTTCCGATACTTAGTTTTCCATCTGTAAGTGTTTTCTTTTATAAAAAAATTAATATCTTCAAAACTAATGGATTAAATTATACCAAATTTAGCTGAAATGTTTATGATAACAAGGCCATTTATTGAAAACAGTATTATGATATTTGTAATATCTTCAAAATGGTGGCTATTAAAACTTTTTAACTTTGAATATCTTAAAAACCAGCAATTTTTCTCAAGGAAAACATTTTTAGAGGATTTTACCATAAATCTAATGACACAAAAATTATTTAAATCGAATAATAAATCACTGATTTAGAGCAGATTTACTGTGACAAGACATGGCCCACATTGAGGTTCTCAGTGAATAGCCAACAATACAAAAGTGAATAAACGGCAGTTCCTTATAACTTTTGTGTTTTTGATACAAAATAATTTAAATACACATTTCTTGCTTACCATAATGTCAAATATTTGATGTGTGTTGATTTATTTTAAGATCTGTTTTGTTTTAGGATTGATATCTTTACTAAAATTAAGTCATACAAGAATCAGCTGTCTCTCCCATAAAACAGCTAATCTATGCGGTTTCCAATTTTTTTAAATGGTGTCTGAACATTACTGTAAGATTGGGCTTGTTGTTTCTTATTCTTAATAGGCAACACTTAACCTAGTTAAGGTAACCTTTATTTCACTCTTTTAACAGTTGTTTTAAATAAAGAAAGTATTACTGTAAATAAAGGAGTTTATTACTGTTAATTAAGAAATATGTTTTTGTTTTCTTTGTTTATTCTTCATAAAGACGTTTATGTTGTTAATATATTTTTACAATAAACTCTATTGGGTTTTTAATTATTTAGATAAAACAAAAGTTGGTTAACAATCTTAATGTACTTCATCACTTAAATTAAAAATAACTTGTATCTTAGTGCAATAGGTCTGAAGCTGTCATTTATTCACTTTTGAGTTTTTGGATGTTCGCTGAAAAACTCATGTGGGCTATGTCTTATCACAGTAAATCTGCTCTATTTGGTATAATTTAATCTATTAGATTTTAAGATATTATTTTTTATTATAAAAAACACATACAGATAAGAAAACTAAGCATTGGAGACCCAAATTCATATGGTGAAATGTGTTTGTCTTGACCTGAGCAATAACGTGGTATACCTTTTTTCCAGAGTTATGGGCCACTCTGTATAATATTGTGTGGGTAATATGGTTGATTTTTGTTAGTATTCAAAATTAATCATCAAAAATTGTATAAAGCATATAATTAATCTCACATCAGACGATTTTTAGAAAATTTCAGTGAACCAGGAATATTCTCCCCAGATTTTGTTTACACTGCATTATAGTATTTATTGTAAAGTGCAACTTGTTCCTTACGAATCGAAACTAATTTAAATAATTATAGTACAAAAATGTACAACAAGGTTTTTGTAGACCTCATTTGTTTAATTTTTTTTTCTTAAATGGCTATTTTTTAATCCAAGTATAAAACAGTATTATATTGTTATGTTTTATCTACTGTTTTATGTAGCATTACTAAAAGATCTCATAAACTGCCAGTTGGATTAAAGAGAAAAAAGAATGTGTTGTTAAAGAGATTTATAGTCTGTTAATTATACTTATTTTAAAATATTTATATTATTGTGTTTGTTGTAGAGTAAATTAATTTACCCTTCAGGGAAAGAAATAAACTAAACTAAATAATAAAAAGATGAAAATTTATTTTTTGTGTAAAAATTTGTCAGTTTGCACATGGTTAACAGTTTAATGAGGTAGCAGCACTAAAAGGGTTAAAATTATATCTATAAATTGTAATTTTTGATTGGCTACATAAATGTAGATTTATCAGCAAATTATTGCAGTTTCTAAAACAAATAAAATTATTATGGTAAGTACTCATGTAAAAATAACATCTACTCATTGTAAGATTTATAAACAAGAGTATAAAAATCTATTGGTTTACACACAATTAATTATTTTAAACCTAGAATACAGTCGTGAAACCCAATAATTAAAATTTAGTGTAGCAGAAAATTTATATTTATATATATTGTTGTTTTTTTTTCTTCAGCAACAATTTTTAACAGTTGTCACTTGTGTTGCATTTTGTAATTGTTTCATTTTACATTTTGAGGTTGTAAAATGTGTTTTGTTAGTTTGTAATCTATGTTGTTACATGGTAGCTATAATTGTGGAAACAATAATATAACAGGTTCACTTTCACACTGAAAATCTTAAATGCACTAGATTAAGAATCTCTAGAGATTGCCCAGATCTCACACTTTAACAGTGAAATTAAATCACATTAGTGTTGTTGTTTTGCGTATTTTTAATAAATACTTCTTAATACTTTCTGTAGTGTTTATTATCCTCTTTTCATTTATTACATTTTAACTGTACTATTATCATATTTTTACGCACTTGTTTTGTAATGTATAAAATATTATAACTTCAAATTAATTTTAATAAAATAACTAAAGATAATATGAAATTTTAGAATAGGCGATCCAAGGACAATTTCAACTTAAGTGTCTGTCTATCTGTCTGTAACTTCCTCTGGCATGTTAAAAATATCACATTAAAACTTGGTACTGCTGGCCTTGGTACCTATTACTTTCAGGAATATAGAGTATACATTGTAATTAGGTGGAAAAAAAAGGTAAAAGTTATTTTTCCAAACATTAAATCTGTAGTATAAAACGTTGAAGCAATTACAATTACCAGATGTAGTTTTAAAACATTAATTATCATGGTATCATAATAGGATTAAATATAGTAATTTTTAACCAACACTAGTTTCTGCATATAGAGTTACTTCAATATTACACAGAATTCTCTTTCAAAACATAAGAAATGCTGTAAGTGTTTATATTAAACTACATTTTATTTCTAATATGCAAACAAACAGTATTTTTATTATATAATATATATTTCCAATTTTTCTCTTTTGCCACGTTAATTGGTTTATACATTTTTTGTTATAATCAAAATAATTTAGCTTCAGAATCTCTTTAAAATGTTATATATGTATTTCCTAGCATAATATCCCTCCTTTTGAAGTTACACAATTCAAAGTTTATTTCGACATTCAATTTCTGTTGAGTTTGTCACATTAAATAAGAGGTATATCTAAAATGGCTGTTGCAAAGTAAGCAGTTACACTTGTTAAAAGTAATACCACTTAACAATAACAAATAATGCATTATATCTGTAAACAAAATGAGATTGTTTCATTCACTACTGAAATAAATTATTTGCCATTGTTTAAATTCACTTTGAACAAGTATTTCTTTAATTAAAATATTCATCTTGTTTGAAATTTAAGCAAACCTTTTACCATGTTTGGTTTTGAAATAGAACCCATATGACTGGTTTCTTAAACTTAAATATTTCCAAAATTAAATGTGCAATTGTTCTATTATAAAGCTTTAGGAAATAATTTCATAAAATTTATTATTATGCTTTGAATTCTACACACATATGAAAAGATGTAATTTTTACTAAGTTTGAGAGATCTTATTGATGACATTGTTTTTCTTATTTAATAAGTAAAAATTTTGGTTGTGACTACTAGGTGAATTGAAGAAGAACTTTACAAGAGTAGAAGCTTAATATTATTTTTACAACTTAATTTAAACTAAGACTTTAAATACAAGGGTGTGTCAAATTTAGAAGTGACTAATTTCCATCATATTCTGGTGGAGTTATTAACCTAGAAAAGGCTGATAAGCAAGTAACATCCTATATCATTAGAGAGGGGGGAGAATCAACCCCAACTCTCCTGGGTTCTTTTACTGTTGAAACAAGTCATGATAAAAAACGTAATAAATATTTTGTGTGAAGAACCACATTATAATTAAGTTTTTGATCAAGAAAGGAGTAAACCCAACAAAAACTAGTGTAGTGACTATAGGCACAGTGTATATACCAAACAAGCAGAAGCTGTGTTTGTTTGGTGTAAAGAATTGTTTGAAAGGCATGAGAAGGTTGAGATAGAGAGCCACAAGCGTTGTTCTAGGATGAGTATGACTGAGTCCAACATTGAGAAAGTCTGAAATCTCATTAGAGAAAATTTGTATTTAATTCCCTTTGAAATCTGTTTATGAGCAAAACTGACTCTTATGTGTTACCCTGAGTCTGTTATTATTAGAGCATCACAACCAACATCGATTGAATGTTTTTTTATCAATTCTACCAAGTTTAAAGGGGTGAGGTCTTTTTGAATCAAAACCGGTGTACTTATAACTTTGGTGCACCATGATACGTCCGATAGAAGAATGGTGAAAGGGCACCAGTGACGGCATAGATGCAGTTGTTGGTAATGGCCACAGTTTTTATTTTGCATACAAGATACTTTTCTCCTTGGTTTTTCCCCACGTTCACCTGACAATAATTATTGTGATGTATTGAATGCTGCAAAATTATCATTTAAAATTAAAATGAAGAAGCAGTTTTCTATAATAGGTGTCATTCATTTGCAGTTATGTAAAGCCAGGCCTGATGTGGCTTTCATCACTGGGTAAAAATCGGATGTATTAGGATGGGAAATGCTGAAACATCCACATTACAGCTTAGATTTGTTCATCCAGTAATTTTATCTTTTAGGATACTTTAGAGGCCAACATTCTCGAAGTGGTAGAAACATTTGTACTCTAATAGCTTCATGAATCGCCAAAAAGTCTCCAATCGGATAGGATAAAATTTATTTCTAGGACAGGAGACAGTTAAAAAAAAATTACATTTGATATTTTGTTAAACTAACTCAGAGTAATAATGAAAAGGGTCTGATTTATATTGTATAGTTTAGATCTAAAAATTATAACTTTTTAAGACGTCATAACAAAGTTAGGTTGATTTTTTATTGTTATATTACTCTAGGTACATGAGTGGAAAATTGTGGTTCAAATCCTCAATTTGATAATTCTTCACTAAATTTGAGAGAAAACTATGCATGGCATATACTATAGACTCTCTTTCTTAAAAATGATGTATTTCTAACTAGCAGAACCTGTGGCTTCGTACTCAATTTCCTACTGAAAAACTGGGACGTAGTGGGCATATTTCTTTTGAATCTCATCCTTGTTCTCCTGAGATAAATGATAATCACTGAAAGATATTCCAACCTCATGATCCAAAAAGTCGAATTCCTTAGTGTTCATTTAACACACTTACTATGTAATAAATGGCTAAATGTAATATTGAAACGGAAGTATAAATATTTTAGGTACATATTATTAAGTATTCATGGATCAGAACTTCTTATGTTAAGCAAAATTAGGTATAGATTTATTTTAGGTTTTACATGTGTATGAGCACTTCTGGATCAAATTAATTATATTTCCGATACCAAAGTTGAGTTTGATTCATTGCCCCGAACCAAGAAAATATGTACGACAGCAATTATGAGAAACTTATGTCTGCAAAAAAGTTGGGTTTTATAACAGTCTTTATATTTGTAGGCAAAGAAAGATTTTAATTTTTGTCTTTGATATCTGCATTACAGTTGTGACCAATCACTGCACATTTATTATTTGGAAAAGTTACAGTTAAAAATGTAATTTTACTAAAGCTTCCAATTTTATTATGTGGATAAACTCTGTGCTCAACAGTACAGAAGAGGTTCAAATAAAAAGTCTAATTATTTTTAACTTGCTCTATGCTTAGAAGCTACAAATGTAAGGAAATTTAAAATGGTACTTAAATTAAGTGAACATATGATTGCTTTCTCATTATAATGATTAGAAAAACAGTTGATTTTGTCAAGCTCTTTTGCTACAGTGGATTTTTAATGGGAATTTTCACAACTTTAGAGGACAGTTGGGACAGAGCCCATTGAACTTTTACAATGCTTTAATATTTATTATTCTATTTCCGATGAAAACAAATCCAAAAACACTAAAATGATCAAATTCGGTCCAGCTGTTCTCGAGTTATAAATGTTGTTTTATAAAAATAAGAGCATTTGTGTTTTATTTTTTTTCTTTATATTTTTGTTATGCTATTTTTACTATTATAAGAACTCTTATTATATTATGAGATGGTATATATCAATACTGTCAAAACTCAAGTATGACTTTTCAAACAATTTGCACTCATTTGTTCACCTCATCTCTAACATGGATAATTCATGAGTAGAGGGTTTTGCACTGCTGGCTGCAGAATGATAAAAAACCACTGCCTGCTGTGGGGCTTCTCCAACCAATATTACAACTAGTCAACTATTTTGTCATCTCCATTTGCCATTTTCACCACCTATTCTGTCCAAAATAATTGGAACACTTAATTTAAATTGTTCATATAATACAAAATAAAAATTAACTTTTCATAATTAGGCTGCATCAGCACTCAACTTCAAAACTTGTGGCACAATATTTGACACTTCTTGTAAGCAAAATAATATGTAGACTAGTAATACAAGATTTTTTAAAGATCAAGTAAAGTCATTGAAACAATTTTATTTTAATATGAAAGACTACACAATTATCTACTTTTCTACAAGATTGCCATCAATATTAAGACACTTATCATGTTTAAAAACAACCTTTCATATTCTTATTTCATAATACCACCTGGTTTAAACAGTGACTGCAATACGATTATGTTGACGCTATTGTCATTGCTGTGCTGACCTTCAAGATGATGTTTCTGTTTGAGGGTCGTAAACTCCGTTTCACATCATGAACATTCTTTTGGCTCCTTGCTATTATCTATTTGAATGCCATTTCATCACTCATTCTGTTCACAATTATGACGGTGAATTTCTACTGCTTTCAATAGTATTCATTCAAAATAACAGCAAATACTTCACAGTTGGGGGATTATCAATTGACAGGGGCATTTAAAATATACAACCAACAGAAGTAAAATCATAGATTTTTTACTAAAAAAAAAACAAAATTTTTACAAACATAATGGAAACCCAGATGACCTAAACTTATCAGTATCAATTTCATATATACTTTGAATTCTGTTGTAAGTCAGCCTTTCTTTTGGTTTGCCCACTTAACATATTAAATGTGTGTTTTACTGATGTAAGTGCTAGGGCAGTCAGAAGATTAAATCTTATGAACTGCTATGTTTTCAAGCTGCTCTGTTGTGTTTAGTTGTAGTGCAAGGTTGGAGGTTTTGAATGCCAGTTCAGTCCCATATTTCTTTTTTTTTATTCTATGGTGTAACTGTATTCTACGCATACATAAGAAGCATTAGTTTTTGTGTGTTTGTCTGATTTTGTTTATTAACACATTCGTTGCTGAAAAAAATTGACCGGTCATGGTAAATGCGGACATTTTTTATTTAACTTACTTTTAATGATTTTATTTTTTAGTTACCCAAAATGAAGTCAGATCTGCCAAAAAGGCGTTCAAGGTTGTCCAGGTAACCCCACTGCAAGATTTGGTGATGTAACTGTGACAACAATTGTCAGTCGCTCCTAGCGCCGGTCCCCACTTTGTCAGTACCGCAGGACTCTGGGTCTATTACTCCCGAATGGCACTGTCACTCGCGAAAGGCATTGTTAATTGTACCAATAGTAAAAAGAATTGTTTTGTGTAAAAAATTGATAACAGTCCATAAACATCATAAATATCTTCATGGGCAGAACTCTCTGAACTTGAATCGGAATCGTCTTGTTCACTTGTAAAGTCTTCCACTGCTTCATTGTCGCCCTACATATTGCCTAAATACAATAATAAACACAGTCACCTTACACTATACACTACACACAATAAACAATACAGCACAGCCAGCAAACGACAATTGCGAGCCATGCATGGATTGCGAATAAACAATGTATGAAACAGGCACAACATTCCAAGGCCTCTGCTAGGTTCACACTGAGGCAATGGCGGTCAAGCGAGCAGATGTCTGCTATTGTTGTCATTCGCATGGCGCACCAGTATTGCATGGCAACAATTTTGTCATCACCCGCAGTGAGTTTGTTAATTTAATACCCAGTGCTGAAAACATTAAAATGTATCAGTGTAGTATTATTTTTTTTACAATTGCTGACTGTAAAGTCTGTAGTAAACTTATTTAAATACTTAATCGATTAACAAAGTATTTATTGAGGCATCTGCAGTACTGGTAAAAGCAATTAAATTGGGGAAAAGTGCAAGTTAAAGTTTTCTAAAATAAAGTCCTTAAAAGATTTATTGAATATAATAAATACCATATTTTTATTAACTATTAAATATATTAATAATATTAACTATTACATTTAAAAATTGGTAGTTTTGTAAATATTTTACATACTTTTTTAATTTTGGAAAATACAGTTTTTTTATCATTTTCAGTTATTTTCTAACTTAAACATACATTATCTAAAATATTTCAATATTTTTTACATAGATAAACTTTCATGCATATATCTAAAATAAAAGCTCAAAAATAAATTAACAAAAAATATTGAGTAATGTTGACATTTTCTTTCAACTTTTCGTTTCCCAGCAAATTCATCTTGAAGTTCAAGTTTTTCATTTTGTCACAAACCGTGAATCAGCAAACAGGTTTTGAGCACAGGAAATAATTACATCTTCCACACTTCCATCACTATCACTGATACAGAATTCCACGGTCTAATAATAAAGAACAACTGAATCCCAGAGTATTTTAACCAGCACTTTGCTCAGCATTCAGTCTGGGCTACTCCACACATAATCAGTGTGTATGTCTCCCCAATGGTAAATATTGCATCCAGGGGCTAAAGTATGAATTTTGACCTTACTATTATTTAATTCAGCGTATGTAGCACGATAGGACATGATAATTCATTATTCACGGAAATTAATTTTTGCCTATTGGCTATGGCTTGAAACCCTCTAAGGCTTTAGTTTGGAGACCCCTGCCTTTAGGATGCTATTGGTACTCCTTTAACTAATGGTATTGTGTTCAAAACAGAGAATGTTATACACTTCAAAAAAGGTAAGTTTTTTTAATGCCACTTGGCCACTGTAATCTTCAAAATATACATCAAATGCACATTCATTTACATACACACACAAATCTGTTGAATGTATTTGGAACCTATGATATCAAAATCTTGGTTTGAATTTTACATGTCAGTTTTTATATTTAAGAATAAGAATATGTTTTATTGTTGTTCAGGCTTACAAAAGCATTGACAAAGTCATTTATATTGAGCAGTATTACCACATCAATAACCTACTATAAGGATATTTAAAGTTACAACAAATAAGTCAATAAATAATAAACAATGTATTGCTTAATAAAATCTAACTTAATTAATCTCTATGAAAACTAGCGATCAAATTAACAATAGAAACAATACAAGTTATACATACACAAACAAAACATAAATTTATTTATTAATAAAATTAGATAAACCTTTATTATAAAACATTAATAAATAATTAAGTACAGTTGCACAGTATAAAAATAAATTCTTAGTTTAAAAATTGATCACAGACATTAAAAAAATTCATTTAAAGAATATAAGGGATTGTTGAGTAACCACTTATAAAATTTTTGTTTAAATATCTTCACTGAATGTTCATTTATAAGGTGAAAAATCTTATTGTTCACTTTAACAGACAATACAACGTGACTAGATAAAGATTTGCTCAGTCTGTGATACTCAATTACTGCCTTAATCTTATTACGAGTATTGTGGTCGTGAATTTCATTTGTAAATTTTAACAAGTCATGATTCTACAAAATGAAAGTAATCAAATCAAATATATATAAATTGATGATTGTTTGCACTTCTAATTGAGCGAACAAAGGTCTACTGTGAGCTTTTGTTTCTAATTTTGTTATTACTCTAATTGGTTTTTTTTTTTTTTTTTTTAGAATCAAAATTTCATTGATCCTAGAACAGTTGCCAAATAAAATTAAACCATATCGAAAAACTGATTGAAAATAACCATAATACGCTGTTTTCAGATAGTGACTTGATACACAACTTGTTAATTGTTTTAAAAGATATATAACTCTTGATACTTTGAGGATATATAATCTATATGAGCCTGCCAACTTAACTTATTATCAATGTAGATTCCTAAAAATGTAGTCCTGGAAACCCTATCCTAGTCAATATTATTGCTGTCCATAGTTCTTAACGTAAATAACAATCTTTTGAGTTTTATTTTCATTAAGCAAAAATCCATTTGTTCTGAACCAAGAAGCAACATCTGTTATAGTGGCTTGAGATAGTGAATTAAGTTCATTCACATTATTGGCAATATTTAGGAATGTTGTATCATCAGCATATAAAAAT
Organism: Homalodisca vitripennis; assembly: GCF_021130785.1. NCBI lineage: Eukaryota > Metazoa > Arthropoda > Insecta > Hemiptera > Cicadellidae > Homalodisca > Homalodisca vitripennis. The sequence continues at coordinate 170,570,109 of NC_060210.1, read as the reverse complement.
GATTTTGTGTTTAATGAGTTTGGCAAATCATTAATGCTAATTAAAAATAAGAGTGGTCCCAACACAGATCCTTGAGGTACTCCCCATTCAACAAAAACATCCTTTGTATGTTTCATCATTAACTGAAACTGACTGTAATTGGTTCTTAAGATAAGATTCAAAAAATTTTAGAGGTGTACCAGAAATACTATAATATTTCAACTTCAATAAAAGGTCATCATGATTTACACAATCAAAAGCCTTACTCAAGTCACAAAAAGTAACCTGAGCAAATGCTCTATTTTCAAATGTCAAAAGAATTTCTCTTACCAGCCTGTCCACAGCATCAATTGTAGGTCTTCCCTTTCTAAATCCAAACTGAGAAAATTGTAGGTAGTTATTATTTTCAAAGAAGAAGCTAACCTGATCATATACTATCAATTCCAACAGCTTGGCTAATATAGGGATTAATGATACTGGACGATAACTCTCGGGTTCATCCCACTCTCCTTTCTTAAAAATCGGACAAATTTTTTATTTTTTTTATTTGTTTGGAAAGACACCTTCCATTAAACACTGGTTGAAACTAAACGACAGAGGTTCAGCAATAGTGTGTATTATATTATATATTTATTGGAATATGTATTCAATTTATAATTATTTACAGTTGCTCCACTCATCTTTTCTTATAAAATAGGTAGTTTAAGAATAACATATGTTATTTTTCACCTGTGCAGCCTCTTCCTGCGTGACTTATTTTAGCAGTCTAACTATGATACATCTCTAACTACAGAATACGTCGTTAACACCTTCATAGCGATACAAGTCATGTACTGACTAGAATAGCCGGAGTAGTAGTTATGTGGGTCCACCGCAGTCAATTTGTTAAGCTATGATACATTTCTAGTTACAGAATACGTCATTAACACCTTCATAGCGATACGAGTCATGTACCGACTTTAGG